>NC_053024.1:264572475-265172475 GCF_003073215.2 Triticum urartu
AGTCGAACAAAGCGGGCTTGAGGAGGAGTCGGGGTTGGCGTGATGAGGCAAAGGAGCCCCTGGCAATGATCAGCGGCGGTGGGGTGGTCCGAGAGGTCGCGGTGCGGCAGAATGACGATGACGTCGCGGTGGTCGTGGCAGAGAAGGGCGGATCGAAGGAGACGTTCGGTGGTTCCCCCTCCTTGATCCAGGGCTGCAGGCGACATGTTTGAAGATGAGGGTTCTCCTGGACACCTCGTGTCGGTGTGGGTTGGCTAGTGGCCATGGCTATGGTCAGCGGCGGCGACGGCTTTGCTCGGGAGAGAAGAAAGCGACACGGGAAAGAAGGGATTGAGGGCTAGGGTTCGTCGGGGGTGTTGGGGGCTCGGCCTTATACTCAAACGGTACCGGGGGGATGGCCAGCACGCGCCATGGCACGGCCATGGCCGGTTGGATGTCGGCCACGATCCCCTGCCTCCCCTGTAGCAGGAGGTTGGGGATGAGTGGGGGTGTGGGCTGGGCGTCCCTGGGTGGGTTAAGGCCAAGGGAAAACAAGGGGGGTTTTCTTTCCTTTCTTTTATTGTTTCTTTTACTTTTTGCTTTATTTATTTTATTTCTTTTCTGTTTCACTTTAGTATCTAGTTATTTTAGTTTTAATAAAATACAAAAGTGGCACCTAAATTAGTGTTACAAAATGTGCCTCTGCCACAAATAATTTAGCAATTAAAATAAAATGGATTGCAAGTGTTTATTATTTTAAAAGCATTTTAAATAATTGTTTAGCCTCTGTTTTACTAAATTTATTGCATCTAAACATTTTATAAAAAGTGTTTTCTCCACCATAATCATATATGATTTATTTGCTACACTTTGAACATTTTAGTTTTGACATTTGAAAACATATATGGTTTGACTTGAGTTTGAATTTGAATTTTGAATTGATTTGAATCAACGTGGGACTTAACAACGGTAATCGTGCTGACGTGGCCTCATTTGTAGAGGGTTACTGTAGCTTAATTATCCAGGCGTCACACCCAGCTACACTCGCACCTGTTCGCCGCACCTCCGAAATATTATTTTATGAGTGTCATAAAAATGTTCTCAGAATGGGGTGAAAGTTTGCATGCGGTCTTGTTATAGCGTAGGTATACCGCTTGTCAAATTTCATCGCATTCGGAGTCCGTTTGATAGCCCAACCATCCTCCGTAGTGGCACTGTTGCCGGTTAATTCGTCAGATGTTTTCGGTCTCCAAAAACAGTTGCTGGGCTGCATTCCTCCCTCTCTTCTCAGCCCAACCCACTCTACACAGCCCACCTAGCCCACCAAACTACCCTCTCCACTCTGGACCGTCCGATGGCGATCGAATGGCTCCAAAACAGAGTAAAACCCCCAACCCTAGCCCCTCCTGCTATATATAGACCCCCCTCTCCATTTTGGGTAGCCTAGCCCCTCCACCTACCTCTAGCCGCCTCCCTCCTAGTTCTCCGCATGTAGCCACCTCCCCGCCACCACTTGGCACGTTGCCAATGGCCAGCCGTAGCCAGCGCCCCGGCCAACTGGGCACCGCCACATCGCTCCTCGCGCCTCCTGCATCCCCCTCTCTGTTGTGGCCCTTCCGGGCACATAACCAGCCTGCCCGAGCCCATCTGAGGCTCGGGTCAGCCCGCGCGCCCAGCATCGCCCGCTTGCGCCTGCCCCGCCGCCGTCCACCACGCCGCCGCTCGTTGTGCTTCGTGCCACCGCGGTTGACCTCCACCTGCTAGACCCCGCCACCTCGACTACTCCACCGACCTCGTCATTGACCGCGCGCCTGCGTCACCCTAGACCCCTGCCCCGCAGCCCAGCTCCTCCCGTGCGCAGATCTAGCCCCGCGCCGCCTCGTCGAAGCTCCTCCCCGCGGGTGAGGCTAGCTCCTCCGACGCCCCGCCCTGGTGCCGAAGCACCCCGCTCGCGCCGTCTCCGCCTCGCCGCCCTCTACCATGACCTCCTCGCACCGCTCCAATGCCGTCCCGCGCCTCTGCCTCTGCGCCTTTGCCGTCTCTGGCCAGATCCGGCGAGATCCGGTCCGGGACCACCATCTCCGGCGTCCTCCTCCACTTCGGGCTCGAGCTCGAGGACGACCCTGTGGACCCGCTCGTCAGCCTCGCCGCGCCGGACATGTCCTCTCCCCTTCGGACACGTCCATCCCCCCTGAGGTTGTTATTTTCGTCTAAGTCCCTGTGATATCATCTCATATGAGCATTTTGTGATGATTGTATCTATGTGCATACTTGTCCAATTGTGATGTATTTTATATACAAATGCATCTACATTTCGTGATCTACGCGATGGTGTGACTTGCATTCATCTTAGGATGCATTTTGGCATGATTATCTCTGTTGCAAAAGTGCTTGCTGATGTTACCTACTGAAAACTGTTGTGACTTGCTGATTTGTCTTTTTCATAGCATTTTGTGTGATTATCTTTTGAGCATCATGTCAACATGTTTTAGAAGCATATTCTTGCCAGCTTTACAGTGGTGCAATCCATGTATTTTTTTGTGCCATGTGGTGACTAGCACAAGCAAGCAAAGTAGGGTACTTGATGTTGCCGATTTCAGTGACTTAGTGTTTTCTGGCAAGTCTGAACCTGTTATATTATGTTGCCATGTTAAGTTGATGCTACTAGTGAATCCATGCATAATCTGGAGATGCTCAGTAAGGATGTTTGCAATTATGGCCTGTTGTAGCTTGTCATTACCATGCTATAAATTTGCTAAATATTGTTTCTATCGGCCTGTTATCACTAAGTTCAGTTTTGCCATGTGAATAGCTAGTGTTCTATGCATCCTATGACCATGTTCTTACCATGAGTAGTTGCAAAAATATGTGTTCTTGCTGTTGGTTACATTCACTCGCCAAGATATGCTTTACATTGAGCTAACCAAGCTTGCAAACAAGTCTGTGAATCTGTTATCGTTTGCAATCTTGCCATGATGTTTTGAGCATGTTCTAGTGTCTTCTAGCAGTAGCTCAGGGTTCATGTTTTGTAGTGCTTGACATGTACATGATTACCATGCCCTTTGATGCCATGAAATGTTCCTGTAGAATATACTTTTGTTGTCTCAAAGTCTGAGAATCTGTTTTAACTTGCAATCTTGTCTTGATGAATGCCATTGATCTATAGGTTATATGGAGATGCTTATTAATAATGTTTTGCCATGTTTAACCTGTAATTTAATGCCATGCTTTTGCTTGTTATGTTCTTGTACTGTAGCATGTTTGTTGCATGCCTTCAACATGTCAACATGTTATTTCTGCTCACTTGTATGCCATGTTTTTCACAAAGTCATAATCTGTGTTATAAAGTTGCTTTTTGCATTGATCTCATTGGATCAATCCTGATGTCTATGAACCTGAACCTTGATGTTATTTGAAGCAGGTAATCTGTACTTTGAGTGTATATCAAGTTTGTATCCATATGTTTCTTGTAGCATGTTGTTTCCTTGATTGCAAAGTGCTTAGTTGTTGTTTTGGGCAGATTGTGTTTGAAACTTGTTTCGCGTGTATGTGTTGAACCGTTGCTCCATTTGGAGCATGCTCTATATGAAACTTGCTTGGTTTTGCATGTAGTTTCATCATACCATGTTTCATCATGTTTTGAGTGTGTTTGCTTGATGTTTGAATGCATTTTGCATTAATACCATGTTTAACTTGTTTTTCTCATATCTTCTAGGCCGTAGCTCTGAATTAAATGAACTTTATACGTAACTTGATTAGAAAAACATGTAGATCATCTTGGTGCACTTTAACTTTCCGTTTAACAAACTTCAACATAATGTGCTATTCAAATATGGACCAATTTCGAAATTTGCATGAGGACTTACCGGAGTTATTATATGTTGATTTCAGCCTCATCTAAACTTGCTTTGATGTGTAGTTCTTGTATGCATCATCTCTTGCCATGAGTATCATCATGTAGACTTTTCTTGCATCATACTTGGAGAGCATCATGCCATGTTTTTGTGTTGCGTGTTTACCATGTTGTTTGCTTCTTTCCGATTGTGCTCCTTCTCGATAGTTCCTATTTCGTTGCGACTGTGCGGATTCGTTCGACTACATGGGATCATCTTCTTCAGTGACCCATTCTTCTTCCTAGCAGGATTTCAGGCAAGATGACTATCACCTTGGATCTCACTACTATCTTTGCTATGCTAGTTGTCTCGATGCTATCGCTATGTCGCGCTAGCTACCACTTGTTTATCAAGGCTCGCAATATGCCATGAAACAGCCTATGACCTTTTCCACCATCCTAGCAAACCGTTGTTTGCCTATGTTACCGCTTTTCTTAGCCTCTCTTATAGCGTTGCGAGCTGCAGGTGCAGTTGCAGGTTGTTCCATGTTAGGACATGGGTATCATGGATATCATGGATATCATGGGATATCACAATATCTCTTATTTAATTAATGCACATATATACTTGGTAAAGGGTGGAAGGCACGGCCCTTTGCCTGGTGTTTTGTTCCACTCTTGCCGCCTTAGTTTCCGTCATACCGGTGTTATGTTCCTTGATTTTGCGTCCCTAACACGATGAGGGTTTGTGGGCCCCTCTTGACAGTTTGCTTTGAATAAAACTCTTCCAGCAAGGCCCAACATTGGTTTTACCATTTGCCTAACAACAACTAAAACTCGCATAGGGACCGGCCAGCACCTGAGTATTCTTAATCAACCCCCGGGCCAGTGCTCCTCATGAGTGCTGGTCCATACTAGAGCACCTTGTGGCGCCCCCTGGGAAACTTGGTTCTTAGCGACCGTAAGCTTAGCTCATATGTCGTGGTCTGAGACGAGATACGCGCGGCTACTATCAGGGTGTCGGCACGTTGGGAGATCTTGCTGGACTTGTTTTACCATTGTCGAAACGTCTTGTGCACCGGGATTCTGAGTCTGATCGGATGTCCCGCGATGGAGGATTGTCTCCGCGGATCGTGAGCTTGTCATGGGCTAAGTTGGGACACCCCTTCAGGGTTTAAACTTTCGAGAGTTGTGCCCGCGGTTATGTGGCACATGGGAATTTGTTAATATCCGGTTGTAGTGGACTTGAACTAAACTAAACTCAATGAAAATACACCCACCGCGTGTGTAACCGTGACGGTCTCTTTTCAAGTGAGTCGAAAAGAGAACACCGTGGGGTTATGTTTGAATGTAAGTAGTTTAGGATCACTTCTTGATCATTACTAGTTTGCGACCGTTTGCGTAGTTTCTCATCTTACTCTTGTACTCATAAGTTAGCCACCATACAATGCTTAGTCGCTTGCTGCAACCTCACCACTTATCCATTCCATACCCATTAAGCTTTGCTAGTCTTGATACCCATGGTAATGGGATTGCGAGTCCTCGTGGCTCACAGATTACTAGAACAACAGTTGCAGGTACAGGTTATGCGATGATCATGGCGTGAGAGCGATGTTCACTTGTTTTGGAGTTCTCCCTCTTCGTCGATCTTGGGATAGGTTCCTGGTCGGCAGCCTAGCTAGCAGGGTGGATTACGTTTGAGCTTTTGTTTGTGCTTTATCCGTAGGCTGATGTTGTTCTTATGTATGATGTTTGTTGTATTCATGTGGCATTTGTATGCCTTGTATGTATCCCCAACTATTATGTAATGGTACGATGTAATGATATCCACCTTGCAAAAGCGTTTCAATATGCGGCTCCATCCTTGGTGGGACCTTCAAGTCCCTCTCGGATAGGGTCGCATATTGGGTGTGACACCATGGCACCCGGGGGCTAATGCAAGTCGCTTTTCAGAAGACCAGGCTATCTCAAGGAGATGAGCCGACCCTTGGGGGTTGCAGGTTGTTTTCTATTTAAGTGTCAATTCAAATAAGAACTGGCTCAATAACAGATGGGTTATTATTTCCAATATTTTCCTGCAAAGGAGGTGCACCAGCAAGTTGATTGTGAAGCCAGCTCATTGATATGAAAAAGAAACCTGGATTTTCCATAAGCTGGTTCATTGAATAAATAGGGCCTTTTTAGCAAGCCATTTTCTCTTAACATGTTAAATTATTCTTATTTCCAGGAGCTTACCATGAATGAATTCAAGCTAACCTGGGGGCTAATGTTGGGGATATACCCCACGATGTGACCCGGCAGAAGGGATGACCCGGCCGAGAAGTGGCGGCTTAACGATGTCCTGGCCGATGGGCCAAAGAGAGAGGCAAGGTCTAGAAGGTGAATTACTGAAGGACGACTTATGAGGGACAATCATTGGTTGGCTCATGCAAGAAGAGGAAAGTTCCCTAGCAAGGGAGGCAATACCAAGCAAGAAAAGTAAGGCCCGTACTAGTATCTAGCTCGTAATAGAAAAGAGACTAGTTGTAGTCCTACTAGGACTCTACATCTAAGCTTGGCCCTTCAAATTATATAAGGAGAGGCAGGGCACCCGAATAGGGACATGTTTAGAGAGATAGACAAGTCCATAGCTCTCGAGATAGAAGTAGCGAAATATCGCCCTCATAATCGAGATCATCATCATCATCAATATCAATCAAGAAGGATGAAGGCTTTTACATCCACCACGAGGGGATGAACCTGGGTAAAACTCGCGTCTCTCGATTCTGACCAACCCAGTTCAAGCAATCACCTAGTTGTGATGGCCTCACACCTAAGTTCTCCTATGAGGACATCTGTCGTGACAAAACCATGACAGCATACGTCTATAAGCATAAGTTCCAAAAGGACAAGTAATATATCTTTTCTCTTGATCTTCTTTTAACATAGGTATTTGAGAAAAACTAGAATATCCATCAAGGAAACAAAAGTGTGTATGCTTATTCAATATTTCTAACATTTGATCAATAAAAGGCAAGGGGTAATGATCTTTTCTAGTAGCTTTGTTTAATTTCCTAAAATCAATTACCATCCTATAATGAGTTACAATTTTTTGTGGGATAAGTTCATTTTTATCATTAGGAACAACGGTGATGCCTCCATTCTCAGGGTCACAATGAACAGGGCTTGCCCGTCTACTATCAGTTATGTGATAGGTTATGCCTGCCTCAAGAAGCTTTAATATTTCAGTTCTTACCACATCCTTAATTTTAGGATTCAATTGTTGGTAACAATAATCTCCTATTTTAACTGAGACAACTGGCATGCCAACAACGGGCTTATTCTTATCCTTAGTGGCAGGCTTAGCAATTCTATTTGCTTCATCATAGAAGTAGATAACATGCCCATCAATATTATCGACCAAGCCATCTTTAACCATAGCAAAATTAGGTTCAACATTAATTTGTTGAGAGGGTCTAGGTGCTCTAATATTGCTTTTTTAACCATGGTTGTAACCTTAGCATGTGCCCTTATCCTAACAGGGAAAGGAGGTTTCTCAATATAAGTGGTAGGCACAACTGGATCGACATTGTAAATGATAGTTTCATATTTAACTATAACGGGTTCCTCTATGTTTTCTTTAATAGGGGATGATATTTAAACCACTTCTCCTTAGGGAGATCAACATGAGCAGCAAAATACACGCAACTAAAATCTGAACTGTGTTATTATCTATTATTTTGGAAAGAGACTAGTTATATTATCCACTTTTATATTATTTTTGGGACTAACCTATTAACCGGAGGCCCAGCCGGAATTGATATTTTTTTGCCTGTTTTAGGGTTTCGAAGAAAAGGAATATCAAACGGAGTCCAAACGGAATGAAACCTTCGGGAACGTGATTTTCTCAATGAACAAGACCCGGGAGACATGGACCCTACGTCAAGAAAGAAAAGAGGAGGCCACGAGGTAGGGGGCGCGCTTGCCTACCCCAGGCGCGCCATCCACCCTCGTGGGCCTCCTGTTGCTCCACCGATGTACTCCTTCCTCCTATATATACCTATGTACCCCCAAACGATCAGATACGGAGCCAAAACCCTAATTCCACCGCCGCAACTTTCTGTAATGCTATGCTTTATGTGATTTGGGTGCTAGTGTTTCCATGATTCCAATGACTTTGTGTGATTTGTTAGGTTTCCGTGATTTTGATGATTTCTCTCTAAACTTGCACCTTGCGGATTCCACTATTAAGAAACCTATGGGAAGAATTAATGATGTTCTTATTGTTGCAAATAGGAATTATGTGCCCGTAGATTTTATTGTTCTTGACATAGATTGCAATCCTTCATGTCCTATTATTCTTGGTAGACCTTTTCTTAGAACGATTGGTGAAATTATTGATATGAAGGAAGGAAATATTAGATTCCAATTACCTTATGAATCTATTATGAGAGCCACTTATGTGTTGCATACCAAAGATGCCAATACTTAGATCTATTGTTGCTTGTTATGCCGAGCTAGGGGCGTTAAACGATAGCGCTTGTTGGGAGGCAACCCAATTTTATTTTTATTCCTTGCTTTTTTCACATGTTTAGTAATAAATAATTTATCTAGCCTCTGTTTTGGTTGTGTTTTTTGTGTTTAATTAGTGTTTGTGCCAAGTAGAACTGTTGGGAAGACTTGGGGAAAGTCTTGTTGAACTTGCTGTAAAAAACAGAAACTTTAGCGCTCACGAGAACTACTGCCATTTTTATTTGGAAAGTGCTATTTAGTTAATTCTTTTTGCAGATGATTAATAGATAAATTCCACGTCCATCAATTTATTTTAGAATTTTTGGGGTTCCAGATCTTGCGCTAGCTATAGATTACTACAGACTGTTATGTTTTTGACAGATTCTGTTTTTCGTGTGTTGTTTTCTTATTTTGATGAATCTATGGCTAGTAAAATAGTTTATAAACCATAGAGAAGTTGGAATACAGTAGGTATAACACCAATATAAATAAGGAATGAGTTCATTACAGTACCTTGAAGTGGTCTTTTATTTTCTTTCGCTAACGGAGCTCACGAGATTTTCTACTTTAAGTTTTGTGTTGTGAAGTTTTCAAGTTTTGGGTAAAGATTTGATGGATCATGGAACAAGGAGTGGAAAGAGCCTAAGCTTGGGGATGCCCATGGCACCCCCAAGATAATCTAAGGACACCTAAAAGCCAAAGCTTGGGGATGCCCCGGAAGGCATCCCCTCTTTCGTCTACTTCTATCGGTAACTTTACTTGGAGCTATATTTTTATTCGCCACATGATATGTGTTCTGCTTGGAGCGTCTTGTATTATTTGAGTCTTTGCTTGTTAGTTTACCACAATCATCCTTGATGTACACACCTTTTGAGAGAGCCATACATGATTTAGAATTTGTTAGAATACTCTATGTAATCGCTTATATCTTTTGAGTTATATAATTTTGCTCTAGTACTTCACTAATATCTTTTAGAGAACGGTGGTGGATTTGTTTTATAGAAACTATTGATCTCTCATGATTCACTTAGATTGTTTTGAGAGTCTTAATAGCATGGTAATTTTCTTTAAATCCTAATATGCTAGGTATTCAAGAATAAAAATTCTCTTATGAGTGTGTTGAATACTATGATAAGTTTGATACTTGATAATTGTTTTGAGATATGAAGATGGTGATATTAAAGTCATGCTAGTTGAGTAGTTGTGAATTTGAGAAATACTTGTGTTGAAGCTTGTGATTCCCGTAGCATGCACGTATGGTGAACCGTTATGTGATGAAGTCGAAGCATGATTTATTTTTTGATTGCCTTCCTTATGAGTGGCGGTCGGGGACGAGCGATGGTCTTTTCCTACCAATCTATCCCCCTAGGAGCATGCACGTAATACTTTGCTTTGATAACTTGTAGATTTTTGCAACAATTATATGATTTCTTTATGACTAATGTTGAGTCCATGGATTATACGCACTCTCACCCTTCCACCTTTGCTAGCCTCTCTAATACCGAGCACCTTTCGCTGGTATCATACACCCACCATATACCTTCCTCAAAACAGCCACTATACCTACCTATTATGGCATTTCCGTAGCCATTCTAAGATATAGTGCCATGCAACTTTCCACCGTTCCATTTATTATGACACACTCCATCATTGTCATATTGCTTAGCATGATCATGTAGTTGACATCATATTTGTGGCAAAGCCACCATTCATAATTCTTTAATACATGTCACTCATGAGTCATTGCATATCCCGGTACACCGCCACAGGCATTCATATAGAGTCATATTTTGTTCTAAGTATCGAGTTGTAATTGTTGAGTTGTAAGAAAAATAAAAGTGTGATGATCATCATTATTAGAGCATTATCCCAGTGAGGAAAGGATGATGGAGACTATGATTCCCCCACAAGTCGGGATGAGACTACAGACGAAAAATAAAAAAAGAAAGAAAGAGGCCATAAAAAAGAGAAAAGGCCCAAATAAAAAAATTAGAGAAAAAGAGAGAAGGGACAATGTTACTATCCTTTTACCACGCTTGTGCTTCAAAGTAGCACCATGATCTTCATAGTAGAGAGTCTCTCATGTTATCACTTTCATATACTAGTGGGAATCTTTCATTATAGAACTTGGCTTGTATATTCCAATGATGGGCTTCCTCAAAATGCCCTAGGTCTTCATGAGCAAGCAAGTTGGATGCACACCCACTTAGTTTCTTTTTGAGCATTCATATACTTTTAGCTCTAGTGCATCCGTTGCATGGAAATCCCTAGTCACTCACATTGATATCTATTGATGGGAATCTCCATAGCCCGTTGATACGCCTAGTTGATGTGAGACTATCTTCTCCCTTTTTGTCTTCTCCACAACCACCACTCTATTCCACCTATAGTGCTATATCCATGGCTCACGCTCATGTATTGCGTGAAGATTGAAAAAGTTTTGAGAATGTCAAAAGTATGAAATAATTGCTTGGCTTGTCATCTGGGTTGTGCATGATTTAAATATTTTGTGTGGTGAAGATAGAGCATAGCCAGACTATATGATTTTGTAGGGATAACTTTCTTTGGCCATGTTATTTTGAGAAGACATAATTGCTTTGTTAGTATGCTTGAAGTATTATTATTTTTACGTCATTATAAACTTTTGTCTTGAATCTTTCGGATCTGAATATTCATACCACAATTAAGAAGAATTACATTAAAATTATGCCAAATAGCACTCCGCATCAAAAATTCTGTTTTTATCATTTACCTACTCGAGGACAAGCAGGAATTAAGCTTGGGGATGCTTGATACGTCTCCAACATATCTATAATTTTTGATAGCTCCACGCTATATTATCTACTGTTTTGGACATTATTGGGCTTTATTATCCACTTTTATATTATTTTTGGGACTAACCTATTAACCGGAGGCCCAGCCCAGAATTGCTGTTTTTTGCCTGTTTTAGGGTTTCGAAGAAAAGGAATATCAAACGGAGTCCAAACGGAATGAAACCTTCGGGAACGTGATTTTCTCAACGAACAAGACCCGGGAGACTTGGACCCTACGTCAAGAAAGAAAAGAGGAGGCCGAGGTAGGGGGCGCCTGCCTACCCCCAGGGGCGCCCTCCACCCTCGTGGGGCCCCTGTTGCTCCACCGACGTACTCCTTCCTCCTATATATACTTACGTACCCCCAAATGATCAGATACGGAGCCAAAACCCTAATTCCACCGCCGCAACTTTCTGTATCCATGAGATCCCATCTTGGGGCCTCTTCCGGAGCTCCGCCAGAGGGGGCATCGATCACGGAGGGCTTCTACATCAACACCATAGCCTCTTCGATGAAGTGTGAGTAGTTTACTTCAGACCTACGGGTCCAGAGTTAGTAGCTAGATGGCTTCTTCTCTCTTTTTGGATCTCAATACAATGTTCTCCCCCTCTCTTGTGGAGAACCATTCGATGTAATCTTCTTTTTGCGGTGTGTTTGTTGAGACTGATGAATTGTGGGTTTATGATCAAGTCTATCTATGAATAATATTTGAATCTTCTCTGAATTCTTTTATGTATGATTGGTTATCTTTGCAAGTCTCTTCGAATTATCAGTTTGGTTTGGCCTACTAGATTGATCTTTCTTGCAATGGGAGAAGTGCTTAGCTTTGGGTTCAATCTTGCGGTGTCCTTTCCCAGTGACAGTAGGGGCAGCAAGGCACGTATTGTATTGTTGCCATCGAGGATAACAAGATGGGGTTTTCTTCATATTGCATGAGTCTATCCCTCTACATCATGTCATCTTGCTTAAGGCGATTACTCTGTTCTTTTTTTACTATGAAAAGTAGGGCAAAACACCCCATTGTAATTTTTATAATCAGAAGGCAAGGTCCAGCAGTACAAAGCAACAAGAAAAAAAGACAACAAGGGCTTGAGGGAAGCCCCTGAAAAGAAAAAAAGAAGAAGAAAAGAGAGGAAGCTAAGAAGTTAAGAAGCTAGAAAAAACCCCAAAAGAAGACTAAGAGAAAGGGTAATGCTAAAGCTACTGCTAAAGACCTAGGCAGGAAGAAGCTGCCAAGAAAGAGAAATGAAGCTATCCTTTAAGAACCAGCCATGAGTTGAATTGGTTGGCATGCTTTGGTCTCATCATGTGCTTGAGTAAGTTCAGCTCCATCAGGAAAATGTTCCTCCATCCTTGAAAAGTGGGGCAGATATGTTCAAAGATCTTGTTGTTTCTGGAAATCCAAATAGCCCAAGAACTAAGTATTATTATGTCCATGAAAAAAGGTAATCTTAGCTTTTCCTTAATGTCCTAGAAAGCATCAAAAACAGATAAATTTGGAGTTCTGGTGGGGCAGATGTGATCCCAACATCTCTTGGCAAAAGTGCATCCCTAGAACAAGTGATGCAGGGTTTCCTCCTGTTGGCACCCCCTGAGGGCACAGCTATAGTCTTCTAACACAAATGTTTTCCTTCTCAGAAGATTTCTTGTATTGAGTTTGTCATGTAAAAGCATCCAGAAGAACATTTTGTGTTTAGGTTGGCATGATGAATCCTAGATCCAGTTGAAGTGAGGTGGGGTTTGTTTGAAACCAATCAAAACATTGTAAGCCTAGGTAGAGGAAAAGTGTTCATTACCCCAGATGTAGCTCCAAGTGTCGGTGTGGTTCTGATACTGTGATTGCCTCATGGAGTAACACATATCTTCAAGCTGCAAGAATTTCTCATGAGCTTCCATTGATAATGGAAGGTGAAAAAGATCTTTAAGGTATTATGTGGCCAGAACTTGCTGCACTGTAAGTCTGTTATTAATCACAAAAGAGAAAAGATGGGCGAACTGATGTTCCAATAGTTGCTCAGACCATAAATCAAACAAAAAAAAGCACTTCTGCCATCTCCCAAGTTGCACCTTGCTAAGCCTTTAAACTGTTGTACTAGTTGCAAGTTTGCCTTCCACCAGAAAGAACCTACTAATTCATCTCCTGCTAACTTGTCCTTGTTGTAATGTGTCTCCCAAATCAAATTCACCCAAGGAATGTCATGTCTATTATAGAACTTGTGTAAGTTTTTCATAAGCAGTGCCTTATTCTATGTGAAGATATCCATGACTCCTAGCCCTCCCTGACTTTTTGGTCTACAAATAGTGGTCCATTTTACTAAAGTTGGTCTATGGTCTTCCATAGCTGGTCCTCTCCACAAGTAGTGCCTGAAATATTTAAAGATTTGCTGCTTAATAGTCACTGGTACATCCAAGCAGCTCATGAAGAAAATTGTGAGAGATGCCATAACTGATTTAACCATTAACAATCTGCCTGCGTAGGTCATGAATGTGGCAATGCCAGCCAATCTTTTTGCAATCCTGTTAACCAGTGGTAAACACTGCTCCACTGTTGGTTTGTGAAGTCCTAAAGGAAGCCCATGGTATGTGAATGGAAAGTGTCCCATCTGGCAATTAAGTGTTCCAGCATAAATTTGAGCCCTCCCTTCCTGAATATTGATAGGTACCATGATAGACTTTTGGTAATTTACCTTCAAACCAGTGGCAGATGCAAAAGTGTTTAGTAGGGCTTTAAGACAGATGAGCTGTCTAGAATCAGCTTCCATTATTAACAAGGTGTCATCTACATACTGGACAATTGGAAAGTCAGTGCATGAATTTATTTGTAGAGGTGCATGAAGGAGGCCCATTCCCATTGCTTTATTGATTACTGATTGGAGCAGGTCAGCAGCTATGACAAACAACAGAGGTGATAGACGATCTCCTTGTGGTACTCCCCTTCTACAGTAAATCCTCTTACCAGGTATTCCATTCAGCATTACAGCAGTTGAAGCAGAGTTAAAGATTATTTCTATCCATGAGATCCACTTATTGCCAAAGCCTTTTTCTCTGAGAATGTCTATAATTGCTTGGTGTTCAATGGTATCAAATGCTTTTTCAAATTCTAGTTTCAACACAAGCAATTCTTCCCTGGATTTATAGTATTGATGAATGTATTCATAGGACCACCCCAAACAATCTTGTATAACCCTGCCCTTGAGAAATCCATATTGGTTAATGTGGATCATTTGCAAAATCACTTTTTGTAATCTATTTGTCAGTAACTTAGTGATGATCTTGATGTAACGCCCCAAGACCGACGCTTCAGTTGCCCTTCCATTTATTTTAGTTGTTGATGTGTGTTTATTATGTTTGTTACATTGTCATAATTGTTTTGCATATTTCATTCATATATGTTTATGCCATGATCATGTTGAGTGCCTTGTCATTGTTGCTTCTTGCATCATGTTCATCTTTTATTATATTGCATTATGACATCCTTGTTTGTTTGCCATGGTCTTCTCACTTGCTTTGATTCATGCTTCATGATGTGATATGGCCTTTGCCGTTTTTGTTGCATTTGCATCATGATCATCATTGTAGTGTACATATTTCTCATGTGCTTGTTATCTTTGTGAACTCCTTCTCCTCATCTTCTTTGTTGTTCCATCTTGCCCTCCCATCTTAATCATCATCAAGTGCAACACCCAATCACTAGTTTCTTCCTTTCAATTCTCACACATTTATTGCAAGTGACATTATTCCCTCAATCATTAATGTTCACTTATTCCCTGATGATCATACTCCTTGCCTTATACCTCTCTGTCAAATTTCATTCATTTTGGAGTTGTTTTGGTAGGGTTCAAAAATGGCTCAAGTGTGAATTAAATTCACACTTGAATTATTTTTATGTCCTTAAAAATGCCCAAAGCAATTTATTCAATTTCTGCACAAATCCTGGACTCCATTTATATGTTCATATCTCTCACAACCATCTCCAATTCCTCTGTGATTTTGCTCTTTTATTTCTGTTTGAAGAAATAGAAAAAGAGCAGCAGCGCAGCCCAGCGACAAGTAGCTTCAGCAACCTAGCAGCCCAGCCGATCCAGCCCAACTATCTCTCTCCCTGGTAAAATTTCCCATATGCACCCAGTCGCCCCCACCTGTCATCCCCTCACTCCGCACCTTTTCTTACACCTCCATCACATATCTATCTCACGGTAAATCTGGGAGAGCAGGGCACATGGCCACCGTGGCCACGGCACCGTGTCTCCCCTCCTATAAAGCCTCGCAGCGAACCCCCTAGGGTTCCCTCGGACCCCCTCTTTCCTCCTCCGCCGCCGCCAGCCAGGAGGGCAGCCCCACACGGCTCCTCCCGAGACACCCGACTCCATGGCCGAGGAGAGCTCAAGCTCTTCTCCGGCTTGATCCTTGCCGTAGCCGTCTTTGTCTTCTTCGTCGACCCCGCAGCAAGTCCCTAGAGCCCTGGATTGGCCTCCTCCATGGCGACTACCTCCCCTGCTTCTTCGTCTTCACGGACAGCGTGCACCATCACCGATCAGCGCCTCCCCACGCCGCATGCGTAGTCTTCTTCGTCTTCAATCAAGGCCAGGAGCCGGAAGGATCCAAGGCCGGAGATGCCAAGTTCCTCGACGTCCTCTTCCTTTGCTTCATCTTCTTCATGGTTCAAAGGAACGCCAAGTTCCTCGTCGTCGTCTTCATCTTCTTCATCTACGGTAGGTCCTCGTCGCCAGTCAACTTCGTTGCGACCCCTCATCCCCAAGCTCGATTTGACTCCAGCAGCACTCCCTCTGTGAGCGGCCGCACCTCCTCACCTCTTTCCGCCATCGTTTCCATCATCGTAGTCACTGATCCGCGCGACCTCGAGTCGTTCCGCCACGGATGGGTTCGAGTTCGAGCTTGTGCTCGTGCGCCCCGCTGCACACCGCTCAGGTCCTTGCACGCACACCACGCTTCACTTCGCCCTTGCATAGAGGCCGGGCCCCGCAGCTTGCCTCGTCGTGCTTCGCCTCCATGGCCTTTGATCTCTGAATTTTTGCGCACGCGAGAACCTACACTCAGCTCCTCCACATCACCTACGCACGCAGCGTCTCCCTGTTTCTGGCACCACATCACCTACGCACGCAGCGCATCGCTTACAGCGCGACCGCTACTTACCCTGCTTCACACCCATGCTCGCCAAGTTGCCGCTGCCTCCCGCCTTGCCGTGCCATGTCCCAGACGAGCATGAGCTTGTGCTCGAGCCTTTGTACGCATCCGTCGCACAACGCATCTACCTCCCAGTTCCGCACACCCGCCGTCGTCTCCTGGGCCCTGCCATTTCACCGTTGCCCGCTGGCGTAGCCAGTGTGTTCTCTATTGCAGAGAAGAAGAAACCGCATCCGTCGTGGGACTAGATCAAAACAAGCCGTGCCCCATCTTGTCAACAGTAGCAACATTAGCACAATGGTTCGGGCCATGTAGTTCTACCGGTGAGACCTGGGTTCGAATCCCATCGAGAACATATTTGGAACGCTATTTTTTGCCTCTGTCCCCTCTATGACAGTGGGACCCCACTCGTCATCCTCTCTGTCTCTCACACACTCCGCGCTCATTCGGGCCAAGTCCTTCTGGGCCGCTGCAATCCGGCCCATGCATATTTTTCCAGTCTGTGTATTTTAGCATTTTCCAATGCATTCTTATTTACTGAAATGCCACTGTTTTGCATTGTTGATAACTAAAAATCCATGCATCCAAATAAAATATGTCATATATGTAAATCGTTTAGAATTTTGTCTAGTTTAATAATTTGTAATTTTCATCCATGTTAAAAAATTTTAAATTGCTGTTTGTTTAAATTTGTTTAAATAGCATGTTAAAATGATTCAATTCATAACTAAATAACCGTAGCTCCAAATTTAATAATCTTTATATGTAAATGGGGTAGAAAAAATGTCTAGTTTAACATGGTGGCATCACTTTGCATGTTTAACAACCCTAAAATTGTGTTTAGGGCAGAACAGTACCAAATCCATTAATATGCACATGAGGATTTTCCGGACTTAATGCTTGCTGTTCCGGCTTCATTTAAACTTGCCTAGATAGGTAGTTTTACTTTACTTCACCTCTTGACATGTTAACAAACATTTAATATTGTTGAGTACCTAACCGGGAGTGAACTAAATAAGTCATGTGGTGTTTTCTTCAATATGCAACTCCGTTGCATATTGAGCTCCACTTAATTTGTACTGTTGTTTGTTGCACTTTGCCATGCCATGCTTCATTAAATCGGACAAGCATCATACTTGGTTGTGCATCATGCCATGTTTATGTGATGGTTGTTTACTATGTTGTTTGCTTCTTTCCGGGTTACTTCTCGCGTTAGCTTCGGTTTCGTTCCGGAGTTGTGAGGATCCGTTCGACTATGTCCGTTTGTCTTCTTCATGGACTCGTTCTTCTTCCTTGCGGGATTTCAGGAAAGATGACCATACCCTCGAAATCATTTCTATCTTTGCTTTCTAGTTACTCGCTCTTTTGCTATGCCTATGCCGCGATACCTACCACTTGCATTATCATGCCTCCCATATTGTTAAGCCAAGCCTCTAACCCACCTTGTCCTAGCAAACCGTTGTTTGGCTATGTTACCGCTTTGCTCAGCCCCTCTTATAGCGTTGTTAGTTGCAGGTGAAGATTGAAGTTTGTTCCTTATTGGAACATGGCTATGTTGTTCCATGTTGGAACATTGGATATTTTGTTGGGATATCACAATATCTCTTATTTAATTAATGCATCTATATACTTGGTAAAGGGTGGAAGGCTCAGCCTTATGCCTGGTGTTTTGTTCCACTCTTGCCGCCCTAGTTTCCGTCATATCGGTGTTATGTTCCCGGATTTTGCGTTCTTTACGCGGTTGGGTTATAATGGGAAGCCCTTGACAGTTCGCCTTGAATAAAACTCCTCCAGCAATGCCCAACATTGGTTTTACCATTCGCCACCTAGCCTTTTCTTTCCCTTCGGTTCTGCAGACTCAAGGGTCATCTTTATTTAAACCCCCCCGGGCCAGTGCTCCTCTGAGTGTTGGTCCAAACAGAGCCACTTGCAGCGCCACCTCGGGGAAACTCGAGGGCTAGTTTTAGTTGTACGTAGTGCTCATCTGAGTGTGCCCTGAGAACGAGATATGTGCAGCTCCTATCGGGATTTGTTGGCACATTCGGGCGGTGTTGCTGGTCTTGTTTTACCATTGTCGAAATGTCTTGTAACCGGGATTCCGAGTCTGATCGGGTCTTCCCGCTAGAAGGAATATCCTTCGTTGACCGTGAGAGCTTGTGATGGGCTAAGTTGGGACACCCCTGCTGGGATTTGAACTTTCGAAAGCCGTGCCCGCGGTTATGGGCAGATGGGAATTTGTTAATGTCCAGTTGTAGAAAACCTAAAGTTGATCTTAACTAAAATACATCAACCGCGTGTGTAACCGTAATGGTCTCTTCTCGGCGGAGTCCGAGAAGTGAACACGGTGTTGGAGTTATGCTTGACGTAGGTTATTCTAGGATCACTTCTTGATCATAGTTTTATCGATCGTGCCTTGCCTTCTCTTCTCGCTCTCTTTTGCGTATGTTAGCCACCATATATGCTAGTCGCTTGCTGCAGCTCCACATCATACCTTTACCAAGCTTAAATAGTCTTGATCGCGAGGGTGTAAGATTGCTGAGTCCCCGTGACTCACAGATACTTCCAAAATTAGTTTGCAGGTGCCGATATTACCGAGCAGGTGACGCAACCAAGCTCAAGGAGGAGCTCGATGAAGATCTTGTCCTTTATGTTGTTTCGTTCTAGTCGATCAGTAGTGGAGCCCAGTTGGGGTCGATCGGGGATCTGTGTAACATTTGGGGTAGTCTTCTTTTATTTTGGGTTCCGTAGTCGGACCTTGTTTGTATCTGGTTGATGTAATGCTTTATTCATGTAATTGTGTGAAGTGGCGATTCTAAGCCAACTATGTATCTCTTTCCCTTATGTATTACATGGGTTGTGTGAAGATTACCTCACTTGCGACATTGCTTTCAATGCGGTTATGCCTCTAAGTCGTGCTTCGACACGTGGGAGATATAGCCGCATCGAGGGCGTTATAGCAGTCAACTGGACCCCACCAGTCAGCCTCATAGGTGAACTTCTGGGTACACTCTCTATGTACCCATAGCATTTTACCCATTATATTTCGAATTTATATAATTTCATATATTTATTAAAAATTTGAAAATTCATATAAAATAAACCGTAACTCGGATGGAAAAACTTTATACATGAAAGTTGCTCAAACGACAGGACGAATCCGAATACGCAGCCTGTTCGTCCGCCACACATCCTTAGCATAGCGAACCTGCAACCTTTTCCCTCCGGTTCGTTTGTCCAAAAACGCGAAACGCAGGGCATATTTGTAAGTTCATCTAGTGCCACCCCTAGTTGGTTTTGGAGTATTGACGACAAACCTGGTCGAGGGACTAATGTGTTTGTGAGAATTGCAGGATAACATGGGTAGAAGTCCCTCGTTGATCTGGTTTTCCTACCGGAGATGACCCCATAAAAATGTATGAAAACATTAAAGACAAAGGTGGTATGTGAAGACATTCACATTGAAGACTATGACAAGAGAAGACATCGCGTGAAGACTATGGAGCGCGAAGACTTAGTTGTTTCGTTGTTTCCTTTTCTTTTTTGTTGAGTCATAGGAACCACCGTACTATTAATTGGGGTCCCAGTGAACCAGTCAGAATGACTGAAGTGATGCTTAACCAAAATCCTATGTGTTCGAGCGAAGACAATGAGAGCAAATCTTATCGAGAGTTGGATAAGTCAGCTTTTCTTGTAGCCCAAGTAAAGTTTCCGTGTGTGTTTGAAATCTGACTGTTGGAACACGTGTCAGTTCCTTTGTGACCCAGGGTCATTTCAGACAAATCAGGTCGGGTTGCCTAGTGGCTATAAATAGCCCACCCCTTACACCATAAATTGGTTGGCTGCTCAGAGTTAGTGGCACGACTTTTGTCGTTTGAGAGCAACCCACCTCGAAGCCTTTGAGAGAGAAATCCTTGAGAGGACAAAGCCCTAAACACCCAGAGCCAAAGAGTGTTAGGCATCACTGAAGTCTTCCTGTCTGTGTGATCTGAAGACTTATTACACTTGAGGACTGTGAATCCTCCAGCCGTGAGAGGTCTGTGAGCTTCTGAATCCAAGACTTACAGTGATTGGGCGAGGACTGGGTGTCTAGCTCAAGGGGAATAAGGTGAAGACACGGTCTTCTGAGTTAAATCTCAGCCTCCCTAACCAGACTGTACAGTTGTCACAGCAACTGGAACTGGTCCAACAAATCATTGTCTTCAACGAGCCACTGGTTCTATCCTTCCATCTCTTTATTTACAGTTGGTCCTTGTGAAGTCATTGCCTGTTTGCATTATCTTTTGTCTTCACTATGTGACTGCTTGTTCTGATTGGCTTCATACTATCTTCCATCCTGATCCATACTGCCTAGCTGCTATTAGTCTTTGTGCTTTCACTTCATTGAATACTTGACTATGGCTTGCCTAGTGTAGTCTACCTTCCGCTGCATGGTAATAGGTTTATTTCTATCATTTGTCTTCGAAACTCCCATGTTTTGAAGACTTTCTAAAATCGCCTATTCACCCCCCTCTAGTCGATCACTAGCACTTTCAATTGGTATCAGAGCAAGGTACTCCCTTGTTCTGTGTGATTCGGTTTAACCACCTGGAGTTTTAGCTATGTCGACTGCAGGGATAATCAAAGTCTCCGCTGCGTGCCCCGTCTTCGATGGAACTGAATATCCCTACTGGAAGAATAAGATGCGCATGCATCTTGAAGCCATTGATGTCGACCTCTGGTATGTCGTCAAGAATGGCGTCCCCAAGGCTGGTGAAGGTGTCACCGCTGCTGATGTCAAGAAGTTCGTTCAACTGGACTCCACTGCCAAGAACATCATCTGTGGTCATCTGACCAAAGGAAGTATGGCCGTGTGAGTGCTCTGGAAACATCTAAGCTAGTCTGGGACTGGCTCTCCAAGGTCAACGAAGGCGTCTCAACCCAGAGAGATCAAAGATCAGTGTCCTTCGCAACCTCTTCAACCGCTTCAAGAGAAACGACAATGAGAATGTTCAGCTCACGTTTGATCGACTCACTGACATCACAAATGAGCTTCAAGCTCTGCTACTGAGATCACCAAGCATGAAATCGTCAAGACACTCCTGAGATCACTTGACAGCTCATTTGACACCCTAGCCCTGATGATACAAGAACACCCTGACTTCAAGACTCGATCCGTCTGACATACTTGAAAGGCTCAACACACATGAGTTTCAGCTTTCTGAGAAAAGAGACATCTACGGTCCCAACTATGGGCGAACTCGTGCTGAAGGCAAAAGTTGTTTCCTCATCTGAAGAAGAATCTGACTTAAGTTCTGATGATCCTGAAGACATTGGAAAGGAGCTTGCTATGCTTGTGAAGAAGTTCCAGAAATTCACCAAGAAGAAAGGCTTCAGAAAGTCCTCAATCCAGCTCAAGGAATGATGAAGCTTCTGCTCATGACTACAAAAAGAGAACATGCCACAAGTGCAAGAAACCTGGTCACTACATCTCTGAGTGTCCGCAGTGGGACAATGAGAACAACAAGAAGAAGAGCAAGGAATATGATTCTGATGACAAGAAGAAGAAGAAGAAATACTCAAAGTCTTCTTCCAAGTCTTCCTCAAAGTCTTCATCACACAAGAAGAGCTCATCTGGCAAGCGCGTGCGTTGTTGGCAAGGAAATGGATTCAGAGAGGAGTCCGCTTCTGAGGAGGCGGAGGTGGAGTCTGAGGAGGAGTCCGATTCTGGCGTTGCAAGTCTGGCTACAGCATACGTTGCCAAGTCCATCTTCAACACTGAAGACAATGACTTCATCACCGACACCGATGCAAATGACAAGGACTACTCCACTCCTACCTACTGCTTCATGGCACGCGGTGCCAAGGTAAACACACGCACTACTCACTATCAAACATCCAGTGAAGATGACTCTGATTGTGGTTCCAAACCCAGCTACAAAACACTTGCTAAAATTGCAACTGAACAACAGAAAGCTATGGAACATATTCAAAAACTGTTAGACAAAAGCGATGACCTGTTAGACGCTGAAATGACTCGATCTCAGTCCTTAATTGAAGACATAAAAAATCTTCATGCTAAGTATGAGGAACTTGAAAGTCGTCATGAAACGCTCTCAACAACTCATGAAAATCTTTCCTATGATTATCTTCAAAGGAAGCAAGATCTTGAGAAATTGAGAGCGGCTCATGAAGATCTTCAAAAGGAAAACGAGTCACTTCGCGCCAAACAGATCAGTTCCGCTCAGGAAGGATTTGAACCACCATGTCTTAAATGCATTGAGCGTGATAACGCTACTTCTGTTGCTGAATGTTCTACTGCTACTATGTTGCAATATCTTCAACTGTTGATGTGGTAACTAACCCCTCTGCTGAGGATGCCACTGCTATTGCTGATGAAAATGCTAGGTTGAAGACATTGCTTGAAACAGGGATGTACAAAAGTCTCAAAGGGCATCAGACACTATGTGATGTCCTCAAAAGGAAGATTCTGAACCGAAACCCTAGGAAAGAGGGTGTTGGGTTCGAAAGGAAAATGAATGCTGATGGCTCTTACTGGAAACCTGAGCAGTACCCCAAAACCACATGGGTTGCTGCAAAGGAACCTTCAGTATCCATCCACCCATCTGGCTTCACTTGTGCTAATCCCATTGTCATATGATGAATCCTTTGATGCAAACTATAAACTGTTTAAGAATCAGAATGGTGAAGTGTTTGCCAGGTATATTGGTACTAACTGCAGGGAATGGGCCACCTATGAAGAAAGTCTGGGTGCCGAAAAAGTGTCTGGAGAATCTTCCTGTGATGTCGTCATGACACCACAAGTGAAGAAGACAAACCCCAGACCACATGCTTCATATGGTCCAAAGGCTTCATACAGACAGAGGACTCACCTGAGTCGCACTAACGCAAATGTTTTGGAGGGAAACCGTACTCAGGCCTATGAATACGAGCGTTTCATCAAACCGCCATGTTCATAAGACCCAGAACTACTCTGCTTATTCTTATGAGTACTATTCTCCACCTGCAAGACTATTTGCTAGGGCTCCAAAGCCAAAGTTCTCAGATGCTGCACTTAGACTCATTGCTTCGAAGCCACCCTTGAAGATGTGGGTGGCTAAGACTTAACTCTCTTTTACAGGGAAAGGTCTCTATGCCGAAAACAACAATAAACGATTTCCGAATTCCCCATATGCAAGCATTTCGAATTGGTCAGATAATACACTTATTAAGTTATTGGTTAACATCATAGTTAAATCACCAAAAGCTTACGGGGTTTTAAGATTCAAACAAAATGCAGCAGCAAGCCGATAAGAGACAACAAGGACCGCACTGGTTAGACTCATTGCTCATAGCCACCCTTGAAGATGTGGGTGGCTAAGAAAGCTTAACTCTCTTTTGCAGGGAAAGGTCTCCAGCCAAAATCAGCTCTGAACTATTGCTGGGGACCTTAAACATCTTGTAGGGCACAAGATCAAATGCCCAAATGGTCTTATTATGTACTTTGTTCCTGAATCGCTTGCTACATCTCTATCAGTCCTAATCTCGATCTAAGCTTTAATAATCCACTGGTTCGTCAAATGTTTTTGCTTCACAATTCTCTTCGTGAAGCCTATCCCCCTAACTGCACTGTAGGGTACGACACCAGCTGCTTCAGAATGGATTATTGATAGTGGGTGTACTAATCACATGACTGGCAAGCGAAGCCTTCTCATGGACTCAACCTTACGTCCATCTGACAAAAGTCACATCACATTTGCTGACACTGGTAAAAGCAAGGTATTGGGTCTAGGTAGAGTTGCAATCTCAAAGGGATCAACACATGGATAAAGTCATGCTTGTTGAATCCCTTGGTTTCAACTTAATGTCTGTCTCAATGCTTTGCGATTTGAACATGATGTAATGTTTGGAAAATATCGTTGCCTTGTTCAATGGAATCTGACAAGTCTCTAGTGTTTGAAGGGTATCGGAAAATTTGTACGTGGTAGATTTCTCAGCAGGACCACAACTTGCCGTATCTTGCAAAAGCTTCAGAATGCTGGCTTTGGCATCGGAGGCTAGGGCATGCTGGCATGAGGAACCTCACACCCTTGCAAAGAAGAAGCATCATAGGCATCGAGGGCGTCAAGTTCAAGAAGGATCACTTATGCGGTGCCTGCAAGCTGGAAAGATGACGAGGGCCAAGCATCCCTCGAAGACAATCATGACAACGACTCAACCCTTCGAACTGCTACACATGGACCTCTTCGGCCCTACTCACTACTCAACCCTTACTACTACTGCTTGTCTCTATGGCTTCGTCATTGTTGATGATTATTCAAGATATACATGGGTGCATATAATCCTCTACAAGATGTCTTCAGACGCTTCGCCAATCGAGCCATGAACAACTATGGCGTCAAGATCAAGCACATCCGAAGTGACAATGGCACTGAATTCAAGAACACCGGCCTCGACACTTATCTTGATACATTGCGCATCACTCATGAGTTCTCAGCTCCGTACACGCCACAGCAGAATGGCATCGTGGAACGCAAGAACAGAACACTCATTAAGATGGCTCGGACGATGCTCGATGAATACAAGACTCCAAGGAAGTTCTGGCCTGAAGCTATTGATACTGCATGCCATGTCATCAACCGTGTTTATCTTCACAAGCTTCTGAAGAAAACATCCTATGAACTCCTCACTGGTAAGAAGCCAAATGTCAGTTACTTCAGAGTATTTGGTGCCAGGTGCTGGATCAAGGATCCACATCACACTTCAAAATTTGCACCGAAAGCACATTAAGGTTTTATGCTTGGTTACGGAAAGGATTCGCACTCCTATAGAGTCTTCAACCTCTTTCACTATAAAGTGGTTGAAACTGTGGATGTGCGGTTCGATGAGACTAACGGCTTGCAAAGAGAGCACCCGCCAAATGTGCTAGATGAAATTCCACCCAGTGAATCCATCAAGCTTATGGGAATTGGAGAAATCATATCGTCTGAAGTACAGCCTGAAGAGGAACTTATCATCTCTGCACCTGATCAACCTGAAGACAATGCTTCCTTCAAACGATGACAATGATCAGCAAGAGCAAAATCTTTGTCCAGTTCATCCTCGTGTTGCAAATGAAGTACATATTGAGAAGATAATCGATAGCATCAATGCACCTGGTCCACTCACTCGTTCAAGGGCAATACAACTAGCAAATTTCTGTGGGCACTTTGCATTCGTCTCAATATCTGAACCCAAGAAAGTTGATGAAGCCTTCATGGAACCTGAATGGATTCAAGCTATGCAAGAAGAGCTTCAACAGTTTGAGAAAAAAATGTATGGGAACTGGTAAGCGTCCTGATCCTCATAAACACAATATCATAGGCACTAAATGGATATATCGCAACAAGCAAGATGAGCATGGTCAAGTTGTCAAAAACAAGGCTTGTCTCATTGCTCAAGGATACACTCAAGTTGAAGGAATTGACTTCGATGAAACATTTGCACCTGTGGCTAGGCTTGAAGCCATACGCATACTGCTAGCCTATGAAAATCATCATAGCATCCTTCTGTATCAAATGGATGTGAAGAGTGCCTTTCTCAATGACAAGTTTGAAGAAGAAGTGTATGTTGCACAACCTCCTGGCTTTGAAGATCCAAAACATCCTGACATGGTTTACAAGCTCAACAAGGGACTGTATGGCCTCAAACAAGCCCCTCATGCTTGGTATGACACACTCAATGACTTCCTGAAGAGCAAAGGCTTCAAACCTGGTTCCCTGGATCCCACTCTCTTCACGAACACATATGATGGTGAACTATTTGTGTGTCAAATATATGTGGATGACATTATCTTCGGCTGCACTAACAAGAAATATAGTGATGAGTTTGGATACATGATGCAAGAGCAATATCAGATGTCCATGATGGGTGAGCTGAAGTTCTTCCTTGGTCTTCAAATACGGCAGCAACGCAACGGCATCTTCATATCTCAATAGAAATACCTCAAAGATTGCCTGAAGAAGTTTGGAATGCAAGACTGCAAGGGTTATACGACGCCAATGCCTACCAAGAGTCATGTGGATTCTGACACCAATGGTAAAGAGTTTGATCAAAAGGTATACCACTCCATGATTGGTTCTTTGCTTTATTTATGTGCATCTAGGCTAGATATCATGCTTAGTGTTTGCATGTGTTCCCGATTCCAAGCAGCACAAAAGGAATCGCATCACTTAGCTATGAAGCGAATTCTTCGATATTTGGCTTACACCCCAACACTAGGATTGTGGTATCCAAAGGGCTCAGAGTTTGATCTAGTTGGATTCTCGGATGCTGATTATGCTTGTGACAAGGTGGATCGCAAGTCTACATCAGGCACATGTCACTTTCTAGGACGATCACTTGTGTGTTGGTCTTCAAAGAAGCAGAACTGTGTATCTCTCTCCACCGCTGAATCTGAATACATTGCTGCTGGATCTTGCTATGCTCAGCTTCTATGGATGAAGCAAACACTGATATACTATGGCATTCATCTGAAGCAAGTGCCACTCTACTGCGATAATGAAAGCGCCATCAAGATCGCCAACAACCCAGTTCAACACTCGAAGACAAAGCACGTTCAGACCCGTCATCACTTTCTCAGCGATCATGTCATGAAGGAAGATATTGATATCATTCACTTTAGCACTGAAGAGCAACTGGCAGATATCTTCACAAAGCCCTTGGATGAGAAAAAGTTTTGCAAGTTGCGGTGTGAGCTAAATATCTTGGAATCCTCAAATGTCCTGTGATCATGCACACATCCTAACACTTATGCATGTTGATGACTTAGATGTGCAAACACACGAAGTAACGTATATCTTCAACTAATGAAGACTTACACTCTAAGTGTGAATACATTAACGTGGAATTTGACTTCGTAGCGCCACGATAATTGTGTGCCGTGTCTGGCTCTAATACTTCCTATATGGTGGGTAACGCCACCACCAAACTTTTGTTTAGAATACTTTCTATTGGCGTTACATTTGCAAAGTGTTCGCATTTGGTTTGTCTTCAAATGTTAACATGGCTTCATGTTTATCTTCAATATATTGATTGGATTTCTGTCCTCTACAGCATTCACTTATAGCTATGTCTTCTAGTTGAATCTTTTGAACTAAGTGAATGTGATCGGAGCCTAACCTTTCTATGCTCCCATCTCAAATCTATCTATACAAATCATATGCATTCTATTGAAACTATCGAATGTCTTCTCTACATCCTTGTCAGCAGAAGATACAGAGACAAACATTAATCTGTTTTCAATGCTCAATCCTTTTTACCTGAAACCTGGAGAAGCGGGAACGACCAACCGACAATCCAGGCGTACGTGGGAATGTGGAACAACCTCCGATGTGTTGCATGATCGCCACGTGTCCTTCAGATGTGAACCGCCAGGGGCACCTGCGTAATAACGCTGTGCCGTCCCTGTCCCTATAAATACATGCATCACCCCATTCATTATCTCTTCTTCCACTTCTCTCTCGCACAAACCCTAGCGCCACCGCTAGCCCTCGACGACGCCAGCGACGAAGCGCTTAGCTGCCGCGACCTCATCGACGCCGTCATCACGCCGGCCGCGGACATCGTCTTCTCCGCCGTTGCCGTAGGTGTCCTCCGTCGCCAAGTTAGGGCACGGAAGATCGAACTGCTCGGCCTCATCTCCTACTCCGTCTAGCAGTTCCTCGAGTGGTAAATAAAAACTCTTTTTACAATCTTTTTGATCCGATAGATTCATCCTTTTCAACCACAAGTGGTTTCTGTTGCTACAAAGTTGGATCTATCCTGTTCTGCATCTCATAGCATGCCTAGTATGTTCACTTATGCTTCACAAAGTAGTTAGATTCCTCACTTGTACTTATTCGTGGATTCATACAAATCTGGAACCAACTCTCTACATATGAGTGAATGTCTTCGCACTATGAGGTCAATGTCTTCTAAACTGATTTATATTCAAAATCTTCTAAGAATGCATATGACCTCTTCCCCTTCCCTTGCATCTCTAATGCTGTCACAGGTACATGTCCGTGGGAGAATCCCTTGGTTCTCATAGTCTGCATTCATTTGCAGAGTTCTTACAGCATTACATAAATTCTCCTGAAGCCAGTTCCTGTCTGACTAGTAGACGGAAGACTTTGACATTGTTGAAGCCTTTCAGTCTAAACTTCATGGCAACAGAAAAATCAGCAAGGAAGGGTGGCAGAGAGCGGCGTGGGGGTACATCAATGGACCTGCCCGAAGATCTCTATGAACTATACAAAACTGACCCCGAAGAAAGCTATGGTCAGTGCAAGACACGAATCCAATGGATTCGAAGATACTGGGCCAAGCAATGGTTCAAGTACAGATTCATCACCAAGGAGTATGCTGAAAAGAATGCTCTCACGCGTCCTTGGGGAGATATTCTCTATAAAAATCTTCAACCCAAGACCAGAACTGAAGCCATTGCTCAATGATTTTACCCTTGCATGGTCCGAGGGCCACAGCCTACTGATGCCGACCCATCGTCATTGCTATGGTGTCGAGATGACAATGTGTTCAAGCGCAACTATCAGTTTGCAAAGAACTCGGCCCAAGAAAACAAGGAGTCTTTGGGATTGGACTTCAACCCAGGCCCCTCTGCGCCACATGCTGACGGCACACGCGAAGCCGAACCCAATCTTGTTGGGCCCTTCTACAACTTAGAAGGTCTCATCACTCACATTCAAGTTCAAGGGGCAGCCGTGGACCACTCTGCAGATGACGCTGATTCTGACGAAGCGCCCGCACCACTGAAGCCTGTGAAGCAAAAGAAACCAAAGGATTCAAAGCCCTCCTCTGCACATCAAGAACGTCGTTTGGTAGTTCATGAGCCTGCTTCCACAGAGGCTCCTGAAGCTGAAGAGAATCCAGCTGTTGACCCCAGCACAGCTGAAGACATTGGTCATCAAGACAATGTTGAAGATGATGAAGTCCTTCCTGAGATCGAGCACAATTTGGTATCATCGCCTGTTCTCACGAACATCGAACTCATCAGCATTGGTCGTGCTCAGGATGACTCATGGGATGATCACCCTCAAGAATCCCCTTGTGATGAAGAAACACCAGTTACTCCCCCACCACAGTTCACCACTCCGGTGATTGACAATGAAGACCTCAAGGCCCAACCAACTCCATCTCCACATGCGTCGCCGTCGTTTTGCAGGCTTCGCAAAGGACCAAGGCCACATGTCACATTGTCAAGTGTTCCAGAAGGAGAAGAGCGCCAATCCGTTTCACGCGAAGTCTTTCCTGAAGCCTCTCGTACTGCGAACATCCCTGAATTTGAAGCCAAAACGGCTGAAGATATTCTGGCTGCATCAGCCGATGACCAAGAAGAAGAACCAAGAGATGAAGAAAGAGTTGCTACACCCCCGTCCAATCCTGAAGTTCTTCTCGACGAGAACGTGTCTGACCCTCCAGCTCCTGAAGTGGAGGTTACCAATACTAAGGCTGCCACCAGCACTGAAGCCAATGACGTTGTCATGGCTGAAGCTAATGTGGCGCCTGAAGCTAATGTGGTGCCAGATGTCACTGCACCTGAAGCTAATATTGCACCTGATGCAAATCTGCAGCTTGAAGTCAATGCCTCTGCTCCTGTACCACCTCCCAGGCCACACACCATCGAGCAAGCATATGATCATGGTCAGCTTGTTACCATTCGCTGGCCAATTCTGGTTCCTCCGCCTGCTCCCGGACCTCAATTTGACTATCATGTGGAGCACAGGCCTCAGGTCCAGAAGCCAAAGCCAAGGCTACCATGGTTTCCAGGTATGACAATGTCACCAGGATCGTTTAATCTGAATGGATTCAAGGCACACAACACATTCTTTGACAGTGACAAGAACCCCTACACAAGGCCAAGAATCTCCTCAGATTGATTCTGGAGTTATCAGCAGCGAAGCTACTATTCTTGCATCTTGTACAATCAAGGGCGCATCTTCCCACATATGCGTCTTGATTGTGAAGCCATTGCTGGACTGCCATGCCTTGAAGAAGCCCTTGACTTCTTCCGTGATGCGGGTCTGCTCAACTTTGTGACTGCCAAGTAACACTGGAATGAAGAACTTCTGCTTCAATTCTATGCTACCCTCCACATTCGTGGGTACAACAGGGATTCAAAGACTTGGATCCTTGAGTGGATGAGGGGCCATGTCCATCATGAAGCTAAAGCCCAAGACATCATTGAGCCTACGGCCCTGCCCACTCCTGGCGAATATTATGAACCAGGTTGTCAACAACACCAGAATGCTTTGGAGAGCATTTTCCAGAAGCCTGAGCCTAACATCAGCCAAATGCTGAGCATGATGAAGCCTCTGCCACGCGAGGCTGAATACCCAACGGAATTCTTTGTCGAAGACCTAGAGTATCTACCCCGCACCATTTATCATATCATCAGAAAAACACTATGGCATGTCAAAGGGCATTCATCTGCATCGAATCTTGAAGGAGCAATGAAGTTTTCTATATCTTCAATGGCATCAACTTCAATGCTCAAGACTTCTTCATCAGGCAGTTGGCTGCATCTGGCTCCGACATCTTCGGTCTGAAGTTCTATGCTCCATGGGTAATGGGAATTATCAAGCTTCACTCTGCCTTCAACTATCAGCCGTCTGCGCGCAATCATCTCGTATTCTTGCCAGAGGTTGATATGTCTGTTGAAGCCATTTACCCAGAGCCTACAAAGGATCCAATTTATCTTCACAATGTTGATCGTCAAAGCTTCACCCAACCCATTGAAGGCGTTCAGGTCGTCTCTCGTGTGTATCCCTTGGCTGGCAACACACGTGCCCCTCGCACCCAAACTGAAGCCACTGGAAGCACCATTGCCCAAAGGCCTCGGAAGCGATCTCGTGTTCTCAATGACATAGAGCTTCTCGTCGCTCTACATCTGAAACATGATAAGCATCATGACTGGCTTAAGCATTAGATGCAAAGCCTCTTGGTGGACGTCAACCGCATTCGCAATCTTGCCACCAAGAATGCCTTTGTTACACATGAAACCTGTCGCAGGTCCTGGAAGAGTTTGACAATGCTCACTGCTGAAGCAGATCTTCAAGACGATGGCTTCACGAAAAGATTCAAGTTTGACTCCACTCCTCCAAGGAATGCTCACTTGCGTCGGACTCCCTCACTTGAAGACTTTGACTATTCTTCCTCAGCTGGAACGGTGAATGCCAGAGTCATAGGTGATCAAGATGATGCCACTTCACCACCTCCACCTTCAGCGTGTGTCGACACTGCACCAAGTTCTTCTGCACCACCGGACCTCAACGATGATCCTGCTGCTTCGCCTACTCCTCATGGGAACGAGTAGAAGCTCTATGTCTTCAAACCTTTTAGGTCCTTACTGACAAAAGGGGGAGAAGCATATGAGTTGATAGTTTCATTATGTTGCATACTAGTCACATCATGTTCATATGTTTATGCCATGCTTGTATTGTTCTAGTTGTATCATCTTGTTCATGCTATGATTGATCTGATAGTATCATGTTCAACCTGGTTAACCTATAATTGCCATGCTATTATATGTCTTGATTGCTTTGGTTGCTGTCAGCTTGCAAGTACACTCCATGTACTAACCTGGCATCTCATGCCAGTTTGTAGGTTATGCCGGATATGATTGCTTGTTTGCCGTGGATCCCTTGTTTGTGCGCTAGGATAAGCATTCCAGCCAGAGTCCCCGCGGAGTGGAGTTCATCACCGCCGTCGTTGTTCCGCTGCCAGTAGTCATTCCGCTGCATCAAGTTGTTCTGCAGCTTGCATAGAGCAACCGTGGTAGGCGTAGTGCCGCCGTGCCGACATAATCCCCTTGTACCCAATATAGCTTGCAATAAAGAGCTGCTTTGTTCTATGCTAAGCAGTGCCGTATTCCAGAAGACTTCTCCTCGATCTTTGGGCTGGAATACGGGGCGTTCCGGTTTCTCTGAGCCGGGGTGCAACACTCTTACTGCTTTCAAAATTTTTCCCATCTCAACATAGAACAAAAGGAGTGTTGTGTCACATTTTTGGGATTTTTCGGGGTTCGTTTGGTCTTTTTTATGCATTAATTGAGTTTTCAATGCATTTATGTGCATAATTCATATTTGAACTACATGCACATGCTCTAATGCATATAAATTGGTTAAAAAATCAAATCTGTGTCCTTGGGTGCATGCTTAGGTCCCATGCAAGAAATGGGAATGAATGTCAAACACCCTGCCACGGTCACTCAGCTTCAAACATTGAGATACCTGGTTTGTAAATTCTAGTAAATCCAAAGCTCGTCTAAAATTCAAGAAACTGGGCATGCTAGCATGGAGCGGCATCAACATGCCGTGGTAAATTTTTTGTCCCATTTGGGGCAAGTTTGGGGATATGCTTATCACAAACCAGAGCTTCTCACAACAAGTTTGATGGTTTTGGTACGGAATGTCCACCTTTGGGCACGAAACGATATCCATTGCCTCTTATTGCTTTAAAAAAATTCTCGTGTCAACAAAGAACAACAGGAGTGTTGTGTCAATTTTTGGGATTTTTGGGGGTTCGTTTGGACATTTTAATGCATTAATTGAGTTTTCAACGCATCTATGTCCATAATTCAAATTTTAACTACATGCATATTCTCTATTGCATATAAATTGGTTGAAAATTCAAATTTGTGCCCTTAGTTGCATGCTTAGGTCCCACGCAAAAAATGGGAATGAATGTCAAACATCCTGCCACGGTCACTCGGCCGCAAACATTGGGATACCTGGTTTTTAAATTCTAGTAAATCCAAAGCTCGTCTGAAATTCATGAAACTTGGCATGCTATCATGGAGCGGCATCGACATGCCGTGGTATTTTTTTGTCCCATTTGGGCAGGTTTGGGGATATGCTTCTCACAAACCAGAGCTTCTCACAACAAGTCTGATGGTTTCGGTAGGGAACGTCCCACCTTTTGGGACGAAACGATATCCATTGCCTCTTCTTGCTTTCGAAAAATTTCTCGTGTCAACAAAGAACAACAGGAGTGTTGTGTCAATTTTTGGGATTTTTCGGGGTTCCTTTGGACATTTTTATGCATTAATTGAGTTTTCAATGCATTTATGTGCATAATTCAAATTTGAACTACATGCACATGCTCTAATGCATATAAATTGGTTGAAAAATCAAATATATGTCCTTGGGTGCATGCTTAAGTCCCATGTAAGAAATGGGAATGAATGTCAAAAACCCTGCCACGGTCACTCTGTCGCAAACAATGAGACACCTAGTCTTTAAATTCAAGAAAATTGGTATGCTATCATGGAGCGGCATTAACATACCGTCGTATTTTTTTTGTCCCATTTGGGGTAGGTTTCAGGATATGCTTCTCACAAACCAGAGCTTCTCACAACAAGCTTGATGGTTTCGGTAGGGAATGTCCCACCTTTGGGGACGAAACAATATCCATTGCCTCCTACTGCTTTCAAAAAATTTCTCGTGTCAGCATAGAACAACATCAATGTTGTGTCAATTTTTGGGATTTTTCGGGGTTTGTTTAGACATTTTAATGCATTAATAGAGTTTTCAATGCATTTATGTGCATAATTCAAATTTGAACTACATGCACGTGCTCTATTCCATATAAATTGGTTGAAAGTTCAAATTTGTGCCCTTGGTTGCATGCTTAGGTCCCATGCAAAAAATGGGAATGAATGTCAAACATCCTACCACGGTCACTCGGCCGCAAACATTGAGATACCTGCTTTTTAAATTTTATAAAATCCAAAGCTCGTCTGAAATTCATGAAACTTGGCATGTTATCATGGAGCGGCATCAACATGCCATGGTAAATTTTTTGTCCCATTTGGGGGAGGTTTGGGGCTATGCTTCTCACAAATCAGAGCTTCTCAGAACAAACCTGATGGTTTCCGTAGGGAACGTCCCACCTTTGGGGACGAAACGATACCCATTGCCTCTTATTGCTTTAAAAAAATTCTCGTGTCAACAAAGAACAACAGGAGTGTTGTGTCAATTTTTGTGATTTTTCGGGTTTGTTTGGACATTTTTATTCATTAATTGAGTTTTCAATGATTTATGTGCATCATTCAAATTTGAACTACATGCACATGCTCTATTTCATATAAATTGGTTGGAAAATCAAATCTGTCCCCTTGGTTGCATGCCTAGGTCCCACGGAAAAATGGGAATGAATGTCAAACATCCTGCCACGGTCACTCGGCCGCAAACTTTGAGATACCTGGTTTTTAAATTCTAGTAAATCCAAAGCTCGTCTGAAATTCATGAAGCTTGGCATGCTATCATGGAGCAGCATCAACATCCTGTGGTAATTTTTTTGACACATTTGAATGTCAAGCCGTGGTAAATATTTTGTACCATTTGGCGTAGGTTTGGGGATATGCTTCTCACAAACCAGAGCTTCTCACAACAAGCCTGATGGTTTTGATAGGGAATGTCCCACCTTTGGGGACGAAACGATATCCATTGCCTCTTATTGCTTTCAAAAATCTCTCGTGTCAACATAGAACAACAGGAGTGTTGTGTCAATTTTGGGATTTTTCGGGGTTCGTGTGGACATTTTTATGCATTAATTGAGTCTTTAATGCATTTATGTGCATAATTCAAATTTGAACTACATGCACATGCTCTAATGCATATCAATTGGTTGAAAAATCAAATCTTTGTCCTTGGGTGCATGATTAGGTCCCATGCAACAAATGGGAATGAATGTCAAAAACCCTGCAACGGTAACACTGCCACAAACATTGAGATACCTATTTTCAAATTCTAGTAAATCCAAAGCTCGTCCTAAATTCATGAAACCTGGCATTCTATCAGGGAGCAGCATCAACATGCCATGGTAAATTTTTTGTCCCATTTGGGGCAGGTTCGGGGATATGCTTCTCACAAACCAGAGCTTCTCACAACAAGCTTGATGGTTCCGGTAGGAAATGTCCCACCTTTGGGGATGAAATGATATCCAGTGCTTCTTACTACTTTCAAAAAATTTCTCGTGTCATCATAGAACAACTGGAGTGTTGTGTCAATTTTTGGGATTTTTTCGTTTGGACATTTTTATGCATTAAATGAGTTTTCAATGCATTTATGTCCATAATTCAAATTTGAACTACATGCACATGCTCTATTACATATAAATTGGTTGAAAATTCAAATTAGTGCCCTTGGTTGCATGCTTAGGTCCCTCGCAAAAATGGGAATGAATGTCAAACATCCTACCACGGTCACTCGGCCGCAAACATTGAGATAGCTAGTTTTTAAATTCTAGTAAATCCAAAGCTCGTCTGAAATTCATGAAACCTGGCATGCAATCATGGAGCGGCATCAACATGTCGAGGTAAATTTTTTGTCCCATTTGGGGTAGGTTTGGGGCTATGCTTCTCACAAACCAGAGCTTCTCACAACAAGCCCGATGGTTTCCCTAGGGAACGTCCCACCTTTGGGGACGAAACAATATCCATTGCCTCTTATTGCTTTAAAAAAATTCTCGTGTCAACAAAGAACAACAGGAGTGTTGTGTCAATTTTTGGGATTTTTGAGGGTTCCTTTGGACATTTTTATGCATTAATTGAGTTTACAATGCATTTATGTGCATAATTCAAATTTGAACTACATGCACATGCTCTAATGCATATAAATTGGTTGAAAAATCAAATCTATGTCCTTGGGTGCATGCTTAGGTCCCATGCAAGAAATGGGAATGAATGTCAAACACCCTGCCATGGTCACTCAGCCACAAACATTTTGATACCTGGTTTGTAAATTCTAGTAAATCCAAAGTTCGTCCGAAATTCATGAAACTTGGCATGCTATCATGGAGCACTATCAACATGTTGTGGTAAATTCTTTGTCCAATTTGGGGCAGGTTTGGGGCTATGCTTGTCAAAAACTAGAGCTTCTCACAACAAGCCTGATGGTTTCCGTAGGGAACGTCCCACCTTTGGGGAGCAAAGGATATCCATTGCCTCTTATTGCTTTCCTAAATTTTCTCGTTTCAACATAGAACAGCAGGAGTGTTGTGTCAATTTTTGGGACTTTTCAGGGTTCGTTTGGACATTTTTTATGCATTAATTGAGTTTTCAATGCATTTATGTGCATAATTAAAATTTGAACTACATGCTCATGCTCTGATGCATATAAATTGGTTGAAAAATCAAACCTGTGTCCTTGGGTGCATGCTTAGGTCCCATGCAAGAAATTGGAATGAATTTCAAACACCAGGGCACTGTTGATTGCCGGCAAAATGTTGAGATACTTTATTTTTAAATTCTAGTAAATCCAAAACTCGTCTAAAATTCATGAAACTTGGCATGCTTTCATGGAATGGCACCCGACATGCTGTGGTATTTTTCGTGTCCATTTTGAGAGAAGGTGCACTCGAATAACAACCAACAAAGGAATTTTGAAAAAATAGTTTTCACTTTAATATCTCAAATATTTGTATAGTTCAAATCATGTGCGTTATGTTAACCATTCACGTGACGCCATGTGTCTTCGTTTTAATGGCTATAAGAGGTGCCGTGCGGATAGCTGCTTGACCTTGACTGAACGGGAGGTGTGCGAGCGGAGTCCGGTGTGCAGGCTGACCGAGAGGCGCGCAAGCTGTCCTCCAATGCACGGGCTCACCGAGAAGCGTGCGAGTTGTATGCTGCGCACGCTCACTGGGAAGCGAGCCCTTTGACTTCCATGGCCACCTGCCTTCCTCTCTATTATTGGCGCCCGAGCCACTGTTTAATAAGGGCGGCCCTACTGTTCACCTCCCATTCCCCTCACCTCAGACCTCCACCAACGCCATGGCGTAGAATGATCATCTGCCACTAGTCTTCAAGTTTGGTGAAGTCGACTCCAAGCTGGAGGAGATAGAAAATAAGGAGGAATGGGGCCTCATGGACATGGCCCAGAACGAGCTGGCCACAGCGGTTGCTGCCCCCGCTCCCGTCCTAGCTCCCATCCCCGCGCCCACACCAGCGACCATTCCCGTAGCATTGACGGGCTGGTCGCCAAGCACTATCACAGAGCTGGAAGCCGCAGGCGTCAGCAAGGTCTCTGCGGACCCACGCGAGCTCATGTACATGCCAGCTCTAGCGTCCGTGCCTGTGTGCGCGCGCGCCCCTCCACCCACCGTGGCACAGCCCCCCGTGCATTTGGCTGCACCGTCGCGCCCGTGCCCCTGCCCGTGCGCGCCCCTCCACCCACCACGGCGCTGGTCCCCATGCGTTTGGCTACACCCGCCGCGCCCGTGCCCGTGCATGCGCCACCCTTAGCGGCATGGGACGCTGCCGTCGACCGCTACCTCTCAGCTGTGCTAATTCCCGTCCTCCCGTGCCACGCCCATTGATCGCACGACGACATGATGTTGGATTTACAGGTGAAGAACATTTTGTGCTGCCTTGAAGTCTTCAACAACGGCGTCCCGGAGGACGACAACGACAATGACGGCACGGCACGCCGCCTCCACCGCCGCCAGAAATAGTTTCTTTGGGCTTAATTACGGTATCTCGAATTCCTGATCATATGCATATAATTTCGTAGTGTGACTGAATGAAAGATATGGTTTAAACAAACTTGCGATTTTCTCTCTTAATGTACAGACTTATCAAACGATTTTCTTTTGAAACGAACGTTAATGCTTTTTAAATATAAAACACTCATCGCAAACGTTTTAGTTAGAAAACCCATATGCAAACCGACAGCTTCCCCAGGAAGCCAAGGGAAAGTGTGTCGAGCAGGATTTCTACAGCTCTTGATCGCAAACGTTTTAGATAGAACACCTGTATTGAAAGTGAAAGTTATTGTCTTCCCTCGCAGTGCTGGATTTGTGCATCCCTTCAACACAAACGATTGTTTTGCATGACCCGTGTGCAACCAGGTCAAAACAATTGGGTAAGATTTGCATGTGTCCTTTTGGGTACGTTGCCAGTTCTCAAACTGGAAAGATTGACATTTGTCTATCTAGTAACATTGCCATTTGTCAACCTTGTAACACTGCGTTTTTTCAAAATATGCACCTAAAAATCAGTAGCACTATCTAATTTTTGCAACTAAAATCACTAGCACTGTTCATATGGACACCACTAGCAGGCGTGAGTTGATGGACGCATATGCAAATGTGCCATTCATTACATACAACAAGTCATCAACCCACAACGACAATGAGGATACACGTTGGATTATAGATCATTTACAACAAAACATTCTAGTAAAGTAAAGTTTTTCTCACACAACAAATAACAAAGCGATGAAATTAACTTCATCTCAACCACTCATCGCCATTGGACCAGAAGTGATTCTCTGGGAAGGGCGAGCTACTGTCAATCTCGAGACCAACGCAGGACTGATCATCCAGGCTGAAGCGGCCTATGTCAGGACCCATATTGGGATGGTAGGGAAGCATGGCAATGTCCAAGGTATATATACAGTTGCTTATCATAAATGGTTGTAACGTTGTGTCAATAGCAGCTGGATCGCCTTTCACCATCATTGGATAGTTTTGTCCAAGGAAGAGCGATTTCCTCCAAGACTTCCAATCCTGAACCAGGGAGAAGGTGTTGGCGCTAGTACACTAGTATCCATCCTGAATGCCCTACAATGGATGTTGGAATAGGTCCGAAGAGTGCGACCATGCGAGACAACACCTGCTTCCTTAGTAACATCAGCAGTGCCCTATATACAACCAAGAAGAGGTGATCCATCGGAATAAGTTGCCAGGCGCCACTAAGTATATGGGTCCTGCTTGTCCTCATGCTCGTAATCATCAGCATCGCCATCTCCCCCTTGATTATAAAATTTTTCAAGTATAGGTGATGGAGTGTTCACAGGACCTTGGAAACACAAGAAGGTTAATTAATAAAGAGAAACTAGCTAACCCGCATGCATGTGGATGAAAACAATTATAATTATGGTGGAAGACAAACATACCGAAAGCATGATGATTCCATGCAAAAACAGTGCCACGAGTGGTGGCAACAAACACGAGACCCTCGTATTGAATTGCATCACAGTACTCATCCGTGTACAGAAATTGATTTTTGAGCAATATCCATCGAGGCGTGGAAGTAAGGATGGCAACAAGCTTGTCGAAGATAGCAACAACTTCATAGTTCATGTAATCCCAAGAGTAGTTGGGAACTCGACAAATTGCTATCTTCTGTAGATGACAGTCACCATGGTCGTATTTGAACTCACGTAGAATACCCGTGTACTCAACCTCTGGGCAGTCTGAGATTTTTGGAAGTGGAACCCGGTGACGAGTGTACACATTCACAAGTTCCCACTCGCAGTTGTACCCAATATAAAAAACCCAATCTCCATTTGCGCCTGCCCAAGCCTTTCCCTCAAGCGATGGCATCTTAACATCACACGTATCATTATCAAGTGGCATCAACTTGCACATGGAGAGGCTTCTGTCATCCCTGCGCCAGTCAGCAGGGTCACGGTGAAGAAGATAGGGGAGATCAATCTGCTCCTAGACCCTTGGGTTGCTTGTAATGATGTTATTAGTTGAGTCGAGAATGGTCTTGAACGAACCTGCCATGCTAGCCAAGGTGATGATGTTGCACCGATAAATGAGTTCCTCCACCATGTCATCTTTCAAATCAGGTCAAGAATAACGGGGTCATTTCCGGCCTGTTCCCTCCATGGAGAAGATGATCGAAGAATGGTAGAAGGAAGGGTGAAGGCAAATGGAGGGAGGAAGAGCATGCGACGACAGTTCCAAATTGAGAGGGAAAGGCGAAGAGGTCGTGGAAGGTTGCCACGGTACAAGAAGAGGCTAGTGGGGAGTGAATGGTTGCCACGGAGGTCACACACTAACGACAAGGCCGAGTGAATCACATGCCATATATCGCACACACCTTGATCTGGCTGACCGTTACTTTTGTGTTGCCTAATCACAAACAGTTCATCCGAGTGAATTGTATGCTGTACATCGCACACACCTTCATCTGGCTGCCCGTTTCATTTGTGTTACCAAATCACAAACAGTTCATCCGACTGAACCGTATGATGTATATCACACAAACCTTCATCTGGCTACCCGTTTCTTTTGTTCCTCCTCATCGCAAATAGTTAATTGAACTGAATCATATGCCCTGCATCACACACACAACTAAAATCCAAACCGAGTTTAATGCATCCATCATCGCAAACATTTTGCACCTTTTTTGACGGTTTTTTACAGCACCGTTTGGATTATTGCATCACACACAATTCCGTCGAAGGGTCTATGATCGTAATGTCGCGTTAGCAGCATCCTGCAGTAGTGATACTATCGTCCTATATATGAATCTGTACCACTCAACCATTTTGAGACTCCTCTTCATATCTGTGATCACATCCGGGACTCCGAACAACATTCGGTCACCAAATCACATAACTCATATAGTACAAAATCATCATCGAACGTTAAGCGTGCAGACCCTATGGGTTTGAGAACTATGTAGACATGATCGAGACATCTCTTTGGTCAATAAATGTAACACCCATGATGCGGCTATATCTCCCACGTGTCGGAGCACGACTTAGAGGCATAACCGCATTGTAGGCAATGTCGCAAGAGGGGTAATCTTTACACAACCCATGTACTGAATAAGAAAGAGGTACATAGTTGGCTTACAATCGCCACTTCACACAATGACAAAAATATAGCATTACAATCATCCAGATACAATCAAGGTCCGACTATGGAACCAAAATAAAGACAACCCCAAATGCATAATGTCCCTGATCGCCCCAACTGGGCTCCACTACTGATCGTCTGGAAAGGAAACGTCGTATCGTCCTGAGTCCTCATCAAACTCCCACTTGAGCTCAGTCGCATCCCCTGGAACGGTATCATCGGCACCTGCATCTGGTTTTGGAAGTAATCTGTGAGTCACGGGGACTCAGCAATCTCACACCCTCGCGATCAAGACTATTTAAGCTTATGGGTAGGTAAAAGGTATGAGGTGGAGCTGCAGCAAGCACTAGCATATATGGTGGCTAACATACACAAATGAGAGCGAGAAGAGAAGGCAAAGCATGTTCGAGAATCTATGATCAAGAAGTGATCCTAGAAATACTTACGTTCAAGCATAACTCGAGACCGTGTTCTCTTCCTGGACTCCGCCGAAAAGAGACCATCACGGCTACACACGCTGTTGATTCATTTTAATTAAGTTAAGTTTCAGGTTTTCTACAACCGGACATTAACAAATTCCCATCTGCCCATAACCGTGGGCATGACTTTCGGAAGTTCAAATCCCTGCAGGGGTGTCCCAACTTAGCCCATCACAAGCTCTCACAGTCAACGAAGGATATTCCTTCTCCCAGGACTGCCCGATCAGACTCGGAATCCCGGTTACGAGACATCTCGACAAAAGTAAAACAAGACCAGCAAAGCCACCCGAATGTGCCGACAAATCCCGATAGGAGGTGCACATATCTCGTTCTCAAGGCACACCGAATTGTCCAAACTTCTGGTAGGCCAGCCCAGAGTTGCCCCTGGTGTCCATCGGCGGCTAACAAGTTGGGTCAATACTCGGAGGAGCACTGGCCCGGGGGGGTTTAAAATAAAGATGACCCTTGAGTCCGCGGAACCCAAGGGAAAAAAGGCTAGGTGGCAAATGGTAAAACCAAGGTTGGGCCTTGCTGGAGGAGTTTTATTCAAGGCGAATTGTCAAGGGGTTCCCATTATAAGCCAACTGCGTAAGGAATGTAAAATCAAGGAACATAACACCGGTATGACGGAAACTAGGGCGGCAAGAGTGGAACAGAACACCAGGCATAAGGCCGAGCCTTCCACCCTTTACAAAATATATAGGTGCATTAAAGTAGACAAGATATAATAATGATATCCCAAAAATAATCATGTTCCAACAAGGAACAAACTCCAATCTTCACCTGCAACTAGCAACGCTATAAGAGGGGTTGAGCAGAGCGGTAACATAGCCAAACAAGGGTTTGCTAGGACAAGGTGCGTTAGAGGTTTGACATGGCAATATGGGAGGCGTGATAAAGCATGTGGTAGGTATGGTGGCATAGGCATAGCAATAGAGCGAGCAACTAGCAAGCAAAGATAGAAGTGATTTCGAGGGTATGGTCATCTTGCCTGCAAAGTTCTCCGAGTTGACGTAAGCTTGATCCTCGTAAGCGTACTCAATGGGTTCCTCGATCACGTACTCGTCTCCCGGCTCTACCCAAATTGAGAACACAAGCAAAGGGAACCACGATCAACCACGGTGCAATGCGCAAGCAACATGATGCAAAACGTGGCATGATATGCGGGATGTGATATGCAATGCATATGCGTGCTTTGGAAGGTAAAGATTGAACCAGGCCTCAACTTGGCAAACCAAGAGTGCCGCTGGAAAGATGAGTTGATTTCGGTTGAAATCGGTATAAAGATCACCGGAATCGGATGCACGGTTTGCAAACGGCAAGCAAAACAATAATGGCACAAACTGCGATTAACAGCACGATGCCATCTAAATGCATCAAGAACAATAAGATACTGCACTCTAACATAGCAACAAAGCACATGGCAGTGATCCACTCAAGATGCTTGACAAAAGATGAACACTTAGCTACGGCTAAATCACACAATAGCAGGTTGAAACAAGCATAGCAAAAGTGCAAAAGATATCAGGTTCACAGACTTAGTGAAAATAACATGTCAGGATTTAACATCAGGAAACAATGTTTAGAGCAAGATAACAACATGCTACAAGAACATATCATGGCAAAGCAAGGCATAGCATGAAACTACTCATAGAATATAACAAAAGTCCCTTACTGACCATAAGCCAAAAGGGATCAGAAGATACAATGGCACCCATGTAAACATAGCAAGTTTCGTTAACAGATTCAGACTTGGCAGAAAACTGGGCATGTCAAAAACAGAATTACGTAGGCATGTTTGCGAGCTCGATGCACTCACCACAAGGCATTGCATGACAAACTAAGCATACACCCAGCAAGAAGACATGTTCAATAAGCTAACCATGGCAAGACCACTCTCATAGCATGCATGGATCAACTACAACAACCTCGGCAAAATTGATTAACACATAAACAATCTACTAGGAACATTTTATAGCAAAAGTAGAGCAAGATTGAGTCATGCTAGGGTACTCCATAATTGCAAACAAATACATGGATGGATAGAGCATAACAATATCTCAAAATCATCCTTACTGAACATGCTCAAAAGAGGCATGGATCACTCTGTAGCAACAAGAATACATGGCATAAAAATATCATCAGGGAAATGACTTAGAAGAATCCTAAGTCCCTGAAATCAGCAACATCACGAGAGCTACTTTGCATGCTTGTGCTAGTCACCACATTGGTCACAAAAATACATGGCATACACCCCTGTAAAGATGGAATGGCATATCCCAAAACACATGTAGGGCTCAAGTTCATAGGAGGTACACATTAAACATGGCAAAAATGACAAATGTCCATAATCTGCTAAGAAACAGACACTAACATTAGATAGCACTCTTGCAACAACATTTAGAGCATCAAGATGAACTCAAATGAACATGGTGCAATGGAATGAAACAAAGTGCACAACCAGATGAACAATTTGATATGCTACACGCCCAAAACGGAGCCACGGATGCAAAGTTATGATGCGATGAAGTATGCTAAAAATACTGGGGACTTAGAGAAAAGAAAAAGTCAACCCTCTCTCTCAGATCCAGATCTGAGGCATGTTTCTCGAAGTTCGCTGGAACAGTGCGGGGTCGCCAGATTTCTTGAGCTCGTCGGAGTGGGAGGACGACGGCCGGACTTGGGGGCGCCGGATCTGGTCACTCCTCGACCGAATCTGGCCGGAGTTAGAGAAGACGAGGCGGCGAGGTGGCCAGTGACCTGGTGGCGGAGCGGAGGCGGCGACGTGGCGGAGGCGGCCGGCGACGCGCTCGGGTGGCGGAGTAGGTTAGCCGGGCGGCGGAGTCGGCGGTAGGCGGGGGCCGGACTTGGGCTCGCGGGCCCGCGCGGCGATGTGGGGCGCGGTCTCCACGTGGCGCCCTGTGATTGGACGCGGGCGGTGGCGTGGCGTGTCCGCGGCGGACGGACACATCTGGCGCGGAGAGGGGAAGGTTAGGGTAGGGTTTGATCCGGGATTTTTGGGGAAGGCACCTATTTATACATAGAAGGAGCTAGGAGACTCCAAATTGAGCATGGTTTTCGGCCACGCGATCGTGATCAAATGACCGAGATGATGGAGGGGGTTTAGGTGGGTTTTGGGCCACTTTGGAGGGGTGTTGGGCTGCAACACACACGAGGCCTTTACGGTTCCTCGGTTAACCATTGGAGTATCAAACGAAGTCCAAATGGTACGAAACTTGACAGACGGTCTACCGGTAGTATACCAAGGCCGCTTGGCAAGTCTCGGTCCAATCCGAGAACGTTTAACACCTGCACACGAAAAAAGGCAAAAGGGGACACTGGAGGACATAGGAGTGCCGGAATGCAAAAAGGACAACGGGGAAAAAGCTCGGATGCATGAGACGAACACGTATGCAAATGCGATGCACATGATGACATGATATGAGATGCATGACAAAGGCAAAAGCAAAACAAAGACGAAACCCAACCACGAGGGAATATCATAACTTAGTGCCAAAAATGGCAAGAGTTGGAATACAAATATGGCAAGTTACATATGGGGTGTTACAAGTTACATATGAGATCTAGGACTGGAAAAACTCCGGGTATTCGGAACGGAGGTGGTCCTCACGTTCCCAGGTGGCTTCACGGTCGGAATGATGTGACCACTTCACTTTCAGGAATTTGATAGACTTGTTGCGAGTCTTGCGCTCAGTTTCTTCAAGAATAGCAATGGGATGCTCATGATAAGACATGTCTTCTTGGAGATCAATCTCTTCGAAGTTGATGGTGTGGTCAGGAGTCTTGAAACACTTGCAGAGCTGAGACACGTGAAACACGTCGTGCACATTTGCAAAGTTGGATGGAAGCTCAAGTTGATAGGTGAGATTGCCTCTTTTTCCAATGATCTTGAAAGGACCCACGTATCTAGGGGCAAGCTTCCCTTTGATACCGAAGCGACGAGTACCTTTCATTGGAGAGATGCGGAGGTAGATATGATCTCCGATCTCCAAAGCCAAGTCACGATGCTTGCTATCATAGTAACTCTTCTGGCGCGATTGCGCAGCTTTGAGATTTTCACGAATGACTTTGCACATTTCTTCAGCCTCTGTGATCAAGTCATTGCCAAGAAGTTGATGTTCACCAGTCTCTGACCAGTTAAGAGGAGTACGACACTTTCTGCCATAGAGAATCTCGAATGGGGCCTTGCCCGAACTCGCTTGGAAGCTGTTGTTGTAGGAGAACTCGACATATGGAAGACAATCTTCCCACTTCATACCGAAAGAAATGACACATGCCCTGAGAATATCTTCAAGAATTTGATTGACTCGCTCGACTTGGCCACTAGTTTGAGGATGAAAGGCTGTGCTGAAGCGAATGTTGGTGCCCATGGCCTTCTGAAAGGAATCCCAAAACTTAGAGGTGAAGATGCTTCCACGATCTAAAGATATGAACTGCGAAATGCCGTGCAGAGAGACAATCCTAGAGGTATATAGCTCTGCCAACTGAGCTGCTCTGATAGATTCTTTGATAGGAAGAAAATGAGCAACTTTAGTGAGCTTGTCGATGACAACGAAGATAGCATCATTGCCACACTTGGACTTTGGAAATCCAGTCACGAAGTCCATCTCAATATGGTCAAACTTCCATTCTGGAATGGCAAGAGGTTGGAGGGGACCAGCTGGTCGTTGGTGTTCTGCTTTCACTCTTCTGCAGACATCACATTCTTTCACAAACTGAGCAATCTCGCGCTTCATTCGAGTCCACCAATGCGACTGCTTGAGGTCATGATACATCTTTGTACTTCCAGGGTGAACAAAGAGGAGTGAATTGTGAGCCTCGTTCATAATGACTTTACGAAGGTCACCCTTAGGAACAACAATGCGATCCTTGAAGAATAGAGTATCCTTGTCATCAAGGCGATAACACTTGTACTTGGGTTGGCTCTTGGCAATCCCAATGTTCACCTTCTTCACCATAGCATCAAGAAGTTGAGCCTCATGAATCTGATCTTCCAAAGTAGGAGAGACTTGGAGGTTGGCAAGGAATCCTTGATGAACAACTTGGAGGTTAAGTTTGCGGAAAGCTTCATAAAGCTCTGGTTGGTAGGGCTTGAGAATCAAACTGTTGCAGTAAGCCTTCCTGCTTAGTGCGTCAGCAATGACATTGGCCTTTCCTGGAGTGTATTCAATACTCGGCTTATACTATTGAATCATTTCGACCCAACGAGTCTGCCTGAGGTTGAGGTTGGGCTGAGTGAAGATTTACTTGAGACTCTTATGATCAGTGAAGATGTCCACTTTTCTTCCCAACAAGAGATGTCTCCATGTTAAAAGAGCATGGACAACTGCCGCCAACTCGAGGTCATGAGTGGGGTAGTTCTTTTCGTTGGGCTTCAACTGGCGAGAGGTATAGGCCACAACTTTATTCTCTTGCATTAACACAACACCGAGACCTTGAAGGGAAGCATCACAAAAAACCTCGAATAGTTTGGATTCATCAGGAGGAGTCAGAACTGGAGCTGTGACTAACTTCTCTTTGAGGGTGTTGAAAGCAAGGTCACATTCATGTGTCCATACATACTTCACATGCTTCTGGAGGAGGTTGGAAAGAGGCTTCGCAATCTTAGAGAAATTATCAACGAACCTTCGACAATAGCTTGCGAGCCCAAGGAAGCTGCGGAGTTGCTTCACATTCTGAGGCGGTTCCCAATTTACTATTGCAGACACCTTCTCAGGATTAACAGCTATGCCCTTGGCGGAGATGATATGCCCAAGGTAGAGAACCTCATCGAGCAAAAACTCGTACTTTGAAAACTTCGCATAGAACTGATGTTATCTGAGTTTATCCAGGACCAATCTCAAGTGCTTGGCATGATCCTCCTTGTTCTTGGAAAAAGACCAAAATGTCATCGAGATAGACCAAGATGAAGTCATTTGTGTAAGGGTTGAAGATGAAGTTCATCATGCGAGAGAAAGTTGGGGGAGCATTGACAAGGCCAAAAGACATGACCGTGTATTCATATGAACCATAGCTTGTTTTGAATGCTGTCTTGGGGATATCTTGTTCACGAATGCGAATCTGATGATAGCCCATATGGAGGTCAAGCTTGGAGAATACTTGAGCACATTTGAGTTGTTCAAATAGCTCATTGATGTTGGGAAGTGGGTACTTGTTCTTTATGGTCTTCTTGTTCAATGGACGGTAGTCGACGCAAATTCGGTCCGTTCCATCCATCTTCTTGACAAAAAGAACACCACAACCCCATGGAGAAGAACTTGGTCGGATGAGACCCATACGCTCTTGAATATCAAGTTGTTTCTTCAGCTCCTTCAACTCTTCTGGTCCAAGCTTGTAAGGACGTTTGCAAACAGGTTCCGTGCCAGGATCAAGATCGATGACAAATTCAACTGGCCGGTGAGGAGGCATTCCTGGAAGCTCTTCTGGAAAGACGTCTTGATATTCACAAACGACTAGAATCTGAGAGATGGCATCCAACTCGCCCTTCTCGTTGAGAGAAAACAGTCGAATGGTATCGTCACGAGTGGCAAAGACAATCACATCCTCAGACGAGTGTGTTAATTGAATCTGCCTGGCAGCACAATCAAGCTGAGCCTTGCGCTTAGAAAGCCCGTCCATGCTGAGAATTAGATCAATATCTGAGTTACCAAGGACAATTGGAGAAGACAGAAACTTATAGTCGCCCAACGTGATAGAAACATCCGGAACCATGTAGCTTGCGTGCAAGCATTTACCCGATGAGACAACTGCTAACTGACTATGTAAATCTGGGAAAGCCAACTCATGATTAGATGCAAATGGTCTTGATATGAAACAATGAGATGCACCAATGTCAAAAAGAACTTTTGCAGGAATATTGTTAACAGGAGGTTACCCATGATCACATTTGAAGAGTCCTCTGCCTGAGCTGCGTTCACCATGTTGACCTTTGCAAACTTGGGATTATGCTTGACCACTGCGGTGCTGGCAGATCTCACAGGAGGAGGAGAGGAAGATGCCTTTGGTTGAAGCATTTGTTTGCATAGTGACCCTTCTGCTGACACTTGTTGCACGTGACCTCTGAGAGCAGCCGGTGATACGCAGCACTTGACCTTGGAGCATGAGACGAAGTCTTGTTCTAAAAGCCTGGGTTGGGTGGGTGGGAAGATCCATTGCCACCTTTGCTCTTCTGCTAATAAGGCTGATAGAATGGAGGAGGAGGAGGCAACCAATACTTTTGTTGCTTAGCTGCCACTTGAGTTGAAGAAGAAGAAGAAGAAGGAGTTGCATCCCCGACTCTCTTCTTGGAAGCATTGCACTTGAGCTGAGCAGTCTCTTGCTTCAGTGCCATGTTGTAGAACTCATCATACTTTTTTGGCTCAAAAAGCACAAGGGCTAATTGCAGATCTTCTCTGAGGCCACCTCTGAACTGATTAATCATGCTCTTCTCGTCAGGGACGTCTTGCTTAGCGAAACAAGCGAGCTTCTGGAACATGATGTTGTATTGGTAAACAGACAAGCTGCCTTGCTTCAGATTGTGGAACTCCTCACGCTTGGTCTCAACAACACTCAGTGGAATATGGTGAGCTCTGAAGTCTTGGAGGAATTCATCCCGGGTAATCACACGACCTCCTCTGGAATCTTTGTATTGCTGATACCACTCTGCAGCTTGGTCTTTGAGTTGGAACGAGGCAAACTTGACAAAGTCCTCAGGCCTGACGTTGCTGCACTCGAAATGTTTGCAGATATCCACGAGCCAATCATCAGCATCTGTGGCCTCGACACAGTTACTGAAGGTCTTTGGCTGGTTTGCGAGGAACTGGTTGAGTGTAGCAAACTGATTTTGATTGTTGCCATGGCCTTGATTTCCTTGGTTGCGCTCTTGCAAGAGTTGCATAAGCATCTGCGTGTTTGCGTTGGTAGCGGCCATCACAGCTTGCCATGCCTCCGGAGGTGGAGGTGGTGGCGGCGGTTCTGGATTCTGACGCGTTGGAGGAGCCATCCTGAAGAGGGTGACATCCGTTAGCATCTTGAAAGACATATATTCAAGCTGAATCAAATGGATCAAAATTGCAACATATAGGCTTAACATTCGAACATGAATGAACGAATAAATTCCAAATTAAATGGTGTCACTTCCATAAATTGAGAAGACACTTCAATAGAGGTAGATGAATAAAACAACAAGGTACGGACATGAACAAATACTTGGTGAGGATTACCCAATCACAAACCAAATATCCACGGAAGAAATACTAGAGCTACATGAATTCCCACCTATGAAACTCCCGAAATTTTCCGGTTATGCAATCAGGTGTTGGGGATACAGGGGAAGCATAATATCTCACCCAAAACTAGCAAAACCTACATCCAACTGTATCCATCCTTCAACACATAACCAAGAAACCTTCAGAATCATTTACCTCAACCTTCAAAAAGCATCCGTTATACGAGTTATGGCAATACTCCCGAACTCCCGCCCCAGTACTGGGTGGCGCCGAGGTTATCTCACCAACAACTGCATAAAAGAGATTTTCGTTGTCGGCGAAACTCAGGTATTCCAGAACTGCAACGATAAAATTGTGACGACAACACCTCAGAGCTCAACTCCCCGGGACACTGCCATAACCCCTAAATGTCAGGAGGCACCAAGAAAAATGTTCTCGTCACAAAACCATCGAAACGATTCCAAGATACCCATGTGATCCTAATTTTTTTTGTGAAATTTGAGAAGAGAAGAGTCAAAACTCTACGTCAGGATGCCTCACCAGAGCGACGAAGGGACTGAGGAGTAAAAAGAATCCTACTCTCTGATATATATAATCCTAAAAGACTCAAAACATTTTTCTAGGCTCAACAATGCCAACGATTCGATAAAGCAGGGGGCTCCTAAGTCGGGGAAGGCTCTGATTACCAACTTGTAACACCCACAATGCACAACCCATTTACTGAATAAGAAAGAGGTACATAGTTGGCTTACAATCGCCACTTCACACAATGGCAAAAATATAGCATTACAATCATCCAGATACAATCAAGGTTTGACTACGGAACCAAAATAAAGACAACCCCAAATGCATAATGTCCCCGATTGCCCCAACTGGGCTCCACTACTGATCGTCTAGAAAGGAAACGTAGTATCGTCCTGAGTCCTCATCGAAATCCCACTTGAGCTCAGTCGCATCCCCTGGAACGATATCATCGGCACCTGCATCTGGTTTTGGAAGTAATCTGTGAGTCATGGGGACTCATCAATCTCACACCCTCGCGATCAAGACTATTTAAGCTTATGTGTAGGTAAAAGGTATGAGGTGGAGCTGCAACAAGCACTAGCATATATGGTGGCTAACATATGCAAATGAGAGCGAGAAGAGAAGGCAAAGCACGTTCGAGAATCTATGATCAAGAAGTGATCCTAGAAATACTTACGTTCAAGCATAACTCGAGACTGTGTTCTCTTCCAGGACTCCGCCGAAAAGATACCATCACGGCTACACACGCTGTTGATTCATTTTAATTAAGTTAAGTTTCAGGTTTTCTACAACCGGACATTAACAAATTCCTATCTGCCCATAACCTGGGCTATGGAGATTCCCATCAACAGATATCAATGTGAGTGAGTAGGGATTGCCATGCAACGGATGCACTAGAGCTATAGGTGTATGGAAGCTCAACAAAAGAACTAAGTGGGTGTGCATCCAACTTTCTTGCTCACGAAGACCCAAGGCATTTTGAGGAAGCCCATCATTGGAATATACAAGCCAAGTTCTATATTGTAAAATTCCCACAAGTATATGAAAGTGACAACATAAGAGACTTTCTATCATGAAGATCATGGTGCTACTTTGAAGCTCAAGTGTGGTAAAAGGATAGTGCCATTGTCCCTTCTCTCTTTTTCTCTCATTTTTTGGGGGCCATCTCTTTTTTTATGGCCCCTCTTTTTTTAGTCCGGAGTCTCATCTCGACTTGTGGGGGAATCATAGACTCCATCATCCTTTCCTCACATGGGACAATGCTCTAATAATGATGATCATTACACTTTTATTTACTTACAACTCGATACTTAGAACAAAATATGACTCTATGTGAATGCCTCCGGTGGTGTACCGGGATGTGCAAAGACTCATAAGTGACATGTATGAAAGAATTATAAAGGTGGCTTTGCCACAAATATGATGTCAACTACATGATCATGCAAAGCAATATGACAGTGATGAAGCGTGTCATAAGAAACGGGACGGTGGTAAGTTGCATGGCAATATATCTCGGAATGGCTATGGAAATGCCATAATAGGTAGGTATGGTGGCTGTTTTGAGGAAGGTATATGGTGGGTTTATGGTACCGGCGAAAGTTGCGCTGTTCTAGAGAGGCTAGTAGTGGTGGAAGGGTGAGAGTGCGTATAATCCATGGACTCAACATTAGTTATAAAGAACTCACATACTTATTGCAAAAATCTATTAGTTATTGAAACAACGTACTATGCACATGCTCCTAGGGGGATAGATTGGTAGGAAAAGACCATCGCTCGTCCACGGCCGCCACTCATAAGGAAGACAATTAATAAATAAATCATGCTCTGACTTCATCACATAACGGTTCAACATACGTGCATGCTACAGGAATCACAAAATTTAACACAAGTATTTCTCAAATTCACAACTAATCAACTATCATGACTCTAATATTACCATCTTCATATCTCAAAACAATCATCAAGTATCAAACCTCTCATAGTATTCAATGCACTTTTTATGATAGTTTTTATTATACCCATCCTGGATGCCTATCATATTTGGACTAATTTTATAGCCAAAGCAAATTACCATGCTGTTCTAGAGGACTCTCGAAATGATACAACTGAAGCATGAGAGATCAATAATTTCTATAAAATGAAACAACCACTGTGCTCTAAAAAGATATAAGTGAAGCACTAGAGAAAAATTGTCTAGCTCAAAAGATATAAGTGAAGCACATAGAGTATTCTAATAAATTCCGATTCATGTGTGTCTCTCCAAAAGATGTGTAAAGCAAGGATGATTGTGGTAAACTAAAAAGAAAATACTCAAATCATACAAGACGCTCCAAGCAAAATGCATATCATGTGGTGAATAAAAATATAGCATCAAGTAAAGTTACCGATGGACGAAGACGAAAGAGGGGATGCCTTCCGGGGCATCCCCAAGATTAGGCTTTTGCTTGTCCTTGAATTTTACCTTGAGGTGCCTTGGGCATCCCCAAGCTTAGGCTCTTGCCACTCCTTGTTCCATAGTCCATCAAATCTTTACTCCAAACTTGGAAACTTCACAACACAAAACTTAAAAGAGAATCTCGGGAGCTCCGTTAGTAAAAGAAAACAAACCACCACTTCATGGTACTATAATGAACTCATTATTTATTTATATAGGTGTTAAACCTACTTTATTCCAACTTATCTATGGTTCATACACTCAAATACTAGCCATAGATTCATCAAAATAAGCAAACAACACACGAAAAACAGAATCTGTCAAAAACAGAACAGTCTATAGTAATCTGTAGGTTTCGAATACTTCTGTAACCCCAAATTTTCTGAAATAAATTGGTGGACGTGAGGAATTTTTCTATTAATCATCTGGAAAAATAATCAACCTAATCTCACTCTCCAGTAAAAAAATGGCAGCAAATCTCGTGAGCGCTAAAGTTTCTGTTTTTTACAGCAAGATCGCAAAACTTCTCCCAAATCTTGCCAAAGGTTCTACTTGGCACACACACTAATTAAAAGCATAAAACCACATATAAACAAAATATAGATGAATTATTAATTACTAAACAGAACCAAAAAGCAAGAAAGAAAAATAAAATTGGGTTGCCTCCCAACAAGCGCTATCGTTTAACGCCCCTAGCTAGGCATTGATAATTTCAATGATGCTCACATGAAAGACAAGAACTGAAGCACAAAAGAGAGCATCATAAAACACGTGACAAACACATCTAAGTATAACATACTTCCTATGCATAGGCATCTTATGGGCAAAAAATTATCATAGCAAGCAAAAACTAGCATATGCAAGGAAGCGGAAAGAAACAATAGCAATCTCAACATAACGAGAGGTAATTTAGTGACACGAAAATTTCTACAACCATATTTTCCTCTCTCATAATAATTACATGTAGGATCATAATCAAATTCAGCAATATATATATCACATAACATATTCTCAACACGATCGACATGCATGCGAAGTTGACACTCTTCCAAAATAGTGGGATTAATATTAGCTAAAGTCATGACCTCACCAAACCCACTTTTATCAAAAAAACTTCATAAGATTGAACATTCTCCAAATATGTGGGATCTAAAGTAGACACTCTTCCAAACCAACTTTCAATATTATTGCAAACATTATTATCAAACTCATATTCATCATGGGGCTTGAATAAAATGTCAAGATCATAAGAAGAATCACCCCAATCATGATCATTGCAACAAATAGTAGTCATAGCAAAACTAGCATCCCCAAGCTTAAGGTTTTGCGTATCATTAACACAATTGAGATTAAGAGAATTTATGATAACATCATTATGATCATGCTTTTCATCGAAGGACCTATCAAGTATGGGTGCAATAGCAACGGTCTCATGTTTAACAAGAGGAACTATAGCAAACTCATCTTCATAAATATTGGCATCATGGCCACAAGAATAGCAAGCATCATGTTCATCAAGGGATATTTCAATCAAATCATCGGAATCATAATTATCTATAGATTCATGCATATAATTATTTTCTTCCGAAGCAATGGTCATTCTTTCAATAAATTCTTTGACATAGACATTATGAGCATAGTTTTTATAGCAATATTTAAGTATGTCAAGATTTTCAGATTCGTAGAGAGTAATATCATACTTTTCAATCAAAGAAGCAACTTCATAAGCACCCTTAAAAGCAACAAATTCTTCAATTTGTTCGATATCGTAGTAACTATAAACATGCTTTGCATAACAAGATAAGATTTCATTATCATTAAACTCACATAGGTAGGGGAGGTGTTTTTTAGGGTTCTTAGAGCAACAAGTAAAATTATAAATTTCACAAAGATTCCAAGCATAACACAACAACCTATTTATTTGATCCCATAAGAGTCCCCCTTTTTCAGATAAACGATGACACATAAAATGAGCATGCTCATCTAAATATTTCCCATCAACTAGGCTAGTTGGGGTTTCAACACGAGCGCATAAGGATCGAAGATGATCCAAGTAGAACACGTTAAGTGGATCCATATCAATAGATTTTTAGCAAGCAAAGATGCAAGCAAATGGAAGGCACATGGAAACACAAACAAAGATACATACAGGAAGAAGGAGAAGAAAAGGCAAAGGTGAAGTGGGGGAGAGGAAAACGAGAGGCAAATGGCAAATAATGTAATGCGAGGGATAAGAGTTTGTGATGGGTACTTGGTATGTCTTGACTTGTGCGTAGATCTCCCCGGCAACGGCGCTAGAAATCCTTCTTGCTACCTCTTGAGCACTGTGTTGGTTTTTCCTTGAAGAGGAAAGGGTGATGCAGTAAAGTAGCGTAAGTATTTCCCACCATTTTTGAGAACCAATGTATCAATCCAGTAGGACACTACACGCAAGTCACCTCGCACCTACACAAACAAATAAGAACCTTGCAACCAACACGATAAAAGGGGTTGTCAATCCCTTCATGGCCACTTACAAAAGTGAGATTCGATAGAGATAATAAGATAAATATTTTTGGTATTTTTATGATATAGATTGAAAGTAAAGATTGCAAAGTAAAATAGATTCGAAACTTATATGATGGAAAATAGACCCAGGGGCCATAGGTTTCACTAGTGGCTTCTCTCAAGATGGCATAAGTATTATGGTGGGTAAACAAATTACTGTCGAGCAATTGATAGAAAAGTGAATAATTATGAGAATATCTAGGCATGATCATGGATATAGTCATCATGTCCGCAACAAGTAGACCGAAATGATTCTGCATCTACTGCTATTACTCCACACATCGACCGCTATCCAGCATGCATCTAGAGTATTAAGTTCATAAGAATAGAGTAACACATTAGGCAAGATGACATGATGTAGAGGGATAAACTCAAGCAATATGATATAAACCCCATCTTTATATCCTCGATGGCAACAATACAATATGTGCCTTGCTACCACTGTTGTCACTGGGAAAGTACACCGCAAGATTGAACCCAAAGCTAAGCACTTCTCCCATTGCAAGAAAGATTAATCTAGTAGGCCAAACCAAACTGATAATTTGAAGAGACTTGCAAAGATAAAAAATCATACACAAAAGATTTCAGAGAAGAATCAAATATTGTTCATAGATAATCTAGATCATAAACCCACAATTCATCGAATCTCGACAAACACACCGCAAAAAGAATTACATCGAATAGATATCCAAGAAGATCGAGGAGAACTTTGTATTGAGATCCAAACAGAGATAAGAAGCCATCTAGCTAATAACTATGGACCCGAAGGTCTGTGGTAAACTACTCACACATCGTCGGAGAGGCTATGGTGTTGATGTAGAAGCCCTCCGTGATCGATTCCCCCTCCGGCGGAGCTCCAGAAAAAGCCCCAAGATGGGATCTCTTGGGTACAGAAGGTTGCGGCGGTGGAAATAGGGTTTCGTGGTGCTCCTGGATGTTTTGGGGGTATATGGGTATATATAGGAGGAAGAAGTACGTCGGTGGAGCTGCGAGGGGCCCACGAGGGTGGGGGGCGCGCCCCCTGCCTCGTGGCCTCCTCACTTCTTTCTTCACGGCCACTCAAAGTCTCCTGGATCACGTTTGTTCCAAAAATAACTCTCCCAAAGGTTTCATTCCGTTTAGATTCCGTTTGATAATCCTTTTTTGTGAAACACTAAAATAGGCAAAAAAACAGCAATTTGCACTCGGCCTTTGGTTAGTAGGTTAGCCCCGAAAATAATATAAAAAGGTAAATTAAAGCCCATTAAACATCCAAAACAGATAATATAATAGCATGGAACAATCAAAAATTATTGATACGTCTGAGACGTATCACTAGCCACCGTGCTTCACTGATGTACTCGGCGGGAAAGGTGGTCTTTCGTGATTTGATGACTCATTTACTTGCTTCGGTGCTACGACCTAGGAGGACCCAAAAAACATGCGGTAGGGTGTCCCACGTCTCAGCATGGAAGAAAATATGCGTGCACCACCCGGGAGGACCCCGAAACCACACGATAGGGTGTGCCACGTCTCGGCACAGAGGAAAAATGTGCGTCTAAAAATATACTATATCAGATGTACTACCTATGGTTCGACCTCAGGACCCAGCTAGTCGATCAAAAACACCCCACTAGCCACACAGCTTCATCATGCTAGAATGGCACGGAGGATAGTTTTGGTTAGCTCTGTCTCGACCGGCCACAACATCTCGTGTTCTAGGAGATTCTTCTATTTTCCAACCTTTTTTAGTTATAATAATAGCACGGCAAGCTAGCGCCACTCTTCGTGTGTGCCCCTGCATCTAATGGTTAGACAATGGAGAGGAGAGAGATCGCGGACCTGAGACCCACCAGTAAGTGAGTCAACGATCATGCACGTGTTGGCGGGCCACTACCTCTACTCTATTAAACGTAATATTGTATAAAATCAAGTTATGGGACAAAGCCAACAACCATTGGTTTTTCAGGCTATCAACTTACGCTTTGTAGTCCAGGTTGCCATTTCGAATCTCGTCTTTCAGATTTGTTAGTTTTAGGTCCAAATTTGACCAATGACATGTAGGACCCCCATGTGTTGTTCCGACATTTCAGTGTAGGATGGTTTTTTTGGACAAAAACTTTGCACGGTTAGACAAGTAACGACATGAGTTACATGTATTTTGTAAGTTTAGGAACAAAAATGACAGCGGCATAGGATATCTCATCCACCGTGCAGTTTAGATGCTATGGTGATATGAATTTTTACGTCGTTGGAACTGAGATCCAATGGCTTGGGAGTAGTCTTTGTAATTAAGCACAATTTCCAAACTGTCCTAGGTTTTTTTCAAATAAAACATTCAGTCCTCGTGCGTGCCGCTTCATCTTAGATCCAACGGCTCCCATTTTCTCATATTAGGTGCTCCCCATAGCTTAATTAGCCGCTATGGTGATACGAGCATCTAGGTCGTATGATCTGTGATCAGATGCCACATGCGTAGTATTTGTACTTTCTGCGCAATTCCCAAACTTTCTCAGGCGTATACTGCAAAAACATTCAAACCTCCTACTGTGAGCCATTAGATCTCCGGGAACTCGTATCATCATAGGATCTAAGGGGCGGGAGCACCTCATATTCTCTCGTGCGAGAAAACAGCAGGTGCTCTCGCAACTTGGATGCTACGGTGATACGAGCTTCGAGGTCATTCGATCTACGATCCAGTGGCATCTAAGCAGTCTTTGTTCTTGTAAGCATTGGCCGAACTCTTTGGGATCTTTTCTTCAAAAAAAACATTCAAACCACCGAGGAGTTGTTGGATCACAGATCCAACAGCTCCGAAGAATTTGTATCACCAAAGCATCTAAGGTGTGGTAGCACATGATATTCTTACATACAGGAGAATATGAGGTCCTCCTTCATCTTAGATGCTACGGTGATACGAGCTTCGAGGTCGTTGGATATGGGATCCAAGGTCATCTCAGTAGTTTTTGTACAAATCGTGTGCAATTCTCAAACTCATTAAGGTTTCCTGTAAAAATATTAAGACATCCTATGAGCTGCTATATCTCAGATCTACAAGCTCCAAGCAACTCGTATCAGCATATAGCATCTAAGGTGTGGGGGCACATGATATTCTCCCGGGGCATCTATGAGCTGCTATATTCTCTGACTCGGGGCACTGAGATCCAACTCATATCATGTTAAGGCGAACGCTTTCGCTATTCAAACCGTGGGCGTTTACGTGCCGCCATGAGTCTCGCTTCTCATCAGTAGGTGCCGTCCTAGCAAGCTTGTGAGTCGACGGGAGGCGTGCGAGTAGATCGCTGCAACGGCTGACAGGGAGGCGTGCGAGCAGACCACTATGCAGGCTCACCGAGAGGCGAGCCCTTTGACCAGGCTTCGCCGCCCACCTTCGTCCCAACTGCCCCCACATTTAATGGTGCCTGCTCCGCAGTTTAAAATCATGCCCGCACTACACTACAAAAAAATACACTTCCGTGATGATACGTGTTTGTCACAGTAGGTCACGTTTTTTGTCATGCATGTACATCCATGGCAAATTTATGACAGAATCAAGATAGTCATACCTATGCTGTCGTAGAAGTGCTCCATGACATTACCAAAATTATCCTCACGGAAGTGTCCACTTCCATGACGATAAATCGCGCGTCACAGAAGTGCTTTCCTCAAGGCTGACCGACACGTGGCGTCCACCGTAACGGGATGCCGTTAAGCTATCGGGTCCGGTTTTGGATCTGATAACCCGTTAACAGCCCCGACCAATGGGGATTTTCCACGTGTAAAATCATCATTGGCTGGAGGAAACACATGTCGGCTCCCCGTTGGGACAGATGCCATCCACTCATTGGACCCAAAGCGCCTATGATACGCCGACACGTGGCACGGCCCAACAGAGGCCCATTCCTGTGAAAAGGCCGGACCGTTTGACTTGGTTAAAAGGTGGCAGGCCGGCCCACAGCAAGCCTGTGAACGACCTGTGCACATAAAGCCCATTTACAACCCGCTATCCCAGGGCCCGTTTACGGCCTATCCGAATTAGGCCCAGTAGCGTCATCTAGGCCGTCCAATATAATTCCATCCCGTTTTAACTTTCGGCCCATGTATGGCCCATGACGTCTTTAGGCTCATATGAGGCCGTTAGTAACCCTCGGCCCCTTAACGTCCCGTGGTAAAACTGGCCCGTAATGAACAGTGTATCACTTTATACCCATTAACGGCTCATTATTCCGTTGGGCCATTTCCATCCCATGATATCTTTCGGCCTTCTCAGGGCCCATTTATTCTTGGGCTCATTTCCAGCATTCGGTTACTTACAGCCCGTTACTGTGTCACACCCTGATTTTCATGCCACAACACTTAAGCTAATAAATCATGATTTTGAGTGTTTTGGACCTTACCTTGATTGTATTTTGTCTGCTGTTTGCAAGTGCTCTAAAAATCAAATAAATCCTCCAACTCCTATACTTCATCTCCTTGATCCAAATCCTTTTCCCAATGATCATGCCATGTGTATAGAACAATATAGTATTTTCTTACAAAAATAATTTGGCCAAATAGTATTTTCAAAAATTAGTTTTTCAAAAACCCCTAAATTGAGGTTTGCACTGCAAGTACTTAATTAAGGGAAGTAAAAATCTTTCCAAAACTATTTTTGACTCCTATTAGATATAGGATACCCAGAAACCACAAAAATATAATTTTAAAAGTTATTTTCCTATTTTATTTAGAGGCTTTTTCTTTAGGCCAGAAATGGTCTTTAATAGGTTAAAATTATTTTAATGCTTTAAAAATATTTGGTAAAACCTAGGGAAACTCAATGGACATATATTGTCCATATATAAGAGTTTCAACACATGGTAATGATCAAAATATTGGTTAAATCCCTCAAAAACCCTTTCTGGATATTTCAAGCTTTTGAAATATTTACAAAGGAAATATTCCCCAAGAATTCCAAGAAAATTCTATCATGTCACATGTGACATGTTTGATGATCTTGACAAGTATCATGTCATGGAGAATAGTATAACCCCATGAAATCCCCTCAAAACCATTTCTGCCCATTTCAAGGATTTGAAATATTTCTACAGGAAATATTTTCATAAAAATCCAGGAAAATTCTAGCAAGTCACATATGCATAATGTGATGATCTTGCAAAGTTTCATATCAATCAAAACAAGTTTGGTTCACAAAAGTGCCCCAAAACCCTTTCTGTCCAGAACCAAATTTGAACAACTCTACATTGCCAAGTGTGTCCTTTTGATCTGAATTCTTGTGGAGATGTTCAAATCCCCAAATGATGACACTACACCAAGTGGTGCATCAAGGAGAATAGTTTTGGATGACTAAATCTTGAAAAACCCATTTCTGTTGATTTCTAGGGTTTACAAAAGTTGCACTGGCAACTTTGCCCAAATGAGCTCAAATTTTGTAGAACACCCTATTTCTAGGTTCCATTCCATCCTGTTAAATATCATGGCAAGTGGGGTTAATTTTCTTGCCCAAACCAACAACAAACACCTTCTGCCATTTTTCCAAAATCATCATTTTGACCTCTTCCACTAATCTCCTTGAGCTCCACTTTTAACCACAGCCTCTCCTAGACCTCTTCTACCTCCAGTAGCAATGGCTGCATCTCAGATCAATTATTTGGGGGTGAAACCCTCACTTTCTCTCTCTGGACAGCCTCTTTCTCTCTCTCCCTCAACCTCTCTCCTCTCCTAGTAGCTCTCCAAGGCATCCAAAGCTTCTCCCCACTTGTTTACCCCCCCTAGAGCTGCTGGACACTATTGGCCACGCCCAAGGCACCAAAACAATGGCCATGCCGGCCAAAGACGCGCTCTGGAGCGTGCTACAATGCGCCCTAGCACTGTAGCCGCTCTCTGCCCGAGCCACCGGACCACCTAGGGCCTCCCCCTCGTGTCCCCCGAGGTCGCCTCGACGTCCAGTACACGGCACGCTGCCGGCCCCCTCCAGAACCTCTCTCCTCTCCCCTCTGTAAGCTCGCCCGAGCACGTCCGTGGACGCCACCCACGGGGCACCGCGGCCACGCCCATTTAAACCACCACGACTCTCTCTCTCTCGAGTCGATCCAAACCTCCTCTCTCCCGTGAACCTCTCTGACACCCCCTCTCTCCCCCTCGTGCCCTCTTGCCCTCTCCATGGCCGCCGTGGTCGCCGTAGGCCTCCACCCGGCTCTGGCAAACCAGGGCCTCCCCTTCCATCCTTTGGCCACCAGGAGGACCGCAGCAGACCTTCGGAGCTCTCCCGCTCATCTTCTCCTGCTCTGGTGCCCCGTGCCACGCTGGCAAGTGGAGACGGTTTCTGGTTTACCCGCCTTCCCCGCGCGAAGGCGTAGTTCTGTCAATCCGCCTCCGACGTGGCCCTGCGCGCGTGCGGCCGAGCCGCTGGGCCGGCCCAATGCCTATCTCTCGCCCAGTGCGGAGAATAAGGGTATATCCTTTCTCTTATTTTCTTTTCCCAGATAACTTGTAAAACCTCCCAAAAATTCAAATAAACTCCAAATTTGATGATTCTAATTTCTATAAGTTCATAAATTCCTGATCTATCACATGGTGCCATTTGCACATTTTTCCATAAATATTTTCTTCACAAACATTTATCAAATCCCATATTTCCATTTCTGTCATAAACTTTAGAAAATCACAGAAGGCTCAAAATTGATCCAAATTCCATGATTCAAAATCCTAGGTGTCTATAAGTTCAAAACTTAGTTTTTGAACATTTTTACTAATACTTTATGTATCACCTCAAGTAATGGTCTATTTCTTCATATTTGTCAACTTTGCAAATTCATAGGAAAATCATTTCAACTCCAAATCCAGTGAAACCAATTCCTAGATGCTTATAGAATCATCCTTTGTTAAATGGGTGCCTTTGCTCATTTTTCAAAAATATATTTCTGTACACTTCATGCAAATCCATAAACCCCTTGATTCCATCATATCAAAATGTTTAGAAATATCCACTGACCCAATTCCAATGAAACCACTCTGGTTAATTTTCATATAACCAGAGATGTCCTAGAAAAGTCAAATCAATATTTTTGGAGCACTTTTATTTTCTGCCTTGTTGAGTTGCTTATTATGGTTGCTTTCGACGATAGTTGATGAAGTAGACGAAATGCTTGGAGTTGGACCAGAGATATTTGAAGACCTCGAAGACTTTGTTAAAACAGGCAAGCAGCCCTTTGACCATGTGTATGAAACCCTTTTTATGCATGTCATATAACACCCTATTGTTGTTGCAGCGGAATCATGATGAGGAGGCAACCACTTTGATGGGTTGCCTCTGTTACTTCCTCGTTGATACTTGCATTGTGCATGACCCTACCTCCCTATGAGGGTTATGCCGGTGGGAGTAGATAGGATGCTAAAGTAGATGCTACGCAAAAAGGGACGGGAATATGCATGGTGATGGAGACAAAGTATTTTCAAAAGACTTTTTGAAAACCCCCATTGGGTGCCACTTATGCCTAGGGGAGATGATGAGTTGGGTAACCACTTGATGACGAAGTGGTGTACCGAGGCAAGTGTGTGTGTTGTTTTCCAAAACGGATTGGTTTGAGTTGCGACCGTTATTCCAACCTTACATGCGCAACCACTCTACCCTTGTATGGGAAAGGGCATTATTGATTACCTAGGCCGATACTAGCTTGGAGCCCGCATTACTAGTGACGGGAGAGTTGTTGGTGCGCTCTCTCGGGACGGGGTCGTGCCAGGTAGGGCGGCCATGACTGTTTTCACAGGGCACCGGATACACCGTTGTGTCCCCTCTCGGATGTTACGATCTCGAGTGAGTCTCGTATGATGTACATCGTGAGGATACGGAACAACGAGTGGACTCCTTGTTAGTGTCGTCTAGGGAAAGATAGTGATCGGGTGCTTACCCCGGGTCATGGATGACACGGAAGTTCCCCGGATCTTGTGGGTAAAGTGTGCAACCTCTGTAGAGTGTAAAACTATTCGAATAGCCATGTCCACGGTCAAGGACAGTTGGGTAACCGCTCTTGGGCTACGTCCACTTGTTTTAAACTAGTGTGTGAGTGGGAAGAACTACTTGGGTCAAGTCAAAGGACTTGACATGATTGAGTTGGGTTGATGCCCACTCTATTTATGTTGATATCTACAACCTGTCCTCATGGTCACTTGAATTCTCCTGATACACGTCTTACAAGTTTTTGAACATGTCATTGCACTCAAAACTAGCTTTCCGCAAAAATTTACCTATATCATGCATTGTTGTATCTTGAACCAAAACATGGGTTGCTTGCGAGTACATTCAAAGTACTCATTGGCTTGCCACTGGTTATTTTATTGGCCAGGCATGAAAGAACATGACATGAAGAAGAATACTTCAGTGACGAGCATGCGAGCTAGGACGCTTCCCAGTCAGAATGCCTGTAGGGTTATGGCAGATGGCATGGATCCAAGTTATCGACGAAGATTTCTGCTGCGATGTTATACTCAAGACTTGACCATAACGGTCCTACTTGTGTAATACGGTATGTATGGATGTAAGACTCTTGTTAATCAGCTTCTTTGTGTTTAGTGAGCATTCATCTCTGGGATCACTGTACACGTGCATTCAGTGATCACGACTTATGAGTCGGGGTCCCCACATACTGTCATTTTCTGCGTGTGGGCCAAATTCACCCCGTGGTTACAGTCGGCCTGTTTGTGTCCCGTTAATACGTTGTGCCGTTTTCATGTCGAAAAAATATCTGTTGGGCTGTTTTCATAGAGTTATCAAATATGGCCAATAAACGACACGTTATTGTCCACGAATAGTATGACCCATGATTGGCGAAATGATGATATGCCCCGTAGAAGGCCCATGGATCCTATGGCCCGTAAAAGGCCCATGGATCGTACAGCCCGTAGACGGCCCATGGATCCTATGTCCCATATAGAAGGCCAATGGATCCTACGGCCCGTAGAAGGCACATGGATCATACGGCCCGCGGGAGGCCCATGGTTACAACAGTCCATGTGTTGCCATGATTATTTTGGCCTAGTTTCCAAAAATAGGTTATCATGGCCACTAGAAAAACACAGAAAAAGAACTGCAGTGACTACAAGCAAACAACTAAACAAGACAATAAGGAAATAAATAAGCAAGCAATTAACGCTAGCCTATTACCGCTATTACACATATTACCTCCACTGAGCATCAAAGTTCACCACCAGTGCAAATATAGGGAACAAAGCAGCATATTACATACACTTGCCGTCAAAATTGGCCACCAGTGCAAATAAACGCGGCAGCAAAACAAGAGCATAACTGAAAGAACTTCAGAAGAGCTCAAGAAATGTGGTATCCACCATGCTGGCAATAAGCTTAGCAAGCTTATTAGCTTTGTCCTGTTTGGCGCTAAAATCCTCCAACACTTGCTGTTGCACCAGAAAGTATGTATCTCAATGCTCCAGGGACTTCCGCGGTCCTTCTGCTTCTTGTTGCAACACAGCTGATCGATGTCTTTCAGCTTGTAGTTGAGACTCAAGATACTGAACTGATTAAGACAGTGAGTTTGAATAGCTTGTGCAAGTGTTAGTGGCCAGTAACTCCAACACTAAACCAAGACAGGACTTTGGGGTTGTCTCACTGTCTTCGAGATAGTCTTCCTTAGATATTTTATCAGCTTTGTTGGAGACCAACAAGGATGTGTCACTATCCCGAACCTTATCTGCATTACTTCCTTTACCATTGCTTAATAAGGCACTCTTCCCCAATATTCTGTCAGCATTCTAAAAGAAGAAAAAAGCATACACATAACAGTTTAGCATGTACTAGGAAATGAAACTCATTTTTATGAACCAGTTCAGTAGTAAGGTGGACAAGATTAAACTACCAAGTCTTCTATTGCCAAGTACTAGTACATAATAAAAGCATCAAACAAACATATATCTATGTCCTATGGTCACTGCATTGTCTTGCCAAATCAAAATAGAGACACGGTTCAAATCATATCAGTTCAAGACAAAGTAGAAGTGAAAGAATACAAAGCATGGGAAACTACACGACACAACAAGATTTCAGATGGGTACCACGGGTCTACATGTACAACAACACTATTAGCTCTGTTGTGATTCTAGTAATGTGCATGATATGACAAGTCAACTGTATACACAATTGAAATTGAAATCAACAGAGCTATTGATAAGAGCAAGCCTGCTAAAGAGACATGCGTGAACATACCTGTTGTGCCATTGAAGTTTTGATTGGATCCTTCAATTTAAAAGTAAGTTTGTATGAGTAAATACAGTGATAAAAGAGCAAAGCAGTATGCACGATAGCAATCATAGTTAACAAAGGCGTGCCTAAGCGATCGTTTAAGCGCGCCTAGACTCTAGGCGTTGGCGAAACGCATTGCGCATAACTATGCTTAATCTGTGCATAACTGCGCATAAGCATGCGCTTTGGTCAGTAAAGCGCAAGGCGATGGAAAAATGCACAATTAACGCCTAGCGCTTTTTTGAACTATGATTAGAACAGTTGTTCTTCAGGTTTAGGCACTTGTTCTACATGAACAGAGTACAGTAAGACACAAGAATATAGTACTTAAAAATAGAAAATGAGCTCATAGACCTTACCACATTCTTGGTTTGGGACCAGTACAGAACAAGGCGTTCCCAGTCATCGTCCAGTAAATGTGTCTCAGGAGAACGTAAGGGAATTTGATGAGTTTCTTTGCCGATGAAGTACGTTTTCTTCAGGTAATTCTGATACTTCCACCAAGCATTCTTGAAGATAGTAGAGGTATTAGCACAGGTTACTTCATCCTGAGTTTCCAAATCGGTCCTTCTCTACAGAGAAAAATGGGAAATTTGCTGTATTATAACCACATGGAGGTAGGATGTATGGGAGAACGAAAAGTAATTGCCATGAATAACATTACTTACACATAACTCCTGGACAAACACCTGCAACTGGCATTTTCCTTCATCTTCAGCATAATATTTCCAAGATGGGAAGATACGCACATATGATTTAACAACATCAAATGCGATAGATGCTAAACTACGACTAGCTAGTTGTGCTTCCTCCATAGGAATAGGTGTACTAACTGGTGGAGTTGGGGTTCGCCGTGGTAGTACTGGCCCTTTGGGCACTGGAGCTTCCTTACTAACTGCTCTCGTTTGGGATCTCTGTGATGGAGATGGTGCTGTGTCAACAGGAACTGGGTTACTATCTGCTGGGGTTGGGGTTAGATTGGGTGAAGTTGGTTCTCTGTCCATCGCAGTAGGGGTACAATCTGCGAGAGTTTGGGTTATGTGTGGTAGGGCAGGTTCTCGTGCATGTACAACCGGGGTGCTATCTCCACCAAGAGGTAACACTGTTTTATTTGAAGACTGTGTTCTTAGTCCGCTAGATGCTGGCATCACCCGCTCCAATTCAAATGGCTGATAAACAGGAAACATAGTTGAATGTACAAACATTGTATGAGAGACAGATGCAATAGATAGTGTGGAAAAAAGAGGGCATGAAATAGTTGACATATATATTGTTTAACTAAAACGGATAGGATGACATAATTTCACATATATGATGTCTATCGAAACTGGATAGTATAGTATGACATAATTCAAAGATATGATGAATAACTAAACATGATGGCATGACATAATTCACCTACATGTTATCTAAGTAATCAGGATCGCATCATTTAATTCACATATGTAATTTATATGCTAAACAGAGGGCATTAGATATGACGTCTGAACTAAGAACATGGTGTTGAATATTGTGTATATGATGTCTAATCTATGCAATGCAAGACACCATATGCATGATATGAGCAGTATAACCGTGCCAAGTTAGAGCATACACCTCGGTGGGGGAATAGGACTAGTCATCTATCTCTGAATCCATCTTTGAGGAGCTATCGGGACCCAACAAGAGATCTGCTTCGACAGGTAGCACTGTCTGTGCTGAAGGCCTTGTTTTCGCTCCAGATTTTTCAATCTCCCACCCAAATGGTTGATTCACAGGAAGAGTAGTTTAATGTACAAACATTGTCGACAAATGGAAATGTAATGAAGAAAATGATGGGCAAGATATCATTCAAATATATGATGCCTGGTTAAACAGGATGGCATTGCACATTTCACGTATATTATGGCTGGCTAAAAGACATGAGACTGCACAATTCCCATATATGATATAGAAACTAAACAGGTGGCATTACAGAACATGTCTAAGCTAAGCAGATGACATATATGATGTCAAAAGTAGGCACTGCAAGGCAACATATGCATGATATGACTGACATCATCATGCCAAGGTAGAGCAAACACCTTGGGGGGTAAATAGGAGTGGTCAGCGGCGTCTGAATCCGCCTCAGAACAGATATCTTCCTCTGGATTACAATCTGGTGAGGGGTGGGGAGGGTTTGCCATTGAACCCACCATGTAGCGATGTCTGCATGACATTGTATTGCCGCACAAAAATCTTCTCTTTTTCTCTACATGTTCAGCATGACTGTGTACAATATCTGACTTGCATACAAAAAAATATGGTGAGATTATGTAAGGCGAGCATGTAGAAATTTAGAGTGATGGTAACAACCAATGGATGGATCCAAAAATAATGATAGTAGGCTGATGATTGCTTTAATTTAATAAAAAGACGGATGATGATTGCTTTACTATTTGTTTCCCACCCAAGATGAACAACATAGGCGTACCCTAGGTGAACCAAATATTAGACAGAGATACTATTCATTGCTTGCTCAATATGTTCCCCACAACTAATTTAGAACTCATGTTTGAACATTAATTTGGACCTGACTTGGAGTCCAAGAGGTGAACAGGACGATAAAGTAGTAGGTAATTTTAAGCAATGCATAACATAAGCAGAAACAAAAGAGTGCGACCTCTCTTGTGGACCCGTGTACTCCTCAGGTTCATCTGCTGAGTCGATGACGGTGATGCCGTTGCGGTGGGTGCCGACGGCAGGGAAGGAGATCTGAGGCGGTGAAAGACGGTCAGGAGTCGTGATGTCTGGTTTGGTGGATGTTTCTGTCGATGGAGCAGCTCAGTTGAGGTGGACGACGTTGCGGCAAGAGCAGGTCAAACCACACAAAGTTCCCTTCGACACCTACATGTAACTGATGTAATTCTGTAAGGGCTCATTTGGCTTGCATGATTCTAAAAACGCAGGGATAGGAAAAACACCGAAATTGGATAGTAATGCACATGGTAAACAGAGCATTTGTAAACACACGATTTCTGTCAGCTTGAGTGTTTGGTTTACAGGAATTGGAAGAGCAGAGGAATGCAAAGAAACATGGCCAAAATAAAGTGAAACCATATGAAAGCGTTTACAGTTAGAATGTTATTCTGCCACTAATGCACTTGGTCTTGTTTTCATGCATAGGATTTTGAAAAGTAGGTGCAGGTGGATGTTTTGCTTCATTCCTTTCAACAAAATGCATGATTAATTGAGCATTAAACCAAACGCGTCTAAAGTCTCTCTGGTGGTGGAAATGCATTGAGAGAAATGCATCATAATGAAGCGCGCCCTATAAACTGTGACGGAGGGAGGAGTAGTATGAAGGTGCAAAACCAAGTTCGCGTATGGCCAGTCAGTCAACGCACCTCCTCTTGGCATATCACTGACATGTGGGACCAGAGTGTGAGCAAACCGATCTCAATTCATGGCAAAATGGCCAACCCGCCATTCCTTGAGAGAGACGAGGAGCGAGAACACACAGACGGGCTCGCACAGAGGCCAAGATATATTCGAGCATGGTTGATCGATATCATCATTACATGTTCGGCTGCCATTTTCCATCCTTCTCCGGAATAAATGTGTACTTTATCAGAGATTAAAAAAAGAGTATAGAGGCTCCACCATGCAGTTCCAGTAGTAGTACTACTCGTACTACTAAACCTTGCGCTTGGCTCTTCGCCTCTTCGTGAAGTCGAACATGATGGTACTCTGCATGTTCGGTACTACAGTGTATGCTTCTGGCAATCTGACACCGAATGAACTGATGTATGTCCACCGCCTGGGCGAGGGTATGTTGCATTAGTCAGAAGGCGTAAGCGAGCTTCACCTTGTCCTGCAAGCTTCTCCTCGTTCCACGAGTTGATGGGACACACCAACAAGTAGTGCTAGTCCATACTCCCTCCTTTCTGGTTAATATGGCTTAATCTTTTTTGCGGGTAAATGAGAGAGCTTTATTCATATATAAGCATCCTTAGGATGATCAACCAAGACACTTGTCACCAGGAAGCGAGGTACCCCGCAAAAAATGAAGTAGGAAGTGAGGTGTTTCATCAAGCCAGCTCGCGGCCACATTCAAAGTGCAGCAAGCACGGTTCGCACAAAGATGCGTCGCAAGGTTTGCTGACCTGTTTACATGCTGAATAACAAAAAAAGAGGAAATATTATCGAGCGCTCCTATTTGTAATAGGATATGAGCTAGAATTAAGCAAGAATTGTGGCGAGTGTTCCATGCAATCAACTTCCATTATCACATGCGAGAACCCTCGAAGAGAACCAAATGTGTTGAAGATTGCTTTGTCACATTTTAAAACTATAATAAGAGTGCAGACGCTCCTCCATCCGGTTCCTAGTACTAGTATAGTACCTCTATAGACTACAGTAGTAGTACTAGTAAACTTTGCGCTTGGTTGTTCGCCTCTTCGGGACGTGCAACAATAATAGTACTAGTATAGTGTATGCTTCTGGCAATCTGACACCGAATTAATTGTTGCACGTCCACCGCCTGAGCGAAGGACAGCTTGCATTAGTCAAAAGTTTCTCCTTTTCCTGCGAGCCACCGCGCGCAAGCTTCTCCCGTCCTGCAAGCTTCTCCTCGTTCGGCAAGTTGACAGGACACAGCAAAGTAATGCTAGTCCATACTGCCTCCTCTCCGGTTAATATGGCTTAATTTCAAATGAGATAAATACACTGTCTGTCACTCTATATTTGTAAAAATACGGTCAGTGGACTTCATAATATGCTCATTGCGCTTAATATATACATTGTCTGGTGTTTATATGGTCACTAGCTCACCCTGGCTGAGTATGTGTGTGCATGCATGTGTAGGTTGAGCACTTGAGCATGACCGGGTGTGTTCCTTCGTGTGCTCGGACATGCATGCATTAGGGTGTCGCGCGCGTTTTTGCATCCATGTGTACGGGTGACTGTTGCATACACGTAGGGGGAGTACATGCAGGGGCCACTAAGGGAGCAGTCAAATCACACAGTAAGTTAGTCGGAAGAAGCAACCATCATTTCACTCTTCAATGACACGTACACAATATAAAATGCTTGATACAAAGAGAAAAAAAAAAACCACTATATATACACTAGCAAGAGCCTAAGCTACAAGCCTACTTTCTTGGGTTGCTCTCTTCACAAGCATAGAACGACGGTGGCCACACCGCTGGTCACATATCCGGCCTAATCCCGCAGCTCGTGTAAGGGAACAATGTTCTGCGTAGACGCGGTCGACATCGGCGAGGGAGAAAATCCACAGTCGGTGCGTCCCAATCGGGGGTCACCGCGGTATGGGCCAATGTCGTGTCCCAACCGCCCTTCTAGCTACAGCCCGACGTCCCAGGTAGTCGATCTTCCTTTTGGAGCCGGCTTGCTCCACTGCCGCAGCTCCCCACGTAGCTCCATCTCCATGTCGATCTTTCTCTACTTCTACCGGCTTCTACTTTTGATGAGTTTATGTCTCATGAACTAGTGCCAGTACTATTATTCTAATCACACTTCTTCAATATCTTTGCCATCAGGGATGCTCATCTCGAATTTAGTGGAACTTCTCAAAAGCATCGTATGATCCGAGGGTGCCAGCCATCTTTCCTTCGACAGGTTCTACCTGGCCAGGAAAGTAAATCTTGTTTAGGGTTTAGGGTTTAAGTCGTAGTGAACCCATCAGTAGTTTTTCTTTCATACACGCTCTCACAACTTTTGTCTTTAGTTGTGAAGTAAACATTGGCTACATGGATCATTGAGATGCATCAGCATGCGTGTTAGTTTTCCTTTGTATTTTATGGAATGTTGTAACATGGCAACCTTGGAGTAGGAATGAAAATGGAGTGGAAATTTTCCGTTTTTCCAGAGAAAAAATGGAAATGGAGATAAACCAATGTTTCATTTCGTTGGATCACGCCATCGAGTAAAACCAACGTTTAAATCACGTCTGTCACGTTCGTGTCTCACCCTCCTTCAGGGCTCGACCCCACACGGTCACTCGGCATGCCACTCACCGCAAACCGAGTATACGATAACTTCCCACCTGCTTGTCGATGATTCACGCCATGGAGTACTAGTACTACTGGAAGATATTGACGAGTTGGGGAGGACAGCTAGCTGTAGCATGGACTCCCAAGAACTCTTTACATGCATGTTGTGGCCGGCTATTGCGACCTTTAAACGCGGAGCAGTCGCGTGCACCAGGAAGCGGCGCAGGCGACTCTCTCTCAGCCGGCGCGCCGCTTCAATGCCGGGGCCAGTGAGAGGTCGTGTCTGCTCTAGCCGGGCATCAATGCGGCACTGACCGTTTTGGGCGGGAAGCACGCGCGGGTGATGAAGTGGGTTCGGGTTGGTCAGGAGCGGCCGTGGCAGCGGTCCGGACGCCCGCAAACAAGAGATGTTGTATGTTAATATTGCCGCATATATAATTAACAACGTAAATAATGTGCCAGTTGGACAAATATGATTGGAGATGGAGATGGAAATGGAATTTTACGTAAACACGGATACGCATGTCTATATCTATGTGTATGTGCGCGACGACTCTCGCGACCTGGAAGCGGGGGCGTGTTTTTGATCGAGTTTTCTTTCTTGGTATGTTAAAAAATTGTTTGCCAGTTTTCGTTTATTTTTTCCGGGAACGCACGTATTCTATTTAAAACCATTGTTAAGGAGAGATTGTTTTACTCCATTATAGCCTCTTGTTTGATAGAGTTTCTCGCGTCTCGCTCTCACCCTCTCCATATCAAAACAAGATGACAGCGTCCACACTATCTCTCTCCTCACCGGTGGTCACAGATCCGGCCGAGTCCCGTCCGCTGCGGGAGGTGAGGAGGTGCAGCGTTTACGTTGTAGCCGTCGGCGATGGAGGAAGCTGATGTGCACCGTTCTCTCGGAGCCGGCGCTTGCACGGACGAAGGTCCTCCGCGCCCTTGTTCGCTGCTGTTGTGTGGGCTGTTCCCGCCCGCCTGCCTAAGTGACATCTCGCCCACCTGAGGTATAACTTCTTGTACTGGTCCAGCTCCCCAAGTCGCTGGATGGAGGTTTTCTTCTATGCGACTACCCCCAGCTCCCCACGTATAGTAGCTAGAGTTCGTTGGCTGGTCCAACATCACCTACTATTATAGAGGAAATGCCACTCGAAAAGTTGTCCTGATTTATGCCTCGGTGGAGGTATACATTTTGTTTTGACGAAAAGTACATGGTGGTTGTGCGGTCATTGTCCATATGCTCCTATTGCTGCTGCTAATCTAATACTATCTCTAGTTAAATGAAGAAATGCTTTTTTTTCTCGGGTATCCTGGTTTAGTTCCCATCAAGATAATCATGATGCTTCTGTTTGTTGGTGTACTTTTAATAATTATTATTGACAATTGAGATGTCGTTGTTGATCTTGTAAAACAAAGTAACAGCACCGTATCCCTTTTTTATATTTTTGGAAACAGCGATTGCGTATCTCCATACCCGGGCATGTCTTCCTCAATTTTGTGGAACTGCACAAAATTGGATGGCCATTGTTGTTCCGCCTCACTGTCCTCTGCCACGTGGTTCTTCCTTCCTCGAGCTTGACTACTGAGAAGAAACAGAACACAGTGAGGATTTGTCGAACTACATAGGTGCCTCACCCAAACTTGATGCCAAATGGATGATGCATCACCATGATGACCTATCGATGCTGATGTTTGCGCCTCATGGTTGCATTGGCTTGTGAAGCTGATTGATTTTCAATGAAAAACAAGTTCTCTTCCATCAGTGCTCTTTGCTTGTTACCCACAAAGATGATATCCTTTATCAGTTCACCTTGGTTGCATTGGAGATGCAGTCGTCTTTCACGTTGGTGCAATTTTATCACACAATTGGCTATGAACCAAATGTTTCCTCGAAGAAGGATCGACGTTGGTACTAAGAGCATAAGTTTTGTATTGATTTCTAAGCCTTCTCACAACTTTGTCTCAAGCTCCCCTGTAATTTTATTTGTCCAGCTATTAACTTTGATTAAAAAAATGGTGTGGACTAAAAACCCGGATGGAAGTAGTAGCCCTCCATTTTTATTTACTCCGCATATTAGATTTGACTAAAGTCAAACTTTGTAAAGTTTGACCAAGTTTAGGCCGAACACAACAAACCATAATTATTAGAGAGGGCAAACTGTACATACTCTCAAACCTTTCCGATAATTGAAATTAAAATTCTTTATTTGTACACACTCTCACACGTTTCCGATAATTTGGCGCATGTGTGGTTGTTCACTTAAGGGAGGGTAGTGTACCACACATGAAGGACAGGAAGTGCGACTAGGATGCGTGGATCGTTAGTTCATCGGAAGTACTCCCTCCATTCCTAAATATTTGTCTTTCAAGTGGTTTGCAATGGACTACCACATACGGATGTATATAGACATTTTTTAAAGTGTAGATTCACTCATTTTGGTCCGTATGTAGTCATTTGTTAAAATCTCTAGAAAGAAAAATATTTAGGAACAGAGGGAGTAGTAGTTTTGTTCACTGGTACGTTAAATAAAGAGTATTGTTTCGTACTTACACAATTTAAAACGATTGTTATGGAGAGAATAAGAAAACCACTCCACTATATATTAGTCGTATACACGAGTACTATATGGACACAACTTCATTGACTTTAGTGCACCTGCCTTTGGGTTTATGACAGGTGGGCCCAAAATGTGGCTGGCCCACCTGTCATACAGCCAAAAGCAGGTGCAGTTAAGGCACCGGAGCTCAGTCTGTACTATAGTATATATATATATATAAGCTGGAGCCTCAACGCTTGTTCCCTAGGGTTTGCACTCTCCACACTCTCGCCGCACTACATATATATATATACACGCTGGAGCCTCAACGTTCCTTTGCTAGGGTTTGCTATATACACTGTCTCTCACCCTCTTCGCCAGATCTAAACAAGACTGCATTGTGGCCTCTGTCTCTCTCACCCCCCTCACAGACAGCTGGCGAAGGAGGCGTCCGGATCCCGTCGCACCGAGAAGGGGAGGAGGTGCAGCGTTCACTCTATCGCCTTCGGCGAGGGAGGCAATCCACTGCCGGTTGCGCTTTTCTCTTTCACCCAACGCCTGTGTGGGAGGGCCACTGACCCCTTCTTCCTCGCTGCCGTACGTAGTGTGGGAAGATCCGACCTCCCGCCACACGCCTTGCCACATCCCGACGACCCTAAGGTATAAGTTTCTTTGAAACCGTCATTGGTCTAGCTGCATGCTGATCTTTTTCGATTCTGTAGTCGAATCCAGGTCTTGGTTCAAAGAGGAAAGAAGGGTGTAGTGGGGTGGAGCATGAATCTAGGACATGGTTCAATGAGGAAAGGAGGGAGGGAAAGTAGTATAGACTAGCTATCCAGCCACTTTGTTGGTCGAAAAGGGAAAAATGGGGTAACCCAGTACACACATCTGTAAGGAACCCAACTCTTTGTTGAAAAGGGAAAGAAACTGGCGGGTCGGGTAGTTTGTGCAGGACTAGATTTGCTGCCCTCACATCAGAAAAAGTTTCAAAGAGAACAAATATGGGACCAACGCAAATATGTTGCTTGGCTACATACTCTGCATCACCCATTTATACGTGTGGACGCACATGGTGCTGGCATGTCCCGTGTCCCATCCACATGATCGTGCAGTGTGTTTTGAGATGTTGTGCTACTTGTATTGGTACTGTTTTAAATAAATGTTGAATTGAAGCTGTTGTATTTTAAGCAATGCCACTCTTAGAATTAACTACTGGACTATTTTAAGAGAATTTCTCTGTTAATATGAATCAATGCAACCGTTTTAGAAATGCTACTGTCCTATACTTTGTTTTCCATCAAGATAAGGTAGATGCTTCTTTTTGTGGCCGCATGTTTCATCCTCCTTTATTAGCAGTAATTGTTTCCTTTTTTTCCTCTGTTAAATCAGGGATATCTATTCAACTTGTTGCTATAGCAAACTTAAATGTCTCACCGGCGACTTTACTTGATTTCAGAGTAACTGCACAAAACGAGATTGGATTTCCTATTCGTGTTGGCAGATTCGTACGTGATCTTGTGTGTGTCATGATAGGTTGGTATTAGCCTTTGTCCACATGATCGTGCAGTGTGTTTTGAGATGCTGCGCTACTTGTATTGGTACTGTTTTAAATAAATGTTGAATTGAAGCTATTGTATTGCTGTCTTTTCCCATTAAGTAGTGAACAAAAATGGGGCCAACCCAGACATTATGCTTGTTGCTTTGTTACAACAAACTCTGCATCACCCCGTTTTTAAGTAGGTGGAAGCACATGTTGTTGTTGCGCCCACTCTCCCATGGAACTGTTTATGCTTTTTGTAAATCTAATGCCGCTGGTAAACTTAAGCAATGCCACTCTTAGAATTAACTACTGAATCTTATTTCAAAACTGCAACACTTGTTAGGGATTGGCGAGATTACCATTTTTGTGGCCGAATGTTTCATCCTCCTTTATTGGCCAGTAATTGACTCCTTTTTTGCCTCTATTAAAATAGGGATATCTATTGAACTTGTTGCTATTGCGACATTTTGCGTCGCTTAATTTTGGTGGAACTACACAAAAGAGACCGGATTTCCATATATGTGTTGTGCTCTCTTTCAGATCCATCTCAGGCGTTGTTTCAAATCTTGGTCTTGAAAGGTCAGTACCTACTTTCCTCAGAATTAACTACTGAATATTAGTTCAAAACTGCAACACTTGTTAGGGATCGGTGGGAGTACCATTTCTGTTAGGGATCGGCCGGAATACATGTTTAAGAAATGTATTGTTCAGATAATGTCTCTGTTATTATATATCAGTTACAGTGTTTTACAAATGGTACTATCCTACTTTGTAGGTCTTTCTACATGTTTAACCAAGGTATTGTTAAGATAATGTCTGTGTTAAAATGAATCAGTCGCATTGTTTTAGGAATGATACTTTTCTGCTTTGTCGTTCTTTATACATGTTGAAACAAGGCATTGTTAAGATAATGTCTCAGTTAATATGAATGAATCACACTGATTGAGAATTGCTACTCTCCTGCTTTGTTTCCCATTAAGATAAGGTAGATCAGTAGATGTTTTTCTTCGAGGAGTACAAGTCATCAACCATTATTTCTTAGTAATTGTTTCCCTTATACCTTTTGTTGCTTACACGGATATCAAAATTAAAGCTTGGTTTTATTCCGACTTTGATTTTAGTTGAACTGCACAAAAGGAGCCAATGTGTCTAAGGTAAACTACTGCATTAGTGGGTCCAGTTGGTCTTACCACTTTGCAGAAAGAAGCAGTCACTGTTTGCGCTACATTACACAAGGAAGATCGAGAGGTTTTATAGAGTATTAGTAGACGCTGGTGACATGACTAGTCTGCAGAGATGGCTGCTTTACTTGTGGTTAGGAGGAACACTGGGCAAACAAGTGCCCAAGCAAGTACCAAGAAGCCATGACATGACTCCAAGTCTGTCAATGTCACTCTAAGCAACAATGATGGGGCATCTGGGTATGGTAATCTATTTACCATACTTTCAGTTTGTTAGTCCACCGATTGGTGGGTTGACACTAGGGCCAATATTCATGTGTGTGCTGATGTGTCTTTGTTTTCTGGCAGCATATAAATACGAAATCCACAGGGATGCTGAGCTTGATTTTAGTGGAACTGCACAAAATGTTCAAATGGTTCGTGTCCACCATAATAATACTTCATCATGCACAATACATCGAATGGTTCTCTAATCATTCGTTGTCACCTTGAGCCACCGGACTATCAGATGACAAACTGATGACAAACCCTGCCCGTTCCACAATCATAGGCATTACATATTCTGAATGGGAAAAGCTTGTCAAAGTTGACATTAGTTTAATATATTGGAATTGGAAAACCTTGTCAATTTTTGTTGATTGATGTTAGCCAGAAGACATGCATTTGATATTTTTGAGTGGGACGCCCTTTGCTGTGAGCAACGTTGATCGTTTTTTCCTATTCCTGTCTTTAGTTCAGAAGTAAATATTTATTCTGCTGAAATGCATAGTCACATGAATGTTGACTTATGTAAGATATTTTAAGAGTTTGTTCTGAATATTTTCTATGTAATGTCAGGACTTGTGTTTGATTGCAAAGTTGAGCTTGGAATGTTGTGCCATGCGGCATCACGAGCTGTTCACCGTGCCTCCTGAGAATAATGCTTCGTATTATTTTGCAAGTTGATATAATGCTAGTGATTTACTTGTTAGGAAGATCATCCTCTTCTATTGTTTCCGTGCTTAAGAAGTTCATTGTCTTATGTTTCATTGATAGCCTATACGACAAGTCGGGTAGGTTAGACGTGAAACCATATGATCTTCCTACCAACTCATCATTTTAGGCCGTGAGTGGATCGTTGTTTTCCAACCAAAACCTTTGTAAAACTAACGCTTGTAAATAAAAGCAGATGGTCCCGGGTGAAGCGCTTGGTTGGTCGATTTCGACTAGTAAAATATACATCGGTCTCTCAAATTACACGCGTAACCCGCCGGTTTTACTTACAGACCTCGGGCCCTCGGTTTCATTACGCCTGTATTTTACGCGTTGTTTCCGATGACGAGTAAATTACACTTGTATATTAATACAATTGTGAAATAAACCAAAGCTCCCAAGCGCAGCCTTACCATTTCATGCCGTCTTAGTCTCTCGAAGGTGCTCATAGGTGTTCGATGATCTTGGCTTCCTGAATGAGCAGCGTGCGCTGTATCAGACCATTGGTAGGGCCCACGAGGCCCTCTCCATCGTCCTTCGAGTTGTTGTGCTCACCGTGGCGGCGAGCATTGTTAACATGGTCAATGAACATGAGGATTTAGGAGATGACTTTATTTTGACTGGTTGACAGTAGGGACCCACTAGGGCCATAGCCGTACATACGCAAGTGCCTCCTTATCATGTACAACTATATTTTTTTGCTTCCTCCTGGTTTCCTGACATCATAGTCCCACACCATTGTCAACCTATGTAGTCAATAAACGAGGGAATTGCATAAGGTGCGACCGATAGCTGGGACCAAGCACCTCGAGCAGTATTTGTGTTTTTGATGCGTGAGCACTGCAGAGTTTTTCTTGGCGATGTTTTCATTGTTTTTCAGAGGAGAGCAGGGTATTAACTGGGTGGGTTGTGGCCCGTCTAGCCCAGGAAAGGTATCTAGCCTAGATATTAATTTATTTCAAGATGAAAATGGCTAGCCCAGCTATACGTTTTTTAGGAATACCCAGGCAAGGTCAACTTGTTATTCTCCGCCCCGCTGGGCTGCAAATCTTTCCTAGGAGGGATGCATTAGTCTTAACAGGAAAATGGGCTTTAAAAATAATAAATGGGATGTAATCATAAAAACTAGGCAGTAACTGTAAAAAAAATGCACCAAGCACGGAATTAGTTTATAAAATATTATTTATGGATTTTGAAAATCTTAATTTTTAATTGTTGCGCATGCAATGTTTCGTTAGATTTTTACGTAATACAAATTTATATTTAGTCTGACTAGAAATTTCGGGATAAAAATATTTTGGATCCCATCAAAATGTGGGAAATTTTATTGAGTTCTGTCTTGAATGGTTGGTTGAAATTATTAATCGTTGTCTTAGCTAGCAAATGGGCTGTGCTTTTAACAAACTGTAAATGGGCTGTAGTAAATTCCATTAGAATTCAAAAATGGGTTGTACATTCTTACAAATCGCAAATGGGCTATAAGTTGTCTCCCACACACTTGTGGGCCTACTAAGTTGACGCGTCCCCTAAAAAAAGAAGTTGACGCGTATGCAAGGCTTTGTGAACTTATTATAGTCAACACACGGTTCTTGCAGTAGTGGCCATTGGATGTCCATCCAACGGATGCCGTGCTTATTCTTCAATCTCGGATATTCTAGCTTCACCCGCCCAAAAAATGATTCCTCCCCCTTACATCCGGGGTGCACCATTTTGGAAGCTGGCCTGTGGGCCTACTAAGTTGACGCGTACCAAGTGCTTTGTCAACTTAGTCAATATGAACGATTCTAGTTGAAGTGACCGTAGGATGTCCATCCAATGGCCGTAGTGCTTCTTCAACCTCTGGTCTTCTTGCTCCAGCCGCCCAAAGCAGCACCGGTCGTGCCGCGTGCTCCTGCCTCCCGTGGATGGCTGTGATGCCGCGGAGGCCTCACCGCTGGCCAGGCCATCCCTCTACTCACCCACACCCCCCTGTTATTCCGCGGCAACGGCAGCCTCACACTGCAAGCGAACCAGTGAACCCCCGTACTCCTCCCCGTGCGGGCTTCCACTACCGCGTCTTCCCCAGCTCTGCGTCGTCCCCTTCCTAGGCCTCACCGTCGTCCATCGCCCTGGTGCTCTTGGTGCGGCGTGGTCAACATGGTCAAGGAACGACTTCCATTGTACGTGGACTGTACGTGGAGAGGCTGACAGTCGGGTCCACGACGGCAGCAAGGAAGTGCCTCCTTATTACGCGGAAAATAATGATTCCTCCACCTGATAGCAGGGACCCACCGGATGGGCCACCGTATTGCGTGAAAAAAACGTTCCCCCCGCTGTCAGTTCGGACCCACCGGAAGTGCCTCCTTATTACGCACAAAAAAAATGAATACTCCCCCTACTGGTTGGCACCCACCTTGGTGGGAGGCTGATTTGTGGGCTTACTAAGTTGACGGGGACGGAGTGCTCCAGTGACCGTACGATGTCCATCCAATGGTCATAGTGCTTCTTCAACCTCTAGTCTTGTTGCTCTAGCCGCCCAAAGCAGCGCCGGTCGTGCCGCATGCTCCTGCCTCCCGTGGTAGGCTGTGCTGCGGCGGAGGCCTCACCGCCCCCTACTATTCCCACTGCTGGCCAGGCCCTGCGGCGGCGGCAGCCTCACACCGCACCCGAACCAGTGAACCCTCATACTCCTCTCCGCGCGGGCTTCTAGTGCCGCGTCTTCCCCGGCTCCGCTCGTCCCCTTCCTAGGCCTCGCCGTCGTCCACCGCCCTGGTGCTCTAGGTGCGGCGTGGTCAACATGGTCAAGGAACGGCTTCCATCGGACGTGGACTGTACGTGGAGAGGCTGACAGTTGGGTCCACGGCCGCAGCAAGGAAGTGCCTCCTTATTACGTGCAAAATAATTATTCCTCCACCTGACAGCGGGGACCCACCTGACGGGCCACTGTATTTCACGAAAAAATGTTTCCCCCTGACTGCTGGGACCCACCAGCTACATCTTCGCATGCAAGGAAGTGCGTCCAGGCAAAAAACGATTCCCCCTGACTGCTGGGACCCACCAGCTACTTCTTGCACGCAAGGAAGTGCCTGCGTAGCGTTGTCATTCTGGTCACGAACGTGTACGTACATATTGGTCGATGTAGAGGCGCGCACGTGTCATAGTAGAGGCGCGCATGTAGCATGTACACGTACGTACAACGACCAGTGTGCAAGAAAGAAAATACGGCCACGTACGTACATACAGGCAGGGTCTCGAACGCCTACTCGCGCATACGTACGGCCATGGCTCGTGTACATGGCTGGGTCAGAATGGAGAAACTATGTCGCCGTCGTGTTCATGGGGAGCCAACCGGCTGGGTCAGAACAGAATGCTCGTCGAGTTCATCGGGAGGGCTTGGACGGAATAGCCAATGGAAACGAGGCCTGGTGTACCGCAAAACGGAGGAAACGGCCTTGTGTTCGACCGGCCACGTTCGAAACAGGATCCTATTGATCGGGAGGGGTCTGGCGTACCGAAAAACAGAGGAAACAGACTTCCTATGGTCGAAACGGGGGTCCTATTGATCGGGAGGGGTGTGGCGTACCGCAAAACGGAGGAAACAGACTTGTGTTGGAGCGCTACGGCCGAAACGGGGGTCCTGTTCATCGAGGGGGGGGGGGGGGGGGTGTGGCGTACCGCAAAACGGGACACCACGGGATACTGTTCATCTCCACCGTAGATCCCCTCCAGCCTCCACGGGCTACTGTTCATCCACCGCCGACCTGCTCCAGCCTCCACCTGCGACTGTTCATCCACGGGCTCCTGTTCATCCAGCCTCCACCGTGCGCTACTCCACCGGCTACTGTTCAACCAGCCCTCTCCACGGGCTCCTTTTCAACCACCCCTCCACGCGCTACTGTTCATCCTGCCCTCCACGGGGTGGTCCTGTTCATCCAGCCCCAACCGGCTCGATCAATCGGGGTCTTGTTCATCCAGAGGCAACACCACGGGGTCCTGTTCATCCAACCCCCCCCCATCAACGCTCACTGTTCATCTAGAGGCACCATCGATCGGCTTCAGTTAGTAGAAGTAGCGAAGGAATCGCTCGATCGGTTTCAGTTTATAGCCATCGATCGATCGCTCAGGTTCAGTAATGCGTAGCCTACAGTGCAATCGCTCGGGTTCAGTTAGAGCCCAACGCCTCGCACCCACACGCATGCGTGTATGAGAGAAACGCACATCGCTCGGCCCCGACCACCCACCGTAACCGGGAACACCCCGATATTTTCCTTGCCCTCGCTTCTACCATGATTTTTTCCATCATGGAAGGCCCAAAGAATGTCATGCAGCTGCGTCTCCGGCCCGCCCAGGACAAAAAGCCCATTTTCTGTCATGGTTTTTTGTCATAGAAGTAGGAGCCCACCACATCTATGATGATACAGGGTTTTGTCACAATTATCATCATAGAAGTGTCATAAGTATGACAGAAAAAATTCGTTCTGCCCAAAATGTCACGGATGTGTCTTTTTTTGTAGTGCTACCTGGTATCGCTACAATTTTCTCTCTTCCCCTCCTATTCTCCTGTTGTCTACCGCCAACCAGCCTGACCTAACCGTATGCCATGCCGCATCACGATGGTCTGCCCTTAGTTTTCCATTTTCCTAAGGAAGACACACAGCCGGAGTCTTAAGAACATAAGGCGCTTTGGGACGAGCTTGAACTGGCCTTGCGGGAAGACGTCGCGCCTGTCCCCGCTCCCATTACGGCTCCCGGCGCCCCGACTATGCCAGCGCCCATCCCCGTGGCATTGATGGGCTGGGAGTGCACATTGTCGCCGAGCTTGATACCACGGGCTTCAACGAGGTCCCCACCTACTTTCATGCGCCCGTGCACCTGCCAGCGCATGCACCTGCGCGTGCACTGACGCGCGCGCCCGTGCCGGTGCCCGTGCACACGAATGTCTCCGTTGCGCTGTTGTCAGCGCCTATCCCCGCGTGGGTGCCAGTGCCCCTCTCAGCGGCATGGATGGCCACCGTCTACCGCTTCCTTGCACCAATACCAGTCGCCTCCTCCCGCCAGTTGACTCGCTCTTGGAGACCGATGTCCAGAATATTCTGGCCTTCCTTGAAGCTAGGTCCAACGTCCAGGAGTACGCCAACAACGGTGCAAGACGCCGCCGTTGCCGTCTCTGTCAGTGAGTGGCCCGACGACACATAGAGCACGACAAAGAAGCCGCTTCCAACCGCAAGACGCCCCTGCCCCCGCCGCGTAATCTAAATTTGCCATGAAAAACATTCGATTGCCATGCTTAAAATCCAAACGTTTATCACTTACATTTATTTTAGATCGATTGTCGTATGAATGTAAAGTCGTAGTCACACTGAATGAAATCCCTGGTTTGATCGATTGAATGTTCTGCTAGAGCCGTATCAAATTAAATATAAAACATCATCAAGCCACATGTATTCCTTCTCATCCAATGACCTAGACTGCTTCAATGTTTAGCGTGCAGCTAATTTCATGCCAAAAATAGTGCTAATCACATAATAACACGCAAATAATATCCTACTTAATAACTGCATGAACTTAATATACTTCCAAATTAACGTGCATTGCACGTACACATTGACTAGTACTAGTGCGTGAAACTGGTGCCGTAACTTGTGAACGTGTCCAGATATGGTCAACGGCAACATCGCCCACGAGTTCTTCGTGTTTGCCCATGCGTGTCAACGTAGAAGGGGAGGAGGGAGAGAGAGAGAGAGAACATACATGGAACCCACAAGTAAGTGTGCTAATGAGCTGGTCCCACTAATGTACTAAAAATAATATTAAAACATGTTATCCATTAAATAGGCTGTGGTAATATAAAAACATTATATCAATAAAGGGGGGTACAACAAAACTTGTTGTACTATGTTTCCTATTGATGTGCGGCTTGAAGGACCTGGTCGCATGTTTGATCCTCATCCTTTTTAATTTTAATTTATATATGGGTCCAAATTTATTTCATGACAAGTGGGACCCTCGGTATGTAGTTTGTAGCACTTTAATTTATGGGTCGAAATTTGTTCCATTACAGGTGGACTATCGGTGTGTACTTTTGTAGCTTATTTGTAGTAAAATTAAAGAGAACAACAGAGTTTTTGCAAAAATACCATGGTGCGACATTGATGGCGAGAAAGGACGTGCGAGGGAGTGATGACCAATCCAGAAGGAAATCAATTATGGGAGGTGTCGGGGCTGCAATGGTGTCTTTAGTAGTTGTGGGCCGAATGCTACGAATATATAAACTAAACCCACCGGAATAAATGCCTTCACCAATTAATCCAAGGTTTGAGTCCCCCTCGCAATGTAAATAGCTTTGCGTCTGCGAGGGATGGAGAGGTAGCTTCAATGTGTGGAAGATACGGCGTGGGAAAGCGAGGTCAATCGAGACACGGATAGATAGAGAGATAAAGTGAGTGTTGTCCGGCATTCGTTGAAAAGAGATATATATATATATATCCTATGGGGAGATATTGTCCGATTGAGATTTTGGGAAGGGTGAGGATTGTCGGATAGAGCTTGAGAGATCATCCAGTCATAGACATGTAGATATATTTTGTGCGTGGGAGGAAGCAAAGTCAATCAATTACATATATAATGGGAGAGAGATTGAGCGAGTGTGGGTCATCGTGTGATCGAATGAGTGAGACGGGTTGGAGAGAGTGACATAGATAGACAATGTGTGTGAGAGAGTATACAATATGAATATGTCAAATTGGGCTCAAACATGGAGATATATCCTTCGTGTCCGAGAAAGAGCAAGGTCAATCGAGACATTAAAAGAGAGATAGAGAGAGATTGAGCGAGCGTGGCCCGCCATGAGGTCGAAAGAGTGGGGCGGCTTGGATGGACTGACTTAGATAGACAATCTGTGTGAGAGAGTATAGAGTTTGTCGATCGAGGCCCGGATAGGGAGATATATCATTTGTGTGTGAAAGGAAGCGAGGTTAATCGAGACTTAGATAAAGAGAGGGATATTGGGCGAGTGTGGCCCACCATGCGGAATAAAGAGTGAGACAGTCTCGAGAGTGTGACCTAGATAGAGAACCTGCGTGCGTGCACATAAGAGGGGGGCTATGCATGTATCTAGCGAGATAAGGTTGGAGAGAGAGAGAGAGAGAGCTCGACATGGGGTGCAATGGCGGTTGTGTGAGGTAGATACATTTGGTAAGAGAGTGGGAAAAGGGGGTTGTGTAGTTGAGAGAGTTAGAGATCGAAACATGGAGAGAAAGAATGAACGTGTGTTGGAAACCGATAGCTTCCTAAGGTGTTTAGGAGAGGAAGATTGATCGATACAAGAAGTATGTAGCGTGTGTGCCAAATGGGGGTGGGGCTAAAAACAAAATTTGAATGTAGATAGTACGAGACTTAATATCGACGTTTCAATTTCGTGTATATTGTAAGATTTGAATTGAGGACCATGCATATGGGTAATTATTTCGAATTCGTGCGATACTAGCTAGGTTTGGAAAAGTTGACATTGACTCGATTGTTGTGCTATTTTGTAGGTCATACGTTTGAATCCGTCCAAATTTTCTCACTACCACGGTTTTCATCATATACATATGATTTTGTATTAAAAAAGTAGCGTGGATACGGCGAAATGCGAAATCCACGTTAGAATTCGAGATCGCTATGTGATACACACTCTAATTCAAATAACTCATTAATTAATTTATAGTATCTCTTCTTGAATGACTAATTATTTGCAAGGAAAACATGGGCATGGTAATACATACAGATTTGTTTGCAAGTGAAATAAGATTCGTTCGCATTCTCAAATGTAGGCATAGCAGGCAAACCAGGGTCGTGTCGTAGTGGTCGTCTGTGTCATACGGACGCTAGCACCCAGCCACCCACCCCCTCCCTCCTCCCCCCCGCCCCCAAAAAAAGAACGTCGACAAAATAAGTTCATGCTTCCATGTTTCGGATTGAAATATATGGCGGCCCCAATTCCAGCCCTGCAAAATCTCCCTTCTCCACCGTCCCCTTCCACGCCCAGATTGCTCAAATCCCTAATTCGCCGCCAACCCAAGCAAAGTTCGAATCGCCTCTCATCTCATCTCTTTCCCCACCTCTATGCCGGACGACGACGACGAAGACGACAGTCGCACTTCACCACCGCACCGGACCTACCTCATCTACGCCCTCGTCCACCGCACGGGGGCTACTTCACCGGGCACATCATCGCACCTCCGCCCCCCGAGGCCGTTGGGGCTTCACCAACGGTCTCGTCCACCGCATCATAGGGCTCCGCCGCCACTCAAGATCTGCATCCGTAGTCCACCGACAACGTCAGCCGCCGCAACTAACATGCCTCATGGACACCGACTTCCACCGCATCAGCTGCGCTTCACCGACGCCTTCTCCCACCTCACCGGGGCGACTTCACCGAGCACATCGTCACACCTCTGCCCCCCGAGACCGTTGGGGCTTCACCAATGGTCTCGTCCACCGCATCGTAGCGCTCCGCTACCACTCAAGATCTGCATCCGTGCGTTGCCAGCCAACACCAGCGCATCACCCTAAAGAGTTCTCAAGTGACCTGCACTCTAGCTAGGCGAGCATGCCCAAACTCCGGCCCAAACTAGGTCTCCACATAGCACTCCCTTGCGCACTGTTCCGACGATGTTTGGATATCCTTTCACCGCTCTCTTAGCTTACACGCCTATGCAAGTATGGCTTTAACTCTTATTTCTTCTGGAGATATCATTTGAAACAAACAAAACCATTTTTTAGCGAAGCATGACGGTGCTACAGGATCTGGTACACATCCTGCAGACTGGTATAACCTTGTAAGTACATGTCCTCGAGTACAACAGCAAGGTCGATTCCTCCTACTTGATCAACCATTCGCCGTGTCGGAAATGCAGAGGCGGATGCAAGCAGCACAATGCATGCACATCTAGGTAAGTGGTAACATGGACTTGTACATGGAACATCTCAAGCGCAAGCAGAGCTGCAGTGATCCTGTACAACGAGCTAGCGTAAGTCCCTGCATTTCATTTAATCCGTACTAACCTGCGCGTAGGATTTTTGTGCAGTGGCGGTTCCACGAATTCAAGTTACCAGGGGTCAAAATTTAACTTTAAAAATATGAAGGCACTTGCACTCCAGAAATAAACATAACTTGAGAAATTTGAAGCTACATGTACTTTGAAAACCAGCTAATGATCCAAAGTAGTTCAGATTATAAAACACTAAATGATGTAAGGGCCAACAAGCACAAAATACAACATGGTGTACAAGGGCTACTAACATGGTCTATACCTGCCTGAATTATTCGTTCTCTGGCTGAAAATATCGAAGTATGATTGCACCTATAACCAGTGCACAAACTGCATATCAATATATCTATCCTGCATAAGTATGCCAATAGTTTCAAACAACAGATTAGAAAAGTATTTATGCTACGTTGTCATGATACGGGGACTTTCTTGTAAATGGCCTCAACGTTTCCTCAAGCCTTGAAAATGTACTATAAGTTGCTTGTCATTAATGCCTGCAAATCACTATGTCTCTCTCAACATAGAAGATCATCATTAGACACTAAATCCTTCAATGGGATCTTGGGAAGCCCTTGCATTAGATCCCTCATTAGACACTATATGTTCATCACCAGGAGCATGTAAAATGATTGCATCAAATTCTTCATTAGCAGTCTGTTCATTAGAAACTTCAGGCTCAACAACAACATGAGCTTGTATGTTTGCACCGGACACTTGATTAGATACATCAGGTTCATTCAGTTCAGTATTGATTAGGGGAGTTATAAAATAAGAAAAAATTGGTTTCATTTTCTTATGGATTCCCTACATACAAGCAGTTTTACAACACCGTCAAGTTTAACTATTGGCCAGAAATTGAATAGTTGAATTAGATATAATCAGGGATGTGATGTACCTGCTCATTGTGCATGCTGCTCTTGCAAGCTGCGACTGTTCCTTTGCACAATCTCGGTGCCATGCTCGTGCTGCCGCCGTTGGCTCCCAAGCAGGCTACACCTAGGGTTGGATCTTCATCTTCTTGTCTTTACATTCGCTTGAAGCCCGACGACTGGTGTCCAACAAGGGCGCGAGGAACTGTTGTGTCGGTCTGTCCAGCGGCAGCTAGGTTAGGAGTGAACCAGACTTGAGGCTGGAGCGAACAAATTGGGATTTTTCCTGCTGTTGATCGATATGGGAGGCACCCGTTTGGGTTGCGAGCCTGCTTAGGGCCTACCTTGCACTTACGTTATTGGCCCATCCAAATTGAATTGTTTTTCTTCATTTTTTACATTGCATGCTCGTGCTTTGGGACGAACAAAACTAGCCTGGGTCAACCTGCACGACACAAACTAGGTGCACACTTTCCAGCCACCCGAGGCGGCCGCCCATTCCAGCCCCTACGGTGTCGTCGCCCCTTTTTGCGTGTATGATTGGGGTAGTGAATAATATTCTAGTGGCTCTTTTGATTTACCCATAGAATGGTTGAATTGCTTGTTTCTATGAATTGAGTTCACCAATAATGTGAAGGATGTCAGTCTTTTCATCCTATTGTACATTGCTTAGATCTCGATATGCCAAATGTAATAGCATGAAATATACAGTAAAAGTCAGTGTGATGTGTGTGGCGACAACTAGTTTGACAACCCGTCCTCATATAACATATGAATGACGCACTATCTTATCAGATTAACCATTCGACATACCAATGCAGTGTGGGAAGAAAAATAGTATTTTGACTATGTACCCAAGCAATTGATTCCATGGACTCCTTCGTAGAACCTTGTAAGTGAAAAAGAAGTGGTAGTGTGCCTGTACAAAGAGCTAGCGTAAGTTTAGTTACCTGCTTCTCAGAATTTTAGTTAGCCACTTACTGCAAAATTGTTCAATTACGTTGCTTGGCTTAATTTAGTTTGTTACTGATTTCATAATGCCATAGCTTGTTAATCCTATTATCGACTGTGCCTCTCTATGTGTTTGATACTTACTATTAAGAATTACCTGTTTTCCTGAACTTAAATAGGTACTTAAGCAGATAGATAGCTGGTCATATGTTCTTCTAGGGTGCAATAGAATTCACGTGTAATTTACATTGTGATAATCCGTTTGTTTAAATGGTTTGCTGTTATCACTTGTACCACTAGTAATGTTTGCATGTTCATAGATAGACAACTGTCCGGTTTATATGAGGGACACCGTCTTTTTAACTTATATATATGTGTGTTGGAATCATTTTTCTTACATCAAAGAAATTTACAGATGTCTGTGTTTCTGGTAAACAGTATCGACTTGTTACTTTAATATGTTGCCAAGAACTTGTTAGTTTTACTAGTTCATGTGTAATTAAATATGTTGCCAAAATGTTTAGTTTTACTAGTTTGATGTTAGTTTCTTATGGTTCTTGAAATCCTTTATTTATGATTTCTAACATTCAAGTTTGCAAGATCCAACTGAAACTCCGTTGGCACAACAGGTATGTTTTTAGAAACTTCCTTGTTTACCTGGTTAGCTTCTGTAACTTGTTGCTATAATCATCTTACCAACTTCAAGATTTTAGGATCCAATTGGAAGTCAAATTGCACAACAGGTACATTTTCAAAAATATATTTGTGTAACAAGTTTCCTGTTGTAACTTGTTGCTCTAATCAAGTTACCGAGGACTCAACTTTTCAGGATCCAAGAAAACTCCAATGCCACAATAGGTTCCTTTTGCAAAACTTGTTTGTTTAACTGTTTGCTGCTGCAAGCAGTTGCTCTAATCACATTACTGGTTACTCAACTTTTCAGGATCAAAGAAAAACTCCAATGCCAAAATAGGTACCTTTTGCAAAACTTGTTTGTTTAACTACTTTGCTGCTGCAACCGGTTACAATGATGTTAATAACTACTTTTCAACATCCAATTGAAACTCTTTAATACCTTGTTTGTTTAACTAGTTTGCTGTTATAACTTCCAATTGAGATGTTTTGCTAACTTCAACTTTTTGGAATCAAATCAGAACTTTAATGGCAAAACAGGTTAGCCCAAAATCAAAGAGCGAGGTCCCATGGACGTTGTATCATCCCACAGCAGTGGCACCGGCCCAATCGTGCATCATGAATTTCCAACTGCTGATGCTCTAGAGGCTAAACTATTGGTAGACAAAGATTCTGCTTTTGCACTTAGAGATGAAGTGACTTGTTGAGGAAGCTGTCGTTGTTCTGGGAATGGGGGTCCCTAGACATGCCTGCCTGCGGACCACGGTGTGGCTCTACGAATGAGCCCGTAAGGGCCCATCTTCACCAACAAGCATTCAAGACCCTCGCGAGGGGCCAAGACTTGCAAGGCGGATGACACAAGGCCTCCTCGCGAGCGGCCTCACCAGGCTAGCTCGCGAGGGGCGGAGAGATCAAGACAAGGCAAACCTCGTGAGGTTCCAGTGACGTGAGCCATGACGACCAAGGCCAGGCGTGTGCCAGGCGGGTGCCAGCGCGCACAGTATCCTTGTTTCCTCTTTGGTGCCAAGGAGGCAGGCGCAGGCGAGGAGTTCTGAGGCATCAAGCAAAGGTTTCCAAATCGGAGCAACAAGATCAAGACCAACAGGATGGCAGGACGGAGGTCACCGTGGAGCCCAAGACGGCATCACCACAAGAGCCTTTGGCAGGCTAAGACCACCTTTTGTCAGGATAACTTGTACTAGTTGTCCCCTTTCAAAATTGGCCGTTGTTGGCTCCCTTCCCGCTCAATATTTGGGGAGAGGACTAGGGCCTCTATAAATAGGACTAGCCACCACGGCATAGAAAAAAAGGAGATCGATCTGAACAACCACAAGTTCACCAAGCACAAGAACACCTCTCCTCAGGAGGCTGTTCTTCCCCTTGTACTGCTCATCATCAGCCCAAGAGGCAATCCACCACCACCACCACACTAGAGTATGGTATTACACCACAACGGTGGCTCGAACCAGTATAAATCTTGTGTCCCTTGTGTTGTGAGCTAGCGTTAGAGATCGTGAAGTGTGTGAGGGCGTGTTCGGTGAGGGAGAGATTTTCACGTGCACCCAAGTGTTCGAACCTTAAGGGTTTTGTCGGAATCCGAAATCCGACATTTGGCGCGCCAAGTAGGGGTGCGCCGAAGCTTTCCTTCCATCGCTTCGCGTTCCACCGCTTCGTCACAACCAAGTCAGACGCTCGTCGCGCCCGAGCTGAGTGGCGGGCAGCCCTCGCCGCTCGCGTCGCCCAGACGGCTCCTGTCCGTGGGCCTCCCCATCGTTCTCCGTCACCCGCCGCCAACTCCGCCACTGGCCCGGAGGGGAACAAGCAGCAAGCATCCTCGTTGCACCCCTCGGTGCGGCGGGACGGCCGCACCGCCACTCCATTGCTGACCTCCGCAGGTTACTCGTCCCATGTTCGTCACGCTCCCACGGACGCGCGGGCCGCGCTACTCATGGCGCGCGAGCTCCTGCATTACCGCCCAGTCGATGACCTCTACAAGGACTGGCTGGACCGCATCGCCGAGCTCGTCAGCACCGCAGGGGGCTCCCTTGCACTGTCCCTCTCGCCCCGGTTTTCCTCAGCTGCCGCCACCACCAAGAAGGAACGACGACGACCATCAAGACGAGGGGGCTGGGGGTTTCCAAGAGCCGCGTGTTATCGCCTGCATCTTGGGCGAAGCTCAAGCCCCAGCCTCACAGCGTATCTTCAAGAAGTTTACTTGCGAGGTGAACGCGGTCCTCCCCAAGCTCGAGGCCAGTCGCCCGCTCAGGTGGTTCAAGTGTGCCATCACTTCCAGTTCAGCAGATCAGCTCAAATGCGCGGCTACCGCTGGTGCTCTCCCAATGCTTTGTTCACCCATCATCAGCAACGTGCAAGTCACCAAGAGAATCATTGATGGCGGTGTAGGGCTCAACATCCTGTCCGTCGAGACGTTCGACAACCTTGAAGTGCCCTATGATTAGCTTCAGCCTACCAAGCCTTTCTCAGGAGTGACCGATGGCTCCACCACATCGATAGGTCAGGTCCGCCTCCTAGTCACCTTCAGAGAACGCAACAACTACCGCACCGAGCTCATTGACTTCGACGTCGCCCACATCCGTCTGCCATACAATGCCATCCTTGGGTACCCAGCCCTGGCTAAGTTCATGGCGGTGACCCACCACGGCTAGAGTGTCCTAAACATATGAGGGAGGGGCGGGATCATCACAGTCCCCTGCGAAGAAAGAGATGCGGTGTGCTCCCTCAAGCGCACCTTCCAAGGAGTGTCAAACAAAGACCCCGACAACAATGCAGCTCGGTACCCTCTTGAGGTCGTCCCCAAGATTAAGAAGCAGCTACTCTGTGTCGGACCTTGGGAGAGCAGCACCGCAAGTGGAACCTCATCAGGATCAGCGCCCAGACCTGGGGTGCCTCCCTCTGTCGCATAGGAAGGCGCGCTCGGGGCCCTCCTCGGGCAGGGCTCGGGGGCTCTTTTCTGGAGGGCCTCAGACCTTGACAACATTACGAGGGAAGCGCTCGGGCACCACTTGGAGGCGTGCTTCAGGAAACATCTCTCTCAGGAAGACACTGTGCAAGGAGCGCCCAATGCTCAGGAGTTCATCACCAAGGTATCTCTAGAGCTTCAGGAAGCAAGAACAATATGTGGCGACTGCCGCCCGCCTGGCGTTGCACCCCACCCAGGCGAGGGTAGTGATCTGTGCATCTGCATCGACATCCCAGGGCTCAACCAATCCGCATCTCAGGAGCACTTCTGGCCTACGTGTGTTGGGTGCTGCGAAGGTCCGCCCCCCCCACAGCTACGTTCGCATGCCGTTCAGCCTGCCGAGCATGGCGGATGCCTTCCAGCGCAACCCATGGAGTATCATGGCAGGTTAGGAGGCCAGGCACCACGCAGTCCTGGCAGAGATGGCGATGGTCCTCAAGGAACTGCTAGGACCCCCAGGGCCTCCTGAGGCTCAGGGCCCCGGTGGCTCGTGAGGTGCAACCCCTTCGACGCGTACCAGGTGAAACTTTCCATGTTTATTTAGCTGGGAGCGCCCCCAGGGCTGCATCATTCCCAGGCCGCGTGGGTCCATCCCTGTGGCATGTATCCTTTCTAGTTTATGTCTTTAGCTTACCTCGCTGGGGGCGCCCCTCGGGCTGCATCATCCCCAAGTCGCTCGGGCCTGACCCAGTGGCATGTTTGCTTTCCATGCATAATCTATCTATGGTTATCAGCTGTTCGATTGTCACCCACCATGGGAGCCGTGCATTGGTCATCTTTCTTTAGGACCCTTCGCGTGAGAGGGTTAGGCACGGTGTCTGTGCTCGGGCCCATCCTTGCAGCGTCGATAAATCCAACGGCTGAGCTCTATCTGGTGGGCTAGCCCCATTCACGTCACCTCCTGGGGCCATTGGTGACTGGCTTTCTCACGCGATAACCTCAGGAGATTCGTTTGGCGCAGGTTGTTTGACCACCTCGCAGGACCAACACGGCGAACAAGAATCAAGACCAGGCGCAACATGCCTTGATGTAGGGCCTCGTGAGTCCCGTGCCGGCTCATGAGTGCCCAGACACGCCTCGTCTAGTCCTGCCGTGAAAGCCACGTGTCAGGGCAGGGCTGTACATGCCCCGGGGGCTCTCCGCGGTAGGGAGTCCCATCCCACAAGCCGGCAACGGACGGGCGACTGGCCCGACGATCTGTTCCCCTTCCTCGCACTAATCTGCAGGAACTTCTCGAGGACTACAGCGGGTGGTACCGCAGACTCTCTCTCTTCTTCCATGCGATTTGCTTGCGCGTTAAAAGGGGGGCTCATGAGCATCGCGACTCAGGAGCTCTTACTGGCTCTCCAGCCCTCACCCCCTGGCCTTGACCACGACATCGCGACCTTGCATACCAGCGGCGGTTGAGCTCGCTCGAGGGCCGTGACCTGAGGACGTAGGGCACCAGGAAGAACATGGAGAAGAGGGGGAAGCTCGCACGGGCCTATCCTAGCTACCCAGTAGCGGCCGACACGTAAGTCCGGTGTGGCGCTTGAAGCCAGCTCCGGAATGCCAAGATAATTCTCATACCTGGACCAACCCAGCATTACGGCATAAGATCCTAACCTTTTGCTGCCCTGCTGCGGCAACGTCACCTCCCATTCCCATCCTCAGGTAGCTGCTTGCACGCTAAAGGGGACCTCTTGAGCATCGTGCCTCAGGAGCTCTTACTGGACCTCGGGCCGCTCACCTCCTGGCATTGACCACGACATCGCAATCTGGCATACCAGCGACGGCTGAAGCCTACCTGGGGACCGGGACCTGTCGACGTAGAGCACCAAGCTACCGCGGGATTGGAAAGGGGGAGACCTAGCCTCAAGAGGACGTGCATTTGCAAATTTTCATAACAAGGATGATATGAACAAAAGACATTACAGACGCTTTACACGCCCCCACGGGGTTCGTTTTGCTTCCTCGCATGACACAAAAGGACAGGAATTCCTAGGAGTTCTATCTACACACACCGGATGTCGCCGACGCCATCATCAACAATGGCCCGCGAAGGGCCGGCGCCAACCCCATATGTATCAGCGACGACGGTGGCCGGACGCCACGGCCCTGCTCCGGGCACGGCGGGAGCTCGGGGGAACGTAGCTGTCGTGGCTTGTCTCTAGAGTCTCTGCGAGCTCGGGAGAATCGCTGGACCACCAGGAATCGACGCTGTCGTTGGAGGAGCTGCGAGCGAGGCCTACGGCAGGCCCAACGTCCGCTGCTGTGCCGTCCTGGTGACCTCCTTCAGGGCAGCACTCCAAGCGGCGGCCTTCCTTGTGAAGACCTTGAAGAGCAACGTGGAGGCACCGTCATACTCGAAGTGCATGGCGAGGGCGCCGTTCGCGCGGCAGACTCGGCAATCTCGCCCCAGCCTCGGGTCATGAAGATCCTCCCGGAGGCGACGGCTTCAATTTCCGCTCAAGTCGCCGGGGCGTCGTAGTCGGTGTGCTGCAACCAAAGCTCGAGAGGGCCCCTCGGCGGCATCTCAGCGGTGAAGAACTGCGGAAGGCGAATCCAAGTGCTCAGGGGCATCGCTGCCAGCAGCACGAACTCGAGCAAGGAGTCCACAGCGTGGACCCCTGGGGCGACGGCGTGCGCCACCGCGGCACGACGGCCACGGCCGTGGCGCGGGCGGCGGCGCTCATTGCTGCTCCCTCCGAAAACATCAGCATGAGCATACAAGGGCAACGGGTACCCAGGAGGCGGCCTCTCATACCAAGGCCGCGACACCACTGGCCTCACGACCATCTCACGGCGATGAGACCTCCTCTTCTTCGGCGGGAGCAGCTCGGGCTCGTTGAGGGGAGCCTTGCCCTTATCCGCGGCCGAGAACCTCCGAATCGGCGCCATGACTGCACCAGCAAGGAGTGGAGCAAGGAAGGAGAAGAAGCGGGAAAGGTGGAGGAGAGACGGGTGATGGGGCTCCACCCCCACCTCCCATTTATAGCCAAAGGGAGGCCAACCGCTGGCCTCCATGATCTAAGGTAATAATGATGGTTTTTCCTTGCATTCAGTAGGGACTCGTCAAGTCGGGAAATTGCCGAGACAGCATGGGGAAGCGGAGTCACCCACGTCCAATCAACCGCCACACGTCGACCAAGGACGCAGCATATTGGGGCCCACGGTGCTCTGCACTTGCCCATTGGCTTCGCCTCGAAGCCAAGCCTGAGTGCGCCTTGGTCCCGGGGGCAACTGTCGGCGTTCTGGGAACGCGGGTCCCCAAACTAGCTTGCCTGCGGCCCACGGCGTGGCTCTGCGAGCAGGCCCATATGGCCCATCTTCACCAACAAGCATTCAAGACCCTCGCGAGGGGCCAAGACTCGCGAGGTGGACGACACAGGACCTCCTCAAGAGCGGCCTCACTAGGTTGGCTCGCGAGGGGCGGAGAGATCAAGACAAGGTAAACCTCATGATGTTCCAGTGACGTGAGCCATGACGACCAAGGCCAGGCGGGTGCCAGGCGGGCGACAGCGTGCACAGTGTCCTTGTTTCCTCTTTGGTGCCAAGGAGGACAGCGCAGGCGAGGAGTTCCGAGGCATCAGGCAAAGTTTTCCATATCGGTGCAATGAGACCAAGACCAGTAGGATGGGAGGACGGAGGTCACTTTGGAGCCCAAGACGGCGTCACCACCAGAGCCTTTGGCAGGCGAAGACCACCTTTTGTCAGGATAACATGTACTAGCTGTCCCCTTTCCAAATTGGTCTTTGTTGGCTCCCTTCCCGCTCAATATTTGGGGAGAGGACCAGGGCCTCTATAAATAGGACTAGCTACCATGGCATAGAAAAGAAGGAGATCGATCCGAACGACCCCAAGTTCACCAAACACAAGAACACCTCTCCTCAGGAGGCTGTTCTTCCCCTTGTACTGCTCATCATTAGCCCAAGAGGCAATCCTCCACCACCACGCTGGAGTAGGGTATTACACCGCAACGATGGCTCGAACCAGCATAAATCTTGTGTCCCTTGTGTTGTGAGCTAGCGTTAGAGATCGCGAAGTGTGTGAGGGCGTGATCGGTGAGGGAGAGATCTTCGCGCGGACCCCAGTGTTCGAACCTTAAGGGTTTTTCCGAAACCCCAAATCCGACAGAAGCAAATAGCACAACGATAACCCACAAGTATAGGGGATCGTAACAGTTTTCGAGGGTAAAGTATTCAACCGAAATTTATAGATTCGACACAAGGGGAGCCAAAGAATATTTGAAGGTATTAGCAGCTGAGTTGTCAATTCAACCACACCTGGAGATTAATTATCTGAAGCAAAGTAATCAGTAGCAAAGTAGTTTGATAGTTTTGATAGTAGTAGTAGCAGCAACAACAGTAACAGTAACAGCGATAGAAGTATTTTTGTAGCAAGTGTAATAGTGATAATAGCAGTAGTAACTTAGTAGAAACAATATGGGAAATTCGTAGGCATTGGATCGGTGACTTGTTGGATGATATTCATCATGACATAGTTATAACCTAGGGCAATACGGCACTAGCTCCAGTTCCTCGATATAATGTAGGCATGTATTCCATAAATAGTCATACGCGCTTATGGAAAGAACTTGCATGACATCTTTTGTCCTACCCTCCCGTGGCAGCGGGGTCCATATTGGAAACTAAGGGATATTAAGGCCTCCTTTTAATAGAGGACCGGAACAAAGCATTAACACATAGTGAATACATGAACTCCTCAAACTATGGTACTCACCAGAAGAAGTCCCGGTTATTGTCACTCCGAGGTTACCGGATCATAACACGTAGTAGGTGACTATAACTTGCAAGATCGGATCTACAACATGAATATAATGGTGATAACATAAATGGTTCAGATCTGAAATCATGGCACCCGAGCCCAAAGTGACAAGCATTAAGCATGGCAAAGTCATAGCAACATCAATCTAAGAACATAGTGGACACTAGGGATCAAGCCCTAACAAAAATAACTCAATTACACGATGAATCTCATCCAACTCCTCACCGACCAGCGAGCCTACGAAGGAATTACTCACTCCCGGTGGGGCGCATCATTGAATTTGTGATGGAGAAGGGTTGGTGATGACGAAGAACGAAGATCCCCCTCTCTGGAGACCCAAACGGACTCCAGCTCTGCCCTCCCGAGGAAGAACAGGGCTTGGCGGCGGCACCGTCTCGTCGATCGCGATAATTCTTTCTCCCTGATTTTCTCTCTCCGAAAATAGGATTTTATAGCGTTGTAATCAGGGTCTGCGGGGCCACCAGGTGGGGACAACCCACCTGGGTGCGCCAGGAGAGGGGGGTGTGCCATGGTTGGTTGTCCCACCCAGGGGCCCCTCTCCGGTACGTCTTGGCTCCAGAAATTCTTATATATTATATAAAAATTCCTCACAAAGTTTCGTTCCATTCCGAGAACTTTTATTTCTGCACAAAAACAACACCATGGTTGTTCTGCTAAAAACAACGTCAGTCCCGGGTTAGTTTCATTCAAATCATGCAAATTAGAGTCTAAAACAAGAGGAAAAGCATGAGGAAAAGTAGATACGTTGGAGACGTATAAACTCCCCCAAGCTTATACCTTTACTTGTCCTCAAGCAATTCAGTTTTTAAACTGAAAGTGAAAAAGAAAAACTTTTATGAACTCTTTTGCTCTTGTTTGCATAAATAAGCTTAAACAACAGCCAGGTTTTCAACCAACATTGTAATTAACCATGTCGTCAATAACTCTTAAAGATTGTAATAGCTCATACCAATGACATGATTAGCTAGCGAGCATGATAAGATATCTCAAACAGCAACACGTTGTCAAAACAACTATGATATAATTTGACACTAGTGGTATCTCGCTAGCCCTTTCTGAGATCGCAAAACATAAATGCAGAGCACCTCCAAAGTCCAAGCAGTGACTAAACATTGTAATTCAAGGTAGAAAAGATCCAATCAGGGTGCATCCAACATTAGCTACACACAATGCATAAGTCATGACAACTGTGCTCCCTTAGTTTCTAGTGCTTGTTTTAGAGGGTGATGACACAACATAAAAGTAAACAGAAAGTCCCTTCATAGAGGGAAGCAGTGATTTGCAGAGCTGCCAGAGCTCAAGTTTTAAAACAGAGATAAACGATATTTTGAGACATGCACGCTTCTCATTCACTTCGCGACTATCAGTTATCAATATCTCCCATGCTAAATAGGCTAGTGGCGGTTCCCAAGTGATAAAAGTAAAGGTTTTGACTCCATTGGGTGTTTTTTTTGATTATTCGAGCGATTAACTCTTTTTGTATTTTGCAGTTTGGGACTGGGCATCCCTATGACCACCCTTTTCTCGTGCGATGGCGAGTGAATAAACACTCGTCCTGAGAATAACCCACTTAGCATGGAACATACCAACCACCTCCTGTCGTTCCATGAACGATCCAGGCACACAAAACGGATAATTTTTTTAGAAGTTTTTTTAGAGGTGCCACATGCAAATTTACTTACGACGGCAGGTTAATACCGCATATAGGTAGATATGGTGGACTCATCTAGAATAACCTTGGGTTCAAGGGTTTTGATGTACAAGCAGAATCCCCACTTAGTACAGGCGAAGGCCAACAATTAGATTGAGAAGCGGCCAGCTAGAGAGCAACAACGATCATCATCATGCATTATGCATAAGTAACATTGGACACTAGCATGAGTAGGATATGAACACCATGAACATAAATATCATAGAGGCTACGTTGGTTTTGATTCAACTACATGCATGAACATGTGCCAAGTCAAGCCACTCGAACATTCAGAGGAGGATACCATATCATCATACAACATCCCAATCATTTTAACGCAATGTTGATATCCAGGATAAATCATTATCCACTCCCAGCTACTTATGCAAGGTATGCGAAACTATAATATCTAATTGTCATTGCAAACATGTTTAATCATAATGGGCTGAATCATGGATACTAGGTTAAACATATTTACACAAACAGAACAAGTTGAGTTCATACCAGTTTCTCTCTGCCACGGCTAGTACATCGAATTTTGTCATTATTGCCTTTCACTTGCACGATCAAACGATATGAAAATAATAATAGTGCAAGAGCGCCGTGGAGTAAGCTGGAATCTACGAACATTTTATTCAATGGGAGAAGACAAGGTAAAATGTGCTCTTTATTAGTTCAACAATTATTCATATGTGAGCCACTCAACATTTTCATCGTGGTCTCCTCCTTGGTACAACTCAAATAAAAGAAAAGAAATTCAGAGAAACACACTGATTTTTTTTAAGTTTTTTGGTTTTCTTGAGAAAGCAAATAAGAGATAAAAGCAAAAACAAGAAAAACTATTTACATGGGAAAGCTCCCAACAAGCAAAAGAAGAACACGGAAGTCTTTTTGGATTTTCTTTTTAATATAACAACTAATCATGCATGGAAAATAAACTAGCTACAACTAATTTTTTTGGTTTTTCTAAAGTTTTTCAAACACACAAGAAGAAAGCAAGAAAAATAAATCTAAGCATGGATGATACAATGATTATGTGTGAACACCGACATGATGAATAAGTGGACATGAATGTAATTGTCGGTGAGAAACACGTACTCCCCCAAGCTTAGGCTTTTGGCCTAACTTGGTAATCGATCAGTAATCCGGATAGTAGTTGGGGTACTGAGAAGCGGGCATCCACTGATACCACTATGGAGGATCCTCCTGTGCTGCCTCCTTAGCTGTTTGAGCATTTTGATAGGCGATGATGTCTGCAGGCATGATCTTATATCTGCCCCTGGCAATAGGATCAAACAAAGCAGGAGCAGGCAACGGAATAGTATCACGAGTTTCAACACTAAAGACCAAGTTATAAGGAATAGGAATGTTAGGATAATCCTGTGCAAGAAAATGTTGGTGTTCCATGGCTGCACGGTCTAAGTAAACCTTGGTGAGAGGGTAATCATGAGGGCGTATCCCAACATTAAAGTGGGCCGCCAAGCGAGTAGCATAAATCCCACCATGAATTTTACCCTGAGATTTATTAAGATGGAGGCGACGAGCCACAATAGCTCCCAAGCTATAAGTGTTGTCGCCCTCTAATGCACAATGTAAAATAGCAAGGTCTGGTGAGATGAGCGCACCCACCATCTCCCAAGCGAGCAAGCATTTTGCAATGAAAAGTTAAAAGTAATGAACAGCAGGAAAATGCAGGCCAGCAGCAGTGGTAGCTGACACCACTCTCTCATCTCCCACGGTCAAAGTACGATAAAATTCCTCAAACCCAGCCGGCCTAGGCTCGGCCAAGCTCCCATCAGAAGGGATCAAGCATATGTCACAAAATTCAGTAAGTGGTATTTGATGGTTTTTAGCATAATCGAAGCTAACTTCAGGAGGATTATTCCTACACAGGAAAGTAAAGCTCTGAACACAAATGTTTGTGAGGATTTGGTGCTGTTCACACTCATCTGCAGTGAAGTCGGTGAGGCCGGCATTCGCAGCATATTGCATGAACTCCTGAAGGATTCCAACCCCATCTAGGAACGGGGTGTGCAGCCATTCGCATGGCCATACATCCGCCAACCTTCGAGAATGGAGATCACTATCAGATAACTCCCTAATAACACCTTTTGAGTTCTTATTGGAGCCAAACTCCCTAAAGATATTCATGGTTTTCCTATGAACAAAATTCTGAAATTTATTAGCCCCTAAAATTTTCTCAATAAAACTTCACAAAAATGATACCAACTACTCATAGGGATACATAGAGGTCATAGCAAGCATTCGAACTACTTAGAACGCTAAGAATTTAACATACAAGCACATCTACAGTAGCACCAAGAGTAGCTAATTATTCAAAATATAAACCACTAAAGCAAAAAGTAATTGGATAAACGGTGGAGTTACATACCAAGCAACAACCCCCCAAAATAGTTTTGGAAATGGGGCTTCCAGCAGAGAGATCGATATCTGCGGGTTTGAGCTCAAGAACACGGGAGAGAGAGCAATGGAGATTTTTTATGGAGGTAGGTGAGGATGTGGTATGAAGAGATTAGTGAGAGGGCCCACGTGGGGAACACAACCTGCCAGGGAGCGCATGGGGGTGCTGGCGTGCCCAGGTGGGTTGTGCCCACCTGGTGCGCCTCCCTCTGATGTTTATTGCACCAAAAATTCTCAAATATTCATAAAAAATCATATTAATTTTTTGGGTATTCTGAGAACTTTTATTTTTGGGTCATTTTTTATTGCACAGGAAAAATCAGAAAATAGCCAAAACATGGTATTTTATTTTATTTAACTAATAAAAACAGAGAATAAAAAGTAGAGATAGAAAGTAGTGCTTACTAAATTCATCAACTTCATACCGTTCAAAAATGATCCATTAATAAGGTTGATCAGGTCTTATTAACAACCACTTTTGATTAGCATGAAACCGAAGAACTTTCGTAAATCACTAATTTACCTTAATGGAGATATGCATGTCCCCAACAATAAGCATTTCATATTTCTTTTTGATAGTAGGTAGCGGTATTTGAAAACTTCCAATAGTGATTGTCGAAGATTTTTCAATAATATTAATACCATTCACTTGGAATTGATTCTTCGGAAAGTGCACCGTATGCTGATTACCATTGATATGAAAAGTGACCTTCCTTTTATTGTAATCAATAATAGCCGCTGCAGTATTCAGGAAGGGTCTACCAAGGATAAGTGACATGTTATCATCCTCGGGCATCTCAAGTATAACAAAGTCAGTCAAAATAGTAACATTAGCAACAACAACAGGCACATCCTCACAGATACCGATAGGTATGGCAGTTGATTTGTCAGGCATTTGGAAAGATATTTCAGTAGGTGTTAGTTTATTCAAGTCAAGTCTTTTATATAAAGAGAAAGGCATAACACTAACACCAGCTCCTAAATCACACAAAGCAGTTTTCACATAATTCTTTTTGATAGAGCAAGGTATAGTTGGTATTCTCGGATCTCCAAGTTTTTTAGGTACACCATCTTTAAAAGTATAATTAGCAAGCATAGTGGATATTTCAGCTTCCGGTATTTTTTTCTTATTTGCGATGATGTCTTTCATATACTTTGCATAAGGAGGCATTTTCAGGATATCAATTAAGCGAGTACGCAAAAAGACTGGCCTCAGCATTTCAGCAAAGCATTCAAATTCTTCATCTTCATTATTTTTAGTTGACTTGGGTGGAAAAGGCATAGGTTTTTGAACCCACGTTTCTCTTTCTTTACCATGTTTTCTAGCAACAAAGTCTCTTTTGTCATACCTTTTATCCTTACGTTGTGGGTTATCAAGATCAACATGTGGTTCTATCTCAACATCATTGTCTGGTTCTTTATTATTTGGTTGAGAGTCTTCATGAACATCAACATTATTTTTTTTCATTATCACTAGGTGAGTGTTCATTACCAGACTGAGTTTCAGCATCAGATATAGAAACTTCACTATCTATGCCAGGAGGTTTCTCTATTTCGGTTTCATTAGGAGCATGTCAAGTCCTATCATTTTTCTTTTTCCTTTTCTTTTTAGAAGAACTAGGTGCACTAGTGTTGGCTCTTTGTGAATCTTGTTCAGTTCTTTTTGGGTGTTCCTCAGGATAAAGTGGTTCCTGAGTCATTTTACCTCATCTAGTTGCAACTCCAACAGTAAAGTCATGCATATCACACTACAAAAAAAAGACACATCCGTGACATTTTGGGCCGAACGAAATTTTTTCCTGTCATACATATGACACTTCTATGACGATAATTGTCACAAAACCCGGTATCATCATAGATGTGGTGGGCTCCTACTTCTATGACAAAAAATCATGACAGAAAATGGGATTTTCGTCCTGGGCGGGCCGGAGACGCAGCTGCATGACATTCCTTGGGTCGTCCATGACGGAAAAAACCGTGGTAGAAGCGAGGGCGAGGAAAATTCTGGGAATTTCCCGGTTACGGTGGGAGGTTGGGGGCAGAGCGATGCGCATTTCTCCTGTACACGTACGCGCGTGTGTGCGAGGCGTTGGCTCTAACTGAACCCGAGCGAGGCGTTGGGCTCTAACTGAACCCGAGCGATTGCACTGCAGGCTACGCGTTACTGAACCCGAGCGATCGATCGATGGCTGTTAACAGAACCCGATCGAGCGATTCCTTCAGTACTGCTGCTAACTGAAGCCGATCGATGCCGCCTCTAGATGAACAGTGAGCGTTGGGGGGGTGCATGAACAGTTCCTGGTGGGGGTGGATGAAGAGGACCCCGTGGTGTTGCCTCTGGATGAACAGGACCCCGATCAATTGAGCCGGTTGGGGCTGGATGAACAGGACCCCGTGGAGTGCTGGATGAACAGGACCACCCGTGGAGGGCAGGATGAATAGTAGACGGTGGAGGGTAGGATGAACAGTAGCCCGTGGAGGGGTGGTTGAACAGGAGCCCGTGGAGAGGGCTGGTTGAACAGTAGCCGGTGGAGTAGCGCGCGGTGGAGGCTGGATGAACAGGATCCCGTGGATGAACAGTCGCAGGTGGAGGCTGGAGGAGGTCGATGGTGGATGAACAGTAGCTCGTGGAGGCTGGAGGGGGTCGACGGTGGAGATGAACAGTATCCGTGGAGTCCCGTTTTGCGGTACGCCACACCCCTCCCGATGAACAGGACCCCCATTTCGACCGTAGCGCTCCAACACAAGTCCGTTTCGTCCGTTTTGCGGTACGCCACACCCCTCCCGATCAACAGGACCCCCATTTCGACCGTAGGAGGCCCGTTTCCTCCATTTTGCGGTACGCCAGACCCCTCCCGATGAACAGGATCCCGTTTTGAACGTGGCCGGTTGAACACAAGGCTATTTCCTCCGTTTTGCGGTACGCCAGGCCTCGTTTCCATCGCCTGTTCCGTCCAAGTCCCCCCGATGAACACGACCACGCATTCCGTTCCGACCTAGCCGGTTGGCTCCCATGCGTTCCGTTGCCTCCCCATGAACACGACGCATTCCGTTGCCTCCCCATGAACACGACATATTCCGTTGCCTCCCCGTGAACACGACGACGACGCTGTTTCTCCGTTCCGACCCAGCCATGTACACGAGCCCTGGCCATACGTATGCGCGAGTAGGCGTTCGAGACCCCGCCCGTATGTACACATACGTGGCCGTATTTTCTTTCTTGCACCCTGGCTGTTGTACGTACGTGTACATGCTACGTGCGCGCCTCTACTACGGCACGTGTGCGCCTCTACATCGACTAGTATGTACGTACACGTTCGCGACCAGAATGACAACCCTACGTACGCTTCGACCAAGTGGGTCCCGACTATCAGGCACTTCCTTGCCTTCGAAGATGTAGCTGGTGGCTCCCAGTAGTCAGGGGGAGAATCTTTTTTTGCCGGACGCACTTCCTTGCGTGCGAAGATGTAGCTGGTGGGTCCCAGCAGTCAGTGGAAACGTTTTTTTTGCGAAATAAAGTGGCCCGTCTGGTGGGTCCCAGCTGTCAGGTGGAGGAATCATTATTTTCCGCGTAATAAGGAGGTACTTCCTTGCTGCGGCCGTGGTCCCATCTGTCAGCCTCTCCACGTACAGTCCACGTCCAATGGAAGTCGTTCCTTGACCACGTTGACCACGCCGCGCCGAGAGCACCGAGGCGGTGGACGACGGCGAGGCCTAGGAAGGGGACGACACGGAGGCAGGGAAGACTCGGCAGTTGTTTCCCACGCGGAGGGGAGTACGACTGTACGAGGGTTTACTGGTTCGTCTGCCGTCGCCGGAGAATAACAGCAGGTGTGGGTCAGTAGAGGGATGGCTAGGCCAGCGATGGGAGTATGGTTGGGCGGTGAGGCCTGCACGGCAGCACAGCCGGTCATGAGGAGGAGGGAGCAGGCAGTCGCGCCGGCGCTTGTTTGAGCGGCTGGACCAGGAAGAGCAGAGATTGAAGAAGCACGACGGCTGTTGGATGGACATCCCACAGTTAGTGCTTGTGCGTCAACCTTTTTTTTAGGAAAGCCTCAAATCTGTGGAAAACAGCATGCAACCCATCTGCCATTATTTCTAATAATTTACAACCCATTTGCTAATTCTTAAGGTTTTTTTGGAGCCCATATTCTTTTTGTTAGCATTACATCCCATATTGTGGCAACGGTTAAAAAATTATACGAAATTTTGCATATTTCGATGCGGTCCGAACTGTTTTTAATCCCGAAATTTCGACTCACATTCAAACTGATTTTAAAAATAAATGTATATCAATATAAAATCCAACAAATTCTCCACGCATAAAGATTAATGTAATTTAAAATCTTGAAATGAAAAAAAGATATTTGAAACTAATTGCCGGTTTGTTGTGTTTTAAAAATGTACAACCCATTTCTCGTTACTAATGGGCCATTTTCTCGGCCAGCAGAATGAAAGCTCTCCTCGTCTTGAAAGATTTGCAGCCCAACAGGCCTGACAAAGCGACTTACTTGGCAAATCACAAAAAAACTGGGTTGTGGCCGTGGACCCAGCTGTTAGCCTCTCCACGTACAGTACTCTTCCGTTGGAAGTCGTTCCTTGACCACGTTGACCATGCTGCGCGGAGAGCACCATGGCGGTGGACGACGGCAAGGCCTAGGAAGGGGACGACGCGGTAGTGGAAGCCCGCGTGGAGAGGACTACGAGGGTTCACTGCTTCGACTGCGGTGTGAGGCTGCCGTCGCCGCAGGGCCTGCCAGCGGTTGGAATAGTAGGGGGCGGTGAGGCCTCTGCGGCTGCACAGCCGGCAATGGGAGGCAGGAGCAGGCGGCACGACTGGCGCTGCTTTGGGCGGCTGGAGCAAGAAGACCAGAGGTGGAAGAAGCACTACGGCCGTCGGATGGACATCGTACGGTCACTGGAGCTAGAATCGTTCATATTGACTAAGTTGACAAAGCCCTTCGTCCCCGTCAACTTAGTAGGCCCACAAGTCAGCCTCCCAGCAAGGTGGGTCCCAGCTAGCCGGGGGAGTATTCATTTTTTTGTGCGTAATAAGGAGGCACTTGCGTACGTGAGGCTATGGACCTGGTGGGTCCCCATTGTCATCCTCTCCAAGTAAAGTCATCTCCTCGCCCGTGCGCGCTTTCCGTCTGAAACAGTCAGCGCCGCCCGCCCTGCTTCCCGATGCAGGCGATTGCTCCACCTTCAAACGACACAAGTGTCGTCCGTCCGACCATCTGCCGCCCACATTAATGATACGCGGTTGCCGAGGCGGCTACTCCGGCGCCACACGCCCGTCCCTCCGCCCGCCCACCATTGCTATATAAACTGCTACGCCGGGCATAGCCGCAGTCATCTGCATCCATTCCCTTTCTCCTGTCCACACCACTACTGCCCACCATGGCTTCCTCGCACTCCAGCACTCTTCGGGACGGGCGAACGACGGACCACAAGCAGATGGCAGCCATTGCTACCGATCGGCTGGCCGGCAGGCAGCCGGAGGACGACGACGTCCCAATGGAGAACATGGTAGTCGACGATCCGGCGCCAACCCCCTCCTCCGCGCCATCCTCGCCGGTGCATTGCACTATGACCATCGGTTAGGCCCGTGCCCAATATATGGACAGTGTGAGGCAGATGCGTCAGGAGCAGTTCCGTGAGGCGCAGGCCGACGCCGCCTACAACTACCATCTCCTTCAGGAGCACCTGTAGGCGTTGGAGCAGATCGCGGCGGAGCGGGCGGAGCAGGAGGCGCTGCTCGACTCATACCGCTCCGCCCGCAAGGGCCGCCTCGAGCGCTGGCGGTACCGCATGCGAGTGGCGGAGGCTGCAGCCGCCTACAAAGAGGCTAGCAAAGAGGGCGATGAAGCGGTCGAGGCGCTGTTTGGCGAGACCGAGGACGAGGCAGAGGACAATGCTGGCTCCGACGAGTCCTCGCTCCGCTGGCGTCGACGAGGCCCTGCTCCGCTGAGGCGCCGCCCGCCGGCAACGAGACAGAGGACATCGCCGGCTCCGCCGAGGCCCCGCCCCGCTGCCAACTCGGCCGCGCCACACAGAAAATGAGGAAGAGTAGAACACGGTAGGTCGCTGCCGCTCGGGTCCATGTAAGGCCACCGCTGCTACCCTCCTGTTGAAGCCAAGCTAGGCGGGTTGACCATTGACGGCCGGTTAGCTTCTTGCCGGCGATGTGGAGTCGGGGAGTTCTGCTGGAGAATAACGCTGCTTCTACTTAACTGCTGGTGCAGTTGGCTGACTGACACGTGGGCCCAATAGGCCACATATCAGTTACGCAACTGCACCTGCAGTTAAGTCACTGAAGCTTCTGTTCGGCTCAGCGGGACACAGGTGGGTAGCTTCGGTTAATTAATTATACCTCCAGCGCACCCCTTTTTAGTTGAATGTATGAAATGTAATGAAATCTGGCATGTTTATATGAAATCCGACCGTGTATGAATGAATTTATTTCGGTTAGTTCGAATTCCTGTATCACTGGCATTGGATGAACATGCAAAACAATATGTACTAGCATTATTCCCAGGGTGATTACCTTGTTTGCAGCAGTTTCACATGTACTCCCTCCGGTCCTTTCTAGTCTGCATACAAGTTTTGTCTGCAGTCAAAGTATCTCTACTTTCACCAATCTTATACAAAAATGTATGCACTTTCACAATGTGCGAAGTAAAAAAGGAACAGAAGGAGTACAAAGAGTTTGAGCAGCTTTTTAGCATTTCTGTACATTGCAATCAAACACACAGGCCTGGCAATTCATAGAGAACATTCAAAACAATCGATGATTATGCATCTCAGCGACTCACATGTCAGAGGCAATATTTACTTCACAACTAAAGAATAAAGAACAAATTGATCGACGCTGCTGACAGCAAAGGGCGTCCCATTCAAAAATATCAAACACATGTCTTGCTAAAATCAATGAGCAAAATTTGACAAGGTTGTCCCATTCCAAAATATCAAATGCCTACGATTGTGGAATGGGCAGGGTTTGCCATAAGTTCGGACATTTGTCACAGCAAAAAAATGGAGATTTTGTCAATCCTTCTGAGCTGAAGTTAGTTTGGTCTTGCGGGGAGTAATGTAACCATCCTTCAATTGCTCCTTCTGATGATAAGATAGACATGGCTTCTTCATCCTGGCATGATCGGAACTAGTCACTTCACGTACTCCATATTCTTCTTCAGAGGAAGATGATCCTGTTGTGCAAAGAAAAGAGGACTACTAAATGCTAGCATCACTGTATGCTTGAAAAAAGGAAAGGAAATATTTAAAACAGCACATATGAAGCACTTCTCAAGGACAATACCACTTTTTCATGACAGTATCTAAACAGTAGCACAACACCAATAGAGATGACAAAGCTCAATCATATGGATGAAATCAATGGGCGAGTACCAACCTTTGTCAGGAGGCTTATTGTGTAGAGCATACAGATGAAGCAATTCTCCGGAACCATCTGTTGCTATCTATGGTGGTGGCCATGCTTACTATATACTCCTCGATTAGTTTAATGTTTCCAACATCTTCTTGTGCAATTCCACTAAAATATATGGTATCTTCAAAGAAGATCCCTGTTTGCACAAGTAGAGATAATTACATATTACATTAAGAGTGGCATCAAATTAGTGGCAAAACAATTGCTCGTTCTAGCCATAGCAATAAATTAAGATGCAAAACTATATCATTACTTGTGTGATCACAGTTCCAGTGCTTCATTACAGCACCGGAAGTTGATTTTTGTTTTTCTTCCCCTTGTTCTCCCCCTTCATCACTTGTTTCAATAACAAACAAGCTTTGCCTTCAATGTAAGATTTCGCATGTCAATTAGGGAGCACAAGTATAGTACTAAACTTAATTTTCTGATGAGAGTGGCAAAATACAGGCCAGCAGTTGTGAAATATCCTTATCTTACCTCAATGGGATATTACGGTGCACATACAGATTGGAAGTCTTGTCTCCATTTGTGCAGTTCACTAAAATCAAGCAACATTATCGTACAAGTAGCACAACATATGAATGCACACTGCAGAATCATGTGAAATAAGGCTAGTACTGACCTCTCATGATGCGAAATTCAAACAACTCACAAGAAGAAGATCTGAACCAAATTTGCCTTAACGGATAGGAAGTAAGATCTCCTCTTGTGCAGTTCCACTAAGATCAAGCAATCAAGAAACGTTGTTGGTGTGACATTTTGGTTGAACCGCACAAAACACTCTTAAAACAAAAGTGTTTTGTGTAGTGCAACAAAAGGTCACAATGGCAACGAGGTGAAGCAGATAACCCTGTTTATATAGAGGTGCAAAGGAAACAATTAGTGGTCAATAACGGTGGATGACACAGAAGCCAACAAAAAGAAGCATCTACCTTATCTAAATGGGAAAGAAAGCAATACTGTAGCATTTCTCAAACGGTGGCATTGATTAATATTAACATAGAGATTATATTAACAATAAAATTCGTTAAACATGTAATTTGCTTTTAACTGTGGCATTGCATCAATTTTCCAGCGGCATTATTAGAGGGTTTTTCTTTACAGGGACATTGTGGTGTAGGGACTAAAAAAACTCCGTGTCAGTCCCATCTAAACCAAAGAGGAGGGACTTTTAGGGACTAAAAGTGGGCATTTGGGACTAAAGAAATAAGACCCCGAGGGAGTCTTTTTGGGACTTTTTCCAACAGTTGCCCCTGCCATGCATCGCACCTTGTCTCTATTAGTTCATTACTAGGGGTAACATGGTCTTTTAGCATGTCATTTAAGAACCTCTAGTCCATGTTTAGTCCCTGGAACCCAGCAGGTAGGGACTAGGGAGTTTTTACCAAACAGGGCCTTAGAATAACAACAGGTAATGAGTTGCACGGGACAGTGGATGCACCAGCAACATGTGCATCTACCGATGTACTGTGGTCATGCATAGTTTGTTGCAAGAAAGAACAAACAACCAAGGAGCATATTTGTGTTGGTCCCAGTTTTGTTATCTTTAGACGCCTTTCCCTATGTCAGCGCAGCAAATCTAGTCCTGCTCAAACTCTACAGCCTTGTCCCTTCCTTTCCTTTTTGAACTAGTACTTTCACCCCTTCCTTTCCTCTTTGAACCATGTCCTAGATTTATGCGATGCAACTTTCCCCACTACTTTCCCCCATTCCTTTCCTCTTTTAACCACGTCCTAGATTAATGCTATACAACTTTCCCCCTTCATTTCCTTTTTGAACCACGTCCTAGATTCATTCTATATACAAGTTTTCCCACTACTTTCCCCCACTCCTTTCCTCTTTGAACCACGTCCTAGATGCAGCTAGAGCAATGCATGTGGAGTAAGTAAATTATACCTTAAGGTTCTTGGGGCGTGGTTCGGTGGGCGACGGGAGGGCGGCGAAGAAGAAGGGGTCGGAGGCCCTCCCGCGCCGCCGCTGGGTGGAAAGTGAACATCTGGGTCAGTAGTCCCTCGCCGACAGCGACAACGTTAAGCCTCCTTCCCTTCCAAGTGGACGGATCCTGCCAGCTCTTTGAGCAGCAGTGAGGGGAGAGAGTGGCCAACGAAGTCTTGTTTAGATCTGGAGAGGGCGAGAGTGTGTGAAGAGAGCAACTACAAGCGCTGAGGCTCCAGCGGGAGAGGGCGAGAGAGTGTGAAGAGAGCAACTCCAAGTGCTGAGGCTCCAGCATTTATATATATACTGGAGAGAGAGTGTGGAGCGGGCAAACCCTAGAAAACATTTTGACCAGTCAAAGAATCCTCCTGGCACAAATTATGCTCAAGTGGAGTTATCAAACCCGAGACCTCAAGTTTCATGAGCGAACAGGCTAACCAGCTACACAACCCTCCCGTTAGGTTCAACGAGAGGGAAATAACCTTTTATACGTTCTTGCATTCGTGTGACAAGCATGCCGTGTTTTTGTGTGTGTGTGTGGGAGTCATTGGGATTTCAATCGTAATCGTGTCATGTGGCTTTGGTGGTAAGACTATCCATAGTGGTGCAGAAATAATGCAGCCTTAGTCACCTTACCTCTCTCCACATAGTATGTTGGGTCCCACCAGTCAGAGGGTGAAACAAAAAAATTAATAAGAAAAATTAAAAGCGCCAGCGATGTATCTTACCTCACACACCTCGCTACTACTCGGGAACACTGTCCAATTGATCCCTCTGTTCGCTCACGTACTATTTTAAGTGAATCCTTATTATAACATGCACACAAATTTTGGGAACTTGTATTCGACTTAAGTCAGTGTGCCACCGTATCTCGTATACTTACTACTCCCTCCGTCTAGGTGTAATAAATCACGTTAGAAGGTGAAACGGGACCAAGGTGCGTGCGTGTGCGTGTGTGTGTGTGTGTTTAACACCATGTGTGTGTTAGAGAGAGCGACAGATGGACCTACTCCTACAGAGAGATGTTGTGTAGTGTACGATTTTAGCCGCGAGAGTCGGTGCATCCTCTCGTTTCCAGGCGTGTCCGGTAGGGACATGCGGACAGCTGCCACGCCCGCTCCTGACCAGCCTGGCCCACCCAAAGCCCATCCATCGCCCCGCGCGCTTCCCACCCGAAACGGTCAGCGCCGCTCCAAAGAATCGGTGCCGCATTCATGCCCGGGCAGAGCGGACGCGACCTCTCACTGGCGCAAGAGTGATGGTTGCTTCGTCCGTCCAACTTACTGCTGGGTCTATGTGATTTGATGGCTCATTGGTCTTTATTACTGAGGTGGTAGGACTGCTGGATGTCCCACGCTTTCGGCGAAAGGAGGTATACTACTACTAGATAACAATTTTCTCCGTTCTTACAGCGGAGGTGTGCAAGAGCAGTGAAAACAAGCAGGCTCATTGATTACATGGCCCACCTCACACTATCACCGTGCGACACCTAACTCTTTACATAGTACACCCTCTGTTCCTAAATATTACTAGATGAGTCCCCGCGCGTTGGCGCGAAATAGCGGTATATCTCTCTGCGCAAAATTATCGATTTCATAGAACAAAAAAACTCTATAACCGCCTGACAAATGTGGTAGCCAAACTAAATAAACTCCCATCATCATTTAGATCATCCCACGTAAGGAAAAAAGATTAGCCAACTCCTACTGCATAATGGGATTATATTTTTCTTTTTGACATGTTAATGGGACTTAAAAGCTCACTTACATGCATGCTACCGGTGCATGCTTGCATGCAGACATGTTGATGTGATTTAAAACCCACTCACATGCATGTGGCACGGTATTTCTGCATGCTTGCTTGTGGCTTAGTGCAGAGCCTCTCAACGTCAAGATCAGACGGCTATTATGGACTGATTTACTTCATCTAACGGCTACATCAATTTTGATGACGTGGCTCAAGGAGAGGATATAGAATTCCTAGTAGTGGGGGCTAGCTATTACTAGTAGATATAAGTCTTTGAAGAGATTCCACTACATACGGAACAAAATGAATGAATCTACACTTAAAATGCATCTATATACATCCGCATGTGGTTCATGGTGAAATCTCTACAAAGACTTACATTTAGGAACGGAGGAAGTACTAGTATAGTACGTACTGTAATTTATCAGCGAGATAAATTTGTACAATGCTATGAAGCTTCCAGCTTCTGTTACATGTATCTTGCATCCAAGGTTGCCCGTTGCAACATTTCATCAAATACAAAGGAGACTAACATGCATGCTATTGCATCCCAATGATTGACAGATCATAGCAAATATGTACTCCCTCTGTTCCAAAATAAGTTTCTCAACTTTGTGCAAACTTTAGTACAAGGTTGTACTACTACTAAAGTTGACACTTATTTTGGAATAGAGGCAGCTAAAGAAAAAATGATCCATGCAGTCCCTAGCCCTTGAAATGTGAACCCTGACCAGGCTTCAATTTGCTGGTAACGTTCGAGCTTCCTAATAAATGAAGTTTGCAACCTTTTGACCATCGGATCATTTTGTGCAGTTTCACCAAAATCGAGATGAGCATCCCTGTGGAAAAGAAATTGAACAAGCGTGATTAGAATAAGATTACTGGGACTAGTTGATGAGACATAAACTCATGACAAATACAGTACGTAGAAGCCAGTAGAGGTATGTGCGGGGCAAAGAAGTAGAGAAATATCCACAGGGAGTGATGTGGGAAGCTGGAGCAGTGGTGCAAGCCGGCTATAAAGGGAGTTGTACCTGAGGGACGTAGCTCAACCTTGAGGAGGGCGGCGGGAGGCGGCAACTGCCCACGTCGCGGCAGTGAGCAAGTGATGAAGGCAACCTCACCGGCTTTGTGAGAGAGAACGGTGGGGACCCCTGATCGGGATGTGCCGACAGTGGGTTTTGGCCGTCGGCGACGGCCACCGCATCTACACTAAGCATCCACCCCTTCCCCAAGCGGACGTGATCCGCCGGGATGTTAGAGATGTGGCCACAGTCGTTTTGTGCGAGAGAGTGTGAAGAGAGCAACCCCAGCAAGCAACCATGTAGGCTGGCCCGTCCTGACTATGTATATAGTGGAGCAGTTTCCTTTTCTCTCCATATGAACCTATCATATTGCGTATGTGCCACTGAAGAAAAAAAACTTTATTTATAAATGATGCATCACCTACTACTCGTTCTCCTATAACCTTGTGCTTGGCATCTCCCAAATATTAACCTTGCGATTGGCTCTTCGCCTCTTCGGGAAGTCAAGCAATAATGGTAGTGCAGTATATATCGTTCTAGCTATATGAGACTGAATGAATTGCTGCACGTCCACCATGTGGGCGAGGGTCGAGGGGCGAGGGAGAGTGCTACATATGGAGCAAAATGAGTGAATCTACACTCTAAAATACGTCTATATACATCAGTGTTTGCAGTATGTACTAGTAGTTCATATTGAAATCTACTAAAGGACATATATATATTCCAAACAATATGATATAATCTCTATAACCAAGGTAGTAAGGACGAGGAGTAAACGGAGGGAGTAGTAAATTGTTCTCGTCCTGCGAGCCACCGCGCTCTTGGGCGAGGGAGCGGGCGTAAGGCGTAGTAAGCAAGATTCACCTCATCCTGCGAGCCACCGCGCCCGTGGGCGGGGGAGACGGTGTACTAAGCAAGCTTCTCCTCGTTCTGCGAGTTGACGGGACACACCAAAAGTACTCCAGTGTATAGAGCCTTGCCTCTAAGGTAGGCCCCACATGGTTGCCTCTTTTTTAACATAACACGTCAAGTCACAATTTGTTTGTTCACCCGTGGTAGACGATCCTCCCTCCACCAAGTGGACAACCAGTACACGTGCCAAATTACGTGCGCCGTGCATGCACCTCTTTTCTTCATGCACGTCCCCACCTACGTGGGTGTGTGTGAGAGATACAAACCGCGTTCGTGAGTGTTTTTTATTTTGGGGTGGGGGGTTGGTTTCGTTAATTATTTGTGGGAATATGTGTCGATGACATCTCAAACAAAATTTTGCATGTAATGTGTGTGAAATGGAGGCCTATCCATATCATACATAGAGGGTCGGGCGATCCACAAGAAGAGAGGGAGGGGTCATAGCTATCGATAGAGTCAAAGAGAGGATCAAGTGGGTCAGTGCGAGATCGATGAAGAGAGCCATCGAAATTGTGTGTGTGTGGAAGTCAAAGATATAGGGTGACTGGCCTACCAGAACGTTAGAGGGCACACGTCAAGTTTGTGTGTGGCAGGGAGACATGACTAGAGCGCTCGATGTATCGAGGGGGGGGGGGGGGGGGGGGGGGGGGGGGGGGGGTAGGCAGAGGCCTAACTATAGAGGTAGAACGACTCGTATATGTGTTGAGAAGGAGAGACCCAGCTATGTCTTGAGGGAGATCGGTCGACATCCATACATAACTGAAGGACGAGAAATATGATGGGAGAGAGAGGAGAGAGGGAGGGAGGGAGAGGGGTAGAGTGCTGGATGGGTGATGGAGTTGCTTCTCGAAGATGGTGGGAGAGGCCTACTAGACAAACTAAGGGTGGAACTGCAATGTTATCAATAAGAGTGGGGATGTGTTTCTGTGTGTGCCTGTGCGTGATAGATCTGTCGGGACGCATCCACGGATGATGAAGGTGAACCATGTGTTTGGTAAGCAAACCTAACTAGATCGGTAGATCAATTGTTGTTTGTTGGAGGAAGGGAGAGACACAACTAATGAGGTAGATCGATTGACATGTGGGTAAAAACGAGTTATAAGGACCTAGCTAGATATATGTATAGCGAGAGATCGGTCGGTGTACGTCCATTTGTTAGAGGAAAATATGGCCCAGCGAGACGGATAGATAGAGAGAATGGAGCTAGGTGGTGGTGCGAGAGGACCAAATACTAGCTAGATAGGGGGAGGAGTGTGCGGTTGTGAGAGCGACGAAAAGAGGGGCGAGAGTTTACACGTGTGTCTGACCGTATGAGAGACACGAGGCAAGGACATATAAAGGAGGAGATTGAAGGTGTGTTTGTTTGTTGTAGGAAGGCATCGTTGGAGAGGTTTATCGATTGGTGTGTGTCGGAAAGGAGTTGTGGAGACTCTGGGAGAACGACCTAAAGAAAAAAAATGAATGTGCCCGGTGGATAGAATGTCGAGGGAGGGGGAGGGCGAGGAGGGCGTGTGCATGCACGAGAGAAAGTTAGTGGTAGCTACAAAGGTTAGAGGATTGTGTGGGTGTAAGAGACTAACAAAGATCATAATTTGATATGAAAGCGGATTCAAATATTTGAATAGGAGATCATAGTGTTTTAAACATTGCATGCATGAATATAGTGGTGATACACGTGCTGTGCACATGTTATACCATAATGTGATAATGCATGGCGTTTGCAACTCACAGCTAAATGCCGAACAATCTAAACCATACTATACATCAAACAATCTCACATTTTATTTGAATTTGTGATAATGTGTGGCGTTTGCAGCTTACAACTAAATATCGAACAATCTAAACAATACTATATATTGAACATTCTCACATTTTATTTCAATTTGTGGTAATGTGTGGTGTTTGCAACTCACATCTAAATACTTTTAGGCATAGGGGGAGGGGCACCATACATAATGTGATAAACACATTATACATATGAGACATGGTTTAGATTATGAAGATCTATCTAGAGCTAGAAATGTAATGTGATTTGAAATCAAAATAAAGTGGATTCAAAAAATCTAGTTCGAGTTCATATAGTACACATAGTTCATATGTAACTCGAGACTAATCATGTGGTGTGCTGTGAAGATAATACACAAACGATGGTTTAACTTGACAATAATGATGATTGTAGATCTTATTAAAACAGAGAAACGAATTCAAATGCTTTGACTTCACAACAATCATTACTGTAGATCTTATTCAAATAGAGAAACGAATTCGAATTTAGTTCATATTGAAGCGGTAGTATATACATTTGGAATGCACTGAAACGTTCATTTGAGTAGTAGGTTGCATGCATTATACACGTAGCGAAATATTTTAATTGAACATAACATGAATTCAAAGTTTTGAATGACATTTGTAGGGCGCATTAATTTGGTACAGTACACGTTAGGCTTGTCCAGAAATTTCAAATCGCGCCTTGTTAGCCTGAAATATTTAAGATATATCTTTGTCTCGTTGTGCTCCGACAACTCCCTCCATCTCAACCCATGCCTTGCTATTCTGAAATTACAACGCGCGCGAAAACTCCCACCTCCTGTGAAATCTCAACACGCAAAATGCCCGTGGTACCCCTGAACCGAAAGAACCGCCTCAAATCGGTGGGGGTACTTTCATAACTTACCCCACATTTCGGACAAGCGCGTCTCTAAGCCATGGTTCCCCACTGCCATCCCATCCGCTCACCCATTCGTACACCGAGGCCGCGAAAACCCGCGATGAAACCCCACACCCTGCTCCATCCGCCACCCAGCCGGAACCTCTTCCCCGATGACTTCGTCCACAGCAACACCTCGACGTCCCTCATCCATCGTACCGGGTGAGGATCCGTCGTCGATCTCATCGTCCCGTTGGTTCAGCCACCCCATCCTCCACCTCCAAGGAGCTGCCCCGACGTTCCCCTCGTCTTTTGCACCACCTCCATTCCCACACCACTGTCTTCACCTGCACCACCGGAAGAGCATCATCATCACCGTTTCCTCGGATGAAGCTGCGACCTAATCAGCGCCACCAAAGAGGTTGTACACTAATCGCCGCATTTTCTTCTTGATTCGATCTCACGGTGCTGCCGGCGCTCGGTCCCGAGCCGACACAGCGCGGCTCCATCCACGGCGGCGTCGCCGGCCACTTCCTCCACGGCGTCGCTCCCTCAGCGGCGACGTCCATATCAGTAGGACCTGCTGCTGCTTTAGCTCTCGCTCGCGCTGCTGCTCTGCTCTTGCTCCCGGTCCCCTGCCTGGTCTGCTCTTGCTATTGCTCTTGCTCGCGCTGCTGCTCTCGCTCTTGCTCTTGCTTGCGATGCCGCTCCGTTTTAGCTACACTTCACTCTGATGCCGCCGGGGTGAAGGAAGAACCAGCCGCAGCGGGGAGGGGGGCTCGCCGGAGAGGTATCCCACTATCTATCTTAGGGTTCAGGATGGGGGCGGTGGTCGCCGGCGGTGGCGGGGCGGTGGCGTGGGGATCGCTGGAGAAAAAGCTCGGCACCGGGGGGGGTTAGAGGGATGGCCGGGGCAGCGACAGACCGGGGGGGGGGAGTGTTTTCGGGGCGGGCGGGGCGGCGCACCGCCGGCCGCGGGCGGCGGGGGGCTGCTGTTTGGCTGGCTCAGGGGGTGGAGGTTGAAGATGAGTCGCAGGTCCTTGTTTTCGTATCCAACGGCTGCAAAATCATCTGACCAGAGATGAAAAAGTCAGTCTACTGACATGTAGCCTCACCTTGCTAGTGCGTTCAGTTCCGACAGCAAAATTCAGTTTCGACAGCAAAATTTAGTTTCGACAGTTAAGTTCTGTTTCAACAGTTAAATTCAGTTTCGACAGTTAAGTTCAGAGATGAGCGGCTGATGTATTTTACATCTAGCACTTTGTGTTTATGTATTTTACGTCATGTATTGGAAATGCTATTAGAATTCCACTCAGGTTAACGTTGTTCGTTGTCTCTCTTGTCCTACTTCAGCCTCGGCGTCGTACAACTGACCGGAGCTGCTCCAACGACGAAACCCTCCATCACAGCGGAGCAGTACCTCGGGCTCCATCTCCAGACGCCTAAGATCTTCTTCCCCTCGTCCGAAAGCCAAGTCAGCTGGAGCATCCTCACCGGCCAACCCAATCACGCTGAGATCGACATGGCTTCGCCAAAGAGGTTGTACACTTGTTGCATCTCTTTTTTACTCTACATGTTATATCTATTGTCCACTGAGCACACAGATTTGTTCCTTTAGTGTCTCCTTGAAAGAAAAAACGTAGGAATTTTAATTTTCACTTGTCCTCCTTTTCAAATTCCTATTCATGAAGCACAAGACTAAGAGATAGTAGCATAATAGCATTATAACCGTACATTTTCTTGTGGTTTGACTTAATCTCACCATGCTTTTTTGCATCCCGTGATCTTCCAATTGTTGTGAATCAAACACCCAGATTGGCAGAAATCCTATGTTTTTAAATTCTCTATTTTGCATGTGCATTCCTATCCTATTCCTGTCTATTTCCTATCCCTGCATTGTTGGAATCCTCCAATTCAAATGAGTCCTTACAGAATTACTTCTCTTATAGATTGTTGTCAAAGAAAACCTTGCGTGGTTTGTCCCGCTCCTGCTGCGCCGTCGTCGACCCCAGCTCAGCTGCTCCAACGACAGAAGGGTCCAGCACAGCAGGGATCCGACCTCCAGACTGTCTTTCGCCGCCTCAGATCTTCTTCCCCGCCACTGGCAGCCATGAAAACTGCACTACCATCATCAACCGAGCAGATGACCTCAAGGAGTACACTGGTCCACAAGAGAGGTCGCACTCTTTCGTGTCTGCTTATGTTATGCATCGCTTAATATTACATGCTACTTTATCATCCTGTTCACTGATTAGACTCTGAGTCAGCTCCAAACTAATGGTTAAACTTGAGTTTTTAAATGGTTGTGGGGTACATATCGGGGCCGCTATCAATAGTATCTATCTACTATCTGGTTAATCTCCGGTGTCTACTATGAGTTTCATGTTGAGTGGGAAACAAACAGTAAAGAAGCCATTATCTGTATTTTTTAACTGAAGCCATTATCTGCCTGCTATTATTGGTTTTGGGTCTATCCACAGGTTGCTACCATCACTCTGGATTTCTGCATGCACTCCTTACATAATCTCACTATGTTTTATGCCTATGCATGACAGTTATTGTAAACAATGGAACTGAACATGTAGAGCAAAAGAGACGAGCCGTGTGTGGCAATAAAATTTCATGCAGACATCGCTCCATGGTAGGCGCAAAGGCAGCCCCCCCTCCACGCATTTCAGATTGTAATCGAGAGGAAGATATCTGTTCTGAGGGGTATTCAGAAGGAGAAGATAACTCCTATTTACCCCCTGAGGTCTTCGCTCTAACTTGGCATGCGGATGTTGGTTATATCATGCAAATGGTATCTTGCATTGCTTACTTTATACATCAAATATGTCATCTGCTTAGTTTAGACATCCTTTATGCGAATGCCATCTGTTTAGTTTATTCATCGTTTATGTGAATTATGCAACGCCATCTTGTTTAGCCAGGCATCATATATGTGAATTTTGCAATGGCATCCTGCTTAGCCAGTCATCTTATATGTAAATTATATCAGGCCATCCTTTTTTTCGTTACATATTACATTTGTCAACAATGTTATTACATTCAATTGCTCTTCGTGTGCATCAGCCATTGACATGGTGATGGCAAATTCTGGAGTGAAAACAAGGTCTTCAGAGCAGACTATGATATCTGACGAAGCGCATATCTCGCTGGTTACGAATAGCTCCTCGAAGGAGGATTCAGAGACAGATGACCAGTCCTATTCCCCCCCCCCCGAGGTGTATGCTCTAACTTGGCAGGGTTGTGTTGCTCATATCGTGCATATGGTGTCTCGCATTGCTATGTCATTTGATTAGTTTAGACATGCTTTGTCTGAATGCCACCTGTTCAGTGTCTAATTACCATATATGTGAATTATGCATTGCCATCTTGTTGCAAGACATTATATATGTGAATTATACAAAGCTATCTTGTTGCAAAGGCATTATATATGTGAATTATGCAATGCCATGCTGTTTAGCCAATCATCATGTATGTGAATTATATCATGCTATCATTTTTTTGTATTACGTGTTCCATTTGTCGACAACGTTTGTATATTCAACTACTCTTCCTGTGCATCAGCCATTTGAAGCGGTGATGGAAGTATATGGAGTGAAAACAAGGTATTCAGAGCAGAAAATGCTACCTGCTGAAGCAGACATCTTGCTGGTTATAGAGAGCTCCGCAGAGGAGGATTCAGAGACTGATGACCAGTCCTATTTTTCCCCTGAGGCCTATGCTCAAACTTGGCAGGGTTATATTACCCATGTCATGCATGTTGTCTTGCATTGCTTAGTTTTTATATCATACATGGATTGGCATCTGCTTACTTGCTTACTATATAAATCATATATTTGAATTATATCATGCCATCATGTTTACATAGTACATACACATCATCTATCTGAATTATGGCATGGCAACCCATTTAATAAAGACATCATATAGTTATATCATCTCATCCTGTTTAGTGTTTACAGTCATCATATCACTACAGGAATCAGCTACTTTGCCGTCTCCCACGGCGGACGGCAAAGGCCTGAACGGCGGACGGCAAAGGCCTTTGCCATCAGCCGCGGACGGCAAAAGGCTCTGGCAAAGTAGGCTTCGGTAAACAGCTACTTTGCCGTCTGCTACTGACGGCAAAGTCTTTGCCGTCTGCGGCGGACGGCAAAGAGAGCGCGGCGGACGGCAAAGAGAGCGGACGGAAATAATTGCGCTGTCAGTCCGTTAAGTGGCTAACGGAAGGCCTTTGCCGTCCGCCGCTGACGGCAAAATTTCTAGGGTCTTTGCCGTCCGCCGTATGATGTCATCGACACGTCACTACATGGCAGGTTCTTTGCCGTCTGCCACTGACGGCAAAGTCTTTGCCGTCTGCCACTGTAGGCAAACTGACCAAATGGGTCAGCTCCCAGGAAGCACAGCTGGATGCCACGTGGCTTCTTTGCCGTCCGCGGCAGACGGCAAAGAGCCCGTTGCCGTCAGTGGCAGACAGCAAAGAGCCTGCATTGCCTCTGTTTTTTCATATACCCAACCATTTTCACAGCAAATAGATGATACATATATATTTTTCACATGGCAAGTTCACAGCAAACATATGAGATATCCAACACATATAATTTCATCATACATGCATAGTTCCATCAACATAGTTCGACATATACATGCATCCAACCATACATATTACAATAGTGTCATCCTACCATAGATGCATAGTTCATAGATACAAAGGAAACATAGTTCATCCAAACAAGCACTCCATCTATGCAAGCTTCCGTGAAGTGAATGAATTCTGCAAAATGGGAAATAAGAAAGTTAGAAGAAGAAGATTAGAAGAAGAAGAAGAAGAAGAAGAAAATGAAGAAGAAGAAGAATATATGACATTTATGAGCTAATTTAGGTGAAATTGATCATTTGTGAGCTAACTTAGGTGAAATGGATCGTTTATGAGCTAACCTAGGTGCAATGGATCGCTTATGAGCAAACTTAGGTAAAATGCATCATTTTAGAGGTAACCTAGGTAAGATGGATCATTTTGGAGCTAACCTAGGTAAAATGGGTCATTTTAGAGCTAACTTGGGTAGAATGGATCATTTATGAGCTAAGTAAGGTTAAATGGGTCATTTTAGAGCTAACGTAGGTAAAATGGATCGTTTATGAGCTAAGTAAGGTAAAATGGATCATTTTAGAACTAACTTAGGTAAAATGGATCGTTTATGAGCTAACTAAGCTAATTATGCCATTTTTGACATAAGTAAGCTAAGTACATGTCATTATTGAGCAAACCTAGTTAACTAAGCATATTAGAGCTAACTTTGGTCATTTTGGAGGAAACAAAGCTAAGTACAGATCGTTTTAGAGCTAACTTAGGTAAAATGGATGGTTTTGGAGGTCAGTAAGCTTATTAAGTCATTTTGGAGGTGAAGAAGCTAAGTCTAGGTCATTATGGTAAGCATTGGAGGAAATAAAGCTAAGTCTAGGTCTTTATGCATGTGTTAAGCAAAAAACTAGATAAACTTACCAAGATGTAGGAGGTGTAGGAGCGGGGTGGCTCGTGTCGGTAGCCGGAGAAGGATCGTGCGATGCTTGTCTGGAGTTACGCTGCACCAAAGATCATTTCCAATGTCTTGTTAGCATGATGACACTCAAATGTTAAGTCTAGCAAGTAATGTCCATTCAATAAAACTCACCGTGGTTCCAGGAGCAATCACTGGCATCGGCGGAGCGGTCTGACCTGTCTTCTCGCACACAGACTGCACATTTGGTTTTGATGACTCAGTCATACTAGTTAGTAATGAGACAAACACTACATGAATGTTTTGGCTAATCTGTAGAAGAAACTTACCACAAGGAGCTCGTACATGGCCCTTGCCTGCATGTCATTCCGTGCCCTCTCCTCCTCCATCATCTTTGTCGTCCTCTCCTCCAACTCCCGCTGCCTCTCCGCCGCCTCCGCCAGAAGTTTCTCCGTTCTATCTCTCTCACTCTGTATAGCAGCCTGCAACACCACTCACATGACCATTTGTAATCATTGATGGAAGCGCACAGAATGTAATGGAGAAAGATAACTGAGTACGTATCACTAACCTTGATGGCGAGTTGCACTGGCCGTTCACGAGGCCTTATCTCAGGAGCGGAGCTCGACTGGCGCGCCTTGATCTCCGGGAGAGTGCTAGGACAACGGATAAGTCCATCTCCAATGGCTATGGAGCCATGGGACCTCCCGCCACCAGATATCATCAACAGCTCTGGATCAATGGGACCCTGGCTCGGGTTAAAGTCCTCCCCTTTCCTCGCCTTCCCCTCATCTCTATATCTCACGAGCTTGTTGTGGGAGGAGATGTTGGTGAAGTTGTTTGCATCATCGAGGTCAGACTGAGAGAAAGCCTTGACTTTCTTGAAAGAGGCAGTGTGGGCCATGGCATACAGGTCGTACACCTCTGGCACCTTATCCGCCTTATTGTAGCGTGCCTGAAAGAGAGAAACAATGAAAATTAGTAATTAAAGGGCTCAAGCTAGCATGATGAATGAATTGCATGAATCATGAAGCAAACCACATACCCAGTTGCGCCCGAACTGATATAAGTTGGAGCTGCCTTGATGGTGTGGCACACCTTCCATTTGGGCACGTTTGTCCTTGGCCTCGTTGTGGAGGGCTAGCCATTGTGGAGAGCACCACTCATCGACCAACACCTCCCAACAATCCATCCGATCCGCACACCATCTCGGAGGCGCCTAAGTTAGCAAATAGAAACTTGAGCGCTACGGCTAAGAATTACTAAATGAAGGAACTTAAGTAGAGAAGGCCTTAAGAATTACCTTCATGTACTGCTCCTTACTCAGGAACTTATCGCGGCACGCCGGCTTGGTCTTCTTGATACCACGCAAGGCGTAGTAGTCTCGAACAGCCTGCACCCGAGCCTCGTGCCGTAAGTTCTGGAGTAGGCGCTTGCAGACGTTCTCGATAACATGTGCCGCGTCCTCCTCGTATCCCTCCTCACACCTGTAGAATGTCTGCAATCAAATGAGACAATATTGATTAGTACAATTAATAACTAGCTAGTTGAAGATTTTTAAATGTGTAAAGGAGAAATTACCCAAAACTTTCTGATCACCATGTCTGCCCTCGTGTCGCACACGACACGTCGATAATCTCATCCGGCGGGGCGGGGCAGCCACGTAGTGCTCCAGCTCAATCCAAGCTCTGGAAGCGATCACCAGGCAACGTGACAAACCCGGGAAGTTTTGCCGAAAGAACTCCAAGGATGGAGTTGCGCCGGCGGACACTATGATGGTGGTCCCAACCCCTGCAGCATGACAAGGCCAACGCATTAGTTATTTGAAAAAACGTGAATGCACAAGGTACAAAAATATTAGATGCACTTACGTACCTCTCCCCATCGGGGAAAATCAACCACCTCTGCTCGCGGGTCACCGGCACGGACGGGAGCCGTGTAGCACCACACTGGTAGACGGTGCCCCCCTCCTCCTCAAGATCAGTCGGCTCCCCGCCATCATCAGCATGGCCACTCGGCTCCTCGGGCTGATCCGGCCAGGTACCCCATCCGGACGTGTGCTCCTCCGGGGTCACGTGGGCCGAACTCTCGTGGGCCGAAGGCCAGTCGACCCGAGGCTCGTGGGCCCAAGACCCGTGGACCGGAGGCTCGTGGACCGGAGTCCGTGTAGCCTCCTCCTCGGACGAGTCCACCCTAGCAGTCACGTGCTCGGGTGAAACAGCTGGGGGTGGCGGCGAGGAAGGCGCCGTAGCAGTCACCCTACCTCCTCTCCCACGACCACGTGCCCCACCTCCTCTCTTCCTACCTCGTCCCCTGCTGGGCACCGCGGTCGACGAAGAAGGGCCCGGCGGTGTGGCCATACTGTCTAGCAACGCTCGGCGGAGAGGTGCGTCTGGAATGAAAGACCTCAGACCACACTCCCAACCAGCGCCCACCATCTTTCAACACCTGCCATGACAAACAGTAAACGAAATTAGTACAACATAAAAAAAGACCGACATGAATAATAATATGTGTATCACTTAAGTGTATCATCATCAAGTACAACATAAAAAAATGTAATACCTGACACTACTAATAATCTCGATCAGTATCATCAATAAATGCATAATCATCATCATCACTATAATCAATGACGGGCTCATAGGGTTCATTGGCATCAACATGTGCAAGGCCACCTTGACGTAATCGGTCAAGCATTGACAGGTCATCCGCAGCAGTAACCTCTTCTTGTTCCGGCTCTTCTTGTTCCTCCTCTGGGGTGATGTCGGATTCATTGTCGCTGTCTACTTCAATGTTTTGGGGTGAAGTATAGCGGTTCTTGAAACGCTTTTTGGAAAGACGTGTCTCTTGGAAGAATTCTCCTTCATATGTGTCTGGGTTAATGTGAGGTTCATAATCCTCTTCCTTTGGGGGAGAAAGTCTAGCACGTGGCGGCACTTCATAAACGACATCCCAACCTTTCAGATTTGGATTAGTTTGGCAGGCCCACGGTAGATAGAATACTTGGGTCGCCTGTTGAGCCATAATATAGACATCAGGAACATCTAAATGAGTGCTTTGGTTGATTTCAACTAGCCCTACATGTTCATGAGTCCTTCTAGTCTCCTTCGGCTGAAACCAATAACATTTGAAGACTACGACATTCGGTGGATTTTCACCATAGAACAGAAGTTCATAAATTGCTTCAACTCTCCCATAATACTCGGTACCTCCTTCGCCGATAGCAGATACACAACAATTTGTTGACTTTCGGTCGGCCATAGATAGCTCTTTGCCATAGGTACGAAAGCGATACCCGTTGATGTCGTACTTGTCAAATGAACGGACCTTATAGTCAAAACCATTAGCGACTTGTCTCAATTCGGCGTCCATAGACTCTGAATTAGCCTACAAGTTTAATATGAAAGGATTGTTGCATTATGCACAAATTAGCGAATGATATGAAATTGTCTAATAGAAATTACCGTTTGTTTGAACCAAGAGATGAAACCGGGATAGCCACCTCCTTGCTTTGCGAGAAGCTCATACTCTTCGACGGAATCCTTTTGGATCTCCGCTCCATACGAGAATATGGTGACGTATCGACTGTATGACATATCCAGGAATAAGAGTAGTTCAAAGGAAATAGAAGTTGCGAAACAATGTACCGAGAACTTACTCGATGTACGGCCGCACTTCTATCAGGTTGTTGAAGATATACAACGAAATGGTCCGCCATTCTTCGTTATCCAAAGATACTGGATGTGAAACACTAGCTGGTGCGAGATTCCCTTTGAATAGGCTGAGGTTGGATCCACCCTTTTTAGGCTCGTCAGCATTGTACCGAGGCTTCGGATTATGCAAATGACGATTTTTGGCTTCGTAGTGCGCTGTTACGAAGTTTGCCGCCTCCTCTGTGATGAATGCCTCAGCCATCGATGCTTCAATTCTACGTTTATTTTTACATTTTTCTCGAAGCGTCTTCTGCATCCTCTCAGTTGGGTAGCACCAACGATTTTGCACGGGCCCCCCCAATCTTGCCTCGGTCGGGAGATGCAAAATCAAATGCTGCATTGGATTAAAGAAGCCCGGTGGAAAGATCTTCTCTAACTTGCAGATCAACTCCGGCGCCAACTCTTCCATTTCTTCTAGCACGCCAGGCGATAGTTCTTTCGCACAAAGAACACGGAAGAAATAGCTGAGTTCTGCCAGTACTAGCCATTCATCCTCAGGGATGAAGCCACGCAACATCACCGGCATTACCCGCTCAATCCATATGTGCCAATCATGACTCTTGAGACCAAATATCTTCAGTTTATCAAGATTCGCTCCCCTCTTTAGATTCGCTGCATACCCATCGGGGAACATCAACTGCTGTTGCACCCACAAGAGAATTTCCCTCATAGCTGGCCTTCCAAGATTGAACCATGCCTTTGGCTTCGTCCAGTTCTGCTTTCCTTTCGGTTCTTTCATGTTTTGTAACGGCCTATCACATAGCGCCTCCAGATCGACTCTAGCCTTAGTATTATCCTTTGACTTCCCATCTATGCCGAACAATGTACCAAAAAGTGCCTCGGCGATATTCTTCTCAGTGTGCATCACGTCGATGTTGTGTGGGCAAAGGAGGTCTTTGAAGTAAGGCAGATCCCATAAGCATGTTTTGTGAGTCGCATGCTTAGTATTATACCCCTTGAAGTACCCTGGACGTTGTGGATCTGGCTCGAGAGCGTTTAACTGATCCAGGGTCTGTTGGCCTGTCAATGCAGGTGGTGCAGAGTTTTTGACAACTCTACCCCTGATGAAGTTCTTCTTGTCTTTCCTGAACTTATGGCGAGGATCCAGGAACTGTCTATGCATGTCGAAGCAAGAAAACTTGCGACCGGCCTGAAGCCAACGAAACTCAAGAGCTCCCTTGCATGTGGGGCACGGGAACCTTCCATGCACACACCAGCCAACGAATAGCGCATACGCCGGCAAGTCATGCGTCGAGTACATGTACCAGACACGCATTATGAAGTTCCGTTTGCTAAAGGCGTCGTATGTCTTGAACCCATTATCCCAGGCTTCTTGCAATTCGTCCTTAAGCGGCTGCATGTACACATTCATATTTTTGCCCGGATAGTTGGGTCCTGGAATTATCAACGTCAGGAAAATGTTCTTTCTTTGCATAATCTGTCCGGGGGGGAGATTGAGTGGAAAGACAAATACGGGCCAACAACTGTATTGGGCTGCCGTCATACCAAACACACTGAACCCATCCGTGCTGATGCCGACTCGAGGATGCCTCGGATCTGCCGCTTTGTCAGCATGTAATTCATCAAACCTTTTCCACGCAACACCATCCGATGTGTGTACCATCATCAGATTCCCATCTGCATCTAGTTCGGTTCTTTTGCCTGTTTTGTGCCATGTCATCTGTCTGGCCGTCTCTTCGACCATGAAAAGACGTTGAAGTCTTGGTACGATTGGCATATACCGAAGAACACTAACGGGGATTTTGGTCTGTGTCTTCTCACCCATACCGTTGTCTACCACAATATACCTGGAAGACTTGCAAATGGGACAATAGTTCAAGTCCGCATAGTCAAGCCTAAATAAGGCACATCCTTTCTCACAGGCATGTATCTTCTCATAGGGCATCTTCAGTGCACGGAGGATTTTGTCCGACTGGTACAGGTTTGCAGGCATTACATGGCCTTTGGGTAGAAAGCGTCCAAATACTGTCATAATTGCGTCATAGCATTCTCTGCCCAAGTTGAACTGAGCCTTCAGAGCCATTACTTGTGAGATGGCATCCAACTGACAAAGCTCAGTGTGCTCGTGGAGCGGACGTTTCGAAGACTCCAACATTTCATTGAAGGCCTTTGCAGATTCCTCCATCTCCTCGTCCGAATCCCGAGCATCATCATAGCCTTGCACCATGTTTTCCATCCCGGTACCATGCTCGTCGGTGCGACGACGATCCACCTCAGCTCGGTCACGTTGGGCAGACTCACCATGAAATGTCCACACCGTATAATCGGGCGTAAAACCACTCTTCTGCAGGTGTTTGCCCATTTCAGCCTCTGTCTTCTTTTCCCAATTGCCGCACCGGAAACAGGGGCACCAGGTTTTCTTTTGGCCATTTGCAAATGCGGCTTGCACAAACCCCTTAGTTTTTGTGAACCATTCAGCGCTCCATTTGTTCTGACCAGTGTGACCGGTATACATCCAAGCACGGTCACTCATCTTGACTTTCAGAGCTACTGGACACACAACAATTATATATGTAATTCACCATGTATATATTCATCAGTTGATCTACTTTGTCAATTTTATTACGTCCATGCAACCTACACTCTAATAGGTAATGATAGGTCCTAATCCCACCCGTGTATGTGTAGATTGGGTATTTTCCCATGCTATGCTCCGGATCCGACGCAAAATTTCGGCAGCACCTCCCCGCTGTTCTCCTGATACACGTCTCTGCAATAAACAGAGAGGATGTGTACCCGGAGAACAACAGGGGAGGCACTGACGAAATATATGCGTCGGATCCGGAGCAAAGCATATGGGAAAACGAACCCAATCTACACATACTCGGGCTGTCCATGGATAGCGTTGGACAATTCGAAAGAATCAAGGTTATAAATATGCAAATGCATGCATATTTATAACTATGACGCTTTCGAACGGGAGACACATATTGGTTACGCATACTGATGATTCAAGACACATATATAGCTAGCTATCAAGTTTCATCGGAATAGATCAAATAATTAATGGGGGAGGAGGACTTGTCATTTGTGCTCACCCACGAACGAAGGGGCAGAGCTCGTCAAACGCACGGCGAGGTCGTCGAACACCAAACCTCGCAGCGATGAAACAACTGCACATTTAAAACTACACGATCAACACAATTATATATGATGTTTTTCATAACAAAATCGAAAAATATATGACCTAACTAATAATTCACAAATATATGACCCCGTCGGCCTCTGGAAGGCCAAAGAACACCTTTTCGGGAGGTGTCGGTGGTCGGGGTGTCCTGTCGGTGTCGGGGTGCCGTGTCGGGTCGGGGTGCGTGTCGGGTCGGGGTGGGTCGGGTGTGGTGTGGTGTCGGTGTCGGGGTGTCGTGGTGTCGGGGTCGGGGTCGGGGTCGGGGTGGTCGGTGTCGGGGTCGGGCTCGGGGTCGGGGTGTCGGTCGGGTCTCGGGGGGTCGGGTGCTGTCGGTGTCGGGGTCGGGGTGTGGTCAGGTCGGGGTCGGGGTGTCGGGGTGGGGTCGGGGTGTCGGGGTCGGGGTCTCGGGGTCGGGGTGTCGTGTCGGGGTGCCGGGTCGGGGTTGGGGTGCGGGGGTACCGGTCTGTCGGGTCGGGTTTTTTTCCTCTTTTTTCCTTTTCTTCTTCTTCCTATTCTTCCTTTTCTTCCTTTTCTTCTTCTTCTTCTTCTTCTTCTTCTTCTTCTTCTCTTCTTCTTCTTCTTCTTCTTCTCTCTTCTTTCCTTTTTCTTTCTTCTTCTCCTCCTCTCCTCTTTTTTCTTCTTCTTCTTCTTCTCTCTTCTTCTTTTTTCTTCTCCTCCTCCTCTTCTTCTTCTTCCTTTCCTTTTTCCTCTTCTTCTTCTCCTCCTCTCCTCTTTTTCTCTTCTTCTTCTTCTTTCCTCAAACTAAACTAAACCTAAAACTAAAACTAAATCTAAATTAAACATAAACCTAAAACTAATAAAACAGAAAAAAGAAAAAACTAAATCTAAACCTAAAACTAAACTAAAACTAAACCTAAAACTAAATCTAAACTAAAACTAGAAAAGAAAAAAACAGAAAAAACAGAAAAAAGGAGGGGGCTCACCTGGGGCAGGGCCGGTGGAGGAGGGGGGCGGGGCGGTGGAGGAGCTGGCCGGGGCGCCGGGGCGGCCTGGGGCGGCGGGGGGCCGGGCCCGGGGCGGGAGGAGGCTGGCGGGGGCCGGGCGGCGGGGGGCCGGGCCCGGGGCGGTGGGGCGCGGGGCGGGGCGCCGGGGCGGCGGGGGGCCGGGGCGGCGGGGCGGGGGGGGCGGGGGGGCGGGGGCGACGGGGCGGCGGCGGCGGGGGCGAGAGGCGGCGGCGGTGGGCCGGGTGGGAAGTGGGGCGAGGAGAGAACACAGAGGGGCGGGGGGCATACGGGTCGTTAGGTACTGCCTCTTTGCCATCCGCCCCTCTTTGCCGTCCGCCTTTTGCCTCTTTGCCGTCTGCTGGCAGACGGCAAAGAGGTGGGCCGTTAAGTGTTTCCCAAACGGGCGGGGGGTGGGGGCCACCTCTCTCTTTGCCGTCCGCCAGCTGACGGCAAAGATTCTTTGCCGTCAGCTGGCAGACGGCAAAGATCTGGCGGACGGCAAAGAGCTTGTTTGCCGTCCGCCAGATCTTTGCCGTCTGCTTTTTGGTAGCTGATGGCAAAGAGCTTCTTTGCCGTCAGCTAGCAGACGGCAAAGAGCTGGCAGATGGCAAATTAGCTGATTCCAGTAGTGTATTTTGAATTATGGCATTCTATCCGTGAATGTATGTGAATTATGTCATGCCAACCTATTTAATAAACACATTATATAGTTATGTCATGTCATCCAGTTTACATAGTCTCATATTTTGAACTATGTCTTTCCATCTTTTTTAGTTAGCCATCATAATGTGAAATTTTGTCATGCTATCCTGTTTAGTTAGCTATCATATATGTGAAATTGTGTCATGCTATCCTGTTTGGTTAGACAACATAAATATGAATTATTTCAGTATAGTTATGTCATGTCATCCAGTTTACATAGTCTCATATTTTGAACTATGTCTTTCCATCTTTTTTAGTTAGCCATCATAATGTGAAATTTTGTCATGCTATCCTGTTTAGTTAGCTATCATATATGTGAAATTGTGTCATGCTATCCTGTTTGGTTAGACAACATAAATATGAATTATTTCAGTATAGTTATGTCATGTCATCCAGTTTACATAGTCTCATATTTTGAACTATGTCTTTCCATCTTTTTTAGTTAGCCATCATAATGTGAAATTTTGTCATGCTATCCTGTTTAGTTAGCTATCATATATGTGAAATTGTGTCATGCTATCCTGTTTGGTTAGACAACATAAATATGAATTATTTCAGTATAGTTATGTCATGTCATCCAGTTTACATAGTCTCATATTTTGAACTATGTCTTTCCATCTTTTTTAGTTAGCCATCATAATGTGAAATTTTGTCATGCTATCCTGTTTAGTTAGCTATCATATATGTGAAATTGTGTCATGCTATCCTGTTTGGTTAGACAACATAAATATGAATTATTTCAGTATAGTTATGTCATGTCATCCAGTTTACATAGTCTCATATTTTGAACTATGTCTTTCCATCTTTTTTAGTTAGCCATCATAATGTGAAATTTTGTCATGCTATCCTGTTTAGTTAGCTATCATATATGTGAAATTGTGTCATGCTATCCTGTTTGGTTAGACAACATAAATATGAATTATTTCATGCCCTCTTTTATTCCCCACTATCCATTGCACCTGTCTATCATACAATGTCTATACTTTCAATTACTTTTCTTGTTTATCAGCCATTTGAATTGGAGAGCGTGATGGCAGTATCTAAGGGAGTAACAACACGGTCTTCAGAAAAGATAGTGCTACCAGTTGATGTAGATAGAACCACGGTTGTACTTGCCTGTCGGTGTACAAAAAGAGGGGTACACTTTTTGTACCCCTATAACTGTGCACGGGCAGTCGGAGCCACGGGCACCACCAAACTGAGCAAGGCAAGGGAGGTGAGACAAGGTAAGGCCGAAGCTCAGGAGAAGTAGAACGACACCAAGATCAAGACCACGAAGAGCAAAGGGGACGAAGTGGATCCCCCCCGGCAAGATCCTTGCCAGGAGGCAGTTTTAGCAAACCCGGCAAGACCCTTGCCGTGGCAGCTCGCCCCACACCTACGGAGTGAGTCACCCTTGAGTCCACTGCCCCCATGGGGCAAGGATTCGGGAGGCATCCCCGTGGTGGCATGCAGATCTTTGTGAAGGCATTCAAGATCAGATACACCCTTTAGAAGATGATGATCCTTGGCGGGATCCCAGCCAAGGAGGACCACAAGGCCCCCGGCAAGAGCCTTGCCGGGGATGACAGCAGGCGCCATGGCAAGACCCTTGCCAGGGCCCCGGCAAGGCCCTTGCCAAGAACACCCGTAGGGCCACCATCAGGCCCACGACAGTCAAACCTCCACCGCCGTTCGCATGCAGCTGCCGACCCAACCAGCTGGACAGGCACCTGCGTGGTGGCATGCGGATCTTCATGGAGACCCACCACTGCGCCACCTCAGCTTCCTGCCTGCCTACATGGCACCGCAGGCGCCGCTGGCCAGGGCGCGTGTCGACATGAGAGGGAGCGGCGATGGACGAGACAAGTCTCTCCCCCGTCCCCGATAAAGCAAGGACACCTAAGCAGGACGCATTAAATGCGCCTTGTCATGTAATGCGAGGGATAACCTCGCATCACTGTTCCCTTTTCACCTCCTGTGTGCCACTATGGCCACCCCTTTTCCTATAAAAGGAGGCCCGAGGCGACCAGGAGGATGATTCGGCTTTTTGGAGCTCCTCACGCCCCATAGCTAGCTCAAGAACAAAGATATACAGTCCACCAACGCAGGAGTAGGGTTTTACGCATCCTCGCGGCCCGAACCTGGATAAACGAACCGTGTGCTATCTGTTTGATCCGCTCTTCTCACGACCCCGCGCCCCGCGACCGTAGTAGGGATTCTTGTGATCCCATAGGTAGGGGGCGCAGTTGTGAGAATCGGCTTTAGCAGTTAGTTCGACGCTTCTTCATCGTCATGGCGCTCAAGAAGAAGACGACGGTGGCGGTTGGCCCGTCGGAAGCCGGACATCCCGTCCCGACACGGGCGAGCAGTGGACCGGTCGCAGAAAGGACCCGGGGCGCCGTTCGCGAATACGAACACCGTCCCAGCAGCTGGAGTTTGGGAGGCGGCGATGTTCGTGCGCCTGGTAACGGGCCGCATGCCGCCAAATCCAAAGACGGAGCCAGGCCCTCCGCGGGTGGCGCGGGGCCTTCCAAGATCGCTGCCACCCCGCCCGAAGGCGATGCGAGGGCCTCCAAGACTCCCACGCTGGCGCCGACGGCGCGCTCCTCTCAAGCGGCGCGCGACGAACGGCGTAATCACGCAGAATACCCCGGACGTCGCCGCGGGAAGAGCCCCGAGCGCCACTCCCGGGAGGTAGAAGACCTGCCCGCTCGCCGAGGCGCTGGTGAAGATGGCATGCGATCGCGGGGTTGTGATAGAGCTCCTTCTGACATGGTCAGAAGTCGAAGCGCGTCGCGATCCGTGCAGGTTTCGCTGCCACCAACGCCAGCAGAAGCCCTGGCGCGCGCGTAGTTGCTCCTCGATTTTCCTCCCACTACAGGGAAACTCGACGAATGGAGAGCCACTATCCGAAGCCTTGTTGCGGTGGCCAACAAAGACGAACCGAGTCCGGTGGAGCCCCCGGGTCGACGCTCCGACGGAGTCCCACGCACTAGTGGCAGGAAAGCCGGCGGCGCCGCGACCACGGTGCACTCGCCTCCTCGCCCGGTACCGCAGACGCCAGCCCGTCGCGATGTTACGGGCGACAAAATCTCCATAGCGTCGTCCGACCTGCGAACCCACTGTGACCAGCGCCTAGTCCTTAGGGAACGAGAACATGAAGACGCTCGAACCACTATCGAGCGCCGGCGCGGAGCGCGCCACCAGTCAGACAGGCGAGCAGGGCCTGCTGTGAACCACCCGGCACCGGAGAGCCCTGGAGGCCTACCTTACGAGGTAGGCTGTCCGGCTTTTACCCGTGAGCTGCGGCAGTTCTAGTGGCCCACTCACCGCACCTTCAAACCTGACATGGGCGAAAAGTACAGCGACAAGACCCACCCGTCCGAGTTTCTCAGCATCTACACCATTGCGATGCAAGCTGCCGGAGCCCACGACGATAAGGTGCTTGCGAATTACTTTCCATTGGCTCTTAAACCCAATGCCATGTCATGGTTGATGAACTTGCCGGTAGACTCTATTTCCTCCTGGTCGGATTTGCGCCATGAGTTTGTGGGCGCCTTTACTGGAGGCCACCAAGCCCATGGCCAAGCGAGCGACCTGCACGTCATTCCCCAGAAGGGAGGCGAGAGTCTCCGCAAGTATATACAGAGGTTCAGCCGGATACAGTACAATATCCCTGATGTTCACCCTACCGCCATCATCAGCGCGTTCCATCAGAACGTGTGTAACCGCAAGATGCGCGAAGAGCTGGCAATGAACAAGGTGAAAGATGTAGCAGAACTCTATGTTCTTGCTGACATATGTGCCCGGGCTGAAGAGGGAAGGAAGTACCCCGGCGAAGACGCCGGCGTGGAAACTGACTCCTCAGATGAAGATACTGCCGCCCCAGCGAAGAAGGGCCGGCGCCACAACAGGAAGCGAAAAGGTAAAGCCGTGCTTGCCGTCGAGGGATCTGATGACACCGGCTCCACCAAGAAAACCAAGGCAGACGACCCCGGCAAGGAAATTGCTGGATGTGTCGCCTGCCGGGCCTTGGCGGTTGCCGAGAAGCTAGGAAACTCCAACAAGCGATACTGCAAGATCCATCGCACCAAAGGCCATGCTCTCCAAGACTGCCGACAGGTTGAGCTCCTCGCTGAGAAGCAGAGGGCTGAATATGAGAGGCGGGACAAGGAGAAGTGCCAAGACGGTGCTAAGGGGTCCGGCAAGAAGCATGACGGCCAGGCGGGCCGTCGCGGCAAGGATAAACAACAGGAGAGGCCCGCCCGGGGTCATGACAAAAAGCTAGAAGACGACGATCATGAAGAGGACGACGAATCCGGCAACCAAGAGTTTCAGAAAGCTACAGAGGCCATGTGCGTCAACGGCGGCGCCTCGCTGCATACTTCTCACCACCAGTTTAAACAGTAGGCGCGAGAGATTACAGCGGCAGAGCCGTCGTTTGATGCCCAAAGGCCGCTGAAGTGGTCCAGCACACCTATCATTTTTGACACTGAGGATCACCCTGATCGCACTACTGCGGTCGGATGCTTGCCATTGTTGGTTTCACCAACAATACGCAACCTCAAGGTGACAAAGATGCTAGTCGATGGCGGGGCCGGTCTGAACTTGATCTCGCCTGCCGTGATCGAGAAACTACAGATTCCTGATGGAGACCTTGAAGAGACGAGCACGTTTCAGGGGGTCAACCTGGGAAGAAGCCAACCTAAGGGAAAGGTCATGTTACCCGTGACTTTTGGAAGCAATCTGAACTACAGGATGGAGAGGATCGTGTTTGACGTTGCCAAGATCCCCTTGCCTTACAACGGGATCCTTGTCCGCCCAGCGCTGGCCAAGTTCATGGCGGCGTCACACTACGCCTACAACACCCTGAAGATGCCAGGACCTGTGACGATCATCACCATCCCTTCCGATAAGAAAGATGGGCTGATTTGGGCTGACCAACTATACTAGCAAGCAGTTGCAGCAGCTGCCGCCACTAGGGCACTTGCTCCTGCCGCTGGGACCCCGGGAGGGAAGAAGAAGAAGACCGGTGAGACCTCGGACACCCACTCCGGCAAGCGCACCTCTTCGGAGTGTAGCGCTCCCGTTGAGGACGTGCCAGAGAGCTCCACCGGCGGAAACAAGAAGCCCAGGGCCATACCGCTGAGAACCAAGAAGGTTTCTGTCAATGAGGACGGCACGGGAGGGGCTTTCACCATAAGCTCCACCCTTGACGACAAATAGGAAGACGCGCTCGTCACCTTCCTGCGGGCGAATGTCGATGTGTTTGCATGGCAAGCTTCCGACATCCCCGACGTTCCTAGGGAGGTGATTCAGCACCACCTTGTTGTCTGTCCTCGTGCGCGGCCCGTCAAGCAGAAGGTCATAAAGCAAGATTTGGAACGACAAGAGTTCATCACAGAGGAGATCCGGAAACTGGAAGCAGCGGGTTTGGTAAGAGGAGTGCTCCATCCAACGTGGTTGGCCAATCCGGTCGTAGTGCGCAAGGCTAATGGGAAGTGGAGGCTGTGTATTGATTACACAGATATCAATAAGGCTTGTCCTAAGGACCCCTTCCCGTTGCCGCGCATCGACCAAATTGTTGACTCCACAGCTGGGTGTGATCTGTTGTCATTCCTCGATGCCTACTCTAGCTACCACCAGATCTTCATGACAAGAGAAGACGAAGAGAAAACATCATTCATCACCCCATGTGGTATGTATTGTTTCATGCAGATGCCTTTCGGGCTAAAGAGTGCTGGTTCGACGTTTGCAAGGGCGGTCCAGATTGGTTTTGAACCCCAGCTCCATAGAAATATGGAAGCTTATATGGATGACATAGTGGTCAAAACCAAGGACAGGGAAACCCTCATACCGGATTTGCAAGAAACATTTGCAAACCTGCGCAAGATCAATCTCAAGCTGAACCCTGAGAAGTGCATCTTTGGCGTCCCGTCCGGCAAGCTTCTCGGGTTCTTTGTATCACAGCGTGGGATAGAGGCCAATCCGGACAAGATCAAAGCTATAGAGCAGATTGAAGCACCCAAGCGAATCAAGGATGTGCGTCGGCATGCTGGTTGTGTCGCCGCCATGGGCAGATTCATTTCCAAGTCTGCCGAGTGCACCCTTCCCTTTTTCAAGATCCTGAAAAAGGCGGGCCCGATGGAGTGGACGCCAGAAGCCGAAGCAGCATTGCAAGATTTGAAGAAGTACCTCTCCTCCGCGCCAATACTAGTTGCGCCTAAGCCATAGGAGCCGTTGCTGCTATACCTGGCGGCAACGAACCAGGTGGTCAGCGCCGCACTAGTGGCACAGAGAGAGGTTGACGACGAGGTAAGGGCAGCGACAGAGCCCGACACCACCAATGCAGAGACGACACAGCCAGTTGAAGTGCCGCCAAAGAAGAAAATGATGTAGCAACCGGTCTACTTTGTTAGTTACCTCCTGCAGGGAGCTAGATCAAGGTACTCCGGCGTGTAGAAACTGCTCTTCGGCCTTCTTATGGCCTCGAGGAAGCCGCGTCACTACTTCTAGGCACACGAGATCACTGTCGTCACTCGCCTCCCTCTGCAACGGATATTGCACAATCCAAATGCAACGGGAAGAATTGTGGAATGGGCACTGGAGCTGTCTAGCTTTGGCCTCAAGTTTGAAAGTACTTTGACGATTCAGAGCCGAGTCCTGGCGGAGTTCATTGCAGAATGGACCACAACGCCTGACCAAGATGCCCAAGAGACTGCTCTCCCCGGCAAGGAGGCAAGTTGCAGTTGGATCATGCACTTTGATGGAGCTTTCTCCTTACACGGCGCCGGGGCTGGCGTACTGCTTGTCGCGCCCACTGGAGAGCACCTCAAGTACGTGATCCAGATGCACTTCCCCAGGGAGGTGTCAACAAACAATATGGCAGAGTACGAAGGGTTGCTTGCCGGTCTTAGGATCGCGGTGGACCTCGGAATCAAGATGCTCATCGTCAGGGGCGACTCGCAGCTCGTCGTCAAGAAAGTCAACAAGGACTACTAGAGCCCGTTGATGAAGGCCTACGTTGATGAAGTGAGAAAGCTGGAAGAGCGTTTCGACGGTATACAGGCTGAATACATTCCCCGAGCGGAGAATGATATCGCCGATTACCTGTCAAAACGCGCTGCCCTCAAGCTACCTGTGGAACCAGGTACCTTTGTGCTCCAGCTAACTAAACCATCCGTTGATCCATCAACAGAGCAGAACAAGAGTAGGAAATCAGGACCCGGCAAGTACTTTCCCGCCGAGCTCCCCGGAGCCGCCGGCAAGGATGTTGCCGGGGACACTGAACCTGCCACGGGACGGCTAGCTCCGGCGGAGCGTCAAGCTCTTGCCGTCGAGACAGCCGCTCCCATAGAGGAGGAAATGCCTTTAGTCCTCGCCGTCGAGCCCCAGGCTCCAGCATGGGCACAACATACCGTCCGATTCCTCCAAACAGGGGAACTTCCTGAAGAGCAGGAAGAAGCAGAAAAAGTAGCCCGTCGCTCTACCATGTACCAGTTCGTCGATGACGTCCTGTACAGAAAGAGGCCGAACGGTGTGAAATTGAAGTGTATCCCTCAGGAGGAAGGACTGGAGCTGTTGGCGGAGATACACGGAGGCATATGTGGATCCCACATCGGGTCAAGGGCCCTTGCTGGCGAGGCATTTCGGCAAGGCTTCTTCTGGCCCACCGCCCTCTAGGATGCGACGACACTAGTCACCAAGTGTGAAGCGTCTCAGTTCCATTCAAAGAAGCTTCATCAGCCAGCTCAAGCCCTTCAAACCATTCCACTCTCCTGGCCCTTCTCGGTCTGGGGGCTCGACATACTGGGCCCTTTCCCCCGCGCTGTCGGGGGCTTTGAGTACTTGTACGTTGCAATCGACAAGTTCACAAAGTGGCCGGAGCTGGAGGCAGTGAGGAAGGTCACAGCTCAGTCAGCTGTCAAGTTCTTCAAGGGACTAGTGTGCCGTTTTGGTGTACCCAACAGGGTAATCACCGACAACGGCACACAGTTCACAAGCCGCACCTTCATGCAATATATCCAAGACCTCGGCAGCAAAGTCTGTTTCGCTTCCGTTGCTCACCCACGAAGCAATGGTCAAGCTGAGAGGGCAAACACTGAAGTACTGCGAGGCTTAAGGACCAAGACCATTGACAGGCTGCACAAGAGTGGAAGGCACTGGATTGATGAGTTGCCGACGGTTCTTTGGTCTATCAGGACGACGCCAAATCGAGCCACCGGCCAGACACCCTTTGCCCTAATATACGGGGCGGGAGCAGTTCTCCCCACTGAACTCATATACGGGTCACCTCGAATGCTCGCTTATGATGAGCTTGAGCAAGAGCAACCGCGGCAAGATGACGCAATGCTCCTTGAGGAAGATCGTCTTCGGGCGGCTGTGAGAGCAGCACGCTACCAGCAAGCCTTGCGCCGCTACCATAGCCACAAGGTTCATGCCCGAAGTCTTGAGGAAGGAGACCTTGTCCTTCGGCGCGTTCAATCGGCCAAGAATTCCAACAAGTTGACACCAAAGTGGGAAGGCCCTTATCGGGTAATACGAGTCACCAGGCCCGGCGCAGTCTGCCTGGAGACCGAAGATGCCATTCCGGTGAGTAACTCCTGGAACATTGAGCATCTTCGCAAGTTTTACCCATGAGGCGTGGCTTGCTGGGCCCCCCGGCAAGCCACCTTTTGTACAAGAATTGCCGATGATGCATGTAACCCTTTGTACAAAGCCAGGCGCAGACCCTGAGCATAAATAAATGAAGCGCTGGCGCCCTAAGTTATAGCATGCATGCTAGGTCGAGTCTCGTCCTTGGTTAGGGTTGATAGTGCTTAGCGGCGGCTAACCCCTAGCTTAGAGGCCGAGTGTGCGTCTCTTTGTCTTTCTTTTGTCTTCTTTGGTTCACAGGACACACGGATATCCATTCCGAACCACTTGGGGAGGAAAAGAAGATGAACATACCAGCATCTAGCCCCCGGCAAGCCAGCATTGCCGGGGGCTGCAAGAGCAAAGATTCACCCACGGCGAACCAGGGTTGCCGGGGGCTGCATCTTCAGATAAGTTCTTCATCCCTTATCATGCATTCCATTATGGGCTAAGGTATGTGAAACCTCGTTTTCCCCTAAGCTACCATGCTCCCATAACTCTAGGCCCTAGGGCTCATTCCTGGGGCCAAGTTTGGTCGTAGTCGCGGCAGCGAAAGGATGAAACAAGGAGCCAGAACCCGCCTCATCCCTGCCTCCGCCAAAGGCGTGAGGAAGGTCGAGCGAAGTGGGGAGACGGCAAGGCCTGTTGCCGGGCAAGGAAATGTTTATCTTGAAGATATCAAGGATTTACTCCTTGTCGTGGGTTCCACCCGAAAACAAATGACCCGGCAAGCATCCCTTTTTCATTAAAAACATTCCACTCAGGTACAGTCCATAGGGAATGAAAAACATGAATGATGGGATTACAAGTTTTAAATTCAACTAAGGCCCGAAGGCTTACAAACTAAAACGAGATAAGGTGCCTGTAATCCCTTTCTTGTCCCTCTCCTCAGGAGGCAGGTCAAGGAGGCGAAAGGGACAAAAGGAGCGCCTAGGCGAGCTACGGGTGGCAGAAGACACCAAGAGAACATCTTGGTGGCCGTCCAAAGGCTGGATGGTGGTGGCGGCGCCAAAAGCAGAGCTCAAAGACGAGGCGGCAGGATGTCAGCACGCGTCGAAGGCGTTGGTGCCCGCGTACTCCGACTTGACGACCTTGCCGCCCGCCCTCTTTCTCTTCCGCAGCCTCCCAATGCCAGCCGCCCAAGGAGACGACCCCGAGAAGTTCAGGGAGCCGGCGACACGGATGATGGGGTCGCCGATGCCGCACGGAGCGGCACCCGACACCTAATCAGACCCATCATCCTGCCGCCTACTACCCTCGTCGTCGCTGCCGCTGTCCTCCTCATCACTCCCGCCCGAGGAGGAGTCTTCACTATCAGAAGAGCTCTCCACGCAGCACCTTGCACGGGTCCCAAAGCACCTGAAGACCTTGACAGAGAGAAGGCCACCCTCCATTAGCTTAAAAAGGAGAGTGAGCCCCATCGTCAAGCGGTGGATATGGGCAAACGTCTTCCATCCCCGACGGAGATACATCACGTGAGGGGCGGGGAAGTCGACGCGGGCCCGTGTGCCACTGATCCCGCAGCCACTCATGTGCAGCCACAACGCCTCCAGCGGATCCAGCTCCATCTCCCGCGCGAATGGAGTCGGGAGATGAAGGCGACGGCGAGGCGGCCGGTGCAGCCTGACAAAGAACTCGCAAAGGGTCATCCCCAACTTGGCCCTCCATGGGGGAGGAACTGCTGACGGAGGCGAGGCCGGCGCGCCGCCCCGTCCTCCTCTTCCCCGAGCGCCTCGGCCTTGCCCACGGCCTCACCCCTCCCCTTCCCCTCGCGGCTAGCTCTGCCACCGCGGGTGCAGGAGAAGGAGGGATGCGTTGTCGAGCGGCGACCCTCGTCGCCACCGTTGAAGGACCAGGATTCCCTCTCTCCATGGCGGATGGAAGAGGGGAGCAGAAGCTGAAGGAAGGAGGAGATGAAGGAATGCGGGACGCCATCCCCCCCTCCCGCTCTTTACAAAGGAACGGGGTGGGGGCTCGGCCGCCTCGCTGAGCCAATCAAGACGCAGAAGGCGCAGGGAACTGGGACCGACCCGCCGCCGTAGCCCGCGGCGGCCCGGTTTCCCGCCTCCACCGTTCGCCACCCCAAGCGCATGAGAGCCATGTGGCAGGCGTGCAGGACCGAGGCGACGGGTGAGGCGACCTCTCCCCACCCCGTGATCATAGGGAGTGAACACGTTGAAGAACACGCCTCGGCCCCGTTCAGTAAATGGGCCGCGCCTCCACACCTCCCTCCGTTTATGGGGAGGGCGCGAACCGCCCCCTTTACTACGACATGATGCATGCATGCAGAGCTCAGCCCCACGCATGCCGCCCATGTTACACACGCCTCCCCACGCTGCGCCATGCGCGGGAAGCGTGGGAAGCACAGCGCGCGAAGAAACTTACCGCGGTAAAAACTGCCCCGCCTGCCCGCGCACCATTTTTGGGCCTAGCCCAACGACGTGATTGCGCTTACGTCTGGCCCAGGCCCGGGGGCTCCTGTCGGTGTACAAAAAGAGGGGTACAGTTTTTGTACTCCTATAACTGTGCATGGGCATTCGGAGCCACGGGCACCACCACATTGAGCAAGGCAAGGGAGGTGAGCCAAGGTAAGGCCAAAGCTCAGGAGAAGCAGAACGACGCCAAGACCAAGACCACGAAGAGCAAAGGGGACGAAGCGGATCCCCCCCGGCAAGATCCTTGCCGGGAGGCAGTTTTAACAAACTCGGCAAGACCCTTGGCGTGGCAGCTCACCCCACACCTACGGAGTGAGTCACCCTTGAGTCCACTACCCCCATGGGGCAAGGATTCGGGAGACATCCCCGTGGTGGCATGCAGATCTTTGTGAAGGCATACAAGATCAGATACACCCTTTAGAAGATGATGATCCTTGGCGGGATCCCAGCCAAGGAGGACCACAAGGCCCCCGGCAAGAGCCTTGCCAGGGATGACAGCAGGCGCCACGGCAAGACCCTTGCCGGGGCCCCGGCAAGGCCCTTGCCAAGAACACCCGTAGGGCCACCATCAGGCCCACGACAGTCAAACCTCCACCGCCGTTCGCATGCAGCTGCCGACCCAACCAGCTGGGCAGGCACCTGCGTGGCGGCATGCGGATCTTCGTGGAGACCCACCACTGCGCCACCTCAGCTGCCTGCCTGCCTACATGGCACCGCGGGCGCCGCTGGCCAGGGCGCGTGTCGACATGAGAGGGAGCGGCGACGGACGAGACAGGTCTCTCCCCCGTCCCCGATAAAGCAAGGACACCTAAGCAGGACGCATTAAATGTGCCTTGTCATGTAATGTGAGGGATAACCTCGCATCACTGTTCCCTTTCCACCTCATGTGTGCCACTGTGGCCACCCCTTTTCCTATAAAAGGAGGCCCGAGGCGACCAGGAGGATGATTCTGCTTTTTGGAGCTCCTCACGCCCCATAGCTAGCTCAAGAACAGATATATACAGTCCACCAAAGCAGGAGTAGGGTTTTACGCATCCTCGCGGCCCGAACCTGGATAAACGAACCGTGTGCTATCTGTTTGATCCGCTCTTCTCACGACCCCGCACCCCGCAACCGTAGTAGGGATTCTTGTGATCCCATAGGTGTCGTTCCCACCGACATTGCCCAAGGACCAGATCCACAACACATAACCCAGACTCTCGCAGATTGTACCCCTACCAAGTTGGACAAAGAACCAGCTACACCCCTTCTAACCCCAACCCCGGCAGATAGTAACCTAGTTCCAGTTGACATAGCACCGTCTCCACCACATAGCACCCAAACACGAGCAGTTAGTAAGGGAACTGCAGTGCCCAAAGCATGAGGACCACCACTCCGAATCCCAACTCAACGCTTAAAGGAGAAGAAGATTTGTTCTCAGGTCAGGTTCTGTAGCTATGGTTCATACTCCTTTGCTCTTGCATGACTGTATTTACTCATACCAACTATTTTCAAATTTGAAGGATGGAGCTGAGACTCCAATGGCGCAACAGGTATGTTTTAAACCTGTTTCTTTAACTGGTTTGCTGTTGTAACCTGCTCTATGTTGATTTCAGTTTCAATTTAATAAACAGTTATGTTCTCATGTCATGCACATTACAAGTGTTGTTATTGCTCTATAGTTACCCACACTTATATTCTGTCTATTCTGCTTTGTCTTGAACAAATATTTTTGAACTGTGTCTCTATCGTTATTTGGCAACAAAAACTAGAATGATATAGACCATAAAGTGACCATGGTACATAGATATATGTTTGTTTCATGTTGTTATCCTATCCACTTTACTACTTAACTCATTTACCAAAATGAGTTTCATATACAACATGGTAAGCATGTGATGTGTCTGCTTGTTTCTCTTTTAGAATGCGGACAAAATATTGGAGCACAGTACCGCGTTATCCAATGGTAAAGGAAGTAATGCAGATAAGGTTCAAGATAGTGAGACGTCCTTGTTGGTCTCCAAGAAAGCTGATAAAAACTATCTTGACGATAGTGAGGGAACCCAAAAGTCTTGTCTTCATGTAGTGTTCGAGTTATTGGCCACTACTGCTGGCACAAGCTCTTCGAACTCGCTGCCTGAATCAGTTCATCTTCTTGAGTCTCAACTTCAAGTTGAAAGACATCGATTAGATGTGCTGAGACAGGAAGCTGAAGGACTGAGGAAGTCCCTGCAGAATTCAGATGCATATTTTCTGGTGCAACAGCAAGCGCTGGAGGATTTAAGCGCCAAACAAGAGAAAGTTAATAAGCATCTAAGCATCTTGCCAGCATTATGGGTACCCAGGATATTGTTTCTTGAGATCTTCTGAAGTGGTTTCAGTTCTGGATTTGTTTTGCTGCGGCATTTATTTGCGCTGGTCACCAACTTTGACAACCAGTGTATATGATATGCTGCTTTGTTCCCTATATTTGCACTGGTGGCGAACTTTGATGCCAAGTGGATGTAATATGTGTAATAGCCGTGATAGCCTAGCATTAGTTGCTTGCTTATTTATTTCCTTGTTGTCTTGTTTATTCGTTTGCTTGTAGTCATTGCAGTTCTTTTTCCATGGTTAGCTAGTGGCTGCAATAACCTATTTTTTAAAACTAGGCCACAATAACCCTGGCTAATATTTACTGTAGTGACACTGGGCCTCCTACTGGCCGTAGAAACAGTGGGCCTTCTACGGGCCGTACAAACAATGGGCCTTCTACGGGCCGTAGAAACAATGGGCCTTCTGCGGGCCATATTATCAATGGGCCTTATATGGGCCGTATAATCGATTGGCCAAACATGGGCCACACAGACCGCATTATGGTCATAAACGGGCTAGAATTGGAATCGTCCGTTCATAGGCCGACCATAACGGGCCATCGTTAATAGGCCATATTTGATGCCGCTATGGAATCGGCCCAACGTATTAACGGACCACAAATGGGCCGACTGTAACCACGGGCTGAATTTGGCCCACAAGCAGAAAATGACAGTAACGAGCCGTAAGTAAACGAATGCTAGAAATGAGCCCAAGAATAAATGGGCTCTAAGAAGGCCGAAAGATAACATTGGCTGGAAACAGCCCAACGGAATAATGGGCCGTTAATGTGTATAAAGTTATACATTGTTCATTACGGGCCAGTTTCACCACGGGCCGTTAATGGGTGTAAAGTGATACACTGTTCATTACGGGCCAGTTTCACCACGGGCCGTTAGTAGGCCAAGAGTTACATAGGGCCTCATATGGGCCGAAAGACGTCATGGGCCATACATGGGCCAGAAGTGAAAACGGGACGGAATTATATTGGATGGCCCAGATGACGCTACTGGGCCTAATTCGGATAGGGAGTAACGGGCCTTGGGTTAGCGTGCTGTAAATGGGCTATATTCGAACAGGTCGTTAACAGGCTTTCCATCGGCCGGCCCCCCAGCTTTTGACCAAGTCAAACAGGCCGACCTTTTCACAGGAATGGGCCTCTGTTGGGCCGTGCCACGTGTTGATGTATCATAGGCGCCTTCCGTCCAATGAATGGTTGACATCAGTCCCAACGATGAGCCGACACGTGTTTCCTCCAGCCAATGATGATTTTACACATGGAAAATCCCCATTGGTCGGGGCTGTTAACGGGTTATCGGATCCAAAACCGGACCCGATAGCTTAACAGCGTTCCGTTACGGTGGATGCCACGTGTCGGTCACCCTTGACGAAAGCACTTCTGTGACACGTGATTTATCGTCATGGAAGTGGACACTTCCATGATGATAATTTTGGTAATGTCATGGAACACTTCTACGATAGCACATGTATGACTATCTTGATTCTGTCATAAATTTGTCATGGATGTACATGGATGACAGAAAACGCGACCTATTGTGACAAACACGTATCATCACGGAAGTGTATTTTTTTGTAGTGTCAATATTCATTTCATTAAGAAACTCTCTTTGAGATTTACCAACTTGTTCTAACTGATTTTGAACCATAGAAGCATGCTTTCCAACACCTCTAACATCATTTGATATTCTATAAATAACATGTCACTCAAGCGAGCGATCATATAAGAATTGTATTACAATTGTTTCATAACATTTGCATTGAAGTGATCTTGTTTTCTAATATAATTTTCAAACTCATAGAGGCATTGGCTAGGATGCATATTGTGAGGATTAACATTATCATTGAGCTTCATAATAGAATTTACCTCTACCACCTTAGGCAGTGGTGGTGTATTAAGCCCATGTATTTCTTCAATAGGAGTTAAATTTTTAACATCCTCAGCTTTAATACCTTTTTGCTTCATAGATTTCTTTGCCTCTTGCATATCTTCAGGACTGCGATATAATATACCCCTGTTCTTTGGAGTGGGTTTAGGTGGTGGTTCAAGAATAGTCCAATCATCATAATTTTTCAATATGTTTTTCAATAATTCTTCAGCTAGTCCAATAGTTCGTTCCCTAGAAACACAACCAGCACAACTATCTAGGAAGTCCCTAGAAGCATCGGTTAGTCCATTTTAGAAGATATCAAGTATTTCATTTTTCTTAAGTGGATGATTAGGCAAAGAATTGAGTAATTGGCAAAGCCTCCCCCAATCTTGTGGGAGACTCTCTTCTTTAATTTGCACAAAGTTAAATATTTCCTGTAAGGCAGCTTCTTTCTTATGAGCAGGAAAATATTTTTCAGAGAAGTAATAAATCATATCCTGGGGACTACGCACACAACCAGGAGCAAGAGTATTGTACCAAGCTTTAGCATCACCCTTTAATGAGAAAGGAAATTGTTGGGGATATGATTACTGGAGGTAAACCGGCTAGGAGTGGCCGGGTTAGCTCCATGAAGATAGAAGCCCATGAAGATGTGAAGATGATGGCGCTTTTCGAAGGCCCTAGGCCCAAAGGCGGGTTAAAGCCTGTAGATGTAAACCGACTTTGTCATGTAACTTGTATTGTAAGTTAGAGGAATAGAGACCTAGCCGGACACATCTATGATCCGGCCTCGGGACTCTGTAAACCGGTGGGCGTCAACCTATGTATATAAAGGGACGACCAACTGCGGTTTGAGGACAACAGACAACAACTCGAGAGCCAGGCAAAGCGGATTCGCTCCCTGGTCATCAAAACCCTAGCAATACCAATCACAACTAGACGTAGGCTTTTACCATCATTGAAGGTGCCGAACTAGTATAAAACCCGTCATGTCCCCTTGTTCGGTTTAACCCCTTTAAGCTAACCCGTAGCGATGGCTCCACGACTTCACGAGGACATCTGCCGTGACAAACCCACGACAGTTGGTGCCCACCATGGGGCTATTGCACGATGGTTTAGAGTTCTTGAAGGGAAGCTTTGATGAACTCAAGGGATACGTTGTGGGCCGGATGACAAAGAGTCGTCGCAGCAAGCTCTACATCGACGATGCAGGATGGGGTCCCGAGGCCGGTTCAATCGAATATGGGTACCGGGTCCCCTTTGGTGGGATTCACGTCTTCATCTGCGAGATCGGTGAACTGGGCACTGAGCCAGACACCTACGCCTACATCATCGAGACGGCTCAGCGTGCAAGCCCTTCCCAGGTTCAGCCCGCAGCAAGGCACGTGTTTGTAGGTGTCATCCATGGAGCGAAATATGAAGATGGACCGGCATCTGATGGAGAAACCGTTGTCTGCTCTAATGACGAGTCTTCAACTGGAGAGACCGAATCGCTATATCAGTTGCTGGACGGCCGGGTTAGCGGAGGTTCCGATGGAAACAATATTCCGGACTCACTCGATCTGCCAAACCGGTTCGCTATCTTCATGGCCGGTACACAATCGGCACCCCACTCATCAACCGCCGCGGGAATGCTCTCTGGTTCAGCAACAGCAATGCCAGCGGGAGCAGGGGGCTCTGCGCCGCCTCCGGCTCAAGTTCTATCTGATTTGTTCGACACTTTGGAAACATTGATGGCTGCGGAGGTGGACGCAGCAGCCCGGGACTAGCACAATGCGGAGATTGCAAAGGTGAAAGATCAGATAACTCAGGCTAAAGCAGACCTAGCAGCAGAGAACGCTAGGATGGCTACGGAATGGGCCGAGTTGGAAGCTTAGGTCTACCGGCTTAGGCTGGATCAAAATGCCTCAGAGGAAGTCATGAGAAGAAGATACCGGTCGCATCTCCCGCCGGGTTATGAGCCAAGAAATCTCTTCAATACGCTAGGAGCAGGAACTAGTAACTAGCCAGTGTTAAACCGAACGGAGGCGCCGGGAACAGGAGTGCCGGTTCAGCCGTGCACGATGGACCCGCCTCGTCAAAGCAACATTGTGCTGGAGTATGTTCCGATGCCCAAGGGGCATTACTCCAACCCGTTGGACAACATTGTGTCTGCCGCTTCGCGATTGGCAGCCCTCCCAACCGACGGCGAGTCACAGATTGCGATTGAGGCACGATGGGCCAGAGAGCTCCTTCAAACAGCTTTAAACCAGCAGCAGGCTTATTCGCATAGTCGTGAGAGGATTCAATCCACCCCCCCCCCCCCGCCCGAGCCGGAGCTACAGCAGGCTCGTTGAGGATGAACCGGCTGTGTCAAGCAGTGCATGTCGCCGTAACTCGCCACGAGGGCACAACCCAGTAGGTGGAGGTGCTAATGCGCAGGATGTGGTGGATCATGGTCGTGCACGTCAAGAGGCCGAGTTAGCAGCTCTGCATGGAGCTCGTCAACCTACTTCGGTTTACCCTACCGCTTCAGTGGAGCCAGGTGTGGTCTTCAGTTCCTTAGGGGTGCCGTGTCTCACCCCCGCTTAACGTAACGTGCGACTGCCCAAGGATTTTAAAGGCCCTCGTAAAGTGCCCAATTACACCGTCGATTTGCAACCAGAGTCTTGGGTTGAAAGTTATGAGATGGCAATGGAGATGTCAGATGTGGATGAAGCGATGTGTGTTAAATACTTCACCATGATGTTGGAGGGGACAGCTCGTACTTGGTTAAAGAGCTTGCCAGCTAACTCTGTGGATCATGGGCCGAATTAAAGCACCGGTTTATCCAGAATTTTAAGGATACTTGTAAACAGCCTATGTCAATTGTGGACCTGGCCACTTGTGTTCAAGAGGATGGGGAGTCTACAACCCATTGGGTGAAGCGGGTCTCAGATATTCTGCATTCGTCGGATCGCATCAATGCAGATACCGCAGTGTTAACGTTGGAAGGCAATTGTCGTTTTCTGCCGCTCAAACAGAAGTTAGGAAGGCTCAAACGCCACTGCAATGATATGTCAATGCTTATGGCCGCTTTGGTTAAATATGCTAATTCAGATAATACCAAAGACCCTGACTCAGAGGAGGACAAACCGGGGAAAGGAAAGAAAAACGGCAACACCAAGGGACAAAAGCATAAACCGACAGGTCATGGGAATAATGGTAAGTGCAAGGCCAACAATAGTTTGGACTTTGTGGCTAACACCAATGCTCAGGATAATGGTCAGCGTTGTAAGGGCAATCAACCCCAGAGGGGTGGAGGTTCAGGCCCCAATCTGGAGCGCATGTTAAATCAACCTTGTCCAAAGCATGGATCAAAGGAGAAGCTAGCGTCACATCTTTGGAAGGATTGCTATATCATGCGAGAATTCAAGAACTCCAATATGTTTCATATGACAATGGCCCACCCGGCGGTACAGGAGGTGGTTTTCATGGGCCGGGTTATGGAGGCGGCAGCTCTGGTTCAGGATTTCAGTGCAATCAAACCGGACATAACAATCAAGGGAACCAGGGCAACCAGGGAGGTTATAACCATCAGGGGAATCAGCAGCAGCAGCAGTCAGGTTATCATAGCAATCCGAAACAGTTAAATAGTGGGCAGTATCATGTCTTCACCACTAGCTTATGTAAGCGTGATCAAAAGCTTCACAAGAGGGCCGCGAACTCTGTTGAACCGGTTGTGCCTCAGTATTTGCAACCCATTTTATGGAGTAGAGAGGATCACCCACCCCGGGTTGACAATCCGGGCCATTTGGCCTTAGTGGTGGCACCTCAAGTTTGGGGGTACAAGTTCACCAAGGTGCTCATGGATGGGGGAAGCAATATCAATATTCTCTACTATGATACCTTCCGCCGTATGGGGTTGACAGATAAGAATCTTAAACCATCAAACACCGTTTTTCATGGTGTGGTGCCTGGTAAGTCAGCATATCCAGTGGGCAAGATAGCTCTAGAGGTGGCCTTTGGAGATGATCATGATTCAAGGTCAGAAACATTGACTTTTGAGGTGGTGAAAATCAAGAGTCCGTATCACGCCCTGTTTGGGCGACCGGCTTATGCCAAGTTCATGGCATGGTCGTGTTATGTTTACCTGCAGCTTAAGATGCCAGGTCATAAGGGGACCATCATAGTACATGGGAGCAGGAAGATCGCTTTGAAATGTGAGGAAGGTGATGCGGCTTATGCTGAGTCGGTTTGTGCCATGGTAGAGCTGAAGTTTTATAAGGATAAAGTTGATCTGGCAGACATGACTTCTTTAAAAAAGCCAAGTAAGGAGCACGATCCAGCGTTGAAGTTTAAATCGTCCACAGACACTAAGATGGTTGATTTTGTTCCTGGCGATTCATCCAAGCAGTTCAGCATCAACGCTAACCTGGATCCCAAATAGGAAAGCACGCTCATCGAGTTCATCTGTGAGAACCGGGACATCTTTTCATGGAAGTCTTCTGACATGCCAGGTGTACCGAGGGAACTCGCTAAGCACACACTTAATATTGATCCTAAGCTTAAACCGGTCAGACAGTTTCTCCGTCGCTTCAACAAAGAAAGGCGCAAGGCTATTGGTGAAGAGGTAGCTTGGTTGTTGGCCGCAGGGTTTATAATGGAGGTCTTTCACTCGGACTGGTTGGCTAATCCGGTGCTGGTTCTCAAGAAAAACAACACTTGTCGTATGTGTGTGGACTACACAGAGTTGAACAAGGCTTTCCGAGCAGATCCCTTCGCCCTCCCTCGTATTGACCAGATTATTGATGCTACGATGGGTTGTGACCGCTTGTGTTTTTTGGATGCTTATTCTGGTTATCATCAGATCAAAATGGCAGTTAAGGACCAGGAGAAGATAGCTTTTATAACTCCCTTTGGAGCCTTCTGCTATGTCTCCATGCCCTTTGGGCTCAAGAGTGCCCAGGCGACTTATCAACGCTGTGTTCAGAATTGACTTCATAAGCAGATTGGGCGCAATGTTCATGCATATGTGGATGATATTGTGATAAAGTCCAGGAAAGGGGAAACATTGATAGATGACCTGAGAGAAACCTTTGATAACCTCCGGGTTTACAAGATGATGCTCAATCGAGACAAATGTGTGTTTGGTGTCCCGGCAAGCAAACTATTGGGTTTTCTGGTATCATACAGGGGCATTGAGGCTAATCCAGAAAAAATTTCAGCAATCACGTCTTTGGCTAAATCGGTTTGTATCAATGAAGTTCAACGTTTAGCCGGCTGGATTGCGGCTTTGAGCTGGTTTATCAGTCGTCTCGGGGAGAAAGCTATCCCTTTATACCAGATGTTAAAGAAAATGGATGACAATGTGTGGAGCGAGGCGGCTGATAAAGCGTTTGAGGATCTGAAGAGGCAGTTAGCTGAACCGCCTGTGCTTGCAGCTCCAATCGATAAAGAGCCTTTACTGCTGTATGTGGCTGCTAATGCCAGGGCAGTTAGTGTGGCTATTGTTGTGGAGCGCAAGGAGGCTAGAAAGGAATATCTGGTTCAACGGCCGGCTTATTATATAAGTGAGGTATTTATAGAATCAAAGCAGAGGTATCCACATTGGCAGAAGCTGGTGTATGGGGGTATTTATGGCAAGCCGGAAGCTCAAACAATATTTTCAGGGTCATCCTATCACAGTGGTCAGTTCAGCCCCTCTGGGAGATAGCATTCAAAACAGAGAAGCAACTGGTCGGATTGCCAAGTGGGCTATTGAGCTTGGACCTCACGGGCTCAAGTATACACCTCACACAGCAATCAAATCTCAAGAACTTGTGGACTTCATCAATGATTGGACAGAGTTGCAGGCACTAGAGGAAAAGCCAGATAACACGTATTGGACTATTCACTTTGATGGATCCAGGCAATTGGAGGGCTCGGGGGCTGGAGTTATATTAACTTCCCCGCGAGGTGACAAGTTTTGTTATGTTCTCCGCTTAATGTTCCCTTGTACTAACAATGCAGCTGAGTACGAGGCCCTACTCCATGGTCTTCGGATGGCTAACGAGATGAATTATGTGCTTCGGTGACTCGAACCTGGTGGCTCAACAGGTATCTGGCACTTGGGATTCTAATGACCCACTCATGGCTGCGTATCGACGAGAGGTGGACATAGTGGCTGGTCATTTCAAGGGTTATCAAGTTGACCATATAGACCGGCGAAAGAATGAAGCGGCGGACGCTTTAAGACGCCTTGGCTCTCAACATAAACCGGTCCCGCCAAATGTCTTCCTCGACGTACTGCATAATCCGTCGGTCAAGATACCAACAGAGGAGGAGTTGGCTATTCCTGACCCGGAGGCTCAATCGGTGGCAGCTTTGCATGTTATACCATGTTGGACAATCCCGTACCTCGCTTACATGAACCGGGGTGAGTTACCAGAGGATGAAACCTCGGCCCAGCAGATAATCCGGCGTTCCAAGTCAATGACCATAATCAATGGGGAGTTACATCGTTACATCGTCACAGGGGAAATTCAGCGTTGTGTATCTCCTCAAGAGGGTTGTGAAATTTTGCAAGAAATCCATGAAGGAGATTGTGGTCACCACACCGGTTCAAAATCCTTGGTAGCTAAGGCTTTTCGTCACAGTTTCTATTGGTTGACAGCTCATGCTGATGCTGAGGATTTAGTCAAAAGGTGTGACGGCTGTTAAAAATTTGCACGACGCACTCATGTTCCGGCACAGGAGTTGAGAATGATTCCAATCACTTGGCCGTTTGCAACTTGGGGTCTTGATATGGTTGGACCCTTTAAGAGATCCAAGGACAAAAGGACTCACCTATTAGTGGCATTTGACAAGTTTACCAAATGGGTAGAAGTAGAGCCAGTCAGTAAGTGTGATGCAGCCACGGTGGTTCAGTTCATCAAAAAGGTAATATTATGGTTTGGCTTTCCACACAGTATTATAACTGACAATGGTACTAATCTGTCAAAGGGTGAGATGGAGGAATTTTGCCAACGTGAGCACATCCGGCTTGATGTAGCATCAGTGGCTCACCCCCAATCTAATGGTCAAGCGGAGTGGGCAAATCAAGAAATCTTGCGAGGTATTAAACCCCGGCTTATGGTTCCTTTAAAGCGGACACCGGGTTGCTCGGTGGAGGAGTTACCATCTGTGTTATGGAGCATCAACACCACACCTAACAGAACTACGGGTTACACACCTTTCTTCATGGTTTATGGAGCAGAGGCAGTTCTTCCTAGTGACATCCGTCACGACTCGCCCCGTGTGGCTGCTTATGTTGAAGCTGATAATGAGAAGGCACGTCAGGACTCACTGGACCTGTTAGATGAGGAGCGTGATCTCACAGCAGCATGTTCGGAGATTTATCAACAAGATCTCCGACGTTATCACAGTCACCGGGTTAAGACCAGAACTTTTCAAGAGGGCGATCTGGTGCTCCGGCTCATCCAGGATCAGACTGATATGCACAAGTTATCCCCACCTTGGGAAGGACCTTTTGTGGTCAGCAAGAATCTGCACAACAGGTCATACTACCTCATTGATGTTCGAGAGCACAAGGACTCACGTAAATCAGAGGAGGAGACCAAGCAGCCATGGAATATAGCTCTTCTTTGGCCTTACTATACTTGAGCCATAGGCTCTTCTTATGTACATATTTATGACAATGTATATATTATATAATAAATCGGAGTCCCGAATAAAGCGGGGTCTCTGTTCTTTTTACATCATGTGTGAGCCTACAAGAGCTTCTACTGACAAAGCGGAGTTTTGATAAACTGGCCTCTACGGCCACACAGATATAAAGAAAATCACTAGGGGGCTTGGTCGTATCCGAACCATAGCTACACCTCTTGATCGGTTTAAAACCAAAAAGGGATATCACTAGGGGCCTTGGTTGTCTTCACACCATAGCTACACCTCTTGATAGGCTTTATGCCAAAAGGAAATTATGTGGAGCCAAAGAGAATCTGTTGCATTAAGCACAGTTCAAACATAGGTAACCACTAAGCATAGCTCACATATTACCTGGGGGCTCTTTGCTTCTCAAAGAACAATGAGCTTGAACCCTTGTAATAGGCTATCAAGCCAGGCTTGGAAGCTAGGTGTATTCACCTAAAACCTCGGGTTATCCTGCCTCTTTAAGTAAGCCACTCCGTCCAGGTAAACCTGGTATGACCCATCGAACATTTGACAAGTCAATCCCATGGACCCTGAACTTGTCAAAGTTAAAATGGTGATTGGTTAAAGATTGAGGTCCATCTTAATAGGATTTGCAAAATGGTTTAACTCAGCGGCCTGGCAGCCCATGAAAAGCCTCGATTTAGGGCCTGGCAACCCATGAAAAGCCTTGCATATTTCTTGTCTTTGCTGTTTTTTATGATAAGGGATTTTGAATATTTTCTGATAAACCGGTGTCCTTTACAACCCGGCATGACTTTCAACACTTAGTTGTCAGTACATGATCAGTTTTAAATCGGTAGTATATTCTTCCGGTCTGGTTTTTGACTAGATGTCACCAACATTATGCGGCTATTATAGCCCAATATTGTTTCTATATGAACCGGCAAGAGGCCAAGGAGTTGACAACACTCCGGATTGGTGTTTTTTAACCTTTACCATACAAGCAGTTGGTCAAACAACGAGGTGTGTCACAGATATTAATTATTTTATCTAGTTAATATAAATCTTGGTTATCCATCCAAGTTATGTATGTCTTTTGGGCATCATGACCCGTCTAGTGGTAAACCACTAGGATGCTTTCAAGTTCTTATATGCAGGAACACAAAAGTATAATGGACTATGCATAAATAGATCCCCAAAAGTGGAATTATTTTTCAAAATATCAAGCAACACAAGCATGCTCGATGGCAGGGCAGATAAAGGTGTTTTTACTATCCTATTACAAGGAGCTTCAAAACGGCCCAAATTGAACAATTGTTTCAAGCAGTGGCAGACTGCAGCTGATAAACCGGTCGCCGATTTAGGATGCTTCATTAGGACGGCTTGACGATTGAGGGTCATCTTGTGCATTCACCTCCTCTTCATCCCTCCCCAGACACTGGAAATCAACCGTTGACCAATCGATTCCGGTTAAAGCTTGAAACACGGCCTCTTGATGGATAAGGCTGGAGGGGTCAATGTCAGGAGCGTAAGTATGCTTACGGATTGGAGGCACAAGCTCTTCAACTTCATGGATCACAGCGGGCTATCTCTTTCCCTCAGCATTGTAAACCGGTTGGAAGTGAGATAAATCTGTGTCCTCCGCCAGTTTGCTTGCTATTGGCCGCATCTCCTTTGTCAGCCTTCGCAGATTGTCATTGTTGAAGTCTGAGCCGTCTTCCTTCACGCCAGGATATCCTTTGATGATGTTTGCCGGTTCAAGATCCAGAATCCATGCCTTGGCCCGGATTAGCGCGGTCAGCGCTCCTGATCTTGCAGCTCCTCTCTTCAGTTTGGTGATCCGGGTAGGTAGCATGGCCAGCTTCTCAAGTGTTTCCTTTATCAACGATGGCGCTGGATAGTTATATGCTGTAGTGCAAATAGCACGCTGGGATCTAGAGTATAGCTGTTCCATTAAGGTGTACGCCGCTTTAAGCTTCATCCGCATGTCAGAGCCCAGATGAGCAATACGGGTGCCTGTCATGGTTTAGTATCCATAAACCGGTCAATGATAAGATCTTATGAATCAGACAAATGGAATAAGGAGGTACTTACCAAACACAGCGGACGTCATGGCATCAATCTACCACTTCAAGCTGGTCAGTTCGTCTACCACTGGCCTCAGGGCTGCTTCTGCGTCCTCGGCTTTCCAGGTTAAACCGGCCTTTTCTGTTTCCCAATCAGCACGCTCCTTTTTGAAGGTTTCTTTCAACTTCTCCATAGTTGCCAGGGCATTGGTCAGCTTGTGACGCCCCGAGACCGTTGTGCCAGGTGTCTTCGAGTTATTCGCTGTTGTTGCCTTGTCATTTGCTTGCGTGTTGCATCTCTCCATGTCATCATCCGCATTGCATCATCATGTTTTAAAAACTTGCATCCGTCTGGTTTCCCCCAGTTCCATCCGTTGTCCGTTCTGAGTTCAAACACACTTGCACGCGCCCGCGGCATGTCCGAAATATTATTTTATAAGTGGCCGGAAAATGTTCTCGGATTGGGTTGAAAGTTGGCGTGTGGTCTTATTTTAGTCTAGATAGACCGCCTGCCAAGTTTCATCGCATTCGGAGTCCGTTTGATAGCCCAACCGCTAATCTGTAGCGGCAATATAATCGGCCTTTTCGTCGGACGTTTTCGGTCTCCGGAAACAGTTGCCGGGCTGCACTCCTCTCCTCTCATCTCAGCCCAACCTCTTTTCACAACCCACCTGCAGCCCACCTAAACCCTCCTCCGTTCCGGACCGTCAGTTCGCGATCGGAGGCTCCGAAACGCTCCTAAGACCCCCCTAAACCCAAACCCTAGCCATCCTTGCCTATATATGGACAACCCCTTCCAAATTTGGTAGCCTAGCCCTTCCCCTACCTCCCTGCCGCCTCCCTCCTCAAATTCCGTGCCACCAACCGCCTCCCCCTCGTTTTCCGGCGCCAGCCACCGTCGTCCTGCCACTTGGCGAGCCTCCAATGGCCGCGCCGCCACCTGAGACCGTCAGCGCGCCTCCCTGGACCAGTGGCAAGCCGCCACGCGTCGCGTCAGCCCCTCCCTCGCGCCTCCAGCCGCGCGGGCTCGCCGGAACCCATCTGGAGCCCGCCCTGGGCCGCCCGGGCCCAAATCTCCCCACCGCCGTGCGCCCGAGCGCGCTCGCTCGCCCGCTCGTTTGCCTCCTCCCGCTGGAGCCCCGCTTCGCCTCGCGCTTCGCCTCCTTCTGTCGGCCATCGGTGTGCCGCCGCCGGCGACCTCCACCTCAGGCCAGAGCTCCGCCGTCCCTGTCTTTTCTCTCTTTCTTCTCCTCCCTCTTACTCACCTCGCGCTCTCTCTCCTACCCCGCAGGGAACCACCCCCGCCACCGGAAGCTTCCGCTGCCGCCGTCGACCATCGATGGATGCGCAGACCCCGGATCCGGCCACTCCGGCCTCCTCCCCACCAGATCCGAGGGATCCCATTCGTCACTGCCGCCGCGCCCTTTGATTCGACGGAGCTCGAAGGCCTGGCGCCCCTGCCTTCGCTCGATCCCCTCTAGATCGAGGAGGAGGAGGACGACAGGCGCCGCCGACACGTGGGCCGCGGCCTGGCCAGCCGGCTCAGCCACTCACCTGTGCCGCGCAAGGCCCAGCAGTCCCATGCCGGCCCCCCCTCTCCACTGAACTGGGCCTCAGCCTAGGCTGAGCACCCCGGCAGCCTGCAGATTCATCACGTTATGTTTTTTTTCAATTCAGGAGGTTTTCCCTAATTTTCCAGAGATGACCGTTTTGCAGAAAGGTCCCTAAACTTCATGCATATAATAACTTAATAATCGTACATCCGTTTAAAATGATTTATATATGAAACTTGTTTAGAATTTTGTCTAGATTCATAATATCCAACTTTCATGCATGTTTGAGGTGCTTAAAATGATGTTTGCTTTAATTTGCTCCTATGCCATGTTAAAATGATTTAAATCATAATTAAATAACCGTAGCTCAGTTTTTGATAAACTTTATATGTAAATGGGGTAGAATTTTACCTAGTTTAACATGGTGGCATCATCTTGCATGTTTAATAACTATAAAATATGGTTTAGGGCAGAACAGTACCAAACCTAATATATGCACATGGGATTTACCGGAATTGTTGTTCGTTGTTTCCGGCCTCATTTAAACTTGCCTAGATAGGTAGTTTTCTTTTGCTTCACCCTCTTGCCATGTTTAAAAACGTTTAATATTGTTGGGTACATAAACGAGATCGAACTAAATAACTTGTCGTGGTGTTTCGTCAATATGCAACTCGTTGCATATTGAGCTCCACTTAATTTGTAGGGTTGCTTGTGCATTTTGCCATGCCATGCCTCTTTAAACCGGACATGCATCATGCCATGTTTATGTGATGGTTGTTTACTATGTTGTGTGCTTCTTTCCGGTGTTGCTTCTTCGGGTTGGTTCCGATAACGTTGCATTTGTGAGGATCCGTTCGACTACGTCCGTGTGTCTTCTTCGTGGACTCGTTCTTCTTCCTTGCGGGATTTCAGGCAAGATGACCATACCCTCAAAATCACTTCATCTTTGCTTGCTAGATGCTCGCTCTTTTGCTATGCCTATGCTGCGATACCTACCACTTTCTTATCATGCCTCCCATATTGTCGAACCAAGCCTCTAACCCACCTTGTCCTAGCAAACCGTTGTTTGGCTATGTAACTGCTTTGCTCAGCCCCTCTTATAGCGTTGTTAGTTGCAGGTGAAGATTGGAGCTTGTTCCATGTGTGGAACATGGTTATTTTGTTGGGATATCACAATATATCTTATTTAATTAATGCATCTATATACTTGGTAAAGGGTGGAAGGCTCGGGCTTATGCCTGGTGTTTTGTTCCACTCTTGCCGCCCTAGTTTCCGTCATATCGGTGTTATGTTCCCAGATTTTGCGTTCCTTACGCGGTTGGGTAATAATGGGAACCCCTTGACAGTTCGCCTTGAATAAAACTCCTCCAGCAATGCCCAACCTTGGTTTTACCATTTGCATTAACAACCTACCACCTTCCCTTGGGTTCTGCAGACTCAAGGGTCATCTTTATTTTAACCCCCCCCCCCCCCGGGCCAGTGCTCCTCCGAGTGTTGGTCCGAACTAGAGTCCTGTGCAGCGCCCCCTCGGGGAAACTCGAGGTTTGGTTTTAGTTGTACGGAGCGCTCATCTGAGTGTGCCCTGAGAACGAGATATGTGCAGCTCCTATCGGGATTTGTCGGCACATTCGGGCGGTGTTGCTAGTTTAGTTTTAACTTGTCGAAGTGTCTTGTAGACGGGATACCGAGTCTGATCGGAACGTCTCGGGAGGAGGTCTATTCCTTCGTTGACCGTGAGAGCTTGTGATGGGCTAAGTTGGGACACCCCTGCAGGGATTTGAACTTTTGAAAGCCGTGCCCGCGGTTATGGGCGGATGGGAATTTGTTAATGTCCGGTTCTAGAAAACCTGAAATTGACCTTAATTAAAATGGATCAACCGCGTGTTTAACCGTGATGGTCTCTTCTCGGCGGAGTCCGGGAAGTGAACACGGTGTTGGAGTTATGCTTGACGTAGGTTGTTCTAGGATCACTTCTTGATCATAGTTGTTCGACCGTGCTTTGCCTTCTCTTCTCGCTCTCATTTGTGTATGTTAGCCACCATATATGCTAGTCACTTGCTGCAGCTCCACCTCATACCTTTACCTTACCCATAAGCTTAAATAGTCTTGATCGTGAGGGTGCGAGATTGCTGAGTCCCCGTGACTCACAGATACTTCCAAAACCAGTTTGCAGGTGCCGATGAGTCCGTGAAGATGACGCAACCAAGCTCAAGGAGGAGCTCTTTGAAGATCTTGTCCTTTGTGTTGTTTCGTTCTAGGTGATCAGTAGTGGAGCCCAGTTGGGGTCGATCGGGGACCTTGTCGCATTTGGGGTTCTTCTTTTATTTTGGTTCCGTAGTCGGACCTTGATTGTATTTGGTTGTTGTAATGCTTTATTCGTGTAATTGTGTGAAGTGGCGATTGTGAGCCAACTACGTATCTTTTCCCCTATTGTATTACATGGGTTGTGTGAAGATCACCTCACTTGTGACATTGCTTTCAATGCGGTTACTCCTCTAAGTCGTTCTTCGACACGTGGGAGATATAGCCGTATCGAGGGCGTTACACAGCTCCTCTTTGGCTTTGGAAGCTTCTGCTTGTTGAGACTTTACGTTCTCTTGAAGATCAGCGGTTTGATCATCCCTCTTACTCAGCTCGGCCTGCAACGGCGAAGATATATCAACAATGGGATATGTATTTTCTAAGTACCAAGCGTATAACAAGTTATGCACTTCATACTTGGGGGCTAATGCCTATTTGCTCTATTATCAACAAATATTTCACAAGTCTCAAGTACAATGCAAGCATTATCCTTAACACTTGGGGGCTAATGTACATCTGTTCAAAACTGGCGCATTGATTCAAGACCCGGTTTCCCTCGCAAAGCTAAACCGGCCCTTGGGGGCTACACCGATGAAAACTACATGAATACAATGATAAAATATCAGTTTCGTTTTTACTGAGGACTTGACGTATTGAGGATCAGCATGCAAGGATTAAGATATTACAAAGTCGAGGTTTATGATTAACATTATAAACTGGCCCTTGGGGGCTACTTGGGCTGATGTTTAGACTTTGGAATCAAGAAATGAAAGGTGATGAAAATACCTCATAGCGTTCCTTCATCAAGTTCACCAAACCGGCTTCATAGTCACAGTTTGAGTGTAGACGGTTTAAAAAACCGGAGTGGAGTTCTTCAGCACTGAGATGGGCGTAGCTTGACAAATCAGTGCTCCATTTACCCTTCTCCATGGCAGCACGCTCTTCCTTGGCACTATGTTTGGCCAAGATTATAGGATGGCCAGGAGAGCTGTGGCCCATGCCGGTAATGATAACATTGTCTCCTTGGCCTCCAGTAGTTTTTACGGGTGATGGTGGAGTGTCAGTAGCTCTCACCGGACTAGCCCGGATTGGATCTGCTGGTTCAGTATCAGGCACAGCAGAATCAGCTTCTGGTTGTTCGTCAATATTGTGCTCTTGAGGGGGTGGCTCATCAAAGGTGGCTTTAGGATGGGGACCCTCCGGTTCACCACAGGGCTAATGGTATATGACAGATTGCTTTTACAAAGATAAATCGCCTATATGGTAAAGAGGATACAGATCTAAGGCAAGAATGACTAAGTAAGGTAAAAACATATTTCATAAGGTTGCAGTGAAATTTTGGATCTACCATAAGACAGGAAAATAAAAGGATTTAGACCTAAAAGGTTGATCTCGAAGTAGTTAACAAGGGACCAGATCAGTGTCTTATGCGCATAAAGGTTTGTTTTGGTAATAGAAGATAAGCCATTACGTGGAATACATCAGGTTTGAAATTTTTATCCATGGACTATGAAGAAACAAGGGAAGAACAGCGTCGAAGTCTCGATGAACTTCAACGAACGAGGAAACCCTAGATAGATCTACAATGGAGAAAGGAAGGGACTTACAGTGGTTGTTGAAGCAGCGGAGGTATGCCGCAGTTCTCTGGTGCAACCAGGTTGATGCAGCGGCTGGCGGAGAGACGGAGGCGAAGCTCGGTGACGGTGGCGGCGCTCAAGGGCAGAGATGTCGCAAGGAGGAAGAAGAAGTGAAGGAGACGAAGGGGAAAAGGGGAAGGGCCCGTGGTCCTATTTATAGGGTGAAGCGATAAGCGACAAGTGCGAGAATCGAGGAGCTCAAAATGGATAGTTAATAAGGATGTTGCCTCATAGTTGGATATTCATTAATGAAGGGAATCTTCAGCTTCCACGAATAGATGACGTCAGGGCGGTTTACTACGGATTTAAAGGATGACATCATGGCGGTTTACCAGATTTATATAGCAAGTAGAGCACAAAGGAGTTGTGGGCGTGGGTATATACATATTGCTTGCCATCACTAGTTGATTCTTGATTCAGCGATATTGTTGGATGAAGCGGCCCAGACCGACATTACGCGTACGCTTATGCGAGACTGGTTCTACCGACATGCTTCGCACATAGGTGGCTGGTTGGTGTCAGTTTCTCCAACTTTAGTTGAATCGGATTCAATGAACAAGGCTCCTTCTTAAGATCAAAAAGCAATCACTATACCACATTGTGGTTTTGATGCGTAGGTAAGAACGGTTCTTGCTCAGCCCGTAGCAGCCACGTAAAACTTGCAACAACAAAGTAGAGGATGTCTAACTTGTTTTTGCAGGGCATGTTGTGATGTGATATGTTCAAGACATGATGCTAAATTTTATTGTATGAGATGATCATGTTTTATAACACAGTTATCGGGAACTGGCAGGAGCCATATGGTTGTCGCTTTATTGTATGAAATGCAATCGTCATGTAATTGCTTTACTTTATAACTAAGCGATAGCGATAGTCGTAGAAGCAATAGTTGGCGAGACGACAACGATGCTTCATTGGAGATCAAGGTTTCAAGCCGGTGACAACGGTGATCATGACGGTACTTTGGAGATGGAGATCAAAGGCACAAGATGATGACGACCATATCATATCACTTATATTGATTGCATGTGATGTTTATCCTTTATGCATCTTATTTTTCTTAGTTCGGCGGTAGCATTATAAGATGATCTCTCACTAAATTTCAAGGTACAAGTGTTCTCCCCGAGTATGCACCGTTGCTATAGTTCATTGTGCCGACACACCACATGATGATCGGGTGTGATAAGCTCTACATTCACATACAACTAGTGGTAAGGCATTGAGTCTGACTCAACTTCACACCTTGTAACACAGGCAAGAACCCTTTCTTTGCCTGATCCATTTTGAACTTCTTCAAAACTTTATCAAGCTATGTGCTTTGTGAAAGTCCAATTAAGCATCTTGATCTATCTCTATAGATCTTGATGCCCAATATATAAGCAGCTTCACCGAGGTCTTTCATTGAAAAATTCTTATTCAAGTATCCTTTTATGCTATTCAGAAATTCAGTATCATTTCCGATCAACAATATGGCATCTACATATAATATCAGAAATGCTACAGAGCTCCCACTCACTTTCTTGTAAATACATGCTTCTCCAAAAGTCTGTATAAAACCATATGCTTTGATCACACAATCAAAACATATATTCCAACTCTGAGAGGCTTGCAACAGTCCATAAATGGACCGCTGGAGCTTTCACACTTTGTTAGCACCTTTTGGATCGACAAAACCTTCTGGTTGCATCATATACAAGTCTTCTTTAAGATATCAATTAAGGAATGCAGTTTTGACATCCATTTGCCAAATTTCATAATCATGAAATTCGGCAATTGCTAACATTATTCGAACGGACTTAAGCATCGTTACGGGTGAGAAGGTCTCATCTTAGTCATCTCCTTGAACTTGTCGAAAACCATTTGCAAAAAGTCGAGCCTTGTAGACAGTAACATTACTGTCGGCGTCAGTCTTCTTCTTGAAGATCCATTTGTTCTGTATGGCCTGCCTATCATCGGGCAAGTCAACCAAAGTCCATACTTTGTTCTCATACATGGATCCCATCTCAGATTTCATGGCCTCAAGCCATTTTGCGGAATCTAGGCTCATCGTCTCTTCCTCATAGTTCGTAGGCTCATCAACGTCAAGTAACATGACCTCCCGAACAGGATTACCGTACCACTCTGGTGAGGATCTTACTCTGGTTGACCTACGAGGTTCGGTAGTAACTTGATCAGAAGTTTCATGATCATCATTAGCTTCCTCACTTACTGGTGTAGGAATCACTGGAACTGATTTCAGTGATGAACTACTTTCCAATAAGGGAGGAGGTACAATTACCTCATCAAGTTCTACTTTCCTCCCACTCACTTCTTTCGAGAGAAACTCCTTCTCTCGAAAGGATACATTTTTAGCAATGAATGTATTGCCTTCGGATATGTGATAGAAGGTGTGCCCAACAGTCTCCTTTGGATCCTATGAAGACACATTTCTCCGATTTGGGTTTGAGCTTATCAGGTTGAAGCTTTTTTCACATAAGGATCGCAGCCCAAAACTTTAAGAAAAGACAACTTGGGTTTCTTGCCAAACCACAGTTCATCAGGTGTCGTCTCAATGGATTTAGACGGTGCCCTATTTAACGTGAATGCAACTGTCTCTAAAGCATAACCCCAAAACGATAGCAGTAAATAAGTAAGAGACATCATAGATCGCACCATATCTAGTAAAGTACAATTACGACATTTGGATACACCATTACGCCGTGGTGTTTCAGGAGGCGTGAGTTGCGAAACTATTCCGCATTGTTTCAAATGAAGACCAAACTCGTAACTCAAATATTCTCCTCCACGATCATATCATAGAAACTTTATTTTCTTGATACGATGATTTTCCACTTCACTCTAGAATTCTTTGAACTTTTCAAATGTTTCAGACTGATGTTTCATTAAGTAGATATACCCATATCAGCTCAAATCATCTATGAAGGTGAGAAAATAATGATATCCGCCGCGAGCCTCAATGTTCATTGGACCACATACATCAGTATGTATGATTTCCAATAACTCTGTTGCTCGCTCCATTGTTCCAGAGAATGGAGTTTTAGTCATCTTGCCCATGAGGCATGGTTCGCAATTACCAAGTGATTCATAATCAAGTGATTCCAGAAGTCCATCAGTATGGAGTTTCTTCATGCGCTTTACACCAATATGACCCAAACGGCAGTGCCACAAATAAGTTGCACTATCATTATCAACTCTGCATCTTTTGGCTTCAATACTATGAACATGTGTATCACTACTATCAAGATTTAGTAAAAATAGACCACTCATCAAGGGTGCATGACCATAAAAGATATTACTCATATAAATAGAACAACCATTATTCTCTGATTTAAATGAATAACCGTCTCGCGTCAAACAAGATCCAGATATAATGTTCATGCTCAACGCTGGCACCAAATAACAATTATTTAGGTCTAAAACTATTCCCGAAGGTAGATGTAGAGGTAGCGTGCCGACGACGATCACATCGACTTTGGAACCATTTCCCACGCGCATCGTCACCTCGTCCTTAGCTAATCTTCGCTTAATCCGTAGCCCATGTTTCGAGTTGCAAATATTAGCAACAGAACCAGTATAAAATACCCAAGCGCTACTACGAGCATTAGTAAGGTACACATCAATAACATGTATATCAAATATACCTTTCACTTTGCCATCCTTCTTCTCCGCCAAATACTTGGGGCAGTTCCACTTCCAGTGACCAGTCCCTTTGAAGTAGAAGCACTCAGTCTCAGGCTTAGGTCCAGACTTCGGTTTCTTCACTTGAGCAACAACTGGCTTGCTATTCTTCTTGGAGTTCCCCTTCTTCCATTTACCCTTTTTTTAAACTGGTGGTCTTGTTGACCAGCAACACTTGATGCTCCTTCTTGATTTCTACCTCTACAGCCTTTAGAATTGGGAAGAGCTCAGGAATCGTCTTATCCATCTCTTGCATATTATAGTTCATCACGAAGCTCTTGTAGCTTGGTGGTACTGATTGAAGAACTATGTCAATGACACTATCATCAGGAAGACTAACTCCCATCTGAGTCAAGTGGTTGTGGTACCCAGACATTTTGAGTATATGTTCACTGACAGAACTATTCTCCTCCATTTTGCAGCCATAGAACTTATTGGAGAGTTCATATCTCTCAATCCGGGCATTTGATTGAAATATTAACTTCATCCACTGAAACATCTCATATGCTCCATGATGTTCAAAACATCGTTGAAATCCCTGTTCTAAGCTGTAAAGCATGGCACACCGAACTATCAAGTAGTCATCACCTTTGCTCTGCCAGGTGTTCACAACATCTGGCGTTGCTCCTGCAGCGGGTTTGTCACCTAGCGGTGCTTCCAGGACGTAATTCTTCTGTGCAGCAATGAGGATAATCCTCAAGTTACGGACCCAGCCCGTGTAGTTGCTACCATCATCTTTCAACTTAGCTTTCTCTAGGAACGCATTAAAATTCAAAGGAACAACAGCATGGGCCATCTATATACGACAACATAGACATGCAAAATACTCTAAGGTACTAAGTTCATGATAAATTAAAGTTCAATTAATCAAATTAATTAAGAACTCCCACTTATGATGGTGCTAATCCCTTGCTTAATGATGATGTGCCACTTGGTGAATTTCTTGATAAACAAATTGCTTGAGCTATACAACATGATGTTGTTGAGTCTGATGATGAGCTTGAAACTGAATCTCCTGAAACACCTACTAGAACTAGCCTTCCTAGATATGAATTTCCTAAGGTATCTGAAGGTTATGTTATGAGTGAAGAAACAACTAGAAATATTCTTGCCTACAATGATAGAGATGATCTAGAAATTTTTTTCTAATATAAATCTGGGACTGGGCCGCTTCATCCAACAATACCGCTGAATCAAGAATCAACTAGTGATGGCAAGCAATATGTATATACCCATGCCCCATCACCTTTATATTGGGAGCGAATCCGCTTTGCCTGGCTCTCGAGTTGTTGTCTGTTGTCCTCAAACCGCGGCCGGGTCGTCCCTTTATATACATAGGTTGATGCCCGCCGGTTTACAGAGTCCCGAGGCCGGATCATAGATGTGTCCGGCTCGGTCTCGATTCCTCTAACTTACAATACAAGTTACATGACAAAGTCGGTTTACATCTACAGGCTTTAACCCACCCGCCTTTGGGCCTTGGGCCTTCATAAAGCGCCACCATCTTCACATCTTCATGGGCTTCTATCTTCATGGAGCTAACCCGGCCACTCCTAGCTGGTTTACCTCTAGTAATCATATCCCCAACATTAGGCCCCAGATTGATTTGAACTTGTTCATGTCAATCTTCAATACTTGGTCATATCGTCGTAGTACTTAGGCAAAGACCTGCGCCGGTAGCTTCATCATCATCGTCATCATGTCGTCGTGCTGACGAAGCTCTCCCTCGACACTCAACTGGATCGAGAGTTCGTGGGACGTCATCGAGCCGAACGTGTGCAGATCCTGGAGGTGCCGTACTTTCGGTAGTAGGATTGGTCAAATCATGAAGACGTACGACTACATCAACCGTGTTGTCATCACGCTTCCGCTTACGGTCTACGAGGGTACGTGGACAACACTCTTCCCCTCTCGTTGCTATGCATCACTATGATAGATCTTGCGTGTGCGTAGGATTTTTTTTGAAATTACTGCATTCCCCAACACTTGGTAGGTGCTCCGGCATGGTGGAGTATGGTGGCAATGGATAGGGTGGAGGACGGCGGCAATGGATGGGGTGGCAGACGGAGGAGGCTGGTGTGGTGATAGTGTTCCAGCGCGGACGGTGTATGAATGGGAAAATGGAGGGAAAGGTACAGGCAACCATGTTTTTGGGACGCGCTTGTCTGAAATATGGGAATGTTACGAACATAGGCCCCATTTAAAATTTGGACGTCTCATCTATTGGGGATAGGACAGTAATCTCGCATCTTGCCAATATTCTCCCCGAGCGATTTCGGGCGAGGAGAGGGTGTTTTGACGCCCACGGTTGGCGCCCATGGTGTATGAACGGGGCTGACAGGTAGGGCGGTTGTGTCACGTCTGAGCGACGTTACAAACCTGCCCCTATTGAAAATATTTCCCTACATCAATTTCGGCCGAGTCGGGTTTGTTTTTCCATGCACCATGTATGAATGGGGAAATGGAGGGAGAGACAGAGGTCTTTCGGATGATCCGGAATCAAATGTGTTTTCCACCCATGTTTGGCACCCACTGTGTCGGAATGGGCTCAGAGGTGGTCGTGTCACTTCTAATTGAAGTTACGAACCTACCCTTATTGAGAGCAGTGGAAATTGGGCCGATGGATTGTCCGTGTAAGGGGTAGATAGTAATTTCCATCTCCCAAACACTAGCGTCGGGCAGGAGACATGGGAGTGAACATTTTGCCGCTTCTTTCGAATTTTGGAACAATAAGCATTCACGTTTACCCTGGCAACTAAATTCGAATCCATTTTGTATTCTTATACGAATCTTTATAAATCATTTTATGTGTCTTTATATATCGTCAAAAGCACGACAAAGATGTATTCCACAGTCATATATGAATACGATTTACAAATACCGATACTCGAATTCAGAAGCTAGTATCCAGTTTATGGTAAATTCGAATATTTGAAACCACTTTATGTCCAACTCAAGTGTCAAACGCTGCATAATGTGTACTCCCATTTAGATATGTACACAAGTGATGTATCAAGATTCAAATACCGAGTCAATCATCCAACAATGTACAAAACTAACAGATATATAAACACTTATAGAGTATATGGATCAATAATATCAACTAACATACATAAGCCGGGCTGCTGTACTTTTTTGCTAGAAGAGCATCCTTTTTTTAGCGAAGCTAGTATAGCATCTTGGCTCTTTTAGATGCGTGCCACTTAAGGACCATCTATACTACTATTATTGTTGAATGCACATTCAGCCCAATTGGCATATTGGTAGGTCTCGCACAACAATAAAAATGAAATGTCTCAGAGTCTTATTAATTAATATAGACTTGTGCTAAAACAATTACAAACCAAAAAACGAAAAACAATTGTTACATGATCTCTAAAACAAATGCTTTGATCGATTACATGAACAAACAATACAAAGGTTATTCAATGATGGAAAGAACATTTTACCTATGATTTACCAATTGGGAATTTAATTTCCTTTTTTCCTTCAGGACCTTCACAAGGCGGTCAGTCTCAGCTTGCTTCGTTTTGAAATCCACCAAATACTAATGATTGTCTTGAGATCTGCTTGTGATTGTGTGATACGTCTCCAACATATCTACTTTTCCTAATGCATTTCCTCTTGTTTTGGTCTCTAATTTGCATGATTTAAATGAAACCAACCCCGGACTGACGCTGTTTTCAGCAGAACTACCATGGTGTTGTTTTTGTGCACAAATAAAAGTTCTTGGAAAGGAACGAAACTTTGTGAGGAATTTTTATATAATATATAAGAATTTCTGGAGGCAAGACCTACCGTAGAGGGGCCCCAGGGTGGGCACAACCCACCAGGGCGTGCCCCCCTCTCCTAGCGCGCCCAGGTGGGTTGTCCCCTCTTGGTGGCCCCACAGACCCCGATTCCGACCCTATAAAATTCTATTTTTAGAGCAAAAAATCAGGGAGAAAGAATTATTGCGATCCACGAGATGAAGCCGCTGCCAAGCCCTGTTCTTCCTCGGGAGGGCAGATCTGGAGTCCGTTTGGGGCTCCAGAGAAGGGGATCTTTGTTCTTCGTCATCACGGTCCCTTATCCATCGCCAATTCCATGATGCTCACCACCGGGAGTGAGTAATTCCTTCGTAGGCTCGCTGGTCGGTGTGGAGTTGGTTGAGATTCATTATGTAATCGAGTTAGTTTGTTAGGGCTTGATCCCTAGTATCCACTACGTTCTTAGATTGATGTTGCTATGACTTTGCTACGCTTAATGCATGTTAATTTGGGCTCGGCTGCCATGACTTCAGATCTGAACCGTTTACGTTATCACCATTATATTCATGTTCTATGTCCGATCATGCAAGTTATAGTCACCTACTACGTGTTATGATCCTGTAACCCCGGAGTAACAATAAGAGGGACTTCTTCCGGTGATTACCATAGTTTGAGGGGTTCATGTATTCACCATATGTTAATGCTTTGTTACGGTTCTCTATGAAAAGGAGGCCTTAATATCCCTTAGTTTCCAATATGGACCCCGCTGCCACGGGAGTATAGGACAAAAGATGTCATGCAAGTTCATAAGCACACATGACTATTTACGGAATACATGCATATATTATATTGATCAATTGGATCTAGTGTCGTATCGCCCTAGGTTATAATTGTTTCATGATGAGTATCATCCAACAAGTCACCGGTCGAATGCCTACGAATTTTACCATATTGTTTCTGCTAAGTTATTACTGCTATCATCACTATTACACTTTCTACAAAATTACTGCTATCACTTTTACTGTTACTATTGTTGCTGCTACGACTATCAAAACTATCAAACTACTTTGCTATAGATCACATTGCTGTAGATAATTAATCTCCTGGTGTGTTTGAATTGACAACTCAGCTGCTAATACCTTCAAATATTATTTGACTCCCTTTGTGTTGAATCTATAAATTTGGGTTGAATAGGTTACCCTCGAAAACTGTTGCGATCCCCTATACTTGTGGGTTATCAAGACCTTTTTCTGGCACCGTTGCCGGGGAGCATAGCTATATTTGTTGATTCACTTGGGATTATTATCACATCATCACTATGAAGAAGCTGAAGGATGCTAAGACTAAGATATTCCCCTCAAAGGCGAGGGGAGGTAAGGAACTGCCATCCAGTTCTGCTTTAGTTTCACCTTCTGTTATAAGTACACTTGCAACACCACCACATGCTATTACTTCTGATATGTCGCAAGTTATTGATGATGTTACTTCTGCTATGGATAAAGCTTATGATGGTGCTAATCCCTTGCTTAATGATGATGTGCCACTTGGTGAATTTCTTGATAAAAAAATTGCTTGAGCTATACAACATGATGTTGTTGAGTCTGATGATGAGCTTGAAACTAAATCTCCTGAAACACCTACTAGAACTAGCCTTCCTAGATATGAATTTCGTAAGGTATCTGAAGGTTATGTTATGAGTGAAGAAACAACTAGAAATATTCTTGCTTGCAATGATAGAGATGATCTAGAAAATTTACTATGCAAGTATAAAGAAAAATCTATGAATGCTAGAATGAAATGTAATCCTAAGTTTGATACTTCACATATCTTTATTGATGATAAGGATTATGAATTCTCTGTCGACCCATAGTTAATTACTCTGGTTGAACCTGGTTATGAAACAGAAACTGTTGTGGCACATCTTAGTAAGTTGAATGACATAGCTACCCTTTGTACTCATGGTGAGAAAACTTGCTATTACTTTATTCTCAAATTATTTCTGTCGTGGGTTTGTCACGGCAGATGTCCTCGTGAAAGGACTTAGTCGTGGAGCCATCGCTACGTGTTAGCTTAAAGGGGTTAAACCGGACAAGGGGACATGAGGGGTTTTATACTAGTTCGGTGCCTTCGATGAAGGTAAAATCCTACGTCTAGTTGTGATTGGTATTGCTAGGGTTTCGATGACCAGGGAGCGAATTCGCTTTGCTTGGCTCTCGAGTTGTTGTCTGTTGTCCTCAAACCGCGGCCGGGTCGTCCCTTTATATACATAGGTTGACGCCCGACGGTTTACAGAGTCCCGAGGCCGGATCATAGATGTGTCCGGCTCGGTCTCTATTCCTCTAACTTACAATACAAGTTACATGACAAAGTCGGTTTACATCTACAGGCTTTAACCCACCCGCCTTTGGGCCTTGGGCCTTCATAAAGCGCCACCATCTTCACATCTTCATGGGCTTCTATCTTCATGGAGCTAACCCGGCCACTCCTAGCTGGTTTACCTCTAGTAATCATATCCCCAACATTAGGCCCCAGATTGATTTGAACTTGTTAATGTGAATCTTCAATACTTAGAAAAATTCTTGCCCTGTCCGAACATCAATATGTATATACCCACGCCCACAACTCCTTTGTGCTCTACTCGTGCGTATAACATCTACGCATAGACCTGGCTCGGATGCCACTCTTGGGGAACGCAATAATTTCAAAAAAATTCCTACGCACACGCCAGATCTATCATGGTGATGCATAGAAAAGAGAGGGGAAGACTATTGTCCATGTACCCTCGTAGACCATAAGCGGAAGCGTTATGACAACGCGGTTGATGTAGTCGTACGTCTTCACGATCCGACTGGTCCTAGTACTGAAAGTACGGCACCTCCGTGATCTGCACACGTTTGGCTCGGTGACATCCCATGAACTCTCGATCCAGCTGAGTGTCGAGGGAGAGCTTCCTCAGCATGACGGCGTTATGATAATGATGAAGAAGCTACCAGCGCAGGGCTTTACCTAAGCACTACGACGATATAACCGAGGTGGATTATGGTGGAGGGGGGCACCGCACACGGCTAAGGGATCAATGATCAACTTGTGTGTTCTAGGGTGCCCCTACCCCCGTATATAAAGGAGCAAGGGGGAGGCCGACCGACTCTTGGGGTGTGCCAAGGAGGGGATGAGTCCTCCTCCTAGTAGGAGTTGGACTCCCCCTTTCCTAGTCCAACTAGGAAGAGGAAGGGGGAAGGAAGGAGAGGAGAAGGGAGAAAGAAAGGGGGGCGCCGCCCCCTCTTCCCTAGTCCAATTCGGACTAGAGGGGGAGGGGCGCGCGGCCCTGGCATGGCCGGTCCTCTGTCTCTCCACTAAGGCCCATGTGTCCCATTAGTTCCCCCCGGGGGGGGGGGTCTGGTAACCCTCCGGCACTGCGGTTTTCTCCAAAATCACCCGGAACACTTCCGGTGTCCGAATATAGCCATCCAATATATCAATTTTATGTCTCGTCCATTTCGAGACTCCTCGTCATGTCCATGATCACATCCGGGACTCCGAACTATCTTCGGTACATCAAAACACATAAATTCATAATACCGCTCGTCACCGAACGTTAAGCGTGCTGACCCTACGGGTCCGAGAACTATGTAGACAAGACCGAGACATGACTCCGGTCAATAACCAATGGTGGAACCTGGATGTTCATATTGGCTCCCACATATTCAACCAAGATCTTTATCGATCAAACTGCATAACGACATACATTGTTCCCTTTGTCATCGGTATGTTACTTGCCCGAGATTCGATCGTCGGTATCTCAATACCTAGTTTAATCTCGTTATCGGCAAGTATCTTTACTCTTTTCGTAATGCATCATCCTGTAACTAACTCATTAGTCACATTGCTTGCAAGGCTTATAGTGATGTGCATTACCGAGAGGAACCAGAGATACCTCTTCGATACTCGGAGTGACAAATCCTAATCTTGATCTATGGCAACTCAACAAATACCATCGAAAACACCTATAGAGCATCTTTATAGTCACCCATTTATGTTGTGACGTTTGATAGCACACTAAGTGTTCCTCTGGTATTTGGGAGTTGCATGATCTCGTAATCATAGGAACATGTATAAGTTATGGAGAAAGCAATAGCAACAAACTAAACGATCATCGTGCTAAGCTAACGGATGGGTCCAGTCAATTACATCATTCTCTAATGATGTGATCCCGTTAATCAAATGACAACTCATGTCTATGGTTAGGAAACATAACCATCATTGATTTAATGAGCTAGTCTAGTAGAGGCATACTAGTGACATTCTATTTGTCTATGTATTCACACATGTACTAAGTTTTTGGTTAATACAATTCTAGCATGAATAATAAACATTTATCATGATATAAGGAAATATAAATAACAACTACATTATTTGCTCTAGGGCATATTTCCTTCACCAACACCGCGTGGTCCACTACTAGAGATGAACGTTTCTCATCCACGGCAACAGACCACGAGCCTTGCATCGCGTCCTCTTGCTTCATCAGCGCCGTCAAAATCTTTGTTGGGGTGGCTGACATGACCTTCTCGTCCACCGCAATGGGACTTATCCCCCGATGCACCCGTCTACGGTCGCGGATCTACTTCAACGACACCGACAACCATCGCACCCCCGATGCCTACACGGCACCGCAAGAGAGGTGGTACTTCATATCTGCTCAACTTTTTGATCTCAACTAGAAAATATATCGTAACTTGGTTACTGTACTTTCTTTTCAGCTCTTAGAATTTAGTTCTTAGTTCGAAGCAAACAATGGATGCTAAATAGCATTTCTATGATTTGTAGCTTTAAATCTGCCATGGCATAGTCATAATAGGGTTTAATTGATCATGCTTAGGGTTTAATTGATCATGTTGGTTCTGTGGTGGTTTCTTTAATAGAAATTGGAGGGGAAACCCTCTTTTTCTCAAAAAAATGCGTAGGGTTTCCCCCTTTTATGATCACTATACGATTAGCATACATGCATCGTGTCATAATAGTGTTGCTCCACCCATCAAGCTAAAGAAGCTTTGTTGTTCAAATATGAATATGATATTATTAAAACAGAGTCGTTTAATTGGTTAGCTAAATGTTCCTAATTTATTTTCAAAAATGCGTGTACACTACTCGGGTGTGTATCTACAGGGTGCCCATGGTGGGCCGCGACCCACCCTGGGATCTTGGGTTGGCCAAGGCCCCGATTCCCCTCTGTTCTGTTGCGCTTCTGATCTCTACTCGCCCCCAGCCACCTGCCTCGCTGGTGACTTGCCATCCCTGGAAGGCATGACTCTAGGAGGAGACGCCGGACTAACAGGAGGTCAGGAGTCGCTCGCCCAACAGCGTCACCACTGCCCGGGCGCGCCGTCGTGCATACCTTCCCAGTTCGTTCAGGACTCAGGCGTGCAACAACCACTAAGCCAACCTGATTTATCCTGAGATACGTCCTCAACATTCAGCAACCACTCCTCGTCACCCATTTTCTAATTGATTCATTACTCATTAGGTAGGACTGTCATTAGGGTTTGTTGTGTACTGAGTGCTACCTACACTTAGTGGTTCAGATGTATTTCAGTAATCTTTAGTACCTGTAAAGTTCATAGCGTTTCAAAATTCTGGCCCTAGGAACAGACACTAGCCATTTTGGATTGTTTGTCATAGTGACATTGACCCAGATTACTACTTCAGGCCAGGTTTGTTGACAATTTTACTTTTTTTCATACTCATAAGATATGATATCCAATTATTCACGTCGATAAGTTGCAAACAATAAGTGCTAGACCAACTTCTTAATTCAAATTTTGGACGGTCTCTTACTGCAGTTACAATTCTGCATACTTGTCCTAGCAAGCTCACAAGTAATGATTGATTCACTACATCTATGCTTGCCTTGTCATATTTGTTGTTAACATTCTTTAGGGTGGACCACCCTGTTTCAAAATACTAGAACCGTAGACATGAGTGAATAGTATTTCTCTGCGTGATCTCTTCCATCGTGTGTGGGCAACGAACACTGCATTGTATAGAAAGAAAGTGTCATTTCCACCTTTTACATAGACTATGATCTTTTACATGGAATACAGTCTGCCTACTTGCTTTGTGTCGCACTACCAGCACTCCACCCTTGAAGCTAAACATTATGCCACTCATAATTCCTTAGTTTATTTGTTCAAATACGAATTTGATATGATTCTAATGTTCCTATTTCAGTTTTGAAATGTGTGTCTGTCTATTATAGAGACCTAAGAGGTTTCTATTTCTGTGTGTGGTCTGGTCAGCATGGTTGGGGGGTGAACTTTGCATATGCAGGGGTTTATAGGGAGACACTCTTCGAGTTGAATCCGCAATGCATTACATAGATAATCTGACTACTTTTTGTGTTTTCATGAATCTCAAATACTGAACAACATCATAATGGTAATGACCTTGCGCTCATGAATAGAATAAAGCAGAACAATGCCATGATTGTCAAACTTGGCATTAAGGGACTGAAATCAAGTCTGGATGCAATGCAATACAAATGCTCTCGACCTATAGATTCATGCTCGGAATATAATCCTAAAACTGATTCTGAGCTAGAGGGAGACCTAAGTCAATGTAGCTCCCTAGTTGTAACGCCCCAAGACCGGAGCTTCAGATGCCTTCCAGGGTTTCCGGGTTTTCGTTGTGTGTTTTGTTTGGTCCGTTGCATTTCATATTTGCATCATGTGCATTGCATCATGTCATCATGCCATTATTTTTGCAACCATTTCAAAACTATTTTAAATAAATCGAATGGATCTTCGATCCATTTAAATCGAGGGAAGGATGACTTCTCTTTATAACATATCCTCCCGATAGTAGGGAGCTATATTAAATATTCCATTTTGGAAATCACCCATGAACACACTTGCAAATAATCACATGTCTTTTCTTCTTTGAGTTTGCTCCTCAAACTTCGCCCATAAATTCTTTCATCTTTTTCCGGAGCTCCACTAAAAATCCGAATACTTTTGGACTCTTCATTAACTTGAACTTATTCAAACCATTTGAATCAAATCCAAATGGACTTGAATTTAGATCTCTCAATCATGGCCTTTCCTATTTTCCCGGAACAAGCACATTTTTGTGAGTCCGGGAAAATTATCCGCGCGTCCAACTTCGTCCCCTATCCTCTATTTCTTTTCTTCCTTATCTCTGTTTTTTTCTCTTTTGAGTGGGAGAGAGGGTGCCCAACAGGCCATTTAGGCCCAGCAGCACCTCAGGCCAGCCGCAGCCCACTTGGGCCTCCCTAGGCCCACCCCAGCGCTGGCCTCTAAGGCCCAGCCCCCACCTACAGCTAACCCTAGCGCCAGGGAGCTTCTCCCCTCGCGCCGCCATAGGGAGAGCGTGCCCGATCCCTTTCCTCCTCCCGCTCGATACTCTGTCCTCTCCCGATTCCCTGCTCGTTCCTCACGCCGCCAGGGAGAGGCCCTGCGCTCGATCTCCTCGCTCTCTCCCGATCCCATCACCTCAATCTCCCTCGTTTCCTCCCAACGCCGCCGCACGCCCGCACAACACCCCATAGCTAGCGCCAGGAGCTCGCCTCCTCTTCGCCATGACCTCGTGCCCGATTCCCTCGTCCTTCTCCTCCTGTCGCCCTGGCCTCCTTCCTCCATGGCGCCTCCTCGCGCCCGAAGCCCGTGGTCCGGCGCCCGCACGTCGCCCCGTCGAGCTCCGTCCATCCCTTCTCCTTCTCGGGTTCATCTCCAACGCCGCATCGCCAGGGATGCCGAGCACCACCGCGGAACCCCGCCGGCGACCTCTACCTCCAACGAGGCCCCTTGGCCTCCACCTCGTCGCTTGTCCACCGTCCCGCCGCGTCCTCCCTATCCTCCACGGCCGCGTGCCGCTCCGGCCGGTGAGCCCATGCTCCGGCGCCGTGCCGCTGCGACCAGGAGCTCCTCGCCCCGACACGCACTTGGCCCTGCTTCTCCTCCTTGCGTGATGGTCTTGGACCCTCTGCTCCGTCCATCACCTCTGCTGCCCTCCTCGGCGTCCTGCTCGACCTCTTTGTGGGCCACGGACATGTGTTGTAGCCTGCCTTGCTGCTGCCCACCCGAGGCCTCCATGGTTTTGCTTCGATTTGAATTCGACCGGCAAGTTCCTCTTCACAGAACATCTACACGACGACCACCGAGTACCTCTTCGCGAGTACCACTACCATCGCATGGATCCGCCAAGACCGTGGAGTAAACGAACAAGTACCCCAATGCGCGAAGACGCCAAGACCGTTTCGGGATTCACCAAGGACCACAACAGCCGGAGACCTCGACGTTCGATGCCTAAAACGATCACCGAACCGGAGATAACGCCAAGTACTAGGTCAACGAGAACCGCCAGGTTCGTCTTCCGCCGTCTCCGAAATCGTCAAGTACCACTCCGAACTATGTACGACGACCGTCGCTGAAGACCCGTGTAACGCAAACGTCAAGTTCAACTACCGTCACGTGAACCGCTACTTCCCACGACGACCCCGTGAACAACTACTTCCCCTTCAACAAGTGAACCCCTCCGATAACACATGCTTCAAAGGTATAACGTCGAGACGACCGTCGTGGACGAATGTTGCGTGATGTATAGTTTGTTATGCTACACCTCTTGCCATGTTAACCAACATTTAATATTGTTGAGTACCTAACTGAGAGAGAACTAAATAATTGATGTGGTGTTCCGTCAATATGCAACTCGTTGCATATTGAGCTCCACTTAACTTGTAGTTTTGTTTGTTCTCCTTGCCATGCCATGCATATTTAAACCGGACATGCATCATACTTGGTTGTGCATCATGCCATGCTTATGTGGTGGTTGTTTACTATGTTGTGTGCTTCTTTCCAGTGTTGCTTCTTCGGGTTGGTCCCGATAACGCCGCGTTTGTGAGGATTCGTCCGACTACGTCCGTTTGTCTTCTTCATGGACTTGTTCTTCTTCCTTGCGGGATCTCAGGCAAGATGACCATACCCTCGAAATCACTTCTATCTTTGCTTGCTAGTTCCTCGCTCTTTTACTATGCCTGTGTTGCGATACCTACCACTTGCTTATCATGCCACCCATATTGTTGAACCAAGCCTCTAACCCACCGTGTCCTAGCAAACCGTTGTTTGGCTATGTTACCGCTTTGCTCAGCCACTCTATAGCGTTGTTAGTTGCAGGAGAAGACTGGAGCTTGTTCCATGTTTGGAACATGGATATTTTATTGGGATATCACAATATCTCTTATTTAATTAATGCATCTATATACTTGGTAAAGGGTGGAAGGCTCGGCCTTATGCCTGGTGTTTTGTTCCACTCTTGCCGCCCTAGTTTCCGTCATATCGGTGTTATGTTCCCGGATTTTGCGTTCCTTACGCGGTTGGGTTATAATGGGAACCCCTTGACAGTTCGCTTTGAATAAAACACCTCTAGCAAGGCCCAACATTGGTTTTACCATTTGCCACCTAGCCTTTTTTTCCCTTGGGTTAGGCCAGCCCAAGGGTCATCTTTATTTTAAATCCCCGGGCCAATGCTTGTCTAAGTGTTGGTCCAAACTAGAGCCCCTTGCAGCGCCACCTCGGGGAAACTCGAGGGCTGGTTTTAGTTGTACGGATTGCTTATCCGGTGTTACCATGAGAACGAGATATGTGCAGCTCCCATCAGGATGTCGGCGCATCGGGCGGTCTTGCTGGACTTGTTTTACCATTGTCGAGATGTCTTGTAACCGGGATTCCGAGTCTGATCGGGCCTTCCCGCTAAAAGGAATATCCTTCATTGAATTGAACTTTCGAAAGCCGTGCCCGCGGTTATGAGCAGATGGGAATTTGTTAATGTCCGGTTGTAGAAAACCTGAAGTTGAACTTAATTAAAACACATCAACCGCGTGTGTAACCGTGATGATCTCTCTTCTCGGCGGGGTCCGGGAAGTGAACACGGTGTTGGAGTTATGCTTGATGTAGGTTGCTCTAGGATCACTTCTTGATCATAGATTCTCGACCGTGCTTTTGCTTTCTCTTCTCGCTCTCATTTGCGTTGTTAGCCACCATATATGCTAGTCGCTTGCTGCAGCTCCACATCATACCTTTACCTTACCCATAAGCTTAAATAGACTTGATCGCGTGGGTGTGAGATTGCTGAGTCCCTGTGGCTCACAGATACTTCCAAAACCAGTTTGCAGGTGCCGTTGAACCGTGCAGATGACGCAACCAAGCTCAAGGAGGAGCTCGATGAAGATCTCGTTCTTTGTGTTGTTCCATTTCTAGTTGATCAGTAGTGGTGCCCAGTTGGGACGATCGGGGATCTATGTAGCATTTGGGGTAGTCTTATTTTATTTTGGGTTCCGTAGTCGGACCTTGATTGTATCTGGTTGATGTAATGCTTTATTCATGTAATTGTGTGAAGTGGCGATTGTAAGCCATCTATGTATCTCTTTCCCTTATGTATTATACATGGATTGTGTGAAGATTACCTCACTTGCGACATTGCTTTCAATGCGGTTATGCCTCTAAGTCATGCTTCGACATGTGGGAGATATAGCCGCATCGAGGGCGTTACAACTTGGTAATCAGAGCCTTCCCCGACCTTAGGAGCCCCCAGCTTGATCGAATCGCTGGCGTTATTGAGTCTAGAAATGTTTTGAGTCATTTAGGAATTATATATATCGGAGAGTTAGGAATTCTTTTTACTCCTTAGTCCCATTCATCGCTCTGGTGAGGCGTCCTGACGTAGAGTTTTGACTCTTCTCTTCTCAAATTTCACTAAAAAAAATTTTAGGATCACGCGGGTATCTTGGAATCGTTCTGATGGTTTTGTGACGAGAACATTGTTCTTGTTGCCTCCTGACATTTAGGGGTTGTGACAGTGTCCCGGGGAGTTGAGCTCCAAGGTGTTGTCGTCACAATTTTATCATTGCAGTTCTGGAATACCTGAGTTTAGTTTCGCCGACATCGAAAATCTCTTTTATGTAGTTGTTGGTGAGATAACCTCGACGCCACCCAGTACTGGGGTGGGAGTTCGGGAGTATTGCCATAACTCGTATAACGGATGCTTTTCGAAGGTTGAGGTAAATGATTTCCGAAGGTTTCTTGGTTATGTGTTGAAGGATGGATACAGCTGGATGTAGGATTTGCTAGTTTTGGGTGAGATATTGTGTTTCCCCTATATCCCCAACACCTGATTGCATAACTGGAAAATTTCGGGAGTTTATAAGTGGGAATTCAAGTAGCTCTTAGGATATCTTTCCGACAAATGTATGATATGAAATTGGGGTTCGACGTCTAGTGGTCCGCCTATCCACGGTTGGTTTTACAGTGGTCTCGTTGTGTCTTAAAGAGTCCTTGGCTATGCCGACTCGGGGATGCTTCATATGTCATGTGCACTGCCTTGTACATGATGGTGCTATACGATCGAGCCCGTGTAGGCCCCACCATGAAAACTTCGGACGAAATCTCTATCATATGTTTGTTCCGGCCTATTCTGCAAGCCAATCCATTGTTTTGTTTTGAGTTGTGGTATTCGAGTTCCTTCAGAGACAAATGTTGATTCCATACATTTTCCAAGCGGTGTTCTCATATTTCTATGTGAATACAAATCCTTCTTGATCATTGAGATTGTCAACTAAATTCCTTCTCTACCGGCGTGTTTCTCTTCAAGTGGATCCGATCACTTCAACATTTGCAAGATCCAATCTCAGTTCTTTTCAACGGTGTTCATTTCATTCGTCCCAAATTGCCTTTGTTTTCTCTCCCTCCCACCCTTTTTCTTCAAGGAACCAGATTTCTTATTCAAGTATCCATTTTATTGATGGAAGTCTCTCCATTATTTTTGCTTCATGTTTTTACCCGTTGTTTCTCATGAAGATGCTCTACTCGTTCTTCTTTCTCCACTCTTTTCTTCTCCGGTGGATTCAATTCAAGCTTTTGGTGTTGATCATATCCTTTCCTCGTTTCAGAAGTTTTATCATACCGGTGCTCATCATATTCATTCATTTCTCGCTATTCAATTATTCCGGAGTGGTGAAGATATCTCGGAAGCCTTGTCTTTTCCTTCAAGATCCGTTCAAACCTATTCCGAGGTTGTTATCTCATTCAAGCCATTTTTTTCTAACCGGTGTATTCTCCATTTCAAGTAATCCTTCTAAGGTGTTTCTTCACAGTGGGCCCTAACCCACAGGTCTTTTTCCAGGATCTTACCTGACTCTTCTTATTTTCCCGGAGCGATTATCAAATCTTTTTAAGTTTGACGTAAGAATGAATTATCATCAGTCAAATGTCTTTCTCCAAGATCGGTTTAAATCCTTTTCATCGTTGGCTCAATCTCTTCGCTTTTGATTCTTCCGGAGTGCCTCTACAATTATTTGTGGTGTTTCTCGTCGTAATTCTCAGATTTTGTAGACCGAAGAAGATTTTTTCTCTCAATCTTGCTCCATTCTCTTCAAGATTCATGATGCTAGCTTGCCGCCATTCTCTCATAATTGTTTTGATTGTGAGAATTCCTTTCACCTATCCAGAGTCCATCAATTCAGGTTTATTCATTCTCAGCTTTCAGTTATCATTCTCCAATCTTACCGGTGCTTCGTTCAAGTGATCTCTAATCGGCTCGTGATCTCTTCGTTCTCATGTATCTAAATCCTCTCAAGCATCCTCGTTCATTTTATAATTCTTCCCGGTGTTTCTTTATCTTCTCTTCGTTCATTTTCAATTCTTACGGTGGTTCTTTCAGGAGTTCCTCTTCCTTTGTTTATCATATCAATTCATTCGTTGTTTCAATCCTACCGGCGGTTCATTGAAGACCTTCTCAAGTTTGCGCTATATCTATCTTAATCCTTTCTATGAGAATAAGTAGTATAACAAATCCGTTGCTTGTCATCAATTAAATTGGTGAAGGTTATGCATAATGTAATTCTTATTCTTGTTTCATCCATATGTTAATCTTTTCTTCCGGAGTTTGTTCACGATGATTAAATTCTTGGTTTCAAGTGCTCATCTTTATTTTCCCGGAGTTCCAAGCTCTCTCAATTATCTCATCGCGTAGCTCCATCTAAATGATTGCAAGGATTTCACCTTTTGTTTTCGACCTCTCTTTCCTTCCATTTGATTATTTCTTTTGTTACCGGAGTTCTTCATAAAGGTTCTTTCATGATGGTTCATCAAGGATTTATATTCCTTTTTGAAGTTTTCATCTACATTCTTTTCTAAGGAGCTTAAGTTTCTTCATCTTGCAATCCGGAGTGCAATTCCTTTCTTCCATATCATTGGAAGTGGTATTATGTCATTCTTGATAATTTGAGTTCATGTTTCATGATTCACATGTTGTTAAGAATGAGATATTTTAAATCCATCAACCTCTTCGTTGGAGTTATCTTGGGTTATATTTCACCTAAAGCCTTCCTGAAGGATTGTTCCTATTAATGGTGATAATATATGATCCAAGTTCTCTCTACCCTCCCGGTGAAATATTTTCTCGTCTCCTTGTTCATATCAATCCAGTTCTTTTTCCCGTGAGTGGCAGGTTGTCACCTCATAATTGAAGATGTATTCTTTAAGCCCATTTCAAGTTTATTCTTTCGTTGTTGTTTTTTTTCAACAATTCCATTCGACCTTTCTCTTCAAGATGCTTTTCAAGCTCATTTGAGTTAGAAGATGGTGTTTTATTCTCCGTTCTTTTGTTCCGACGATCTACCTTTTATTCCTTCATCCGGAGGCATTGTGATGTTGCTATCTTCGACCCGTCATCTTGTTTTGCCAAGATCATCTTCAATTCCTTCCTTTTCAGCCGGAGTGCTGCCCAAATTATATCAATCCTATTCCTTCTCTATCTTGTTTTAACCGGAGAGTCATAGTGATTGATCCTTATCGTTCCTTGTACATCTCGTTTCTACCGGAGTGTTTGGATGTACTTCTTGTCCATTGCAACCCTTTTCTCATGTTTTCCAACCTACAGGGTTCTAGTAATGATCCTTGTTCCACTTTTCTAACGGAGTGTTTTCAACTTTGTGCATCCTCGTTGTTTTCTTCCGTTCAACTTGTTCAACATCTATAGGTTTTTTTGGTTTCATTCGTTTGTCAAAGAAGGAACTTCGTTTTTACCTTTTCTTTTTCCCTTCCATTTTTTACCTCCGGTGCCATCCTAGATCTCGGGACGAGATCCTCTCATAGTGGTGGAGTGTTGTAACGCACCAAGACCGGAGCTTCAGATGCCTTCTAGGGTTTCCGGGTTTTCGTTGTGTGTTTTGTTTGGTCCGTTGCATTTCATCTTTGCATCATGTGCATTGCATCATGTCATCATGCCATTATTTTTGCAACCATTTCAAAACTCTTTTAAATAAATCGAATGGATCTTCGATCCATTTAAATCGAGGGAAGGATGACTTCTCTTTATAACATATCCTCCCGATAGTAGGGAGCTATATTAAATATTCCATTTTCGGAATCACCCATGAACACACTTGCAAATAATCACATGTCTTTTCTTATTCGAGTTTGTTCCTCAAACTTCGCCCATAAATTCTTTCATCTTTTTCCGGAGCTCCACTAAAAATCCAAATACTTTTGGACACTTCATTACCTTGAACTTATTCAAACCATTTGAATCAAATTCAAATGGATTTGAATTTAGATCTCTCAATCATGGCCTTTCCTATTTTCCCGGAACAAGCACATTTTTGTGAGTCTGGGAAAATTATCTGTGCGTCCAACTTCGTCCCCTATCCTCTCTTTCTTTTCTTCCTTATCTCTGTTTTTTTCTCTTTTGAGTGGGAGAGAGGGTGCCCAACAGGCCATTTAGGCCCAGCTGCACCTCAGACCAGCCGCAGCCCACTTGGGCCTCCCTAGGCCCACCCCAGCGCTGGCCTCTAAGGCCCAGCCCCCACCTACAGCAAACCCTAGCGCCAGGGAGCTTCTCCCCTCGCGCCGCCACAGGGGGAGCGTGCCCGATCCCTTTCCTGCTCCCGCTCGATACTCTGTCCTCTCCCGATTCCCTGCTCGTTCCTCACGCCACCAGGGAGAGGCCCAGCGCTCGATCTCCTCGCTCTCTCCCGATCCCATCGCCTCAGTCTCCCTCGTTTCCTCCCAACGCCGCCGCACGCCCGCAGCTAGCGCCAGGAGCTCGCCTCCTCTTCGCCATGACCTCGAGCCCGATTCCCTCGTCCTTCTCCTCCTGTCGCCCTGGCCTCCTTCCTCCATGGTGCCTCCTCGCGCCCGAAGCCCGTGGTCCGGCGCCCGCACGTCGCCCCGTCGAGCTCCGTCCATCCCTTCTCCTTCTCGGGTTTGTCTCCAGCGCCGCATCGCCAAGGACGCGGAGCGCCACCGTGCAACCCCGCCGGCGACCTCTACCTCCAACGAGGCCCCTTGGCCTCCACCTCGTCGCTTGTCTGCCGTCCCGCCGCGTCCTCCCTATCCTCCGTGGCCGAGTGCCGCTCCGGCCGGTGAGCCCATGCTCCGGCGTCGCGCCGCTGCGACCAGGAGCTCCTCGCCCCGACACGCATTTGGCCCTGCTTCTCCTCCTTGCGCCATGGTCTTAGCCCCTCTGCTCCGTCCGTCGCCTCTGCTGCCCTCCTCGGCGTCCTGCTCGACCTCTCCGTGGGCCACGGACATGTGTTGTAGCCTGCCTTGCTGCCGCCCACCCGAGGCCTCCATGGTTTTGCTTCGATTTGAATTCGACCAGCAAGTTCCTCTTCACAGAACGTCTACACGACGACCACCGAGTACCTCTTCGCGAGTACCACTACCATCGTGTGGATCCGCCAAGACCGTGGTGTAAACGAACAAGTACCCCTACGCGCGAAGACGCCAAGACCGTTTCGGGATTCACCAAGTACCACTACGGCCGGCGACCTCGACGTTCGGCGCCTAAAATGATCACCAAACCGGAGATAACGCCAAGTACTAGGTCAACAAGAACCGCCAAGTTCGTCTTTCGCCGTTTCCGAAATCGTCAATTACCACTCCGAACTATGTACGACGACCGTCACCAAAGACCCGTGTAACGCAAACGTCAAGTTCAACTATCGTCGCGTGAACTGCTACTTCCCACGACGACTCCGTGAACTACTACTTCCCCTTCGACAAGTGAACCCCTCCGATAACGCACGCTTCAAAGGTATAACGTCGAGATGACCATCATGGACGAATGTTGCGTGATGTATGAGTTGCAACCTTTTGTCTGCACCATGTTTGTAGTGTATCTCACTTCCATGCCATCTACTCATGGGACACCTGGTATCCGGGAGCGCCCCACCATCTTTTACATGCATCCGCATACTTCTCCTTTGCAGCGGTATCTCAATTGAGTTACCGGAACCAGAACGTTGCCGTGGCATCGTTACCATTATCGTTGCCGTGGCACCCCTTTTCGTTTCCACCATGATGACAAAATGCTTCATAATGCTCTTGTCAACTTTTAATAAAAAATGCATAAACTTGTTCTTGTCATCCGCATCATGATAACAACTTCAAGATTGGTTAAAATTGATGTTGCACCAAATTGATAATTGCATATGGGGATTTACCGGTTTTGTTGTTTATTATATCCGGACCCATTTAAATTGTTTAGATGGTATAGTTTGTTATGCTACACCTCTTGCCATGTTAACCAACAATTAATATTGTTGAGTACCTAACCGAGAGAGAACTAAATAATTGATGTGGTGTTCCGTCAATGTGCAACTGGTTGCATATTGAGCCCCACTTAACTTGTAGTTTTGTTTGTGCCCCTTGCCGTGCCATGCATATTTAAACCGGACATGCATCATACTTGGTTGTGCATCATGCCATGCTTATGTGGTGGTTGTTTACTATGTTGTGTTCTTCTTTCCGGTGTTGCTTCTTCGGGTTGGTTCCGATAACGCCGGGTTTGTGGGATTCATCCGACTACGTCCGTTTGTCTTCTTCATGGACTCGTTCTTCTTCCTTGCGGGATCTCAGGCAAGATGACCATACCCTCGAAATCACTTCTATCTTTGCTTGCTAGTTCCTCGCTCTTTTGCTATGCCTGTGCTGCGATACCTACCACTTTCTTATCATGCCACCCATTGTTGAACCAAGCCTCTAACCCACCGTGTCCTAGCAAACCGTTGTTTGGCTATGTTACCGCTTTGCTCAGCCACTCTTATAGCGTTGTTAGTTGCAGGTGAAGATTGGAGCTTGTTCCATGTTTGGAACATGGATATTTTATTAGGATATCACAATATCTCTTATTTAATTAATGCATCTATATACTTGGTAAAGGGTGGAAGGCTTGGCCTTATGCCTGGTGTTTTGTTCCACTCTTGCCGCCCTAGTTTCCGTCATATCGGTGTTATGTTCCCGGATTTTGCGTTCCTTACGCGGTTGGGTTATAATGGGAACCCCTTGACAGTTCGCTTTGAATAAAACTCCACCAGCAAGGCCCAACATTGGTTTTACCATTTGCCACCTAGCCTTTTTTCCTTGGGTTAGGCTAGCCCAAGGGTCATCTTTATTTTAAACCCCCAGGCCAATGCTTTTCTAAGTGTTGGTCCAAACTAGAGCCCCTTGCAGCGCCACCTCGGGGAAACTCGAGGGCTGGTTTTAGTTGTACGGATTTCTTATCCGGTGTTGCCCTGAGAACGAGATATGTGCAGCTCCCATCAGGATGTCGGCACATCGGGCAGTCTTGCTGGACTTCTTTTACCATTGTCAAGATGTCTTGTAACCGGGATTGCGAGTCTGATCGGGCCTTCCCGCTAGAAGGAATATCCTTCGTTGACCGTGAGAGCTTGTGATGGGCTAAGTTGGGACTCCCCTGCAGGGATTTGAACTTTCGAAAGGTGTGCCCGCGGTTATGGCAGATGGGAATTTGTTAATGTCCGGTTGTAGAAAACATGAAGTTGAACTTAATTAAAACACATCAACCGCATGTGTAACCGTGATGGTCTCTTCTCGGCGGGGTCCGGGAAGTGAACACGGTGTTGGAGTTATGCTTGACGTAGGTTGCTCTAGGATCACTTCTTGATCATAGATTCTCGATCGTGCTTTTTCTTTCTCTTCTCGCTCTCATTTGCGTTGTTAGCCACCATATATGCTAGTCGCTTGCTGCAGCTCCTCCTCATACCTTTACCTTACCCATAAGCTTAAATAGTCTTGATCGCGTGGGTGTGAGATTGCTGAGTCCCCGTGGCTCACAGATACTTCCAAAACCAGTTTGCAGGTGCCGTTGAACCGTGTAGATGACGCAACCAAGCTCAAGGAGGAGCTCGATGAAGATCTCATTCTTTGTGTTGTTCCATTTCTAGTTGATCAGTAGTGGAGCCCAGTCGGGACGATCGGGGATCAGTGTAGCATTTGGGGTAGTCTTCTTTTATTTTGGGTTCCGTAGTCGGACCTTGATTGTATCTGGTTGATGTAATGCTTTATTCATGTAATTGTGTGAAGTGGCGATTGTAAGCCATGTATGTATCTCTTTCCCTTATGTATTATACATGGGTTGTGTGAAGATTACCTCACTTGCGACATTGCTTTCAATGCGGTTATGCCTCTAAGTCGTGCTTCGACACGTGGGAGATATAGCCGCATCGAGGGCGTTACACTAGTGGAGGAGTCAGAGGCAGATGCCCCATCTTATTCACCCATCAAGGTGCTTGCTCTAAATTTCCATGTTATATTGGTAGCACATATCTTGCAACTGATGCTTTGCATTGCTTCTACTTTGTTGCACTGCCATTATCTTAGTTTACACATCATGTATGTGAATACGCCCTGCCTATCCATTTTTAGTACATATTCCATCTGTCATCATACCATATTTATCCATTCAAATGTTGTTCTTGTGTATCACACGTTCAAACGGAAGAGGGCGATTGCTAATCATGGAGGAGCACGAGCAAAGTATTTGGAAAAGGTAGTGACACCTGATAAATCAAATAGCCCATTAGGTGTAGTTGCAATATCACCTGACCCACAAAACACGGCCCCAACTCTAGCAGACTCTAGCCCTACTACACTGGTTATCTCTGATGCCCCAACTCAGCAGACCCCAACTTCAGCAAACTGTATGAAAATATCGGGGGAGTTCCCGGTTACGGTGGGTGGTCGGGGGCTGAGCGATGCGTGTTTCTCTCGTATGTACGCTCATGTGGGTGAGGCGTTGGGCTCTAACTGAAACCGAGCGAGGTGTTGGGCTCTAACTAAACCCAAGCGACTGCACTAGCTACGTTACTGAACCCGAGCGATCGATCCCTTGCTGTTAACTGAACCCGAGTGATTCCTTCACTGCTGCTGCTAACTGAAGCCGATCGATGATGCCTCTGGATGAATAGTGAGTGTTGTTGGGGGGATTTGGATGAACAGTTCCCGGCGGGGGTTGGATGAACAGGACCCCGTGGTAGTAGAGGCCGTTGTCCCTGGATGAACAGGACCCCGATCGATCGAGCCGGTTGGGGGTGGATGAACGAGACCCCGTGGAGGGCTGGATGAACAATAGCCCGTGGAGGGGTGGTTGAATAGGACCCCATGGAGAGGGCTGGTTGAACACTAGCCGGTGGAGGAGCGCGCGGTGGAGGCTGGATGAACAGTCGCAGGTGGAGGCTGGAGGAGGTTGATGGTGTATGAACAATAGCCCGTGGAGGCACTCGACGGTGGAGATGAACAATATCCCATGGAGTCCAATTTTGCGGTACGCCACACCCCTCCCGATGAACAGGACCCCCGTTTCGACCGTAGCGCTCCAACACAGGTCTATTTCCTCCGTTTTGCGGTATGCCACACCCCTCCCGATCAACAAGACCCCGTTTCGCCTGTAGGAGGTCCAAGAGAAGTCTGTTTCCTCCGTTTTGCAGTATGCTAGACCCCTCCCGATGAACAGGATCTTGTTTCGATTGTGGTCGGCCGAACACATGGTTGTTTCCTCCGTCTATGGTACGCCAGGCCTTGTTTCCATCGGCTGTTCCATCCAAGCCGGTTGGCTCCTGATGAACACGATGTATTCCATTGCCTCCGATGAACACGATGTTGTTTCTCAATTCCGACCCAGCCGGATCGCTGCCCGATGAACAGGACGCGTTGCTCCCGTTCGTTGCCTCTCCATGTACACAAGCCCTAGCTGTCCGCGAGTACATGCTCGAGACCCCGCCCGTATGTACGTACGTGGCCGTATTTTTGCATTGTGGTTTTACGTACGTGTACAGGACTTAGACGGGACTGCGTGAACTGCTATGTCGGGTGCTCTAGAACGACACACGTGCCGCTACTTACTCGGCCACGGTTCATACTTGCAGAGAGACTGATCAACCAATATGTACGTACACGTTCGCGACCAGAATGACAATGCTACGTACGCTTCAACCAGGTGGGTCCCGACTGTCAGGCACTTCCTTGCGTGCGAAGATGTAGTTGGTGGGTCCCAGCAGTCAGGGGGCGAATCATTTTTTTGCCGTTATATGGACGCACTTCCTTGCGTGCAAAGATATAACTGGTGGGTCCCAGCAATCAGGGGGTAAACGTTTTTTCGCAAAATACGGTGGCCCGTCCAGTGGGTCCCTGCTGTCAGGTGGAGTAATCATTATTTTCCGCGTAATAAGGAGGCACTTCCTTGTTGCGGCCATAGACCCAGCTGTCAGCCTCTCCACGTACATTACTCTTCCAATGGAAGTCGTTCCTTGACCACGTTGACCATGCCACACCGAGAGCACCAGGGGGGTGGACGATGGCGAGGCCTAGGAAGGGGACGACCCAGAGCCAGGGAAGATGCGGCAGTGGATGCCCACGCGGGGAGGAGTACGAGGGTTCACTGCTTCAGCTGTGATGTGAGGCTACTGTCGCCGCAGGGCCTAGCTAGCGGTGGGAGTAGTAGGGGCGGTGAGGCCCCCGCGGCAGCACAGCCGGCCATGGGAGACAGGAGCAGGCGGCACGACCGGCACTGCTTTTGGTCACTGGAGCAAGAAGACTAGAGGTTGACGAAGCACTACGGCTGTTGGATGGACATCGTACAGTCACCAGAGCTAAATCATTCATATTGACTAAGTTGACAAAGCCCTCCATCCCGATCAACTTAGTAGGCCCACATGTCAGCCTCCCACAATGCTGGGTCCCAGCTAGCAGGGGGAGTATTCATTTTTTAGTGCGTAATAAGGAGGTATTTTGTTGCGTGTGAAGAAATAGCTGGTGGGTCCGACCTGTCAGCGGGGGGAATGTTTTTTTGTGAAATACAGAGGTCCTTTCGGTGGGTCCCAGATGTCTGGTGGAGGAATCATTATTTTGCGCATAATAAGGAGGCATTTCCTTGTGTGCGGCCGTGGACCCAGCTGTCAGCCTCTCCACGTACAGTCCACGTCCGATGGATGTCGTTTATTGACCACGGCGCGCCGAGAGCACTAGGGCGGTGGACGATGGCGAGGCCTACTAAGGGAACGACACGGAGCCGGCGAAGACTCGACAGTGGTTGCCCACGCGGTGGGGAGTACGAGGGTTTATTGGTTCGGCTACCTTCGCTGGGAAATAACATGATGTGTGGGTGAGTATAGGAATGACCTGGCCAGCAATGGAGTAGGGTGGGGCGGTGCGACCTGTGCGGTAGCACAATCCGCCATGGGAGGCGGGAGCGGGCAGTCCCACCGGCGCTGGTTTGGGCAGCTGGAGCAAGAAGATAATATATTGGAGAAGCAACACAACCACTGGATTAACATCCAATGGTCACTGCTGCTAGAATCGTTTGTGGACTAAGTTGACAAAGCCTTTCGTACACGTCAACCTAGTAGACCCACAAGTCAGCCTCTGAATCTGTCCCAAACAGCATACAACCCGAAATTTCTAGCCAGATTCAAATTAATTTAAAAACTAAACATACCTTAATTTAAATCCAATGAAATTTTACCTGCACAAAAACAATGAAATTTAAAATATCAAAATCCGAAAATGAAAAAGTATTTTGGAACTAATTGCATGTTTGCTGTATTTTTTCATTTTACAGCCCATTTAATATTACTTATAGCCCATTTCTTATTACTTATAGCCCATTTTCTGGGAAAAATGCATCCCTCCTCGTCTTGAAAGATTTTCAGCCTAGCAGGGCGTAGAAAACCAAGTAGGCCTACGTTCGTTATTCTGCAAAAAACAAAATAGCTGGGCTATCCATTTTTAGATAGGAAAAAAAAACAAACTGGGATGGTCATGTGCTGGACGGGCCACAACTCCCGAACATACTAGTTGATACCCTTCTCCGTCTCGAAAAAACAAAATTACGGCACGCGCTGCTGGGTCCCTACTGTCATCTTCACCATGTACAGTCATCTCCTTATTCCTCTCGGTTGTTGACCATGTTGACAAAACCGGAGGGCAGCGCCGCAGCGAGCAAAGCAAGGCAGAGGACGATAGTGAGGCCTCGGACGGGAACAAACAAGAGCCAGGGAAGATGAACAGAGTTTTAGGGTGCAATGGGGCCACGATGCGTGCGCGGCAGCACAGCCAGCCGTGGGAGGCGGGAGCAGGTGGTCCCGCCGGCACTGGTTTGGCTATGGCAGCTGGAGGAAGAAGAGACTGAAGAAACATGACAGACGTTGAATGTCAATCCAACGGTCAAGGTTGGCACAATCGTTTGTTGACTAAGCTGGCACGAAGTAGCATACTTTTTTATATATCTATACCAATAAAAAAAGACCCAAAGGGGAAGATCCAATTAATCTCGGCCATCAAATCATGTCAATCCAATGACCTAGACTGCTTCAATGTCGAGCGCTCAACACGTTTAGTGTGCGGTTAATTTCATGCCAAAAATAGTGCAAATCACATAATAACACGCAAATAATATTCTACTTAATATCCGCATGCACTTAATATACTTCCAAATTAACATGCATTGCACGTACTCATTGACTAGTAGGAAGAAAAGAAAAACTGGGCTCGTTCGCCTGATAATATTCCCGAAACTGCGACCGTTCGATCTTGCGTCACAACTAATACTGCGAGGAAAATGCGTTCCTCTGTCGTCCTCCTCCCTGGGAACGTTCGCCACATAAGTGACTTGAACCCTTGGTTTTCAACCGAGAGGTCTTGGGTTCGAGTCCCAGGAACTCTCAATTTTCTCCTCCTTCCTTACTCGCAAAAAAGAAGAAAGAAAATCAAAGACTTGAGAAGGCGTACAGAACAAGCTAGTGTACCAGTAAAGATACGTTGCAGAGTTTTAGAAAAAAAAGAGACGTGCTCCTGTAGCTGGTTCGAATCCAAACCTGGACTATGACTATATATGGTGCTATGCTACTCTGCAAGTAATGAAACTGACATATCCAGCATTACCCTCTCCTCTACTTACTTTGCCTAGCATCAGAAGCTCTAGCCACAGGAACCATGTCTGCTGGTTGCTCGTCCACCTGTACTTCAGCAGGCAACAACCAGTTATGTGCCGAGTCACCACCCGTACCATCTCTTGTGGGTCTCATCACACCCCCGTCGGCACATTCACCGCAGCTGGTTGCCCATCGCAACCCGCTGCCATTGGTGTGGTGCCACTGCTGCAAATCACGCTGAGTCATCCGTCGCATCTCAACCACAATCCTCAACCCTGGCCGAGTCTTCTACAAATGCCTGAATCATGGGGTAATAATATGTTTAATTGTTGTTCTACTGCTTTCAGTTGCTGATTTTTTAATAGCTTCATTGATGATCTTCCAATTTGATTCATGCAGAAAAGGGAAGATTCGTGTGATTTGTATTTCTCAGAAGTTGCTGATGTGGGGGAATGCAACTATGCTGATTATTTTGTTAGTCGAGGAATCCCAATACCAGTAGGTTGGGGTGTTGGACAAGCAACTAAAGGAACAGCAAAAGAGGAAGATGCAGAGCAGAAGTTTAATGATGTAGTTCCTCTGATCATGGCCAAGCAACAACTGTTGAACGGCCTTGACAACAATGAGGGGATGAAAGAGCTTATGAAGATAACCGGCAAAATCGATGTGCTCTGTAGGATTATTGTCTCTTTATTTTTAGTGTATGTAGGACTCGTGATGTATTCATTGGCTATGACATGAGCCCTTTGCTGAAACTAGTAATGAATGAAACCTGTGTAGCAGGCTAGGCATAGTGTTGTGAACATGTAATGATTTCTATTAATGGAAATCAGTGGGTATCCCCTTTTGCTCATAAATAAATAAATAGTAGAGGCCCTTTTTGTAACAAATCAATAAATTAGCAGAGGCCCTGTCAGGTCAGCTTTGTTCCCATTCAAAGACATCGAGCAAATTACAGTCCAACAACAAACTATGTCATCAAATTCAGGTTTCAGAGCCAAATATGAGTACGACTAAACAACAATGTCATCATGTTTTAGTCGTCATACAATCACCAAACACAAATGAACATACATAACAAGTGATGTTCTCACAGCAAAATACTAAACTACACGTTCATCAGGTTTCAGTTGTCATAGCAAACACAATTTCACATAATAGATAAAAAACGTCTTCTGACATGAAAATACGACAAAAGCAATCTAATCATCTGCAGCTGCAACATCAACATCTTTGCCATGTGTATCAGTCTGAATCGTAATTCCCCAAAGTGTCATCTTCTTCTTCATCGTCAATGTCCTCGAATGTGGGCTTCTTGTTGATCAACACTTGTATGCCCACAACATTATAGGCAATCTTTTCTCCAGCGTCATTGATGTGATGGTTCTCAAAGATATTAGGAACATCTGTGGAATCTTGTGCATCAGGAGCAGTGTAAGCATCGTCTTGTTGTGCAACTTCATTAAACGAATTCCTCTGCTCAAACCTTTGCAATACTCTCCAGTGATCGCTACGTGCAAATTTGTCTTCCAAGAAAAATATCTGTGTTGCTTGATTTGCCAACATAAAAGGCAAGTTGGTCTGGTACGCCGCCTTGACATTGATGGATTTGAAATAATCATCAGCTCTGGGTTTTGCGATCCTGGAAAACAGGTTATACCAACGACATCACAAGAGAACCACACACCGCTCATCCTTGAAACTGGAGATATACTGCAACTGAACAATGTCTGTTATGTTAGCATACATTTCAGTTGTCTCTCTGTCGTACATATCAGGACCCATTGCTAGTGAGTAAAGGGCATCATCAACTGCCTGCCCATCGTCCCGCATCTTCTTAACCTATGGTTAGAAAATAGACAAGCTGATCATCTTATGTACTCAATATATTAAAAAAACTGACAGTGCAATTCAAAAGCTTACATGGCTCTTGAACCATTTTGCAAATCCTACCATAACCAGTTTGTCAATGTTTCTTGGATTTTTCGGCAGTAACTCCTTTTTGTAGATGCTGCACAACATAGTGATCGCGTCAAACATGAAAATACATAAGAATGTGCTGCAAGTCTAGTAGATTACGATGTATAAGCTTCAGTACTTAGCACTGACTTGATATAAGGTAGTATCTCAGGAAGGTTATTCAACACATACCAAACCATCTTGTCCAAATCTTTAGGTTTGTCCTCTTGTCGACTCTTCCCTGTAACTCGAACAGAATAATAGAAAAGCCCGGGATTGTCTTCACCCACCTCTTTGCTAAGCTTATTAGCTATTTCAATGTATTTTGAGCAGAATGTCACCGCTTCTGTAGCAATGTAGGCCTTTGCAATGGAACCCTCGGGTCTAGCTCTGTTTCACACATAACCCTTGAAAGTGCAAAGCCACCTTTCAATAGGGTACATCCAGCCATACTGTACTGGACCTCTAAGTAGTGCCTCATCATGTAGATGAATAGCCAAATGCACCATCACATCAAAGAAGGCTGGAGGAGGTATCTTCTCAAGGTCACATAGGACAGTTGGTATCTTGTCTCTAAGACGCTCCAAAGCATCTACCCTGATATTTCTACTGCAGAGTTCCCTGAAGAATTGTCCCAACTCTGCAACTGCTCTATATAAGTTAGGGCGGCCCAGTCGTCTAAGGATAACATGTAAAACCCTTTGAAGTAGGACATGGCAGTCATGAGTTTTCAACCCTTGTACCTTGTTTCCATCTGCACTGACTCTCCTTTCAGGTTTGGAAGCAAATCCATGTGGGAATCTCACACGTGACAGGACCTCGCAGAATTCTTTTCTTTTTACCTTGTCCAAGACGTACACAGATGGTGCCATATCCCGTGGTTTACCTTCATCTTGCAGCTGCAAATCCTGTCTGATACCCAGGTGTGTCAAATCAATCCTAGATTTTAAGGTATCCTTTGTATTGCCTTCAATATTAACAAGTATGCCGATTATGCTATCACATATATTTTTCACGATGTACATCACATCAAGATTATGCCGCAGATCAAAATCTTTCCAATACTCCAAGTCCCACAAAGTGGACCTGCGGGTAAACAATAATCTCTCTTCTACCCTGCCACGCTTCCTTTTCCCGCTACCATTACCAGGATGGTTTCCTGGTGTAATATGCCTGACCTTCTCCAATTCCACTTGCAACTCATTGGCGCTGAGCGTCTTTGGCACATCACGATTTTCATGCTTTGCATTGAACACATGTCTTCGGTATTTTGTAGGACGCGGCTTGTCCTTCGCGAGGAAACGACGGTGTCCAATGTAACAGATCTTGCTAAGTATTGCGTATGATAGCGGATTCCTATCACAGCGAACACATGCATTGTAACCATGTGTCGTTCACCCTGACATAGTTCCCAAACTCGGATAATCATGGATGCACCAAATTATAATAGCATGCAGAAAGAAATTAGCTGGTGGGCTACTATATAGGTCTTGAGTGAGAACACCCCTCCATAGTTGTTGAAGTTCCTCCACAAGAGGCTCCATGAATAAATCAAAATCCATTCCAGGACTTTTTGGACCTGGGATGAGCAAGGCCATCATGTAGTTTGATTCTTTGGTGCAGACATTTGGAGGCATGTTGTAAGGGACAACAAGCACTGGCCACATGCTATATGTGGCGCTCTAGTGGCCAAATGGGTTAAATCCATTTGAAGCTAAGCCAAGTCTAATGTTTCTCGGGTCAGCAGCAAACTTTTTGTGTTTCTGATTGAAGCTTTTCCACTCACTACCATGAGATGGATGGCTCGTTACATTCTGATCTCTCTACTCTTGGTTCCTAGAATGCCACATTACATCCTCTCTTGTTTCAGCATCATGAAACAACTTCTGCAATCTTAGTGTAATTGGAAAATGTCTCAGAACATTATGAGGAATCCTCTTCACGGCATCGCCATCTTTCCATCTTGATGATTTGCATTTCGGGCATTCACTTAAGTTGGCATAATCCTTTCGGAACAGAACACAAATATTCTTACAAACATGGATCATACCATATCCAATTCCAACTCCACTAAGGAAATTCTTCATTTTACTGTAGGTGTGTGGCAGCTCAGACGCATCTGGGAAAGCTTTGCGGAAAGCAACCAACATCGCATCGAATGATTTGTTGGTCATCCGCTCAGATGTCTTCACCTAAAGAAATGTGACCATAGCTGAGAATACTGACAACTTATTTCCTGGGGAGACAGCCACGTTGCATTGTTCCAACATGCGGGCCCACCGTTTTTCTTCTGCAGGTGAAAGTTCACTAAATGCACGAGCATTTCGTAGCATTGTTTCAATATTGGTCAAACTCAGTGGCTCCGCCACCACCACCTCCTCCTCCTCCTCATCCACCTGAGCATCAGGTAGATCAAGATGGTGATCTGCTGCTTCCACATAGTCAGTAACATTGACATTCACAGCTTCACCATGATGAACCCACCTAGTATATGTGACCGACATCCCATACAAGTGTACATGATTTTGCACAGTTGACTGGGGTCTTGTAACTGAATTCATACAACTGCTACACGGGAAGAGCACATCTGATTTTGGACCACCGTACTTAGCTCTGTAAAGTTCATGAAGTTTTCAACCCCCTCGACTTATACACCATAGAATCTTGAAGCAGAAGCTATCCAAGTCATGTCCATCTGTTAGACATACAAATTAGTTCTTCTACTAGATATTACAGGAAAAACATATATGCTTTTTTATGAAGTCCAGAAAAATACCTAGGTCAATGTCTAAAGCTGTGGCAAGATATTTGGACAAGCAGATCTAAGTAACGAAATATATTTAAAGCTAATTCAGCAAATAGATTTGAGTGCTAAATTATGGCAGGCTGTTGCAGCAGTCAATGAGGCCGAGCACACAACCATCAAACTATCAAAGGCCATCGCAGCAACAAAGATCGAGTATAAAACGGTGTACAACTATTTCACCTAACAGATTGGCTACTAGACCATGGCAATCTACGTCACAATAAATATATGGCAGGATATTTTAGCAACAAATTGGGCTTGGCATGCCATCTCAGCTAAGTAGATTGAGTGCAGAACAGGGCATGGAAGCTTCTTATGCAGAGCATATTGACTATAAACTACTTCAGCAAACAGTGAGATTAACAGTGTCTATCAGCTAACATTCAGCGCTACACCAACATGCACGGGGCCTTAGTCTAGAATGCGTGTACGGTGGGAGAAGCTGACGCTGTGCATCTCCACATGAACGTCCCCAGCGGTGGCGGCGCTGACCGCCATGCGCCCCCACAAGAATGTCGCCAGCGGTGGCGGCACGGCTCGAGGACGGTAGTCTACAAGAGCGTACTGTGGGAGCGAGGGGATCACCATGCTTCCCCTCGACGAACCACAGCGCTAACATATTGGCGCAGCGGGGAGGGCGGCTTTGTTTGAGCAAATGGAGTGGAGTGGGATGGGGGGGGGGGGTTTGGGGCATATTATTGGCTAGTTGGCCGAAGGGCGGTTGAATTTGCGATTTAGGGGGAATTTTTTTGGGGGGATTTTCGCGCGGTGGGCGGGGGGAGTTTGGCGCATGGTAGGTTTCTCCAAGTGCAGTCCCACATGTCAGTGAAGAGGCAAGCTGAAGCGCGTTCCATTTTTGTGAGCCGTGTGCAGGACCGAACGTGTGTGTGGTGCAATGCGACCGTGACAGGGGTGCTGTGAGTGTACCACCTTTTTTCCTTTTCAACTAGGTGATTCTCCCCATAAAAAAACCTGGTGCTTCACGTGATCCATCGATACTACTGCTAGTAATACGGTAATCCCGACTAGAACGGTGCGACCGGGTCTTTTCTCGCGCGATATGCTGGGAGGTTGGCTTACTCGGGTTTTTTTGACTAGTAATGCTAGACCTACGTAATCCCAGTTATGTAATTAACGTAATGTGAAATGTGTGAGATGTTGATTGTAGATTGGGGGGAGGGAGGGGCCCACCACCATGAAAATCAGGGAGGAGAGAGAGAGAGGCAATTTACGTTAACCCTTTCATAGGTTCCCGTAGATGTAGAAAGATGTGAAATGCATGAATGTGTAATGTAAGTACTATTGGAGTGCCTAAGATAAATTGTCTATGTAGACCCTATGTTTTTATTTAGTTCACATGTTCGCTTTGTCTCGGTTCAATAAAAAGCAGATTTGGTGATGATGGTGTGCCTGCCATCCTGCAATATAGGCCGTCCGATCTATATCTAACAGATAGGAAGGAAACTATGACAATTTACCCGCACTCCTCTCCACATTTGCAGATAACGCATTCCCTTGTTCATCCTTTTCTTCCACAAGATCTTGGTGTTCCATGCAACACACATGCATCTTGCTAGTACTCCTACAATATACTATATTATTGTGAAAGTTCATATACACCGGCGGAGATTAATGAAAACACGGCAGATTTTCATTACATTTCGAACTTTTATAGGGCAGAAAAATAAAAGAAACCCTACCCTAAACCTATTCAATGGCGGTGACCGACGTCCTCCATCTATGATATCCATGTACGGGGGCGGGTTTCAAGATGAAGGTGCGGTCTCCGGTGAGGAAGAGTAGAACACGGGAGACGGACCGGCTAGTTGGCACACCATGCCATGCCGCCTCCCATGCCCTACTCATCCTTGGAGGACTCCTCGACCTCAGCGGTGTCGGACATTGGACGGCGGCTAGTAGGACGCGTGGCTGACGGTGCTCCCGTCGTCGGCCGCCATCGTGGCCACCGCTTGTGCGGCTGTGTCCGCGTCCGGCTACACCGCTATTGCATCGCGTGCGGCGATTTGAGCGAGGGCGGCAACCTCGAGCTTCATCCCTAAAGGCAAAGCTCTCCCATAGAGCGTTCGCGCTCGTGGTCATGGCGGATGTGGTGCCAGGTAGCAGGACGATGCGCTATGGTGTGGAGGTTAGCTGGGCATTGCCGCTTTAAGTAGCGCATTCCGGTGAGGCCAAAGCGCCCGGGCGCATCATTAAGTCACCGAAGTTTGTTCCTCGGGCACCGAGCCTCTTAACGACGGCATGCGGACGGACGGCATGAATGCGGGCAGCTGGTGTCGGCTCGGAACGCACCGCGCGACGGTGCGAGGGACAAGGGTTTTTGGTGTGCCAGGGTAGTCAGCTGTGGTCATGGCAACGTTGGAGATGCCCTTTTCTCACATGCGACCCCACATGTCATTGAAAAAGTAAGACGACCCTACATGGTCTCAGGTCTTGGGGATGCAGTTCGCTGCAGTACACCACTCCGCGGACGCGTCGCGGCGCGCGCACACTTCGGCGCCCCGTGCATCCTCGATGAGCCGGGTGTTGATCTGCTGGTCATGCCACAACGCTAACGCCACCCTCGGCACACTGAAAACCGACCATGTCCAGCAACGATGAGCATGTCGCTCACCGTGGTCGCCCTGTCCAAAGGCGGTGCTAGAGCTGCGCCACGTTGCTGGCCCCCATGACCCACATGAACGGTTGCCGGTGGCGAGGAGGTCGTGGGCTAGCACCTCCATTGGACTAGTCTGCGCCACTTCGTCCAGATAGGTGTGCCCTACATGTCAGTTTCCATGTTTTCCCGGCCATATTCGAGCGTCAGTGCTCCGTGTTACGCATTAGGCACAGAACACGTGGTTTTTGTGCCATGGTTCAAATGTGGTACAGTACCTAGTTGTTACCCTAGCCCCAAGTGTGGTGGTTTTGGGTATGGTACCACCCTTTTCCTTTTCAAGTAGTGAAGCGTAACACTTGACTAAGTAGACGGATGGTGTGCTAAATGTAGGTGTCCGACTGTTTGAAAGAATAATTGAAGTGTGCCTGATCCGTAGACGCATTTAGGGGTCCAACTTACCATGTTTCGGTAGTAGTAACTATACTAGTCCCTGCGTACTACCTCTGTTTTTATTTACTCCACATTTTAGCTTTGCTCAAAGTCAAACTTTGTAAACTTTGACAAAGTTCGTAGACAGAAATAATAATATATACAATAACAAATCAATACCATTAGATTCATTATTGAATATACTTTCACATCATAATGTTTGCTATTGTAAATGTTCATATTTCTACTCTTACTAGCAAGATGCCAGTGTGTTGCACGTAACATCAAGATGCATTTGTATGACTAGTTTATCTTGTGAGAGAAAATGATGAACGAGGGAAGGCCTTAATTGCAATGTGGAGAGGTGTGTGGGTACCTTTTTGCAAAATTGCCATAGTTTCCTTCCTATCTGTCAAATATAAATCGGATGGCCTATATTGCAGGATGGCAGGCACACCATCATCACCAACTCTGTTTTTATAAGAGTCCGTCCAATTTATATCTGACGGATAGGAAGGAAACTATGGCAATTTTGCAAAAAGGTGCCCACACACCTCTCCACAATTGCAAATAAGGCCTTCCCTCGTTCATCCTTTTCTCCCACAAAATAAACTTCTCATACAAATGCATCTTGATGTTCCGTGCAATGCACGGGCATTTTGCTAGTGTACATAAAAAGCAATGTTGGTGATGATTGTGTGCCTGCCATCCTACAATATAGGTCATCCGATCTAAATCTAACGGATAGGAAGGAAACTATGACAATTTACCCGCACTCCTCTCCACATTTGCAGATAAGGCCTTCCCTAGTTCATCCTTTTCTCCCACAAGATCTTGATGTTCCGTGCAAGGCACGGGCATCTTGCTAGTTTTCTATAAACTTGTTCAAATTTTATGATGTTTGACTTCAGTCAAACCTAATATGAAGAGTAAATAAAGAAAGAGGGAGTATCTTACTCCGTGACCAACACGGAAGGGAAAACGAGACAACTTATTGTTTATTTGAGCCATTCAAGTAAAATCATGCAGCGTTTCTTATTTCTTATTCCTCCCCAACCCTCTTCTACATCAATCATGCCGCCCTCCGGTCGAGCCCATCCTCTCGCATGCCTCATTTGAACATTCCTCCGAGTATCATTCGCATATGGGCCTAGACCATGCTTGTATTTCCAATGTTGTAATTTGTTTGACATGCATACAAACAAACGATTCGTTTAAAGTTTCACATTGCCTCCTCTACGTGTCGCTTCCCGTCTTTGTTTTGACATCCCATTCGACACATCTTGACGAGATCGATTGATGTTTAGAGATCAATAGCGTGTCGTGCAAGGAGATAAAGGTTTGGTCTGTTTCTATGATAGAGATGACCCATGGGGGCGTGTGGGGATCAAAGGGAGTATATTGTACGTGCATAAGCAAAACGAACGTATTGTACCCACCCTAGTCCTCTTTCAATCGATCTCCGGACCCCGAGATGAAATCGAGAGAAAACGAGTGGGTGCATGTGTGATACCTAAGGCGGATCCAAAATTTTGAACCGATGATCATAGCCATCGGCTAACTATATTATTAACCATGCTCTAATGCGTTTTTCTAAATAGCCTTTGACTATTGACAAGATTAATAGTACATGAGATGTATAATGCAAAAATATTTCATTGGAAGCTCCTTTCACATACGAATTTGACCGTATGCTTTGTGTAAGTTGCATGTCATATATTATTACTCTAACATTTGATCCAAGTTAGGCTCGAAAAACGCATTAGGCCCTGTATAGTAGATGGAAGGAGTGAGTAGTAGTGTAAGTGGATCATCTGACGTAGGTATCCCTGCCTTACCCTCCCTTTCGGTCACTTACTGGCAGACCCCATGCTTGCTAGGCCCCGCATGTCAGTTACTCAATGGGTTCGGCCATGTCAGGGGATCCTCATCTGTAGTATACTCCGCATAAAACGCAAGGAGTGGTAGTATAAATGACGTGGACGGGGAAGGTGAGGGGACGAGGATCCCTTGCCATAGCCTAGCCTACCTTTGAGTCATTGACACATGGTCCTCAGAGCATGGGACCCACCTGTCAGTGTGTTGACGCTCAAAAATGGCATGATCGCAAAGAGTGACTTGAGTCTATAATGGGAAGAGGTTAAAATTATGATTGCATTTAATCATTTGATGGCCCTCTTCAAGATGATCGAAATAAATATGAAGATGGACCAAAACGGAGCTCAAGTGCAAAACATATGACAATTTCGAAGATACTCGTGTTGACATCAGATTATAAAATGGCATGAAACCTAATTAACATGGCCTTGGATGAAAAAACTTTGAGATGAAAAGTTCTTCGTCTCGTCGAAATGGATGATTTTGATATAAACATCGTCCCCATCCCAGGTCGTATGCAAAAGTTACAGGCAAAACAATGGGCTGCAGCAGTATTTGGCCGGATCATCCTGGCCAGGATCCGGATCATCCGGCCGGAGGCCGGATGAATGAACCAAACGTTCGGGCTATCATCCGGGCAATGTAATAGAACCATAATTTTCGGGGCCCTTGAAGCCGGATCATCCGGATGGCACCGAGATCATCCGGGTGAAGCCCGGACGATCCCAACACGAGTCCGGACGTCCGGACAACTTTTTCTGCTACAGACTTTAGAAAATGGCCTTAAACACTCTCAAGATGGCCTCAGATAAAAAAGTGTTCAGCATCATAGTTGTGCGTATCATTGAGATGGTCAATTTTTATATAAAAATCATTTTAATACGAGTTTGTATGAAAAAGTTACGGCCCGATTAGTGGACTGCTGTCAGAAATCTGAGCTTGGCCGGATCATCCGGGCCTATTGTCGGACATCCGGGCCGGAGGTCGTGAGAAGTCCGAATTGGGTTAGATTTTGATGATTTGGATGGCAAGTCAAGTCCTTTTATTGTACGGGAAGTTCATCCTCCTCTTATATAGACAAGAGGTGACAGCCGATTGAACAACACACAATCGAACAAATCTATCTACATCTTTTACCTTTACTTTTCCTTCTCCCTTGTTCTCCTTCTTCCTCGTACTTCGTTCGTTCTTCTTCATTGCAGGGCAGTGAACCTCGAGGCCCTAGGGGCGATCAGGTCGACCTAGGGTAGCCCATGGCTGCCGCACGTCTAGACGGGGTCCCTCCCGGGCACGTGGGGTTTTGGGTCTACAAAAGCACCCGCCGGATTGCTTGCTACTGCGCTTTCGGATGTTCTACTTTTGCTATAAAATGTTCCTGGCAGAATGTTTACATGTTAAGCATTTTTGCCGAGCTTGTTGTTGTTGATCCGTTCATGCTATGATGTTGTTCTTGCCATGTTTAGCTTCTACGCCATGTCAACTTGCTGGGTGTATGCTTAGTTTGTCCTGCAATGCCTTGTAGTGAGTGCATCGAGCTCATAAACATGACTACTTAATATATCTTTTGCCATGTTCCAGTTTTTCACAAAGTCTGAATCTGTTAATGATAATTGCTATGTTCATATGGTTGCCATTGTATTTTCTGATCCCTTTTGGCTTATGGTCAGTAAGGGACTTTTGTTGTGTGCTTTGAGTAGCTTCACGCCATGCCTTGCTTTGCCATGATATGTTCCTGTAGCATGTTGTTACCTTGCTCTAAACATTGCTTCCTGATGTTAAATTCCTGACATGTTGCTATTTTCACAAAGTTTGTAACCTGTTATCTTTTGCACTTTTGCCATGCTTATTTGAACCTGCTATTTAGTGAATTAGCCATAGCTCAGTGTTCATCTTTTGTCAAGCATCTTGAGTGGATCCCTGCCATGTATATTCTTGCTATGTTAGAGTGTTGTAGCATGTTGTTCTTGATGCATTTAGATGGCCTCGTGTTGTTAATCGCAGATCGGTGCCATATTTTTTTGCTTGTCATTTCCAAACCATGCATCCGATTCCGGTGATCTTTATATCGATTTCGACCGAAATCAACTCATCTTTCCAATGGCACTCTTGGTTTTTCAAGTTGTGGCCAGGTTCAATCATTCCTTTCCGAAACATGCCTATGCATCACATATCACATCCTGCATATCATGACATGTTTCGCATCATGTTGTTTGTGCATTGCACGTGGTTGATTGTGTCTCCCTTTGCTTGTTGTTCTTGCTTGGATAGAGCCGGGAGATGAGTACTTGATCGAGGAGCCCATTGAGTACGTTTAAAAGGACCAAGCTAACGTCAACTCGGAGAACTTTGCAGGCAAGATGACCATACCCTCGAAGTCACTTCTATCTTTGCTTGCTAGATGCTCGCTCTACTGCTATGCCTATGCTTCGATACCTACCACTTGCTTATCATGCCTCCCATATTGCCATGTCAAACCTCTAACCCACCTTGTCCTAGAAAACCGTTGTTTGGCTATGTTACCGCTTTGCTCAGCCCCTCTTATACTGTTGCTAGTTGCAGGTGAAGATTGGAATTTGTTCCTTGTTGGAATATGTTTATTGTTGGGATATCATATTATTATCTTGTCTATTTTAATGCACCTATATACTTGGTAAAGGGTGGAAGGCTCGGCCTTATGCCTGGTGTTTTGTTCCACTCTTGCCGCCCTAGTTTCCATCATACTGGTGTTATGTTCCTTGATTTTGCGTTCCTTACACGGTTGGGTTATAATGGGAACCCCTTGATAGTTCGCCTTGAATAAAACTTCTCCAGCAATGCCCAACATTGGTTTTACCTTTCGCCACCTAGCCTCTTTTTCCCTTGGGTTTCCGGAGCCCGAGGGTCATCTTTATTTAAACCCCCCCGGGCCAGTGCTCCTCTGAGTGTTGGTACAAACAAGAGCCCTTTGCAGCGCCCCCTCGGGGAAACTCGAGGTTTGGTTTTAGTTGTACGGAGCGCTCATCTGAGTGTGTCCTGAGAATGAGATATGTGCAGCTCCTATCGGGATTTGCCGGCACATTCGGGCGGCTTTGCTAGTTTAGTTTTACCATTGTCGAGATGTCTTGTAACCGGGATTCCGAGTCTAATTGGATTGTCTTGGGAGAAGGAATATCCTTCGTTGACCGTGAGAGCTTGTGATGGGCTAAGTTGGGACACCCCTGCAGGGATTTGATCTTTCGAAAGCCGTGCCCGCGGTTATGGGCAGATGGAAATTTGTTAATGTCCGGTTGTAGAAAACCTAAAGCTTAACTTAATTAAAATGAATCAACTGAGTGTGTGGCCGTGATGGTCTCTTTTCGGCGGAGTCCGAGAAGAGAACACGGTCTCGAGTTATGCTTGAACGTAGGTTCTTCTAGGATCACTTCTTGATCATAGTTGTTCGAACATGCCTTTGCCTTCTCTTCTCGCTCTCTTTTGCGTATGTTAGCCACCATATATGCTATTCGCTTGCTGCAGCTCCACCTCATACTTTTACCCTTCCTATAAGCTTAAACAGTCTTGATCGCGAGGGTGTGAGATTTTTGAGTCCCCTTGACTCACAGAGTCCTTCCAAAACCAGATGTAGGGACCGATGATACCGCTCCAGGTGATTCGACTGAGCTCAAGTGGGAGTTCGGTGAGGACTCAGGACGATACTATGTTTCTTTTCCAGACGATCAGTAGTGGTGCCCAGTTGGGGCGATCGGGGACATTGTTGCATTTGGGGTTTATCTTTATTTTGGTTCCGTAGTCGGACCTTGAGTGTAACTAGATGAATGTAATGATATTTATGCTATTTGTGTGACGTGGCGAGTGTAAGCCAACTATGTACCTTTTCCCTTTATTCATTACATGGGTTGTTTTGAAGATTACCTCAGTTGTGACATTGCTTACTATGCGGTTATGCCTCTAAGTCGTGCTTCGACACGTGGGAGATATTGCCGCATCGTGGGCGTTACAAATATAGAGCGCGCTGAAATTTAGAGGGGAGTTAAAGCTTTGCGTGATAGGGTGCAAGTACTTCACCAAGAGAGAATTGATAGGGAATTACCTCAAAGAAAAGAAGCCTTGCTAGTGTCAGGATCTGGAACTATTTGCAAATTGATTGGTCCTTAGGTGCCTCAATGAAGGAGCTAGTCATCAATGCAAGCAGGAGTTTTAGGAAACCTTTCTTCACTGAAGTGGTCTTTATAGCTTGCTGGAATATATGGATTGTCAGAAATGCTAAGGTCTTTAGGCATGAGAGAGCTGGATTTAATAAATGGAGAACAGCTTTTCTTCATGATATTGCCCTTATGCAATATAGGGTTAAGCCTGCTTTTAAGGATGATCTCCTTAAATGGATCTCTTTTCTTCCACCTTGATCCTTTTTGTTGTTTTTCCTCCTTTTAGTTTAGCTTGATTACCCCTTGTAATCCCCCTTGTACTTGTTCTTGTCTTGCCTTTTAATAAAGTTTTGATTTGCTGTGGGGGTTTTTTCCTACAGTCCACAGTCAAAAAAAAAGAAAAGAAGCCTTGCCAATTGATATAACCGGTAAAAAGAATGATGATTCGAAAACTAAAAGTGCTTCGGTTGAAAAAGCCCAATCAAGTAGTATATATTGAGAATCCATCAAATCCAAAGAGGCAAACATTGTTGAGAAAGGGCATGGAAAGTATAGCAAGACAACCATACTTGATTTTTCTGAAGTTAATGGAACCTACTTCCTACCCTCTGAGTTTCGTGCCATAAAAATTGACGAGCTTCAAGAACAAGTAGCCGAAGAAAGTTGGGTGGACAAACATCTTCAAACTAATGATGCACGAAATCAAGAAAAAGATGATGACAAGGCATTGGGGAGCTATCCAAAGGCAGAGCAAGATATTGTTCAAGTCACACCACCATCATTCTTTCCCAACATATTTGAAGAGGTATGTTTAGCAAGTAATTTATCTATTTTCAGATTTGGTCAAAACTTTATTGTTGATGCATCTATTAGAAAAATCCTCTTAAGTAATTTTGAAAGACCAATGAAGAAGGGTAATTTACTTGTTAGCAATAAAATTGTTATAGAACATATCGGTCAACCCATTGCGCCATTTATAAAGACCGATAATAACTTATTGTTGCAGCCAAAGCTTTTCCCGGTGCTTTATTTAAAATTCATATCTAATTGGGTAGCTTTGCTTGCTTCATACTTGGCTTACGCATGGTCTCAATTAAGATATGTATGTTCTAACTACTTTGATTTCAGAAATTTAATGCCAAGGTTAATATCTTTTGAGAAAACCGATGCTAGTATAGTTTCTTATTTAAAGACATCGAAAAAAGAATGTGAAAGAGAATTCATAGCCGAATGGGAAGATGACAAATCTGAACCATTCGTTTGCTTAACTCCAAAGCCGTTCTCACAACAAGATCAGTTAGACAACAAAAGGTATACCTTCGATTCAAACATGTGTGACCAAATCTTTGATTTGTTATTGAAAAATAATTACATTAGAATTCTCGATCACCATGTTAAGCCATCTACCCAAGGACAAATGTATTATAAGTTGCTTAATTCGTTCAAGCATAGTTTTGAGGATTTCAACGTGTTTCATCAAATAGTTAAATCGGCCATTGATAAAGGACGATTAGAATTTGTGGAGACACCACTAGATGACGAGTCAATTCCAATTGGTCCTCATGGCAAAAGGTTTTTTCATCGGCTGCTTCAAGCCGATCAATTTAAAGAGAAGGTAAAAACTACAGGTGATGGGATCGAGCTTTCAAGTAATCAAGTTGTTGAAGAGCATAATGAACATAATCTTGAGGACAAGAATTCCGTTAAAGCTACAATGAAGACACCAAGGATTGGGGGCAGCAAGAAAATTCAGAGATCAATGCAAGCACGACCAAAGGAAACAAAGGACAAAATAAGCACAAGGGTAAGAGATCAAAAATCACTTTCATAGAGTTACTAGCTAAATATCAAAAACCAAGTGAAGAGAAAAGTGCTTATCGACCAAGTAGTGCAAACGCATCAAGATCACCCTGGTGCTGATATTTCACGATTGGAGCGGATCCTACGACGAACACGAGAGGGGAACGAGGGGAAACGCAAGAGAAAACACTCAAACCGACAAGATTCGGTGACACATATACTAGATTCTTGAAACAGAAAGAGATACTCAATCCAGATCCAACAAAGGACAATACATAGGTAACGAGTTCTTCTCCGAGAGGAGGTATTGAGGTCTTCCCGTTAGGTGTCTTGAATCCAAGTGGATCTTCTCCGAGGAGGTGACGGTCTCTCTTGGTGGAGTAGATCCGGATGGATGAGCGAGGCTCTATCTCACATATGAGCTATCACAACGCTAACCCTAGAAAGAGGGAGGAGGAGGTCTATTTATAGTCTTAGTGGACGAAGGGGTACATGGGCTTCGGCCCAACATGCAGTCGGCTCACAGGCGTTGGACGTCCGGCGGCATCGGTCGTCAAGAGGCTTGCAGGTGATCAGACCTCCAGCCAGGGTCGGTCGTCCAATGTTTTGGCTCTGTTGGGGCTTGGTGGTCGTCTGGTTGGGGTCGTACGTCCGGTTCATCGGTCGTCCAAAGGGCTCCATTATTATGGTGTTTTGGCTCGGACCCATAGGTGTCGGATTTCTGGAGGGCGTCGGCCGTCCGGTGGCTCTAGTGTGTCGGCCATCCGGTAGCTGTCGGTCGTCCGGGCGTTGGAGTCTTCGCTGGGAGGAACTTGGTCGGCTGGCTGATGCTCTAGGCGGCGGTCGTCCGACAAGCTTCGGTCATCCAATGGCTGGAGGTTTGATGGCACCTCTTCTTCTTGTCCCTTTTACTTGGTGTCCTCGTCATCTTCTCCGTTGGGTGCAGCTGCTCCATGGCCCTCCTCCAAGTACCTGATCATGCATAGGGTTTCCGCTTGAGGTAGTAGCCATGTCTTACATGTAGCAAGTGGTAGTTTGGCAAGGAGCGAGTTCACCTTATATTCAATAACCTTAGCTCGAGCTCTTGTGATTGGTCCAAGTGGTGTCATAAAAGATGGCTAGGTCCATGGGGGTGACCTTGGGGTGCTCCGGATCACGTCATGTCTATATACTCAGCAGAAGCCATACAAACTTCATATCCTAACCCATTCTTCTTTTCTTTCAAAACATGGTCTTCGTGAAGAGCTTTGAGTTGTTCTTGAGATAACACCTTTTTCGAATGGTGCTAGTTGTCCCAGGCCATCACATACGGACGGGCTAGTGGTGATGTCATAACCCATTTGCTGCATTGTGTACAATGTTATCGTACGAAGAATTGGGTAAATATTCACCATCTTTGTTAAACACAGATATTTGTGTTATTTTTTATTTTCACTTTCACCGAACGATGTGGCTATTTTTGGGATTATTTTATTCTATATTGTACCAAAGGAGGTAAAGGCGTACGGAAATTCGTACCTTTCATGTCATGGGATTTGTTTATGACACGAAATATTGGGTCTTCCTTCTTCCTTTGGTTTCTTGGTATATACTGGTAGGTCTTTTTCTTTGACGAGGATTCTGTGACCTCTTTTTCTACCACATTTGACTTGGGTATTTTCTAGGATTTTGGCTTCTGCACCTTATCAACAGGCTCAAAGTAGAACTTTGCATCAGCATAGAAAGATTCAACTATAGTGAATGGCTTCTTATCAGCAAATATTCTAACTATATAACATGTCCGATCTATATATTTGATACACTGATGTTAAGTGGATGGAACAACTTGATTCTCATGTAACCATGGGCATCCAAGCAATGCATTATATGATGTGGCTATATCAATCACATGATACTTCACGTATGTGGATAGTGTATCCAATTTTAAAACCAACGAAATGGTACCCATAGCTTCTTGCCCTGATTGGTTAAATCCATGTATAATCACGTTAGACCTGCTCAAATCTCCCTTGGAATATCCAATCTTTTTGAGTCTATGCAATGGTAGCAGATTTATAGCTGGCCCACCATCTATCATTATGCGATTTATCAGCAATAAATCAATCTCGCCAAACATGAGAAGAGGTATGTTGTCCTTTGTCAGTGTCAAAACCGGTCAATCTCGAGTAGGGGGTCCCGAACTGTGCATCTAAGGTTGATGGTAACAGGAGACAGGGGACACGATGTTTGCCCAGGTTCGGGCCCTCTCTATGGAGGTAATACCCTACTTCCTGCTTGATTGATCTTGATGAATATGAGTGTTACAAGAGTTGATCTACCATAAGATCGTAATAGCTAAACCCTAGAAGTCTAGCCTCTATGACTACTGTATTGAGTATCCCCTATCTGGACTAAGTCCTCCGATTTAAATAGACACCGGGGGGGATCTAGGGTTACATAGAGTCGGTTACATAATATGGAATCTTCATAGTTGTTCACCAAGCTTGCCTTCCACGCCAAGGAGAATGCTATCCAGACACGGGTGTATTCTTCGGTCTTCGTATCCTCACAACCCATCAGTCCGGCCCATAGATAACAGGCCGGACGCCCGAGGACCCCTTAGTCCAGGACTCCCTGAGTTGCCCCTGAACCTGGCTTCAATGACAAGGTATCCGGCGCGTAGTGCTGTCTTCGGCATTGCAAGGCGGGTTCCTCTTTCCGAGCTCCAAAAAATAGTCTTCGGACAAAACAAACGTGTCCGGATCTACAACACACAGCCATAGAGGGTATATCACTTTCATGAATCTGATCTGCTGACAACTTTAATAACGTGACGTCACGCCCTCCGGGCCTTTATTCCGAACCGTTTCCTTTCTCGCCATTCCACGTTTTGGGGGCGTGGTTTTTACCGGCACGTCTTGTCGAAGCAGGGATCGTGCCCCCTTATTGCGGGATTTCCATCAATACGAGCACAGGTAATCCAACTGTCCTGCGGGAAAGATTCCTTAGGAATAGGCAGGTTCTTAGGCTTTAGGAGGAGGCGTTCAATACCGGAGGCCTTTATAAAGCAACCAAGGGCCGTCTTTTTTACGCCAAACTTCTCTACAGCCTTCCCAACCCCGAGTTCCAGCACCCAAGGCTCGACTCCATTGCTTTCAGCCTTCCCATCATGTCCGTATCCAGCTCTCAAGGTCGATGGGTGGCTTCCTCCGTTACAGAGGAGGATATTGCAAAAGTTCGGGCAGCCAGATAACTGACCGCAGATCCGGGGAGAGGCTTGTATTCATCCCTCACTTCCTGCTCAAGGACAAGTTATTCCGACCCCCAGATCCGGGGAGAGGCTTGTGTTCATCCCTCACTTCCTCCGAGGGTTAGGGTTTGCGCTTCACCCCTTCGTCCGAGGGCTAATGTTTTATTACAGACTGGATTTTCACGACCTTGCCTCGGACTTGATTCTCCATGTCTCGACATTTATTATTATATGCGAGGCCTTCCTTCGAATCCCCCCCACACTTCGGCTTATGGCTCAAGGCCTTTAGTGTGAAATCAAAGATAGACAACGGGGAACAGGCGGAGTGGGCGGTGCTACAATTACCCAACTAGCCAACACTCCCTGGCCAAAAGGTTCCTTTACCAAGACTTCCAATTACTGGCAGCGAGAGTGGTTTTACATTACAGAGCCCCCGAAGTACTAAGTGGGTTGCTGCACGCACTTTCCGTCCCGGCCCACCGTCACAGCTTGCATCATGGGTCAACAAGGGGCTGGACTGGGGATCGGTTGATGAAGTGCGGACTTTACAAAGCCGCATCCGAACCCTCCTCGAGAGAGATATCGATCTCGTTAGTGTGATCCAAGTGATGTTAGTCCACCGAACCCTGCCCTGCTACCGCAGGCCTCGCCGCATGTGGGAGTTTAATCCAGAAGGACCATAGACCCTCCAACACTTCTTTGGCGCCACACATGAAGGGAAGTGGAAGTTATTTTCGGGAAGCAGAAACATTGGCCAGATACCGTCGAGGATGCTGGCCTCAACTGTAATCATCCGGATACCCCGGTAAGCACATGGCTCTCAAATACTTTGCGATCATGCATACAGTAATATGATACTGAGAAGGCTATCTTTTTCCAGGGCTGGATAAAGAAGGCGGAACTGATTATGTGTTCGGCCCCTCTGCCCGAGGGTCCAACGAATCCTGTCCTAACAAGGATGCTGGCCCCAGCACCATACCAGATGTTGGAGAAGGAGGATGAGAAGGAGGACAAGAGGACCAAGGACGACCTCTATTCCCAAGGGACCTCAGACTTTGTGTCCGGAGGAATAAAAATCCCCTCATCTGAAGACAAAAGTAAAGGGGGGGCACTATCTCTTTCCCTCGAAAGAAGAAGAGGGCTGCCTCCGAAGATTGGGAGAAGCATGATCCTAAGTGAGGCAAGATGCCTCTGGAGGCGGCCCGGGCCTAGAGGATGTCGAAGCGCATTCTCATGACGAGTACGAGCCTCCGGCCCAATCGTAAGTGAACAAGGCTGTTCTAAACATATCCAGTTCTTTTCGTATGATGCCTGAAATATAAATTTTTTGCAGCCCAACGCGCAGTCCACTTCAACAATCCTCTTCCTCGGGGGACCTTCTCCCATAGATGATGGAAAGCGAGACGCCCCCACCAGCCTCTCCGTCCAATAGGTCAGACGATCTTGAGGTGTCGTCGCGGAGTGTCTCCCCCGACCAACAAGTGGTGCAAGGGATGACGAAGATGCTATACGAAGGTGATACTTTGGCGGCCCAGGGTCCAGGGAACAACAATGAAGACACCGAACAGTCCAGAATGCAGCCGGATACAAATAAACAGATCCCTTCAAAGGGTGGACGTACTCCTGCGGCTGCCTCCGGAGACTCAGAGGCACCGGATATCTTGACGAACATGCTGCAGCAGGCGTCTGTTTCAGAGGAACATCGTACCTTGATGGGTACGGTGGTTGAAAAGGTCCTATCATGAAGAGCAGATTGAATGAGGCCTTTGAGAGCGTACTAAGAGGCTTCGAGGTTTGTAATGTAACATGTGCAATTGTGGTTTATTCAAAAAGTACACCTGTGTATAGACAGTAGCCCCTGAGACTCCGGTTGGATTCCCATGGGAGGCGAACGGAGGATCAAGAAGAAATTTTGGAGGACTAAACTGATCAACTTGGAACACAGGCTGCATCCCCCCTTGGTACTTCCCAGACTGCATACATTGCCGAACTGCAACGGAAGCTTGATGTGGCCGGGGATGACATTACGTTGATCAATGTGCGTCTTGAAGAGTCGCAAGGTATGTATTCGGAGCAGTCTATATACATACATTTTTGTGATATAAGCATGACGCTGAAAGTTGTACCTGGCTGCAGATTGTGTTGCACCGTTGAAATTCTTCTGGCGGAGCTAGCCTGGGCCAAAGAGCAAGCCTGGTGTAGTAATGTGGCTGCCGAGAAGGCATCGGCTGAGTTAGAGGCCGAACGGGCTGCTCGGAGTCAAGAGGAGGAGAAGATATCCATGATGGCGCTTGAGCTAAAAAGTGTTGCCAACCGCTGTGAGCTCCTTGAGAAGGAGAAAGAAGCCAAAACGGCTGAAATTGAAAAGGCTTTACGAGAAGAAAGAGAAGCATGGTCTGAATCCAGAGCGGCCCGTGAGGACATCCGGCAAGCTGGGAGATTGTGGTTGGTATGCCATTTTTAGTACAGGCTAAGTTCGGTGATCCGAACTATGCTCAGCTGAACCAGTTGTGGAGTTCTCCGGATGAGTTTTTAGACTTGTCGAAGAGTTCTTCCAATGCGGCGCAGTATTATGAGGCGCGAGAGGGGTACGCAACGGAGAAGCTTTTCTGGTCACAGTTCGGCGCATCGAAGCGCCCCCTGTTGCTGAATGAGTAGATATCCTAGTGGGCCGAGCTTCATAGGATATCCGGTGCTGCTATGAAGAACGTCATAATCTGGTTATGGACAACTGAGCATGTTCCGAATAATTACTTTGGCTTGGTGCAGGGGCTTGTTGACGCAGTGCCGCGTATCGACACTGTGAAGTGATCGGTGTCTATCGAGGGTGCCCGGATGGCTTTTGCCCGAGTCAAGACATTCTGGGGGAATATGAAGGCCATCGCTATTGCGGTGAAGAGTCCGCCCAAGGGCAAGGACCGCCACAAACCGGAGCATTATTTTGAAGACGTCCTAGTAGCCGCCCGCTTGATAGAGGGTCAATGCTCGAAAGACATAATGTTCGAGTGAGGTGTATAAGAATTGTACAAGACAATTTTATAGTGAATCTATTTGTATATTTTGCTCGAATCTTGTGTTCCTCCTGTGCAGCCGTTTTTAATATAATCTGAAAGATTTCTGGTCGTCGGCTTTAGCCCCCTTGTAGGAAGTACATGGGTGTTCGAAAAAGTATATGATCACTCTTGACCCAGCGTCTTGGTCCGTAAAGGAGGTGTCAATGCAGTGAACCAGGCAACCAGACTATAGGGAGTTAACACTTACACTTAGCCATAGGAGTTTTATGGTTGGTCAACGACATAGCCCCTAGTATGTATGCGGCTTATTCATACGATGTGTTTACATAATTGACCGGAAAAGAGGTCCTTCGTGTGACACGGAGGAATCGCTAGAGACTCCGATAAGTCATCGAGTGGTTGACCAGCTCTCGTCGCATCATGACAGTCAGTTTTCGGCTCTCTCCACTGAGGTGCGTCACCAGGTGAACCGGTAGCACAATCGCAGTAGTTCTCCCTTTACTACCCTAGCCGATATAGCGGACATAGGATAGCAAGCACAGGAGCCGGGCAACCCAACTATTAACCCAAGACATGATTCGGAGCTGATGCATATAAGGCCAAACACACGACGCTGAAGTACGCTGTAGAAGTTGTTCGGACTTTGTTGGCAACTCATTTGTGCCCGTACCGAGCCCCTGGCAAGTTAAGCCGGGGTATGTTTGTGAAACAACCATGGGAGCCCCTGGCAAATTAATTCGGATAGTGTGAACTGGGACCTGAGCGATATGACAATGATTAATTAGTATACATATGTATGCCAAGACCTTGGTCATTTGATATGCCCTGGGTCGAAGGCAAAGGAAAAAGGCATGTTACAAGCTCTAGAAAAGAGTGCGGTCTACAAAAGTTTATTCTGGACCTCATGTCGCACGTCTGCACCTCCTGTGCTTAGCGATGGGAATCCTTGAAGAAAGTAGCCCCGTAGGTGAGTGTATGGATCCGAACTCCGATGGAGTCGGTCTTAAGTGATTCTACTTTGCGCTACCTGCTTTTAAGATGTATTGAAAAAGAGGAAAGTATATAAAAATGTTACTAAAATGTTTGCAGACTTATTCGTATTGTGCTTCCGCCGATGCCCATGGTATCTTAAGTGCGTAGTTATGTATGTGTGTTATAGCTTCATCGTGTATATGGGATGGGTGGAGGAAACCGAACTGCTATTTCTGTTCCGGACTCGATCGATCTTCAGGGAGAAATTGCTTCTGGCTCTCTGTGTTTAGCTGTTGAACCATTCCGTCGTCCCTATTTCCTTGCGCCCCCCTTCCCTTGTGTTCGGTGTTGAGTTTGCCGGCCTGCTTGAGGACCCAACAACTTCTGTTGGTATGATTGGCTGGTTTATTGGGGTGTCTGTGAATCTGGCAGGGTCGGTCTAGTATCCTGTCTAGGTTAGATGGTCTGTCTCTGCTCGCCTTGAATGGCTTTTTCCGTTGACCGGGCTTGGGATTGCTGAATCCAGTGTTAACCACTGTGTCGCGTGATCTATCGTTATCATTGTGACTGTTGTATTTGCTTTGTCGTAGCTTGCCATTGCCGTCTCGGATTTCAGAAGTGCCCGAGTCGCTGGTGCTATTGCTTCTATGAGCGAGCCAGCTGTCTTCTCCCGCGCAAAAGTGGGTCAGTGGAGCGGTGAGGGCTGTCATGGATCTAGGTCCTTCTTAACCGAGGTGGCCTGCAAGCCATTCATCCCGGATGTTGTTTTTGAAGGCCGCAAGGGCTTCGGCATCCGGACAGTCGACGATTTGGTTCTTTTTAACTAAGAACATGGTCCAGAGCTTCCTTGCTGACTCTCCAGGCTCCTGGACAATATTACTTAGGTCATCGGCATCCCGTGGCCGGACATATGTTCATTGGAAGTTGTTGCGAAAGGCGTCCTCCAAGTCCTCCCAGGCGCCAATATAATTTTTTGGCAGATTGTTTAACCAGTATCGAGATGGTGGTGGTAGGTATTTGAGGGCGTTAAGGTCATCTCCGCGGGCCGTGTGGATATGGAGGAGGAAGTCGTCAATCCATACAGCGTGATCCGTTGTTCCATCGTATGATTCGATATTCTTGGGTTTGAACCCGTCTGGGAATTCATGCTCCATTACTTCATTTGTGAAGAACAGAGGGTGTGCGGCGCCTCTATGTTGGGCCACGCTGCGGCGTACCTCTGACGGAGTCCATTTGCGGTTTTCAGCCCGGGCGTGGCTATGTTTGTCACATCCGAATAGGTGGCCGTCATCATGTGTCGAGGTGTGTCCTTGCGATCCGTAGATCGCTCTTGGGTATCATGTTTTACTACCCCAGCCCTATTAAAGGTTGTATGTACAACCTTGAGCTATTTTGTTCTTGCCTTTACGGTGAGGTGGGGCGGTCTGTAGTTCGGCTTGAGTTGCCGCTTTAACCAGACCAAGTTGTGGTCGACCTACCGCATTGTGCGATGATCGTATGGGCTCGAACACCTTATCGTCGCCCTGAGGTAGTGATCTATGCTTCGGGTAGCTTTTGGCTGGGCTACCAAGGCCGTATTTTTCGGCGGCTAGGACTTCAGTCCATCTATCATTAAGCAGATCTTGGTCAGCTTGAAGCTGCTGTTGCTTCTTCTTCAGGCTCCTTGCAGTGGCTATTAGTTAGCGCTTTAAGCGCTCCTACTCGCGAGGTTCGTCAGGCACGATGAAATTTTCGGCGCCGAGGCTCACCTCATCCTCAGAGAGTGGAAGGTAATTGTCATCCTCCGAATCTTCATGCATGGCCTGTTTACCGGGGCTATCCTGCCCATTGTCCCGTTCATCATTAATTGTATCAATGGGGTCTTCGTTGTCTTTAGCGTCATTGTCCATGCCATCAATATTCTCGGAGTCATAATCAAATGTTTTGGTCGAATCCTTGACTGTTGCTATGAAGTGGGCGGGTGGTGGGAAGCAAAATTCTCCATTGTCAGCCCCTAGCTCAAGCCAGATATAGCTTGGCTGAGAGTCCTCCACCAAGGACGGGTTTTTAATGAGTTTAGCACATCGCCCAAAGGCGAGTGCTGGAAGATGTCTGCGGCGCTGAATTCGAAGATCGATAAACGATCAAGCTCGGCGTTCGCGGGCTCGCGTGGTTCGGAACCTACAGCTGGAGATGAGTCCGGTGTTCCGGTGGCATAGGCGTCGAGTGAGATTAGGTCCATGTGCGTCTCCAACGCCGTGGAATCTGCGACCTCCGTGGTGGGGTTAATCTTCCCGTCCTTGGATGGCACAGCCTGCTCCGGCTCTAGGGCCAGAGTGGTTATAGGAGCGATGTCCTGTATGCGGCCCGATAACAGATTTAAGTTATGATCATCGGGGTGATCGGGAGCGGCTACCGCGGTATCGAATCCGGCGAAGATCAAGTCTCCATGGTTGTCCGCGACGTAGTTCAAGCTCCCGAATCAGACCTGATGGCCAGGGGCGTAGCTTTCGATCTGCTCCAGATGACCAAATGGGTTGGCCCGCAGTGCGATGCCGCCAAACACGATGATCTGCCCGGAGAGGAAAGTTTCTCCGCAAACAGTGTCATTATTAACGATTGAAGGAGCCATCAAACATTCCAGCGACAGCATAGAGGAACTCTCAATGAAAGCACCTATGTCGGTGTCAAAACTGGCTAATCTCGGGTAGGGGGCCCGAACTATGCGTCTAAGGTTGATGGTAACAGGAGACAGGGGACACGATGTTTACCCAGGTTCAGGCCCTCTCTATGGAGGTAATACCCTACTTCCTGGTTGATTGATCTTGATGAATATGAGTGTTACAAGAGTTGATCTACCACAAGATCATAATAGCTAAACCCTAGAAGTCTAGCCTGTATGACTACGGTATTGAGTATCCCACATCCGGACTAAGTCCTCCGGTTTATATAGACACCAGGGGGATCTAGGGTTCCATAGAGTCGGTTACATAATATGGAATCTTCATAGTTGTTTGCCAAGTTTACCTTCCACACCAAGGAGAGTCCTATCCGAACACGAGTGTATTCTTCGGTCTTCGTATCTTCACAGCCCATCAGCCGGCCCATAGATAACAGGCCGGACGCCCGAGGACCCCTTAGTCCAGGATTCCCTCATCCTTCTTGGGGCCTAACAACATATGCTCATGTGTGAACATCATATTTAGTACTCCAGATTCTTCTCCCTCAGTATGAGATACTTCTACTTTTTAGTCTTCTGGAAACCTGAGTGCCGTGACAAGAACTTTACGCATGTTAGATGAAAGACACAAATCATCATCCACAGAAAGCATAGCTGGTGTTTTCTTCAAATATGCGATTACATCATACTTGACTGGCACCCTACAGGCAGGGTCCGTCAAATCATTCGGAACTGCATCCTTACTTTTTGGTTCCTTTCTAGATGGGGGATGAGGGTCTGCTAATTGATGACCTGATCTAAGATGAACCTGATCAACTTCTAATGGTTCTTCTTCAGGGAAGCATAGAGACTCGCCATCATCCTCGAACATACCAATAGTGAGAACGTTGAATTCTTCAGTTGGTATTCTCATGCGCTTCATGGTGTGCTGATATATCTTCGGTGCGAAGTATGAAGGAGGAGCTTCTTCCATCACTGGGGGTAGTACATGGCGTTTTGACCGCCGTAGCCCCCAATCTTGGGCTGCACCATTGCTGAAGGGAATGTAAGCCTCTCCTTAATGCTGATCTTGCAATTTGGCAAGGCCTGGAATTATCATAGGAGAACATCCATATTTGGAAATCAGCACTGCATCATCATAAGTACCATTTATATTTGAAGACGCGGAATTCACTACATCATCTTAGAGGGTGGCAACATTTGCTGAAGCCTTTTTCTTCCCCTTTGTCATGCTTTTGAGGAGATCCGCATCAATAGTCCCCTCATCAATCATTTTCTGGATGATATTCTTCACAACAAAGCAATCTTCGAGTGTATGGCCCAAAATGCGATGGTAGTGACATAAATTTGGGTCATTAAATTTTGAAGCTTCTTCTGGACTTTTGGGCTTGCGAAGTTCTATAAGACTCAACACCTTTAAACCAGTGAAACAGTCATCAGTTTCTTTTACAAGAAAACAATACTCCATGTTTTGTTGTTCTCTGAGAGTTGGCCTCCTACCGACATGTGCATCTCGCTGTCCTTGGTTCCCTATAGGTGCTCTTCTGGGCTAAAACTAAGGTTTTACCGCCGTTGTCTCCATGACTTGTAACAGACTTTCAAGGTTGAGTCCTTATCCAATGAAACGCAAGCAGGGCTAGGTAATATCTAGCAGGACATTTTTAACAAAATAAGCGCATCGCTAGGACTAGCGCTAGCACTAGCACGGATATTTGGGACACAAGTATGAAATGGAATGGGTCTATATATATTTTCGAGCTCTGAAATCGAATCAAAGAAATATTTGTTTCCAGATCTCAAGGGGCATCTGTTGACATGGATTTTGACCGAGATAAAGTAAAATGCATAGACCACATAAAATATTAATTCAAAACGGCAAAATCTGTTTTGTAATGAAAAGAATCTATTAAATATATATATATATAGTCAACCATTCAAAGTGAGGACCGACAAAAATAGGCATATGATATATTTCTGAATGCAGGTAATGCACACATTAAACCGACGATTAGGAAATAGGATGAAACTCATTAAATCTTGTCATAACGAAATATAGAGGACACATGGCTCGCACGCATGCTTCCGCCACTAACGGCGAAAATACAAACATAAATTGCCACGAGGGACGCTAGGATCACCAAATCTTGACTATATTATAAATGGTCGGCTTTGTTATATCAACGAAATGAAATAATGAAATGACACAAAAAATGTCATGTGTAATGACATGTTAAAAAATGTCAGATGCTTACTGAAATATTTTTAAATGCTGATATTGCTAACAATAAAAAAGCAATAATTATAATGTGACAAATACATAAATAGTCATCAGGCTTCGTCCAAAATATAGGGGACACATGACTTGTATGCACGTCAGCGATGATAGCTTTTTATTTATCTAAAATCCTGCCAGCACGGCCCACACTGCTGTTGGCAAAGTATCACGGAGTATAACAAATACGGGTGTATCTCCATAAAAATATCATTGTGTTTCAATGAAATGTATAGCTAATATAGTTGATGGCCAAAGCAAGTACTAGCATCCCATTCATTTAGCTAGCACGTACATGAGTTACGTGCTAGTGCATACTATGCTAGCTGGCGTACGTGCATGGGCCATATAGCTCTAATCCCTTTCAGAGTCATGTGTACATGTATTTGGCCCTGAGTAAACAATTAGAGCAAGATCCCACACGTTGACAGATGGTGGCCTCATTATGCCCATATTGAGTGATGGGACATTGTAGGATAATTAGTGATTAAACAAATAAAAAGGAAAAGAGCAGCTCCATTCCCACGCACGATATCACATGATCACACGATCCAGGACATGGGTGGGCGCAAGCGCGTGCAGCTGGATCCTAGCACTGCACCCCTCTCCTCCCTATAAATACAAGGCCCCTTGTATGCTCCCAGGTTGGTCTCATTTTTGTCTCTCGGTTCACAGTCCATTCATCCTCCCCCACTGCTACTAAGCTATAAAAAATATACACACAGAGAAAGAGAAGGGAGGCAGGCATCCTCGTTGTAGGAGGTGAGAAGGTGAGATTTATGGCTCTCTCCTAGCCCCTGATTAGGCCATTGTGGTAGAGGTCAGGGAGTTTTCTTCCTCCTCTCCTAAAATTCTAGCCCTTGGTTCGGCCATTGCGGTACAAATCAAGGATCTGTTCCATCTTCCCAAAATTCTTGTCCTTGATTCGGCCATTACGGTACAAACGAAGGTGCATGTTTAATCTACATAAAAATTTCATCTTTGGTTCGGCAACCGTGGTACAAACCAAAGAGCATGTTATAGCTACCTCAAATTTTCGTTCTTGGTTCTGTCATCGCTGTACGAATCAAGGAGCATGCATATTTCTTTTACATGTTGCATATGCTTCGTCGTAATGATCTCCTTCTTGGTTCGGTCACCTTAGCGATACAAGCCAGGATGATCGTCTCGTTCCTTGGTTTGGTCCCTATACGCAGATACAAATCAAGAGAGTATGATAGGTACGAAAACCTCATAAAAAATTGTCCTTGGTTTGGCCATCGCGATATGAGTCAAGGAGCATGCATGCTCCTTCTGCATGTTGCATATGCTTCGTCCGAACGATCTCCTTGGTCCAGTCCCCTTAGCGATACAAGCCAGGATGAATGCCTTGTTCCTTGGTTTCGTCCCTATACGAGGATACAAATCAAGATAGTGTCATTGGTATGAGAACCTCATAAAAATTGTCTTGGTTTGGTCATCATAAACGAAATTCATATGACTAAGTTGGAGATAAATTATGAACGTGCTAAGAAAAATTCATAATTGTTGTTCTGTTATTCTATGGGCATTTTGTGTTGTGCTAGTTGTAATACAGACAAGAATATACCAAGACTTCCCTTCACTTGGTTACGCTACATGAAGGCATTATCTAAATGCTACTTGGTGTTAGTAGTAATACAAGCAAGGCAAAACTTAATTAAAAAAATGTGTTCATGCTACACATGCAAAGACCAAAATCATACGAGATGTATTTTAAACATGTCGCAGCATAAAAAAGCCAATCTCACTTGCTTACGCTAGACATGAGCACTATCATAATGCTACACGGTGTTAGTAGTAATACAAGTGAGAGAAAACTAAACAAAGTATTTGCTACTTCTTGAGCTTGCGTTGGTTTTTCCCTTGAAGAGGAAGGGTGATGCAGCAAAGTAGAGATAAGTATTTCCCTTAGTTTGACAACCAAGGTATCAATCCAGTAGGAGACAATGCACAAGTCACCGAATACCTGCACAAACAATCAAACAACTTGCACCCAACGCGATAAAGGGGTTGTCAATCCCTTCACGGTTACTTGCAAAAGTGAGATCTAATAGAGATAGATAAATGGTAAAGTAAATATTTTTTGTATTTTTGGTTTATAGGCTGGAAAGGAAAAAAGACTGCAAAATAGTAGATCGGAAACTTATATGATGGAAAATAGACCCGGGGGCCATAGGTTTCACTAGAGGCTTCTCTCAAGATAGAAAATAATATGGGGGGTGAACAAATTACTGCCGAGCAATTGATAGAAAAGCGCAAAGTTATGACGATATCTAAGGCAATGATCATGAATATATGCATCATGTCTGTGTCAAGTAGACTGAAACAATTTTGTATCTACTACTATTACTCCACACATCGACCACTATCCAGCATGCATCTAGAGTATTAAGTTCATAAAGAACGGAGTAACGCATTAAGCAAGATAGCATGATGTAGATGAATTAACTCAAGCAATATGATTAAAACCCCATCTTTTTATCCTCGATGGCAACATACAGTACGTGCCTTGCTGCACCTACAGTCAATGGGAAAGGACACCGCAAGATTGAACCCAAAGCTAAGCACTTCTCCCATTGCAAGAAAAACCAATCTAGTTGGCCAAACCAAACCGATAGTTCGAAGAGAATTACAAAGATAACAAATGATGCATATAAGAATTCGGAGAAGATTCAAATAATATTCATATATAAGCTGGTCATAAATCCAAAATTCATGGGATCTCGGTAAACACGCTGCAAAATTATTACATCGAATAGATCTCCAAGAACATCGAGGAGAACATGGTATTGAGAATCAAAGAGAGAGAGAGAGAGAGAAGAAGCCATCTATCTACTAGCTATGGAGTCGTAGGTCTGTGGTAAACTACTCACGCTTCACCGGAAGGGCAATAGAATTGATGTAGAGGCCCTCAGTGATCGAGTCGCCCTCCGGTAGGATGCCGAAAAAGGCCCCAAGATGGGATCTCATGGGTACAGAAGGTTGCGGCGGTGGAAAAGTGTTTTCTTGGATGCTCTTGTTGGTTTGGCGATATATGGGAATATATAGGCGCGGAAATTAGGTCAGGGTGTGCACGAGGGGCCCATATGGGTGGGGAGCGCGCCCTACCCCTGTCGGATTCTGAGTTCCGGCAAACCCTTGAGGTTCAAACACTGGGGTGCGCACGAAGATCTCTCCCTAGCTCACTCTCGCAACAGTCTCAAAGCCTAGCTCGCCAAACCCAAGGAACAAGTGACACGAGAGCTTATACTGGTTCGGGCCATCGTTGCGGTGTAATACCCTACTCCAGTGTGGATAGTGGATTGCCTCGTGTGCTAAGGATGAACTAGTAAAGTGGATGAACAGCCTCCTGAGGAGAGGTGTTCTTGAGCTCGATGAGTTGCTGAGATGGCCTTGGTGGAGTGGATCCGATCCAAGATGAGCTGATCCCTGACTATAGTGGTGGCTAGTCCTATTTATAGAGGCACCGGTCCTCATCCCAAATGTTTAGGCGGGAAGGGATCCCACAACGGCCAATTTCAAAGGGAGACAACTAGTACAAGTTATCTTGACAAAAGGTGGTCTTCGCCTGCCAAAGGCTTTGGCGGTGGTGCCGCCATGGGCTCCGCGGTGACCTCCGTCCTGCAGGTCTTGGTCTTGCTGCACCGATATGGAAACCTTTGCTTGATGCTTCGGGACTCCTCGCTTGTGCATGCTTCCTTAGCACCAAAGAGGAAACTGGCACTCTGCGCCCGCTGATGCCCGCCTGGCCTTTGTCATCATGGCTCACGTCACACGGACCTCGCGAGGTGCCCCTTGCATAGATATCTTCGCTCCTCAGGAGCCAGCCTAGCGAGACCGCCCCAGAGGAGGTCTTGGTGTCTTCCGCCTCACGAGGCTTGGCCCCTCACGAGGGTCTTGATTGGTCGTTGATGAAGATGGGCCGTACCAGGCCATTGGTGGAGCCACCCGTTGGGCTGCAGGTAGGCAAGTCTGGGTACCGTCATTCCCAACACGCCGACAGTAGCCCCCGGGCCCAAGGCATGCTCGGACTTGGCATCGAGGCAAAGCCAAAGGGCAAGTGCAGAGCGCCGCGGGCCCCAACCGCCTGCGGCCTCGATTGACGCATGGTGATTGATAGGTTGTGGGCGTCTCCGCTTCCCCACGCTGCCTCGGCAACTGCCCGACTTGACGAGTCCCTGCTCCACGCAGAAGAAAATCATCATTACCTTAGATCCTGGAGGCTGTCGGTTGGCCTCCCTCTGGCTATAAATGAGGAGCGGGGCGGAGCCCCCATTGCCCATCCTCTCCTCCACTTTGTTTGCTTCTTCTTCTTCCTCTTTGCTTCGTCGTCCTGCTGCGACACCCATGGCGCCGACGAAGAGATTCACGACCGGGGAGAAGGGCAAGGCGCGCTAGGAGGGGCCCGACTCACCACCGCCCAAGCGGGATCGTGGCCGCCACCGCAAGCACGCGGCAACAACCGCTGTGGTCCCCCGTGGGCGCGGACAAACTTCTTCGTGGTCCGACGCCGTTCCTGGTGGGCGCGGTGGCGTCTCCTCGCGCAGCGGGAGCCGCCCGAGATGTGGCAGGCCCATCCATGAAGGGAGGTGTGCCATGGTCGCCCGACCTCCCCGGCCGTGCTTCCACTTGGCAGAGGTGCTTCCGGAGTTCGTCGTGTGGTCAGAGAACCCGACAGTCACCTGGCTTTAGGTTCCGTGCTCCTTTGCCGGTGAGCTGCAGGCCACGGGTCCTGGCGGCCTCTGGCTGCAGGCTGACGGCTGCTGCAAAGGCTTCGTCGGTCACGGTGGATGTTTACATCGCGGGCAACGTATCCCTAGCCCACTTCTAGCAGACATTTGCCCGCGCGTGCGGCCTGGGCAGGTGGTGCACCCTCCATGTGATGCCCTCGATGCGGCTATATCTCCTACGTGTCGAGGCACGACTTAGAGGCATAACCGCATTGAAAGCAATGTCGCAAGTTAGGCAATGATCACAACATCTCATGTAATATAGATAATAAAAGAGGAGATACATAGTTGGCTTACACTTTCCACGTCAATCAAAGTACATAATAGCATTACATCAATCAAACACTCATGGCCCGACTACGGCGCCAAAATAAAAAATCAACCCAACATGCGACACGGTCCCGATCGTCCCAACTGGGCACCACTACTGATCATCAGGGAAAGACACGTAGTAACGGCGTGAGTCCTTGTCGAACTCCCACTTGAGCTCAAGCGCGTCATCTGGAACGGAGTCATCAGGCCCTGCATCTGGTTAGGAAGTAATCTGTGAGCCACAGGGACTCAGCAATCTCACACCCTCGCGATCAAGACTATTTAAGCTTATAAGTAAGGCAAGGCAAAAATATGTGGAGCTGCAGCAAGCGACTAGCATATATGGTGGCTAACCTGTTCGCAAAAGAGAGCGAGAAGAGAAGGCAAAGCGCGAACGAATAGCTAAAGAACAACCTGCGGCAAGAATTACTCCAACACCGTGTTCACTTCCCGGACTCCGCCGAGAAGAGACCATCACGGTAACTCACACAGTTGATTCATTTTAATTAAGTTAAGGTTCAAGTTATCTACAATCGGACATTAACAAATTCCCATCTGCCCATAACCGCGGGCATGGCTTTCGAAAGTTCAAATCCCTGCAGGGGAGTCCCAACTTAGCCCATGACAAGCTCTCACGGTCAACGAAGGAATAGACCTTCTCCCGAGACATTCCGATCAGACTCGGCATCCCGGTTCTACAAGACAACTCCGACAATGGTAAAAAAAACCAGCAACACCACCCGTCGTGCCGACAAATCCTGATAGGAGCTGCACATATCTCGTTCTCAGGGCACACCGGATAAGCTAAGCGTATGGGAGCCAACGTAACCCAAGTTGCCAAGGGACGGCCCCGCACGGTGCTCTAGGTTGGACCAACGCTCAGAGGAGCACTGGCCCGGGGGTTTAAAATAAGATGACCCTTGAGTCCGCGAAACCCAAGGGAAAAGGCTAGGTGGCAAATTGTAAAAACCAAGGTTGGGCATTGTTGGAGGAGTTTTATTCAAGGCGGACTATCAAGGGGTTCCCATTATCACCTAGCCGCGTAAGGAACGCAAAATCCGGGAACATAACACCAATATGACGGAAACTAGGGCGGCAAGAGTGGAACAAAACACTAGGCGAGAGGCCAAGCCTTCCACCCTTTACCAAGTATATAGATGCATTAAGATAACAAGATAATATAATGATATCCCAACAAGTAAATAATGTTCCAACAAGGAACGGTCTCCAATCTTCACCTGCAACTAGCAACGCTATAAGAGGGGCTGAGCAAAGCGGTAACATAGCCAATCAACGGTTTGCTAGGACATGGTGGGTTAGAGGTTTGACATGGCAATTTGGGAGGCATGATAAGCAAGTGGTAGGCATCGTAGCATAGGCATAGCAAAAGAGCGAGCATCTAGCAAAGCAAAGATAGTAGTGATTTCAAGGGTATGATCATCTTGCCTGCAAAGTTGTCAGAGTTGACTGGATCCTCGAAAGTAAACTCAACGGGCTCCTCGTTAGAGAACTCGTCTCCCGGCTCTACCCAAACAAGACAAACAAGCAAACAGAACACAATCAACCACGTGCAAAGCTCAAACGACATGATGCAAACATGGTAGGCTATGCGGGATGCGATATGCGATGCATATGCAAGATGTGACAAGTAATGAATGAACCTGGCCTCAACTTGGAAATCCAAGTGTGCCACTGGAAAGGTGGGATGATTTCGCTTGAAAACGATATAAAGAACGCCGGAATCGGAGTCACGGTTTGGAAAAGGCAAGCAATTCAAATATGACACCGGTCGGCGATATACAGCAAGTAGCCATCTAAATGCAACAAGATGAACATGCTACAGCACCCAAACATGGCATCAAAATACATGTAAGGGATCCATTCATGATGCTTAACAAAAGATGAACACTGAGCTACGGCCAATTCATCCATTAAAAGGTTCAAACAAGCATGGCAAAAATGCATTTGGTAAACAGATTTCAGACTTAGTGAAATTAACACTTGTCTGGAATTTCAGATCAGGTAGCACACTTTGGAGCAATAAAACTATATGCTATAGGGCCTGAACACACTACTAGGAAAAGGCCTACTAATGGCGCACCTAATTTGGCCATTAATGGCACATTAGCGGTGCGCCATTAGTGCCACGCCATTAGTACATTTTACTATTGGCGCACCACTGGTGCGCCATTAGTGTCTGGTATACTAATGGCGCACCTGGGATGCGCCATTAGTATATACAACAGTGCGCCATTAGTATGCCTCCCAGGGGGCCATGTATACCTAGGTGCTTTGGCATACTAATGGTGCACATCAACATGATGCGCCATTAGTAACTTCGGCATACTAACGGCGCACTGTTTAATGATGCGCCATTAGTATCCTTTGGCATACTAATGACGCACTATGATGTGATGCGCCATTAGTATGAATATTAGGTTTTTTATTTTTTAATTTTCTATTTTCTGCACAGGTTACAAAATGTATAATTGGACAAAATATAGACATCACACATCAACAACAGATTCATCGAATAAAATAGAAGATTACTCTCTGAATACAATTCATCATTTTAGTCTCCGAATACAATTCATCATATTAGTCTCCGAATTGAAAAGACCGAACAAAGATAGAACATTATATTACAAGTCTCGAGACCGCGAGTTTGTCTTCACACTACAAGTCGATATCGATCATCTAAACTACCATCACATAGAAGAGAGCTGCGGTCATCACGATGAAACTCGTCTTCATCCGGTTCCTCCAACGCTCCCTCCCCTCTCCCGCTAGATAGCGGGCGTATCTAGATTCGGCCTCGGCCCTAGTGGTGTACCCTTTGTAACTGTTACCGCTGAATCGGTGAACCTGTCTCTGACACTCCTCCCAGTCGTTGTAGACTCCGAGAACCTTACCCTTGTACACGACATACCACGGCATCGCTATGCAGTAGCCAAACGAAACGTTAATACCAATTCACAGACAATACATAAGCAATATATAAGTATGCAACAGAATGATCGGAAGAGAAAAGCAAGACATTAATAGCATTGATTACATCTAAGTTGAACGACTCTCGAAACCAAAGAGACATACTACAAGTTCATTAAAGTTTAATTACAACATGATCCAATCGATGTTTCAGAACTAGACACAGCATCACTGCTTTCGACTCGACTCAAGGGACCGGAGCGTGGATGAAGCCGCCGTCTATCGTGGGAGTCATGAAGCAACGGGCGTTGTCAGCTTGCATTTGTAGGATTGTGTCGATGTCACTGTTGGACGGTTGATTTCTGAGGTAGAACTGCCCCGAGGTACAAAGGACATCTTGATGGATGATTTCCGCAAACTCCGACTGGATGCGAAAGAATTCTTGTCTGATGTCCGCGTCCTGGATTGCCGACATGCTCACAGCCCAATCTTTGAGTCTACTCGGTAGCAGAAGTTGATGATGGTCCCGTACGATCGCCCGCATGTGATGGATGGCGTAGTAGGCACCCTTCTGACCGCCAGTTGGCTGCTTGACGCAGAAGAACGTCGTATTGTGGGAGAACACGTGCTTGCCGTACTTACGAATAGGCCTGGTGAAGGTGCCTCCAGATTTGACGTAGCCGGGGAGAACATCATCAAGAACCTTCTTGACATTTGTGCAGTCTACGTTTGACTAACGGTCCGGGTCGAAATATGTGGCCATGGAATATTTGGGGCTTAGGAGGATGAGCGTGCAACGTGTGTCACTGTAGAAAACACGGAATGTTAAAAGAAAAATGATCGAAATCTAAGAATTCATATGTTACGGGGCGGTTGAGGGGAGGACTTACTCGGGAAAGTAAGGCACGAGGAAGTTATCCTTATCTTGGTTTGCCAGAATGACGCCTTCGAGGTAAGAACTTGAGACTTGCCGGTCCCTAGCGCTGCCCAAGATCTTGGCACGCATGTAGAAGGGGTCGACTATGACGATGTCTGGGGTCTTGTCGCGAATGATCCGCATCTCCATACTCAGCGAAAATAGCCGAACGAAGGTGTAGTGCAGCGGATGAAGGTTCAACATAGCGTGGATGTCATCAAACCGCAGGACGATCGTACCCCCGATGGAGTTATCCACAAAGCCCTTGCCCTCTGGCACCTTGGCCGCGAAAACCGGGTAAGCCACATCCTTCTCTCCGAGACGCCGCTTCTCCAAAGAAAGAACACTGTCATGCAGACTCTGCATAGCACCGGTTGCAGCATCGAGCATATGTCTCGGTAGCATCGGCCTACCCGCCACATGCACCCTCCTCGAGATATCCTCGGGTGAAGGTGGCCCGTCCTGAGCACGGATCGTACTCGGTGCCGGCTGGCCCGCACCCTTGTTAGTCTTTCTTTTGCGTGCCTTCTTCTTCTCCTGTAATGGGACCGAGTTCTGCTCACAGACCGCCTTCTTGAGTGTGTTGGGGCTGATAATATTTCGCACCTAGCCTATCTGAGGCTCGGTGAAGTCGGCAGCTGGAGGTGTCTCCTGAGAGCTGAACGGCAGACGACGCTTGTTGCAACTTGGCTTCTCCGCGGTACCAGCTAGATCGCGCACGTCTTTTGTTGGGTTGGGTTCTTGAGAAGGAGGCCCCATGAAGTCGCCACCGTACCCATGATCGGCAAAGTACTGATCGACGTTGGCAAATGTATCGTCGTCGTCGTCATTCTGATCCTGTGCCATATGCATGTTTGGATCCAGTGGCATAGGGATGTCCGGCACCGTTGCGGCGGTCTTGCCATGGGGCCGACTTGGCGCCGGCACGACTGGCAGTGTTGTCTTTGGGGTGGTGTCCCCCGCCCCCAAACGAATCTGGCTCTTCGGCCAAAGCAGGGGCCAGCTCAGGCAGGCGCTGAGGGTCATCACGTCATCGTCGTCGGCCCCGACGGGTCAAATCGGAGGTAACAACTCGTCGCAGCCTGCAGCACCCGAACCAGTTGAACCCTAAACAAGTTAGGTGGAATCTGGGTACCGTGGAACAAGGGGTTGCCCGGTTGAACGATTTTGCCCTTGGCAACATCGACCAACTTGTTGTTCACGAAGTGCAGGAGAGTGCACGGAACGTCGGCGGCGCCCTGCGGAAACATGTAGGGCGTCAGGGATGCCCAGTCAAAGGCAAGGAGATGAAGTCCTCGGCTGAGAGAGGCTTAATTAGTTACCGTGATGATGGCGTCGAGCTCGGCTAATGTCGAGGCACCGCCAACGGCGGGCGTGCAGTTGACGGAGGGGCCGCTTGCTGCAGAGGTGTCGGCCGGCGTACACCCGGGTGCATTAAGCTCTCGTGCCGGAGACACCAATGCCACCTCCGCCGGAGACACCAATGGCCCCGCCATCGCGTTCTTCGAGTTGTTGGCCGTGAAGCTAGGAATCGAGGGCGGCCCCTGTTGGCTGCCCGCAATCCACGCACTAATCCCCTGGATCAAGGTAGGCACAATGGCGGTGATCGTCCTTCCGAGTTGTTGTTCCACTTGCTCTTGGACAATCTCCGGAATCCACGCCACCTGTGCCCTGAGTTCTTGAACCTCGCGCGCCTGGCTTTCCGAGCTGGTCTTTTTCTCTTTTCGCCCACCAGTGTTATAGTATGACGACCATTTTGTCGACAAGCCTTTGCCGGCCACACGACCAGCTGACGTCGGCTTACTGAGCTTATCCTTGTTCTTCATTACATTCAACGCCCTATTTAGAGTGGTGTCCCAAGGGTTGCTCTTAGTCGACCCCGCACTACTGCTTTCAGTCGCCTGCAGAAGGAATGTGAACCATTTAGAAATTTGGCTTCATTAATTAGAATGCAACCATATGGAGCTAATTACGCGGGGGTGTATTCCTTACCAGAACAAGCTCAAGCTCCCTGGTCTTCGGATTCGTGGTAAGCTCCTTTGTTTTCGGGTCCTTCTTGTACCGGGCCCTGACAAAGTTCCTGGTCTGCTTGTCACCGTATTTATCGAAGAGGGGCGGTAGGCCTTGCTCGGCACGGTCCGCCTCCTCCTTGTCCCATATAGGCTCCGCCACTCTGTAACCGCCGGGACCGAGTGTGTGTTCCCCTAAGTTCAGCTCCCGCATTTCTTTCCCCCACTTACTTGATTCGGAGCTTGCGGTGCTCGAGCACTTGATCTTGAAGTCGTTGTAGTCATCTTCGATGATCGAAGGATTTTTCTCCTTGATCTTCTCATAGCCCTCACCTTTCTCGATCATTTTCTTCACATTGCTTTTCCAAGTAGACAGGGTTGTGCTCATCTTCGTGAGGGCAGCATTGTTCACTTTATTCCCTTTGAGGCTTGTGTTTTCAAATTCAGCGGGGAACTTGTATCGTTCATGCAGCTTCGTGAAGAGGAGGCTGCGCAAATTCCCTCGGTCAGGATGCCTGAGGTTCTCGGTGTTGATCGAGACGGTGCTCCGGAGAATGCACCCGAGCTGAAGCAAGTACCCCTTGACTATTCGTTCGGGCGCCGTTGGATTCCCGTTGGAGTCCACTTCAGTAACTTCCTCCTTGAGGGTGCGGAGCACGGTCGGGCGCCGGTCCTTCCGTTGCCTCTTTGGTTGGCTGCCATCTGTGCGTGCGCCGCCTTCATCAGTGGTGGCATCCTCGGCGGCACCATCAGTGGTGGCATCAGTGGGGTCATCCTCGGCGGTACCATCAGTGGTCTCAGGATCGGTGGGGAAGGCGGCGGCCTCATACAAGTGAGGTTGTTCCTCCATCTCTTGGGACAGCTCCCAGAATGCCTTGACGCCCGAACCCCCGGCCTCATCGTTGTTAGCCATGTTTCTCTCTAAATAGGAACAAAGTTTGGTCAAAAAGTGGGTTATTGTCAAGGAACAAGATCTCTAAGTTGACCAAATAACCTAATTCTCGAGGAATGTCGCCAAAAAGTTGGTTATTGTCAAGGAACAATTGAGAGATGTTTGTGATATTGCCTAGGTGTTTTGGGATAGAACCTGTTAGTGTGTTGTTGCTAAGGTCCAAGTCCACGTTCTCAGGGTAACCTAGTTCTTGAGGGGTGTGTCTAGAAAGTTGGTTGCTGCAAAGATACAAGGTTGTGAGTTTGGTCAAATTGCCTATGATGTTTGTGATATTGCCTTGGATCTTGAAGGCACTGTTGCATGATGCCTTCCTAACCCCCTTCTTCTTGTCTCCTCTCACTATCTCTCTCACACACATGGCAAGCAAGGGTGTTTGAGTGTGTGAAAAAAATACTAAACTAATCCAACCACTAAAGCAAATTAATTTTTATTTCGGTTGAGAATCGGGCACCTTCTAGGTCAAGAAAATTGGGCATGGCCTTTGCTAATTTTCTTGACCTAGGAGTGCCCCATTTGTCAACCAAAACGGAAATTAATCAACGTTTCAGGAGAAAGGGGTTATTTTAGAAGATCACAAGTAGCAGCAGCATCACTTGACAAAATCACAACTAGCAGCAGCAACTCGCAGATAGCAGCAGTAGCATCACTTGACAAGTAGTACAGCAGCCGCGTGGGCTGGATTAGCAGGAAAATAGTTAAACTGTTAGGCATTATGTGTCACAGGTACTGCTACAGTTTTAAATAAGAAGATAAAAAAGAAAGCTGATGTACAAAACCTCAAAAATATGCAAAGTGCTGTGGGCTAAAAAACAATTACAGTAGACTAAAAAACAGGAATCATTATCTTCTATATGAAGCTGAACTAGGCAGACTGAACTGATTTTGATTTTCAAGTTCCAAAGTACCATCAAAACCATTGGTTTACGTATCAAGGTTCAGCATGGACTTTTTACTTATGAAATGATTCCCCACCCCTAGCAAACAACTATCTTCAGACAACCTTCTAGCATCTGTCCATAAACCCAACAAGCACAATGTTGTGCCTGTTAACCACGTACTGATTTAATCCAACAGCAGTTCATACTATTTCCTAGTCTTAACACTAAAACTGAAAGTCTGAAACAGATTATCAAAAGTTCGGAACAATTACAGTAGGCTAGAAAATAGGAACCTATGTGAAGCTGAACTAGGCAGACTGAACTGATTTGGGTTTTCAAATTCCAAAGTCTTCCACTAGCAGCATATCGTATTAAAGCACAGTAGCATCAAAACGAATAGTTCCCATATCAAGGTTTAGTGTGGATTTTAAATCTGTCCATAATAGCATCAAAGAACTGATTTGATTCAACAACTTTTACTGAAAGTCTGAAACACATTAGGAAAAGTTTCAGACCACATAAACTGTTTCTTTGAACATTTTACTGTCAATAAAAATGATGTACTGCTGCTTTTAGTTAATTCAAATTAGCTAAAACCTTTTACTGTCAAATAGTGCTAATGTTTACTCTATGAAATAAACTACTCCTCCTCTCTTCTCTTCTTCAGTTAATTAGGAATAGTTTTAGAGGTAACTAATTGAAACTATTTATCATGTTGACAACAGTAGCATGTGGACCTATCATGGTGATTTCATATCAAAATAGAGGAGTACTCCTGTTCATTTGGAGAACTCATACAACAATTGTTATGCATCAAACTTGGGATCAACAGTAGCATGTGGCCTTATCATTCTGGTTTTTGGATGATTTAGTTAATCAAATTCCTCAATTGAGGAACACCTGGACTTGTCATTCCGGTCTTGGGATCAACAGTAGCATATGGACTTATCATTCTTGTTTCTGGATGATTTAGTTAATCAATTTGACATCAATTGACCTGGTTTTTGGATCAATTACAGTTGCTGCTGCTGTGAATCAACTATACAAAGGCCCAAAATTACACTAATAATTACAGTGTAAAAACCATGGAAATACACAGTAATTCCACTAAAAATGCCACTTGCAAATACAGAGCAAAAATCGACTAGAAGTACACTGTAAACCCACTAACATTTACAGTGTAAATTCCACTAACAATTACAGTGTAAATTTCACTGAAAATGCACAGTAATTACACTAAAAGTACACTGTAAATACCACTTAAAACACACAAAAGAATTACACTGCTGGAGAGGGCGATTCCTCCATGATCTAGAGTTCTAGACACAAACATGGCTGGAGAAGCAAAAAAAATCACAGGTAACCAGTCAAGAGGGGGAGAGGGGAGAGGGGGAGAGGAGGAGGGGGAGCTCACGGGGGGGGGGGGGGGGGGGGGGGGCGGGGAGGATGCCGGGGAGTGGGGCGCGGGGAGGATGTCGGGGACGAGGTCCGGGTGGTGGTGGTGCTCCGGCGACGGTGGTGTGGACGGGGCGGCGTCCGGGCGGCGGGGTCACGTCGAGGCGGCGGGGCAGCGTCGAGGTGGCGGGGCAACGGCGTCGGGGCGGGGTCGAGGCGGCGTTGGGGCGGCGTCGGGGCGGCGGGGCAGCGTCGAGGCGGCGTCGGGGCGGCGGGCAACGTCGAGGCGGCGGGGCAGCGGCGTCGGGAGAGGAGAGGGAAAGGGAATCGAGGGCGAGGGCGAGGGAGAGAGAGGGGATAGAGAGGGGCCGGGGAGGGAATATGGATGGGGCCGGGCACAATACTAATGGCGCACCACCCCTCGGTGCGCCATAAGTACATCCATACTAATGGCGCACCTCACCGTGGTGCGCCATTAGTATTTTTTTCTTATAGCAATGGCACAATACTAATGGCGCACCACCCCTCGGTGCGCCATAAGTACATCCATACTATTGGCGCACCACCCCTCGGTGCGCCATAAGTACATCCATACTAATGGCGCACCTCACCGTGGTGCGCCATTAGTATTTTTTTTATAAGACAGTAATAATTTTTTAAACTTGTTTAAATCATAACAGTAGTATTTTTTTATAAGACAGTAACAGTAATATTTTTTTATAAGACAGTAATAATTTTTTTAAAATATAATCAAACAGTAATGCCGGTGGAGCGGGGGAGGGTGCGTGGGGTGCGGGGGGTCGGCGACGGCGGTTGATTAGGGGAGGGGTGCGGGGGGTCGGCGGCGGCGGTTGAGTAGGGGAATCGAGGGTGCGGGGGCTCGGGGGCGGCGGCCGGTGGACCTGGGGGTGCTCGGCGGCGAGGGGGACCGGATCTGGCGAGGTGGGATAGCGATCGAGATGGAGGGGGATCGAGATCGAGTGTGCATGAAATTTAAAAATATTCATGATAGTTCAAAAAGTACTCATGAAATACAATCGAGAAATGAAGGCTACGATTTAAATACAATCGATCTTAGCTAGCTATCTGTTCACAATCTTCTTGCCCTTCTTTTTCGCAAATGGAGTTCTTCTGTGGAACGGACGTCCTTTAGGTAGGGTGGTCCTGCTTCTTCTTGTGGTGTATGCTGCTACTTCATCATCGTCGTCATGTTCGATCCTCGGGTCGCCGTACTTGTCGAAGTCTTGCTCATTGGCTACTCCATCCATTCCGATGATCTTCCTTTTGCCTCTCCTCACGACAACACGACTGGGCTTTGACGGGTCGGTAATGAAGAAGCATTGGTCCACTTGGGAAGCCAGTACCCATGGCTCATTTTTCGCGGTGACGTTTGCGCCCGCGGTATAACCATGGTGGTGAAATACCGGTCTTCTTTTAGGACGCTCTTGGCCCATCTGACACGGAACATCGGGACCTTCTCTCCAGCGTAGCTCAGCTCCCAGATCTCCTCGATCCTTCCGTAGTATCTGTCCTTGTCGTTACCGGTGTAGGATTCCATCGTTACCTCGAAGTTCTGATAACCATCGCTCTTCATGTCCTTGGCCTCGGTGTAGAATGTGTAGCCGTTGATATCGTACGCCTCATAGGTTACCAGGTTGTGCTCGGCGCCCTGTGACAAGGCGAATATGAGTTGTTCTTCCGCGGAAGAATCCTGATGTAAAGGGTACGACAGAAGCTTCTGCTTGAACCAACGCGTGAAACATGAGTTGTGCTCTTTGAGTATATCTCTGTCCGTCCTCTGTTGGCCTCGGTCATTGTACGTCTTCTTAATAAAGGTTTTGTGCTGTACCACCCAAGGATTGACCACGTCTATGTGTTGTAGCGCGACTAGGTTTGCTTTTTCAAAGTCGGCGAGTCGACCCTCGAAGTCGACATGCATTTCGCGATGACCCTCACGGTGACCCCATCCAGTGAGCCTGCCGAGGTGCCTGTTGACGGGCAGACCAACGGGGTTCTCGATGCCTAGATAATTCGTGCAGTAGGAGATGCACTCTTCGGTCAGAAAGCCCCTGGCTATGCTTCCCTCTGGACGTGACATGTTGCGAACGTATCCTTTGATGACACCATTCATCCTTTCGAATGGCATCATGCTATGCAGGAACGTCGGCCCGAGTTGGATGATATCGTCCACGATATGGACCAGCAGATGCACCATAACGTCGAAGAATGCGGGCGGGAAGTACATCTCAAGCTCGCATAGTATCACCACGATCTCTTCCTGTAGCCTTCTGAGTTGCCTCACGCCAACAGACTTCCGAGAGATGACGTCGAAAAAGTTGCATAGGCCAAATAGGGTTTCACGAACGTGCGCGTCCATGATCCCACGGATTGCAACTGGAAGTATCTGCGTCATCAGCACGTGACAGTCGTGAGACTTCATCCCGCTGAACTTCAGCTTCGCTGGGTCTAGGTATCTGCTTATCTTCCCCGCGTAACCGTAAGGAAGTTTTACTCCTACGAGGCAGGTGAAAAACTGCTCGATCTCCTCCTGACTTAGAGTGAAGCACGCGGGAGGGTAGTCATTTCCGGTCTTCTTGGCCTTCTTGCCTTCGCGACGACTTTCTGTGTCCTGCTTCGCCTCATCATCATCATCATCATCATCATGATCATCATATATAGCGTGAAGCTCCTGCCTGATGCCCATTGATTTCAAGTATGCCCTTGCTTTCGGCCCATCTTTGGTCCTCTCTGGCATGTTGAGCAGGGTACCAAGCAGACTCTCGCACACGTTCTTCGTGATATGCATGACATCAAGGCTGTGAGGCACACGGTGGATCTTCCAGTATGGCAAGTCCCAGAAAACAGACCTCGTTTTCCATACCTTCAGCAGCGGCTCTGGCGCCTTTCGCTTCTTTCCCGGCTCTGGCGCCTTTTGCTTCTTTCCCGGCAGTGGGCAGTCTTTCCAATTTTTCAACAGCTCGTCTATTTCCTCGCCGCTCCTCGTACGCGGGCGTCCTCGGGGTTCGGTTTCACCATCAAACAGATCCTTGCGTTTTCTCCACGGGTCATCGTCGCGAAGCCACCTTCGATGTCCCATGAACACGGTTTTTGAAGACCCGGGATCTCTATCTAGCTGGCGATACGTTGTGTCATCCATGCACCTGACGCATCCAGAAAATCCGTGGACCACCTGCCCCGCGACATATCCGTAACCGAGATAGTCGTGCACCGTCGTGAGCAGCGCGGCTCTCATAGGGAAATATTCTTTCTCTGCGTCATCCCACGTATTGGCTGGCATTTTCCACAGCGTGTCAAGCTCCTCTTTCAGCAGCCCCGGATACAGATTGATGTCGTTCCCTGGTTGTTTCGGTCCTTCAATTAGCATACTCATGTGAATGTACTTCCTCTTCATGCACAACCAGGGGGGAAGGTTGTACATCCACACAAACACAGGCCAGGTGCTATGTGTGCTTCTCTGGCTGCCAAACGGATTGACTCCATCGGTGCTCGCGCCCAGGACGATGTTCCTTGGATCGTTCCCAAATTCTGGGTCTTCGAAGTTCAACGCTTGCCACTGGCTCGCATCCTTAGGGTGACTCAGCATCTTGTCTTTTTTATCTATCTCCGGATCATCTGCGTCATCTTCTCGCTTCTTCTCCTCCCTATCCGCGTGCCAACGCAGGAGCTTTGCTACCTTAGGGTCCGCGAAATACCGCTGCAGACGAGGAGTGATCGGAAAGTACCACACCACTTTTCGAGGAGCTTTCTTCCTCTTCTTGTATCGAGTGACGCCGCACACCGGACATATGGTAGACTCCGCGTGCTCGTCCCGATAAATGATGCAATTGTTCATGCACACATGGTATTTCACGTGCGGTAAATCCAGAGGACACACGATTTTCTTTGCCTCCTCCAAACTGGTCGGGCACTTGTTCCCCTCGAGAAGACGTTCGTGCCAGAATGACATGTTCTCATCGAAGCATGCGTCGGTCATTTTGTGTTTTACCTTCATCTCCAGAGCCATGAGCGTTACTTTCAGGCGGGTATCCTCGGGCCTGCATCCTTCATACAATGGAGTAACCACGTCTAACTCAAGTTGATCCATCTTGGCTTTCTCTCGGGCGGCAGCTCTTGCATTATCCGTCTGCTTGAGAAGCAGCTCTTGAATATGAGGGTCCTGCACCCAGCCCATCGATGGTCCAGCGTCGTCTGCTCCGCCGGCATCATCATCTTCATGATCATGCCCGTCGTCTGCTCCGGCATCTTCCTCATCATCATGTCCTGCATCTTCTACATGATGACTGTGTACAGCATCACCGTCGTGATCATCTCCTAGGGATTCTTCGTCTTCTCGCCCGCCCGAGCCGCGGTGGTTGTCTTGCTGCCCTTCCTCATTTCTTGCCCGGCCCCCATGGACGACTTCGTAGTCATCTTCATCACCTTGCCACCGATAGCCATCCATGAAACCACGCAAGAGCAGGTGGTCCCGCACCTGCCTGGATTCCGGGTCAGCAATAAGGCTCTTCAGCTTGCATCTTCGACACAGACATCTTATCTCCGTCTCGTTCTTTTGAAGCATATCGGCCTTCGCGGACCTCAAAAACCTATTCACGATGCCTTCGGTCATCATGCGGACCATGGTCGCCTGCGGGGTAGAGCAAAACGATATTTTAGAACCAAGAAAAAATTTGGCATGACTTTCCCTAAAAATAGGACCAAAAAGAATGCTTAATGCCAAAATTCTCGCCGAAACGGAAATGAATCAACATTCCGGCAAAATATTGGCAACTATCGCATTTCAAATACAGGTACACCTCCAAACACAAACACATATGCAACACCACAAACATATGCAACACCACAAACATACATAGATCTAGCTAGGCCATAAAAAGTGCATGTGCACATTGTTGTAGGGAGAACAACATAAATATAGCTTCCCCCCTTACTTACCTATCAAAACAATGTAATTTAACCGCTTAAATTGAATGAATCTATGGTGGAAATGAGGTGAAAAAGAGGAGGCACCCGAGACAAGGAGGAGGTGGAGAGAATGAAGTGGGAAGAAAGTGAGTGTGGGTAGGAGAGGCTCTCCAAAATATCTTGTTGCTGCCCACTTACTAATGGCGCACCAAAGCCAAATGCGCCATTAGTAAACCAGGTTACTAATGGCGCACCTTCTGGTGGTGCGCCATTAGTAGTTTTGCAAAAAAAAATTTACTAATGGCGCACTGCCCCAGAGTGCGCCATTACTAGTTTGGACTAGTAACGGCGCACGGTTGAACAGTGCGCCATTAGTAGTTTTGCAAAAAAGGGAATAAAAAATATAATAAAAAAACCACATTAGTGGCACACTTTCCAATAGGTGCGCCATTACTAGTTACAACTAGTAATGGCGCACTGTGTCTGGATGCGCCATTAGTATGTTTGGACAGGCGCACTAGTTCAAAAAAAATTGATACTAATGGCGCACCCTGGGCCAGGTGCGCCATTAGTAGTTTCAACTCTAATGGCGTATCAGAAGGTGGTGCGCCATTAGTATATACTAATGGCACACCTCTTGTATGGTGCGCCATTAGTGTCAATCCCATCTATAGCCCTTTTTCTAGTAGTGACATGGCAAAGTAAAGCATGGCATGGAGCTACTCAAAGAGCTTACCAAAAGTCCCCTAGTGACCTTGAGCCAAAAGGGATCAGAAAATACATTTGCAAGCATGTGAACATGGCAAAAACATAATCAGATCTCAGACTTAGTGAAAACTGGAGCATGCAAAATCAGATATCAAGTAGGCATGTTTACGAGCTCGACGCACTCACTATAGAGCAAGGCATGAAAATCTAATCATACATCCATCAAGAATACACATTTTACAAGCTATACATGGCAAGAACAATAACATAGCATGCACGGATCAACTACAACATCCTCGGCAAAATCGCTAACAAGTAGACAATCTGCCCAGATTCACGAAATAGCAAAAGTAGAGCTCGATTGACTCGAGATAGGCTACTCCATAATTGCAAACAAAGACATGGATGGATAGAGCACTACAAGATAAACAAAACATCCTTACTGATCATCCTCAAAAGAGGCACGGATCACTAGGAAACAACATGAACATATGGCATATTGAGATAAACAGATCAAGGACTTTGTGGAATTCTGAAATCAGCATTAACGAATGCACCACTTTGCAAGCTTGTGCTAGTCACCACACACATCACAAAAATACATGGGTTGCACATCTGGAAAGATGGCAAAGCATATAACAAAACAAATGTAGAGCTCAGGGACATATCATGCACACAATAATCATGGCCAAAATGACAAATGTCTAATTGGAGTAGCAGATCTGACAATTATCTCAAATAGCACTTTTCCAACAGCATTTCGGGCATCAAGATGAACTCAAATGAAAATGATGCAATGAGATGAAATGATGTACTCTCTGAGATGAACATTTTGATATGCTATGTGCCCAAAACGGAGCTACGAATGCAAAGTTACGGCACGACGAACATAGAAAAATAGTTAGGGTTTTGGGGCGAAAAGTCAACCGCGAGATGAACTGGATCCAGATCTGGCCTGATTTGCACGCTTCCCGAGGTTCGTCGTCGGACTTGCCGGACTTGGGGGCACGGCGGCCGGAGTTCGTCGTGGGGGGCCGAAGCTTCGCCGGAGGAGCTCGTGGGGAGGAGGAAGGAGCCGGGGTGGAGCTCGCCGGACTTGGTGGTGCTCCGGCCGGAGGAGGTAGGCGTCGCCGGAGCGGGGCGGCGCGCCGGCGATGGCGCGCGGCGGCCGGAGCTCGCTGGCTCGGCTGGGAAGGAGGCGGGCGGCAGCGGACGCCGGTCGGGCCGCGGGGCTCCTCTGGCCCGGGTGGTGGCGGCGGCGATGCGGTCCCCCGGGGACACGTGGCGCTCGGTGGTAGGCTGGGCGCGACGGCGGACGTGTCCGGCCGGACAGGACGTGTCCGGCGCGGCGCGAGGTGGTGGATCTAGGGTTTCGGGGGGAGGAGAACGAGAATTTCGGAGGGGGTCTTTAAATAGGCATAGAGGGAGCTAGGAGTCTCCAAATGAGGTGCAGTTTTCGGCCACGCGATCGTGATCGAACGCTCTAGATGATGGAGATGGTTTAGGTGGGTTTTTGGCCAAAATGGAGGGGTGTTGGGCTGCAACACACACGAGGCCTTTTCAGTGCCTCGGTTAACCGTTGGAGCATCAAACGAAGTCCAAATGGTACAAAACTTGACAGGTGGTCTACCGGTAGTAAACCAAGGCCGCTTGGCAAGTCTCGGTCCAATCCGGAAATGTTTAATACCCACACACGAAAGAAAGGTAGAAATGACCACCGGAAGAGAACGGAGCGCCGGAATGCAAAACGGACAACGGGGAAAATGCCCGGATGCATGAGATGAACACGTATGCAAATGCAATGCACATGATGACATGATATGAGATGCATGACAACGACAACAACACACGGAGACAAAAAACCCGAACCCGAGAAAATAAAATAACTTAACGCTGGAAACGGCAAGAGTTGGATTACATATTAGGAAAATCATATCCGGGGTGTTACACTCCACTTCAAGTATAACGGACCCGCGACCCTCTGTGTGAGGGTGTTCGTGGAAGATGGTCGCTGCGCCGGGTGCTGCCCTGAAGACAGCGAGGGTGACGGAGTGCTCGGCCTTGGCGACGACAGTGACGAGGACGAGGGCGGACTCGGCCCTGGCGACTGTCGCGGCTCGTCCGATAACGGCCCATCCTCCTCCGGTGAAAGCTCCAGCAATGGCAGCTACAACTAGCCTACACATTGTCGGGCTCGCTTCAAGGATGGTGGCGGATCGTCCTGTCGCTGTGCCCCAGTGAAGGGCGAGGAGGTCTCCGGCTGAGTCCGGGGGGCTGATCCTGGTGAGCTTCCGCGCCATAGGAGCCGCCCTTGCATGTCTTTTCCTTTCCTCCTGCATTACAAGAAACAAGTACGGGGCCCCGCGAGGGCGTGTCATAAACCACAGTGCTTATGCTGCTTTGTGCTATGTTTATTGTTCTTGTGTTGTGTTATGATGCTCATGCTTCATGTGGACATAGAGGGTAACTTAGCTGGATCCGCCCAGGGTAGTTTCCTGTCTCGTGAGGGCGCGTCCTCTGGCACCTGGTGAGCCCTCCTTGTTGCTCGCTCGGGAGCCGTTGTCCTCGGGAGGCATCACAGAGCTGCAAAAATTGTTAGGACGTCTGTCGGGTACCTTGTCCTTGCTTGCGTGAGGCCTCATGATCATGGCCTAGCGCACCATGTCGTGGTACTCGTGGGGCATGGACTTAGGGGGGCGTGCCAATCGCGAGCTCAATCGAGGGTGCCTCGGAAAGGTCAGGGGAGCCGAAGCTCTGGAGTGACAGGCCTTTGGCAAGGCGTGTCCTCATCTTAGGTTAGCCTTGTGCACGCACACACCTGCCCAGCCCCCGCAAGAGGCACGCGAGGGAGAGCGTCGGGCAACTACCACCCTCCCTGGTGCAAAACAAAGAACTGAGCGAGGAAGTAGCGAGAAGAAAGGGTTCAACCGAGCAATCGAGAAACACCAGAACTCCAAATTCCATAAAAAGGGGTGCAAACCAACTATAGAAAGAAAATGAACAGTCGCGTCCGGCCCCTAGTCTAGTCTTCTCACCAGCGCGGAGCTAAGTGCTGCCACTAGGACGTGGCAGGGATCCCCGAGGCCCGAGGGCGGCACTCCGGAGACTCCGGGGTGTGTACAACCCCACTCATTATTATGTGAGAGTGTCACGAGCGGAGACCTTCATAGGCATTGGGCCTTGCTTCATGGGTAGAACTTCCAGACATGCTGGCTGTTCCAAGCATTCTGGATGGGGGTCCCGTCTTGTGTCTCCAGGCGCGCGGTGCCAGGCCTGGAGATGCGGGCAATCCTAAACGAGCCCTCCCACATGGGCGAGAGCTTATGCAGACCTTCCCTGGAGAGCACCTGCCTCAGGACGAGATCGCCCACCTCGAGCGTCCTGGAGCGGACGTTGCGGCAGTGGTACCGTCGCAGCTCCTGGTGGTATCTCGCCGCTCGGAGCGATGCTTAACGGCGGCGCTCCTCCCCCAGCATGAGGTCCATCCCCCGCATGGCGTCCTGACATGCCTCGTCGAACGCCAGGGCCCACGTGGAGCGATGCTTGACCTCGTGAGGGAGGACCGCCTTTGCTCCGTAGACGAGGAAGAACGGGGTCTCGCATGTCGGTTTGGTGGCGGTGGTGCGGATGGACCACGGCACAGATTGGAGCTCGTCATGCCAGCCCCTGCCACAGGCCTCGAGCTTCTTATTGAAGGTCCTAGTCTTGAGGCCTCTCAAGACCTCTGCGTTGGCATGCTCGGCTTGGCCATTGCTCCTGGGGTGTGGCACCGAAGCGTAGTAGATCTATGTTCCAAGGTTAGCACAATATGTCTTGAAGAGATTGGTAGTGAGCAGTGAGCCATTGTTGGTGATGATGCAGTTAGGGACCCCAAACCCGCTCATGAGGCCCTTGATGAACTTAAATGCCGACCCAACTGGGATGGTGTGAACGTCTTCCACCTCTGCCCACTTGGTGAACTTGTCGATGGCGACGTAGAGGTAGCAGTAGCCCCCATGCGCTCAAGGGAACGGACCCAGGATATCCAACCCCGACACCACGAACGGCCACGTGAGTGGGATAGTCTGGAGGTCCTGGGCCCACTGGTGGATTTGCTTGGCATGGAACTAGAAGGCCTCGCAGAACCTTACCAGCTCAGCTGCGTCGTTGAGTGCCGTGGGCCAGTAGAACCCGCTGCGGAACGCCTTGCCAACCAGGTTGCGCGACGACGAGTGATGCCCGCAATCCCCGCCGTGTATGTCAGCTAGCAGCTCACTCCCCTACTTCCTAGAGATGCATCGCATAGAAACATCGTTTGGTCGTTTTCTGTATAGCGCACCATCCTGGATGCAATACGCCATAGCTTGCCGGGCCACATGCTCCGCGGCCTCCTCTTTCTCCGGCAGTGTCCCCCGCAGCAGGTATGCCTTGAATTCTTCAGTCCAGCACCCCTTCCAAGTCTCAAGTGCAAGGAGCAAGCGTGCTCCTAAGGTCGGGCCGTAGGCGGGAGGTCTTGAGGTTGGTGGTGGGGGAGCTCCTCTTGAGGCGGTGTAGGCTCCGCAGCCGGAGGGGCCGCTCCTCGAAGACGCCAGGCTCCTGGGGTTGTCGCCTTGATGCCCTCTTGGCGATATCATCTGCTTCCTTGTTTGTGCTGTGGGGCACATGATGACATTCTAGGCCCAAGAATTGCTTCTCCATTTTGCGTACCTCTGTGAGGTATGCCTCCATGTGCTCGTCCTTTGGCTCGTATACCTTGTTGGAGAAGTTGACGAGGAGCTGAGAGTCGCCCTTGATGGTGAGGCGCTTCACCCCCAAGTCCGCCGCTGCCTTAAGGTCAGAGATCAAACCTTCGTACTCTGCGATGTTGTTGGAGACCTTCTCGCCCCGCTGGAAGCAAAGTTGCATGGCGTAGTAGAGTTTGTCTTGGGTGGGTGAGATGAGCACGGCTCCAGCCCCCGCGCCCTGGCGTGTGAAAGCGCCATCGAAGTACATGACCCAGCCGTCTGGCGTTTCACTTCCTAGCGAGAGGGATCGCTTCTCGCCTGCTTCAGGTTCTGGAGCGTCGGTCCATTCCACCATGAAGTCGGCCAGGGCAGCCCCCTTGATGACCCTGGTTGTGCTGAACTCCAGCTGAAACGCCTACAGCTCAATGTTCCACTCGGTGACTCTCCCCGCTGCGTTGGGGCTGCGGAGCACCCTCTCAAGTGGGTAGACTAAGACAACCTTAATTGGGAGGCCTTGGAGATAGTGACGCGGATTGCATGAGGCCACTAGGAGTGCAAGCAGGAGCTTTTGCGGCATGGGGTATTGTGCCCTTGCATCCCACAGTGCCGTGATGACAAAGTAGACTAGGTGCTCAACGAGGGTGGGAGCGTCGGTGGAGCCTATGGCCTCCGGAGGTTGTGGCGCCTCCCGAGGTAGGGGGACCTCAGGAGCTTGGTTGCCCACCAGGGCCTCCGTAGGCCCAGAGACGCAGTCTTGTGGGGCCTGATCGTCCGCGAGCATCGTGGTGGCTTTAGTGGCACCATCCTGGCGCCGCACCATCTCGGCTGAAGGTACGGCGTTACGCGGCGCATCCTTGGCCCGGCTCCTCCCAGACAGCCACAAACGCCACGCTGGCTGAGTGGGGCGTGGCGGCTAGGTAGAGCATCAGGGGCTCGAGGGGTCGAGGCGCGACCATCATCGGAGGGCTGGTCAAATATCTCCTGAGGTCTTGAAATGCCAGGCGGCCTCCACGGTCCACTCGAATGGGCCCTTCTTCTTCATCAGCTTGAGGAACGGTAGGGTGCACTCTCCCAGCTTGGAGATAAAGCACCCCAACGAGGTCACGCAGCCCGCGAGATTCTGCATTTCCTTGAGAGTTTGGGGCGGGCTCATGTCTTCTATTGCCTTGACCTTCTCCGGATTTGCCTCGATCCCCCTGTGCGACACGAGGAAACCCAGCAGCTTGCCCGAAGGGACACCGAACACGCACTTTTCTGGATTGAGCCGCGGGTCCACTTGGCGTAGGCTGGCGAAAGTCTCCTCCAAGTCTTGTATGAGGGTCCTCGCCTCCCGAGACTTTACCATGATGTCATCGACATAGGCCTCTGCGTTCCTCCCGAGCTGCCGGCCCAGGGCGATGTGCATCAGCCGCTGGAAGGTTGCCCTGGTGTTGCGTAGTCCGAACGACATGCAGGTGTAGCAGTATACGCCGCATGGGGTTAGGAAGGCCGTCTTCTCCATGTCCTCCACCACTATCTTGATCTGGTGATAACCCAAGAAGGCATCCAGAAAACACAGCAGGTCGCACTCGGCGGTGGAGTCGACGAACATATGTTCCTTCCCACCTTTCTTGGGCACAACGACAGGGTTCGCCAGCCATTCTGGGTACTGGACCTCGCGGATGACATCCGCAGCTTGTAGCTTGTGGGTTTCCTGGACGATGAACGACTTCTTCTCCGTGGACTGTCGTCACGCCTTCTGCTTCACAGGGCGCACATTGGGACACACCCTTAAGTGATGCTCGATTGCCCCCCTTGGGACCCCCACCAATTTCTTGGGCTCCCAGGCGAATACCTCCATGTTCGCATGCAGGAACCTCACCGGTGCCTCTTCTTGGTCGAGATCGAGGTTGGCGCCTATGGTGAAAGTGCCTCCCGAGGTCCCGTCCTCCTCGACTAGCACTTTCTTGGTTTCATCCCGATCTTGAGTGAACAGTTGCTTCTTTTTTGCTGGCGTGGCCCCCTTAGCCCCCAGGTGGCTTCATCGGCTAGGCGTGCCACTGTGGCGGCCCTGAAGGCAAGCTTGAGAGCCGTCAGGGCTTCCTTGGTGTCCCCAGCCATGGTGAGAACGCCGCTGCTCCCTGGCATCTTCATGAGGTTGTAGGCTGGATGGGTTGCTGCCATGAACTGAGCTAGGGCAGGGTACCTGACGATGGCATTGTACAGGAGGCCGATGTGGGCGATGTCGAAGTCGATCAGCTCGGTGCGGTAGTTGTCGCGGGTACCAAAGGTAAGCGGGAGGTGTATTTGCCCCAGGGGGCTGGTGGAGCCGATGCCGACTCCAGAGAAAGGCTTGGTGGGGCTGATCCGGATGTATGGTACGTGAAGCAACCTGAAAGCTTCCACGGAGAGCACGTTGAGGCCGGCTCCACCGTCGATGAGGGTCTTGCTCACATCCACGTTGCAGATGGTGGGTGTGCAGAGCATTGGGAGCGCGCCCGAGCCCGTGGTGATGGCGGGGTGGTCCTCCGAGCTGAAGGTGAGGTCGGCCTGGGGCGCTGCCCAACCTGGGGGAGCCCCCTGCTATATGCGGGGCAGCGCCCACCTGGCGGATGAACTGCTTGACGTGACGATCCATGGGTGGTGCCCGCGAACCACCAAGGAGGGCTCTACGGGGGGGGTGGGGGGGTGGGGGGCCTGTGCATGAAGCGCGCAACGAAGAGATTGCACGACTCCTCCCAGGAGGCTACCGAGGATCCTGGCAGACTGAGCAGCTAGGCGCGTGGCACGCTGGCCAGGCTAGGGGGAACCAGTTGGCCATGACCTAGCCGTCGCCTCCGGCTTTGAGAACGGCCTCCTCGTACTCCTGTAGGAATGCTGCTGGATCTGCAGCGCCATTGTAGCGGGGCGGCATCTCTGGCTTGAACTTGCGCGGCCAACGCACCTATCGTAGAGCGGGGGTTAAGGCTCGGACACTCGCGGTGTATCCGCAGGAGCCCGCCGGGCTAATTAGAGGAGCGGCGCCTGCCATGGGGGTAGGATGAAGCAAGCGGAGAGGCGAAGCTTCGGCGCACCCCTACCTAGCGCGCAAAATGTCGGATTCTAGGTTCCGGCAAACCCTTGAGGTTCGAACACTGGGGGTGCACACGAAGATCTCTCCCTAGCTCACTCTCGTAATGATCTCAAAGCCTAGCTCACTAAACCTAAGGAACAAGTGACACGAGAGTTTATAATGGTTCGGGTCACCGTTGCGGTGTAATAACCTACTCATGTGCGGGGTGGTGGATTGCCTCGTGGGCTAAGGATGAACTAGTATAGTGGATGAACAGCCTCCTTAGGAGAGGTGTTCTTGAGCTCGATGAGCTTGAGAGATGGCCTTGGTATTGTGGATCCGATCCAAGATGAGCCGATCCCTGACTACAGTTGTGGCTAGTCCTATTTATAGAAGCTTCGGTCCTTTTCCCAAATATTTATGCGGGAAGGGATCCCACAACGGCCAATTTCAAAGGGAGACAACTAGTACAAGTTATCCTGACAAAAGGTGGTCTTCGCCTACCAAAGGCTCTGGTGGTGACACCGCCGTGGGCTCCGTTGTGACCTCCGTCCTACTGTCCTGCTGGTCTTGGTCTTGTTCCACCGATATGGAAACCTTTGCCTGATGCCTCGGGACTCCTCACCTGCACCTGCTTCCTTAGCACCAAAGAGGAAACTGGCACTCTGCGCATGCTGATGCCCGCCTGGCCTTGGTCGTCACGGCTCACGTCACACGGACCTCACGAGGTCACCCTTGCATAGATATCTCCACTCCTCAGGAGCCTGCCTAGCGAGACCGTCCCAAAGGAGGTCTTGGTGTCGTCCGCCTCGTGAGGCTTGGCCCCTCGCGAGGGTCTTGAGTGGTCGCTGATGAAGATGGGCCATACCAGGCCATTAGTGGAGCCATGCCCTGGGCCGCAGACAGGCAAGTCTGGGTAACCCCTGTTCCCAGGACGCTGACAACCCCCCTAGGCACGCCCTCCATACTTCTGGTCACCTCGTGGCTCCTCCAACTTCATCTTCAAGTCTCCTGGTTGTTTTCTGGTCCAAGAAAAATCTTCGTGAAGGTTTTATTCCGTTTGGTATTCCTTTTCTGCAAAACTCAAAATCCTGAACTAAACAAGAACTGGCAGTGGGCTCTAGGTTAATAGGTTAGTCCCAAAAATAACATTAAATAGCATAATAATGCATATAAAACATATAATATAATAGCATGGAACAATAAAAATTGTAGATACGTTGGAGACGTATCAATTATCACCAAGCTTAATTCATGCTCGACCTCGAGTAGGTAAATGATAAAAACAAAATTTTTGATGTGGAATGCTACCTAACATATTTATCCATGTAATTTCTTTATTGTGGCATGAATGTTCAGATCTGTATGATTCGGAACAAAATTTTAATATTGACATAAAAACAATAATACTTCAAGCATACTAACAAGGAAATTATGTCTTCTCAAAATAACATGGCCAAAGAAAGTTTATCCCTACAAGATCATATAGTCTGGCTATGCCCATCCTCATCACACAAAATATTCAAATCATTTACAACCCCGATGACAAGCCAATAAATTGTTTAATACTTTTGATGTTCTCAAACTTTTTCAACTTTCACACAATACATGAGCATGAGCCATGGACATAGCACTATAGGTGGAATAGAAGGTGGTTGTGGAGAAGACAAAAAGAAGGAGATAGTCTCACATCAACTAGGCATATGAACGGGCTATGGAGATACCCATCAATAGATATCAATGTGAGTGAGTTGGGATTTACATGCAACGGATGCACTAGAGCTATAAGTTTATGAAAGCTCGAAAAGAAAAACTAAGTGGGTGTGCATCCAACTTGCTTGCTCATGAAGACCAGGGGAAATTTGAGGAAGCCCATTGTTGTAATATACAAGCCAAGTTCTATAATGAAAATTCCCACTAGTATATGAAAGTGAAAAAATAGGAGACTCTCTATCATGAAGATCATGGTACTACTTTGAAGCACAAGTGTGGTAAAAGGATAGTAACATTTCCCCTTCTCTATTTTTCTCTTTTTTCCTCTTTTTTGGGCCTTCTTTTTTTATTTTGGCCTTTTCTCTCTTTTTTTTATTTCCTCAACTCGGACAATGCTCTAATAAGGAAGATCGTCACACTTTTATTTACTTACAACTCAAAAAATTACAACTCGATACTAGAACAAAATATGACTCTATATGAATGCCTCCGGCGGTGTACCGAGATGTGCAATGACTCAAGAGCGACATGTATAAAAAATGATTATGGCTCTGCCACAAATACGATGTCAACTACATGATCATGCAAAGCAATATGACAATGATGATGTGTGTCATAATAAACAGAACGGTGGGAAGTTGCATGGCAATATATCTCAGAATGGCTATGGAAATGCCATAAGAGGTTGGTACGATGGCTGTTTTGAGGAAGGTATATGGTGGGTTTATGGTACTGGCGAAAGTTGCGTGGTACTAGAGAGGCTAGCAATGGTGGAAGGGTGAGAGTGCATATAATCCATGGACTCAACATTAGTCATAAAGAACTCACATACTTATTGCAAATATCTATTAGTCATTGAAACAAAGTAATACACGCATGCTCGTAGGGGGATAGATTGGTAGGAAAAGAGCATCGCTCGTCCCCGACCGCCACTCATAAGGAAGACAATCAAAAATAATCTCATCGCTCGTCCCCTCTCAAAAGGTGTGTATAGCAAGGATGATTGTGGCAAACTAAAAAGCAAAGACTCAAATCATACAAGACGCTCCAAGCAAAACACATATCATGTGGTGAATAAAAATATAGCCTCAAGTAAAGTTACCGATAGACGAAGAAGAAACAGGGGATGCCTTCCGGGGCATCCCCAAGCTTAGGCCATTGGTTGTCCTTGAATATTACGTTGGGGAGCCTTGGGAATCCCCCTTCTTAGGCTCTTGCCACTCCTTATTCCATAGTCCATCAAATCCTTACCGAAAACTTGAAAATTTCACAACACAAAACTCAACAGAAAATCTCATAAGCTGTGTTAGTATAAGAAAATAAATCACCACTTTTTGTACTATTGTGAACTCATTCTTTATATATATTGGTGTAACATCTACTATATTCCAACTTTTCCATGTTTAATACCCTCCGATACTACCCATAGAATCATCAAAATGAGCAAGCAACACATAGAAAACAGAATGTGTCAAAAACAGAACAGTCTAGCAATCTGGATAGTTCGAATACTTCTATAACTCCAAAAATTCTAGAAAATTAGGAAAACCTAAGAAATTTGTTTATTAATCTTCTACAAAAACAATCAGTGTTTTATCACGCTTCCGTTAAAAATGAGAATTGTACTCCTGAGCGCAAAAGTTTCCGTTTTCAGAAAGATCAAATCAACTATCAACGTAAGCCATCCCAAAGGTCTTACTTGGCACAAAGACTAATTAAAACACAAAACCACATATAACCAGAGGATAGATGAATTATTTATTGCAAAACAGGAATGAAAATTATTGGGTTGTCTCCCAACAAGCGCTTTTCTTTAAAGCCATTAAGCTAGGCTTTGAGATTTCGGTGATGCTCACATGAAAGATAGCAATTGAAACATAGAGAGAGCATCGTGTAGCATGTGAAAAACACATCTAAGTCTAACATACTTCCTATGCATAGGCATCTTATAGGAAAAAAAATTATCAAGGTAAGCGAAAACTAGCGTATGCAAGGAGGAAGAAAGAAACGATAGCAATCTCAACATAACAAGAGGTAATTTAGTAACATGAAAATTTCTACAACCATATTTTCATCTCTCATAATAATTACATGTAGGTTCATAATCAAATTCAACAATATAGCTAGCTCATAAAATTTTCTCTACATGATCCACATGCATGCAAAGTTGACACTCTTCCAAAATAGTGGGAATATCGTTAACTAAAGTCATGACCTCTCCAAACCCACTTTTATCAAAAACATCCTAAGATTGAAAATTATCCAAATATGTGGGATCTAAAGTTGATACTCTTCCAAACCCACTTTCACTATTGTTGCAAACATTATTATCAATCTCATATTTATCATGGGGCTTAAATAAATTTTCAAGATCATAAGAAGAATCACCCCAATCATGATCATTACAACAAGTAGTAGACATAGCAAAATAAGCATGCCCAAGCTTCAGGTTTTGCATATCATTAACATAATTGACATTAATAGAATTTATAATAACATGATTGCAATCATGCTTTTGATTCAAGGAACTATCAAGTATGGGTGCAACAACAATAATCTTGTGTTTAACATAAGGGACTATAGCAAATTCATCTCCATAAATATTGGCATCATGGCCATAAGAATAGAAAGCATCACGTTCATCAAGGGATATTTCAATCAAATCATCGGAATCATAATTATCTATAGATTCATGCATCTCATTATTTTCTTCCAAAGCAACGGTCGTACTCTCAATAAATTCTTTGACATAGATCTTATGAGCATAGTTTTCATAGCAGTATTTAAGTATGTCAAAATTTCAGATTTGTAGGGAGTAATATCATACTTTTCAATCAAAGAAGCAACTTCATAAGCACCCTTAAAAGCAACAAATTCTTCAATTTGTTTGATATCATAGTAACTGTAAACACCCTTTTCATAAGAAGATAAAATTTCATTATCATTAAACTCACATTGGTAGGGAAGGTGTTTTTAGAGTTCTTGGACAAACAAGTAAAATCACAAATTGCACAAAAATTCCATGCATAGCATAGCAAACAATTTATTTGATTCCATAAGAGCTTCCCTTTTGAAACAATCGACGATGCACAAAATGAGCATGCTCATCTAAAGATTTTCTCTCAAGTAAACTAGTTGGGGTTTTGGCACAAGCACATATGGATCGAAGATGATCCAGGTAGAAAACTTTGAGTGGATCCATATCAACAGATTTTGAGAAAGCAAAGATGCAAGAAAATTGAAGGCACATGGAAACACCAGAAAACATAAGATAAAACAAAACAAGGGCGAAGAAAAAGGAAAATCTTTTCGTTATAGAGGCGAAGGTGTCCTGTCTTTCGATGAGATGATGATTATCGTTTCGGAGGAGTAGACTTTGACGATCTGACTACGAACGTGCATAGACGTCGCGCCTTAGCAATCGCTAAACCAACTCCAAGAGGTTATTGACCATGCCAGAGCATGATCAACCTGACCACAAAGGTCTATTTCCTGCAAGGAAATGAAGAACAGGAAAGAAACTAAGATTGCAATCTGGATATTGCGAATATAAGATGAAAGCTTTATTGATGAAGGTGGGGTTCTGTGACATCTTTGTCTGGTCGTTGAACACAAACAAAGTACACGAAGTTGCAGCTATGGCGAACTTTTAATCTAAACAAAAACCCAACGTCTAAACGATGCTCTAAGGGATGTATATATGGAGGAAGAGGGGGGAATTTTGTGGCCCTTGGAGGAGGGGTCCGAAACCAACCCGAACTCTTGTTCCCCACACATACGGACTCTAAAAATAGCCTATACTTAAGTATTTAGAAATTATATGGCCTGGCCCAATAATAAGGTGACGCAGCACCTATAATAGCCTCTGGACGATACTTATGAAGTGGGATCTTCTATATTTCGTCCAAGGCTTCATGCACTCCTTATGGTGGCTTCAAAGTCGTGAAATCATCACTTGTAACTCCGTTCTTGTTCCCCTTGCACATGCCATCATCTTCATGTTTGGTCTTGCTCCAGTGTTCATCCCTCTTATCCATGCCAGGCCCTTCATTTGTAAGCAAAACAAATGTATCCAATTTAGGTAGCATCATATTCTCATGAACATTAGAATCATTACCAAGAAACGAAAGTACCTGATATTTTGATTGGCGTGTGCGAGCTCTAGTAATTGGACCAGTATGTATAGCAACAGGGGCCGTGGGTGTAACAATGGTATTGATGTCCTCGTCATCCTCCCCTTTTTGAAATGAAGTCGTCCTTGACGGAAGCTCATCTTCCTCACCCAAATAAGGCTTCAAATCTGCAATGTTAAAAGTGGGACTAACCCCAAAATCTGCAGGCAGCTCAAGTTTATATGCATTATCATTTATTTTCTCTAACACCTTAAAAGGACCATCAGCATGTGGCATTAGCTTTGATTTGTGCAAATGTAACCAAATAAGATCTCCAGGTGCAAACACAACATGGTTTCTACCCTTATCTCTAGCAAGTTTATATTTAGCATTCATATGCTCAATGTTTTCCTTAGTTAACTCATGCATTTTTAAAATCAGTTCAGCATGTTGTTTAGCATCAAAATTAACCTTCTCCGAAGATGGAAGAGGCAACAAATCAATAGGTGCACGAGGTAGGAAACCATACACAATTTCAAAAGGGCACATCTTAGTAGTAGAATGCAATGAACGATTATAAGCAAATTCAATATCAGGCAAGCATTCTTCCCACATTTTCTTATTATTCTTCAAAACAGCCCTAAGCATAGTAGACAGTGTTCTATTTAGTACTTCAGTTTGTCCATCAGTTTGGGGTGACAAGTAGTACTAAAAAGCAGTTTAGTCCCCAACTTAGCCCATAAACATCTGCAAAAGTGGCTCAGAAATTTAGTATCACGATACAAAACAATAGTATTTGGCACACCATGCAAGCGAATAATTTCACGAAAGAACAAATCAGCAACATTAACAGCATCATCGCTTTTATGACATGGTATACAGTGTGCCATTTTCGAGAACCTATCCACGACAACAAATATGCTATCCCTCCCCTTCTTTGTTCGAGGTAAACCTAAAAGAAAGTCCATAGATATATCCCCCCAAGGAACACTAGGTACAGGCAAAGGCATATATAAACCATGAGGATTGAGTCGTGACTTAGCTTTTTGACATGTAGTGCAGCGAGCAACAAATCGCTCAACATCATGTCTCATCTTTGGCCAAAAGAAATGTCTAGCAAGTATATCCTCCATCTTCTTCATGCCAAAGTGTCCCATTAGTCCTCCTCCATGTGCCTCATGCAACGACAAAAGACGAACGGAGCTAGCTGGAATGCATAGCTTGTTAGCACGAAACACAAATCCATCGTTAACAACGAACTTGTTCCATGTTCTACCTTCTTTACAATTCTGCAATACATCTTTAAATTCAGCATCATGCACGTATTGATCTTTGATGGTCTCCAGACCAAATATTTGAAAGTCAAGTTGTGAAAGCATAGTATAACGACGAGACAATGCATTAGCAATAACATTTTCTTTACCCTTCTTGTGTTTAATGACATAAGGGAAAGTCTCAATGAATTCAACTGTAACATCCCAAATTTTCAATTTGGAATGTTATACACTAGATCATCAATGCATATCATATTTTATTTTGCATTTTGGTTGATCCTAGAAATTCTACGCAACTCAATGACCAACGGAGAGAGTTGGGGATTTCGTTATTTTCATATTTGAGTTTTCTCTAATTTTGAGAATAGGATCATTTGATTTTATTTATTTTATCATCAATTATTTCTATTACAAAAAATTATGAGAGAGGGAATAAAATGACTTTCCCAAAATAAAGAAATATTGAGGATTTAATAATAAAATCAAATAAGATTTTATTTCGGAGTTTTTCGGTGTTTTATTTGAATTTAGGAAAAATGTGCATTTTTCAAAATTGCATTTAGGGCCCAAATAAATGTTCACTTTGTCGGGCTTGATTTTAGCAGCCCGGGAAAATTTATTTCGGGATTTTTGGAGTCCGTTTAGTATTTCTTTTTATTTTTTTTTCTTCCGATCGTAATTGTTTTAAAAAAAGGGAACCGACCTACGGGCCGTGTCCGACTAGGACTCCCGGCCCGTAGGGGCTTTATAAGCCGGCCCACCCCGGGGGGGGGGGACCCTAGCCCAGCGCCCCACCCTAGCGCCCCGCCCCAGCCCCGCACCCGCCGTCGCCGCCGCCGCCGCCCCGCCGCGCCGCCCGCAGGAGCCGCCGCCCCACCGCACGCTCGCCGAGGTTCGCCGCAGCCTCGTAGTCCGCGCTGCCTATTTTTTTAGAAAACCGAACGGTTTTACGTCGGTTTTTTCGGTTTTTTTTAGTTTTCGTTTTTTAGATCGGTTTTTTTGGTTTGGGTTAAATAGCGAGCGTTCGCTCGTTTGTTCGTTTAAACGAACACGTTCATCATTCAGATCTGGATAACGAACGTTCATTCGTTAATCCATTCGTCGTTTTCTTTTTCTCGGATTAAATCCATGATTTTTCTGATCGCGATTCCTGATCTGATTTTCGTTTTAGTATAACTTTTCGCTCGTTTAACAGAATCAGGCGATTCAAGCGGCTAGAGTTTCTTCTCGAAACCCTCTATCCATTTAACCAACTTAAACAAGATTTTGCTACTATAAAATTTGCCTTGGATCCAGATTGCTAGAACGAAGTTGTTTTCTTTCGCCGTTTGACTTTCGTTGCTTTGTTTGATTCGTTTTTTTTGCCAACCGGAGTTCTTAAGTTGAACCTTCTGGTTAGATCTCTTATTTGAGTTTTACCTGTGCATTAGATGAGTACTTATTGTATGCTTGTTTGCCTGTCTGTGATAGAATACCCGGAGTGCGCCGCCTGTTACTTCGAATCGTTAGGTTTCCCGGATCATCAGCAAGGCAAGTAACACTTTGATCATATCTTTTCTACTACCCAGTTTTATTGCATTAGATCAATCCTCACACATTGCATGATTAGGATCTAATTAAATTGTGGGATGGGAAGTAGATGAGGTAGTACCTATTACCTGTTTATTATCAAACCTTTGGGAGTTACTTCTACGTTTGCTTATTATGCCATGCTATGCTAGTAGACGTGGATTGGGTGAGTGAAATCCATGACAGATGTGAGATTGATAATTAATGGTTTATCTAAGGTGGCAACTTAAACACACATCTGGGTGGATTGAGGCACCTGGGTATTCCAGGACTTGCCTGTTTTCTTTTGGACCGCCACCCAGGCTCAAAGGGATCATGAGACTATTCATACTAGAAACTTCCGTGTGCAGCCACAAGCTATTATGGGCTCTAGTATAGTTGACTAAGTTGTGCGAACTCTTACAGTGGTAGACTAGCAGATGTAGGGGATGTAGGTGGTACGGTCTACCCGATCGTAAGGTGCTAGCGCTTCTGAAAGACTATGTCTCGGTCATCCGTCTTCTCAAACACCATGTAGTGCGAGAAAACAAACGGAAGCGATCGAGTCTTGTGGGGAAAAGTGCGCAAACCTCTGCAGAGTGTAATAAACTAATCATGATTAGCCGTGTCTCCAGTTATGGACATCTTGAGTATCTAGTACCTGGATTTTCATGTGAATCTCAACATGTTACTCTAAATTAATTTTGTTGGGTTATGGTTAATGATGATGCTTAATTGGGATTGAGAATTCTGTCAACCATTCTCAATGTTTAACAACCACCATGATAGTAATTAAATTTATTCCTTTGAAGTAGGGAAAAATTGGCTTTACGCAAAACCGTAACCATAGAGCTTTCCACCAGCCAAATATGCATATAGTATAGCTGTTTTCATTCCATTACTCTCTATGTGTTACCTTGCCAGCATATTCCATGTGCTGACCCGTTTTCGGGCTGCAACGTTAATGTTGTAGACTTTTCATACGATGATTATGGAGTTTTAGGTCGTGGTTCTATACTCAGTGATGCCGTTGGAGTTGATGGACTCACTTATCTTCCAAGCCTTCCGATGTTATCGTTATTAGATGGCCTTAAGCCATATTTATTGTAATAAGTTCTCTTTTGAGACACTCGATGTAATAAGTGTGTGATTGCTACTCTGCTATAAATCCTCCGAGTACTGTGTGGTGTCAGCATTACTGATCCAGGCATGACACCGAAGCACAGAGATCAGACTGTTTGAGGTCTGGTCGCTACATCAACCCATTTAGCATGTCTGTGGTTCAGTTTTTCTTGACTTGTAATGTGTTTCAAAGATTCATGGTCAGAATGTATAAAAAATTCTTTGGGCCATAAATAATGTTGCCATGTTTCTAAGGTCCGAATAAGAGCATATAATCCTTTATCATAAGTAGAATAGTTCAGACTAGGCTCACTCAATTTTTCAGAAAAGTATGCAACAGGTTTGCCATCTTGTAATAATACACCTCCTAATCCAATTCCACTAGCATCACATTCAAGCTCAAGAGTCTTATTAAAATCAGGAAGTTGGAGTAAAGGAGCATGTGTCAACTTATCTTTCAATACCGTGAAGGCTTCTTCCTGTGCGGTACCCCAAACAAAAGGCACATGCTTCTTTGTAAGCTCATTGAGAGGTGCAACAATGGTGCTAAAATCTCTCACAAAACGCCTATAGAAACCAGCGAGTCCAAGAAAACTCCTCACTTGTGTGACCGTTTTGGGCTGCTGCCAACTCTCAATAGCTTCAATCTTGGCTTTATCAACTTCAATTACCTATGGAGTAACAACCCAAGAAAAGATACTCGGTCGGTGCAAAAGGTGCACTTCCCAAGGTTACCAAACAAACGTGCATCACGTAGAGCAATAAAAACAACACGTAAATGTTCCTAATGTTCTTCCAAAGATTTGCTATAAATCAGTATATCATCAAAATATACTACCACAAATCGTCCAATGAAAGCATGTAAAACATCGTTCATTAGTCTCATGAAAGTACTAGGTGCGTTAGTTAAACCAAAAGGCATGAATAACCACTCATATAAACCAAACTTAGTTTTAAATGTTGTTTTCCATTCATCTCCCAATTTCATACGAATTTGACGGTATCAACTACGCAAATCAACTTTGGAGAATATTGTAGATCCACTCAATTCATCAAGCATATCATCTAGCCTAGGAATAGGATTACGATAACGCATAGTAATATTATTAATGCCTCTACAATCAACACACATACGCGGCGTACCATCCTTTTTAGGAACTAGTATAATAGGAACAACACAAGGACTAAGAGATTCGCGTATATAACCTTTGTCAAGCAGCTCATGTACTTGACGCATAATCTCCTTCGTCTCCTCTGGATTGGTATGGTATGGTGCACGGTTGGGTAGCGATGCACCAGGAATTAAGTCAATTTGATGCTTAATCCCTCGAATAGGTGGTAAACCCAGTGGCACGTCTTGTGGGAAGATGTCAACGAACTCCTGCAAAATGTTAGTGACACCAGGGGGCAAAGAGGAAGGCACATCCTTGAATGAAAATAATGCCTCTTTGCACACAAAAGCATAGCAAACAGATTTGCTAAAATCTAGCTCATCAATATCAGATTTGGTGGCAAGTAAACATGCACTTTTTAATTTTATTTCAGAAACAACACTAGATGGTTTATTATTAGGCTGCATTTGTTGCTCAAATTCTTTTGCCACAATCTGATTTTCACTCTTAGTTTTCTCCTGTTATGCTTTATTAGCTCTATTAATATCATATTTTAAAATGGGATCAAGAGTCATAGGAAGCAAAGTAATATTTTTATCCTTATGAACAAGAGTATACTAATTGTTTCTAGCATGGTGTACATAATTTTTATCAAATTGCCATGGTCTACCAAGTAATAAGGAACATGCTTGTATAGGTACCACATCACAATCAACATAATCAGCATATGTAGAGATACTAAAATGCACACAAACAGTATGTGTTACCTTAACCTTACCGTTGTTGTTGAACCATTGGATGTAGCAAGGATGTGGATGAGGTCTTGTGGTGAGAGATAGCTTCTCCACCATCTCCATGCTAGCCAAGTTGTTGCAGCTCCCTCCATCTATGATGACGCGAATGGAACGTACCTTGACAACTCCCTTTGTATGGAACAAATTATGCCTCTCATTTTGCTCAGCTTGTGTGACCTGCACACTCAAAACACGATGAGCAAGTAAACATTCATACTTGTCAGCGTCGTTGGGAGCCATGTATTGCGTCTCATGATCAGAACCATCTCCACTGTGTTCTTCACGTGCAATAAGAGTCAAAGTCTTCTCATCATAGTCACTAGTGGACTCATACCCACCGTCCTCAGTAGCAATCATCACACGCTGAGATTTGCATTCTCTCACATAATGACCACTTCCCTTACAACGACGACAAATAATATCACTTGCGTGCCATGTTGATGCCATGGAAGAAAAAGAGCTCTGTGCAGGCCCGGCAGGTGTGCTCTTGGCAGAAAGTGGTGGTTGTGCCTGCTTTCTTGTAGCACGGCTGGAGGTGGCACCTGATGGAGGTGCTGGTGCAGTGGAAGTAGAGGATGCACGTGGTGTCCATGATGAAGGTCGACCTGCAGAAAAGTTAGTTCGCGCCAATGCCTTTCGATCCTACACTTCACCTTCAGCTTTACAAGCAAGATGGAATATACGAGTGATATTATTATACTCCTTATACTCTAGAATGGTCTGAATCTCTCTATTTAATCCACGCATAAAACATGCAAGCATAGCTTCATTCTCCTCAACAATACCACATCTAATCATGCAAGATTGTAATTCCTGATAATATTCTTCTACAAAAGTTTTTCCTTGTCTTAAGCACTGCAATTTTTGAAGTAATTCACGCTAATAATATGGTGGAACCCAACGAGTACGCATAGCAGTTTTCAAAGCAGCCCAAGTGGCTGGAATAGGATATAATCTACAATGTTTAGACCACCATACACATGCAAAACTAGTGAAAGCACAAACAGCAGAAGCAACACGTCTCTCCTCGGGATATTCTAAACATGTAAAAGGTTGTTTAGTTTCTAACTCCCAAGTAAGATATATATCAGGAACATATCTACCCTCAAATGGTGGAATATTCAATTTTACTTTAGGAAGATGGGCATGATCTCGTACCTGAGCTGGTAATGCAGCCCTACCATTGTGATTATTTGCATGTGGACGACCTAGTGCTGGTGGTTGCACGTAGTTCTGATTTTGATCAACCTCATCCTCGTAATCGCCCGCATAATCCTCCTCCTCAGCGGCAGTAGCAGGAGCCATAGAAGAAACAACAGTAGGTGCAGTGGCACCAGAAGTTTGACCAGGCTCAATGGAAACGTGCAGTGCTCGTCCCACTTGATTTGGAAGGAGACATTGTTTTTGTTGTTGTTGTTGTAGAGGTGTGATAGGTGCAGCCGGCAGTGGTTGTGGAAGACGCACGAGCAATTCATTAAACTTGTTATCGAGCTTTGTTTCGAACGTCTTCTCAATTCCATCTATCTTCTCCATGGCCTCTTCAAATCTGTTTAGCACATCTTCCACATGTCCACTCATCATTTGCTGAAATTTATCATGTAGCTCTTTGTTCGTCATGTTCTCTTAATCAGTCTCATCGGCTTGTGATCCTACCATGGTTAGCAACAATACAAACACATAAGAATATGATCCTACAGACTACTAGGAAGTGGTGTTGGTGTATCACAAATCAGGCAAGCGAATCTCAACTTCTTACCAGTTCTTACCCAGCAGCAGGTGATGATCCGCAACCGTCGTAGTCAAAACTCTCAAAGATTGGACAGAGCGATTGCCAGGTGGTGTCAAATGCATTATGTAGATGTATGTGGAGCTGGGAAGGCTTATGTTATGGTATCAAAATGTCAGCAATAATCAATTCAGAGATGCAAAGTTGAATAAACGCTCAACAACGGTACTTTGCTGGTCCTAGGCTAGACCGTACTAGAGACGCCAGCCTTGAACACGAACAAAATCACGGCGCGACACATAAACAAGGGAGGAGCACTCTCTGAATTTTTTCCCTTTTTTCCCTTTTTTTGCACTTTTTTTCCTCTTTTTTTTGCTCCGCAACATTTTTTTTTCGAAAAAGTCTACAAATGGTCTAAAAACTGCCTAGCCAGAATTTTCCAGACTTCGAAATTGGAACTATTTTTCTACTGCGGGTAGCATGGAAGTTTGGGAATCCTACTCTTTCACGACTCAGAGTATGGCGTGATCTGGAAATCGAAAACAAAGCAACAAATACTGGACTTGGACTAGGACTGGTGGTAGAGATGAATCTGGTGGAACTCGGACTGGTGGTTGTATACGGCGATGGTATATCTGAACTCGAATTGGTGGTGGTATATGGCGATGGTATATGTGGACTCGGATTAGTGGTTGTATATGGTGATGGTATATGTGGACTCGGATTGGTGGTTGTATATGGTAGCAGTGATGTATATGGTGGGGTGGTAGTATATGGTAATGATGATGACGATGGTGCGGTGGTGGCGTGACAACCTGTGAACAGAACTCGAAACTCTAAGGGACTAGACACTTAGACCAGCAACTCGACACGACAATGCAGCCGCAAATTCAACAAAGCAAAACTCTAAAAAGACTATTCAAAGGCTCAGATTGGTTCGGATATGATGACCTAACCCTTTTTTGTTGCTTTTTCATGGACTATAGGTATGAAGAACAGACTCGACCTAAACTATTAAAAAACTGTAAAATCTCAACGAGCAACCTGGAAATCTGATACCACTTGATAGAGGCGAAGGTATCCCGTCTTTCGATGTGATGATGATTATCGTTTCAGAGGAGTAGACTTTGACGATCTGACTTCGAACGTGTGAAGACGTCGCGCCTTAGAAATTGCTAAACCAACTCCGAGATGTTATTGACAACGCCAGAGCACGATCAACCTGACCACGAAGGTCTATTTCCTGCAAGCAAACGAAGAACAGGCAAGAAACTAAGATTGCAATCTAGATACCAAAAATGATATAAAATTATTATAAAACATCCAAGACTGATAATATAAGAGAATGGAACAATCAAAAATTATAGATACGTTGGGGACATATCAGCATCCCCAAGCTTAACTCCTACTCATCCTCGAGTAGGTAAGTGATAAAAACAGATTTTTTTTGATGTGGAATGTTGCCTATCATGTCATATCATATTATTTTCTTTATAGCATGGACATTTGGACTTTTATATTGTTCAAAGCAATATTCTAATTTTGACATGATAACTTAAATACTCAATCATATCAACAAGCAACCATGTCTGTCAAAATATCAACGCTAAAATAAGCAATCCTAGCCCGTCATGCTCAATCATTGATCCATTCATGAAACACACTCACATATTAACTACACCCAATGCTCAAGTACGATCGTAGTGTCTCCTAGTTGGTGCTTTTATAAGAGAAGATGGAGACTCAAATTAAAAAATAAAAATTGCATAAAGTAAAAGAAAGGTCCTTCACAGAGGGAAGTAGGGATTTGTAGAGGTGCCAGAGCTCAAAGCGAAAAACTTAGAGATAAAAACATTTTGGGAGGTGTGTCCTTCCCACCAACGAAAACGACTTAGAGTTCCGAACACTTTCCATCCTAGATATATCATAGGCGGTTCCCAAACAGAAAATAAATTTTATTCCTTTTTCCACCATACTTTCACTTTCCATGGCTAACCGTATCCACGGGTGCCTTCCATAGCAACACTTTCCAAGGAATTGATTATTTGACAACATAAAGTAAATCCATTTTTCATTTCAGGACTGGGCATCCCTAATAGCTTTGCCTTACTCTCGTGCAATGACAACTGAATAAACACTCATCGTGAGAATAACATCTAGCATGGAAAATATTAGCCACCCCTCACCGCTCCGCGAGCGGAACGAACACACAAAAGAGAAGTCTATTTTGAAAATTAGAGATGGCATATACAAATTTGCTTAGAACGGCAAAAGAATACCGCATATCAGTATATATAGTGGACTCATGTGGCAAAACTGGTTTAAAGGTTTTTGGATGCACAAGTAGTGATCATACTTAGTGCAAAATGAAGGCTAGCAAAAGATTGAGAAGCGACCAACCAAGAAACGAATAATCTCATAAGCGAGCATTAAGAATAATTAACACCTAATAATGCACCACAAGTAGGATATACTTTCATTGCATAATTATTGACTTTCGTGCTTGCATAGGGAATCACAAACCTTAACACCAATATTCGTACTAAAGCATAATTACTCATCAACATAACTCACATATCACATCATCATATCTCAAAACTATTATTAAGAATCAAGTTTATTTTATCCAACGATCTTCATGAAAGTTTTTATTATATCCTTCTTGGATATCTATCACTTTGGGACTAATTTTCATATGTTGCTTTTAATAAGCTCAAACAGATATAAGTGAAGATCATGAGCATAATTTTTCTTTCTCTCAAATTAATTTAAGTGAAGCAAGAGAAAATTTCTTGAAAATTTTACTAACTCTCAAATAAATCTAAGTGAAGCAAGAGAGCATTTCTTCAGAAATACTAAAGCACACCGTGCTCAAAAAGATATAAGTGAAGCACTAGAGCAAGTCCATAGCTCGTAAAAATTTAAGTGAAGCATAGAGAGAAATTCTAACAAGTCATGACATAATTTTGGCTCTCTCAAATAGGTGTGTCCAGCAAGGAATCAAGACTTCAAACACAAAATAAAATAAGCAAAGACTCATATCATACAAGACGCTCCAAGCAAAACACATAGTATGTGACGAATAAAAATATAGCTTTGAGTAAAATACCGATGGTCGTTAGAAGAAAGAGGGGATGCCACTCGGGGGCATCCCCAAGCTTAGTTGCTTGCTCTCTTTTGGATAATAGGTTGGGATTCCGGGGCATCCCCAAGCTTAGGCTCTTCTTACTCCTTATTCCTTCATCCATCGTAAGATAACCCAAAACTTGAAAACTTCAATCACACAAAACTCAACAAAAGCTTTTGTGAGATCCATTAGTATAAGAAAACAAATCACTACTATAAGTGTTGTAGTAAACCAATTCATAATTTTTTTCTTGCATTATATCTACTGTATTCCAACTTTTCTATGGCAAAAACTCATCAAAGAAAACCATAGAGCCATCAAAACAAGCACACAACGCAAAGAAAATAGAATCTGTCAAAACAGAATAGTCTGTAGCAATCTGGGTATTTTGAATACTTCTGTAACTCCAAAAACTCCGAAAAAATAGGATGACCTGAGCAATTTGCATATTGATATAGGAATGGGTATTTTATCGCTCTGTTATTAAAAATGAGAATTATTTTCGTGAACGCAAAAGTTTCTGTTTTCTTCAGCAAGATCAAACAACTATCACCCAAGAAGATCCTAAAGGGTTTACTTGGCACATACATTAATTAAAACATAGAAAACACAATCATAACAGTAGCATAATTATGCTAACACTCAAAAACAGGAAGCAAAAAAGCAAAAATAAATTTTACTCATCGGGTTGCCTCCCAACAAGCGCTATAGTTTTATGCCCTTAGCTAGGCATAAAGCAAGGATCTAAGTTTTCTCATCTCTGGTTCGAGATCCATAAGATGCCCTCATTATTTATTCATATGGTGGCCTAATTATTGTTCTATGGAAGTGTTCGATACCCTTCCTCAAAGGAAATTGGAACTTAATATTGCCTTCTTTCATATCAATCATGACACCAATAGTGTGTAAAAACGGTCTACCAGGAATAATTGGACAAGATGGATTGCAATCCATGTCAGGAACAATAAAATCTATGGCACATAATTCCTATTTGCAAGAATAAGAACACCATTAATTCTTCGCATAGGCTTTTTAATAGTAGAATCCGCCAAGTGAAAATTCAAAGAACATGATTCAATATCGGTAAGACCAAGCACATCACATAAAGATTTCGGAATTGTAGAAACACAAGCACCCAAGTCACACAAAGCAAAACACTCATAAATTTTAATCTTGACTTTGATAGTAGGTTCCCATTCATCATGCAATTTTCTAGGAATTGAAACTTCTAATTCCAACTTTTCTTCTAAAGATTTCATCATAGAATCAACAATATGTTTAGTAAAAGATTTATTTTGTTCATAAGCATGGGGTGAATTTATCATGGATTGCAAACAAAGAAATACAATCAATCAAAGAGCAACTATCATAAGTAAAGTCTTTGTAATCCAAAAGAGTGGGCACATCACTAGTTAAAGTCTTCAAACCCACTTTTATCAATTTTCTCAACAAGATTTTCACCCTCCGAATTATCGAGATGCCTTCTAGCTAAAGTTGACTCTTCTCCAATCCCTTTTTCATCAATCTTAACTTTACTAAACAAGGAATCAATATAAGAAACACCAATTATTTTAAGATCTTGATCACTTTTTTCTTCTAACGAGATCAGTTTAGCGGCCATTTGATTTACTAGGGTAGCTAGTGCGTCGGATATTTTTCCTAGCAAACTTTCGGCAAAAGCATACTTAGATTAGAGATTGCAAACTTCTCTAGTAATATCATCAAGTTGTTTTGTTATAGCATCAAGCACAATAGAGTGCCCCTTAAGTTCTTTAGTAAAATACTTATTATGCTCAAATTGCGTAGTCATATATTCCTTAGTACTTTTCTCAATTTCAAGCAAAATATTTGGGTAAGGAACATCATAATAGTTCTTTGAGGCATCATGACTACGCAAACAAGAGCACACACAAAAACAGATCCGACAAGAAAATGGCGAATGAAAAAGGGGGGCGAATAAAACGACAAATTTTTGTGAAGTGTGGGAGAGGAAAACGAGAGGCAAATGGCGAATACCATAAATTGCAAGGAGATGATATTTGTCATTAGGAACCTGGTATATGTTGATGATCCTACCCGGCAACGGTGCCAGAAATTGGCATGTGGCCGGGAGACTATCTTGACTTGATCCTACCTGGCAACGGCGCCAGAAATTCCTTTTGATGTCGCTTGAAGCTACGTCGGTATTTCCCCAAAGAGGAAGGGATGATGCGCATCGGCGGTAGGTATTTCCCTTAGATATGAAACCAAGCTTATCGAACCAGTAGGAGAACCAAGCAACACAACGTAAACAACACCCACACACAAATAACAAATACTCGCAACCCGACGTGTAAAAGGGGTTGTCAATCCCTTTCGGGTAACAGCGCCAGAAATTGGCAAACAGACGTGAGAGATTTGTAAATATCAATAGATCGAGCGCCAAATAAAATAAATTGCAGCGGGGTATTTTTGGTTTAGTAGATCTGAAAATAAAAGGAAAATAAAATAGATCGCGAAGGCAAATAATATGAGAAAGATACCCGGGGGCCATAGGTTTCACTAGTGGTTTCTCTCGAGAAAATAGCAAATGGTGGGTAAACAAATTACTATTGGGCAATTGGTAGAACTTCAAATACTCATGACGATATCCAGGCAATGATCATTATATAGGCATCACGTCCAAGATTAGTAGACTGACTCTTGCCTGCATCTACTACTATTACTCCACACATCGACTGCTATCCATCATGCATCTAGTGTATTAAGTTGATCAAGAAACGGAGTAGTGCAATAAGAACGATGACATGATGTAGACAAGATCTATCTATGTAGAGATAGACCCCATCATTTTATCCTTAGTAGTAATGATACATACGTGTCGGTTCCCCTTCTGTCACTAGGATCAAGCACCGTAAGATCAAACCCACTACAAAGCACCTCTTCCTATTGCAAGATAAATAGATCAAGTTGACCAGTTAAGTAGGAACTAGTGCTGAGACCACCATTTACGTTTGTTGATATTGCAACGTTATTGTGTTAGTGTATCTGATTATGCCCACTTTTGTGGTATGAAGATATTAGGTTGTTTGCTTGATTGGTAGCTTGCTTGTTAAATTGCATCTTGTCGAAATTATTCGACTATATATATGTAATACTATTCTATTGTTTGTTGTTCGTTGTTGGTGTTATTCGTTGTTGTGTTTTGTTGCCTTATATTTGTTACATTGATCATATATGTATATAGTCGTGAACATGCATTAAGATTAATCAACAATGAGTTCAAGCATGAGTAGGATATAAATCACCGTGAACATAAATATCGTGGATGCTATGTTGATTTTGTTTCAACTACATGTTTGAACATGTGCCAAGTCAAGCCACTCGAATCGTTTAACGGACGATACCACCCTATCATACCACATCACAACTATTTTAATAGCATGTTGGCACGCAAGGTAAACCATTATAAACTCCTAGCTAATTAAGCATGGCATGAGCAACTATAATATCTAATAGTCATTGCAAACATGTTTCATTCATAATGCGCTGAATCAAGAATGATGAACTAATCATGTTTACAAAAACAAGATAGGTCGAGTTCATACCAGCTTCTCTCATCTCACTCAGTCCATCATATATCGTCATTATTGCCTTTCACTCGCACGACCGAACGGTGTGGATAATATTAATAGTGCACCTGCATTGGACTAAGCTGGAATCTGCAAGCATTTAATACAAGGGAGAAGACAAGGTAATATGGGCTCTTGGTTAAATCAACAATAATGCATATGAGAGCCACTCAACATTTTCATCATGGTCTTCTCCTCTCGACCCCCAAAGAATAAGAAAAGAAATAAAACTATTTACACGGGAAAGCTCCCAACAAGCAATAGAAGAATTTGCAATCTTTTGGGGTTTTCTTTTAATTACTACTACTGCAGGCATGGAAAGTAAACTAGCTAAAAGCTACAACTATTTTTTTTGGTTTTTCTTAAGGTTTTTCAAACACACAAGAAGAAGGCTTAGAAAAGAAAATAAACTAGCATGGATAGTACAATGAAAAAGTATGAGCACCGACAACTAGAATGAGTGTGTGAACATGAATGTAATGTCGGTGGGAAATATGTACTCCCCCAAGCATAGGCTTTTTGCCTAAGTTGGCCTATGCCCACGGATCGAAGCTACTCTCTCCGGTGTACTGAGGAGGGTCCTCAGGGTGCCACTGGTTGGCGATCTCCTCCAGATCCCATGTTCACGCTGGTCGTGGAGGAAGTCGGTGAGGCCTCCAGTATGCATAAATGGCCTCGGGTAAGATGAGGTACGTGCCTGAAAGTATGTTAAACAAAGAGGGTGCAGGCAAGGTAATAGTCTCACAGTGAGTTTTATCAAATATCAAATTATACTTAAGCATCTTCTTCTTATTTTTAACAATAAATTCATGTGCTACCATACTCGTATAATCTAGAAAAATACGGGGCAGCAACTTTTCCTCTTTCTCATAATGCCTAATAGGTATCTCAAAGTGTTTAGCAAGGCGTGAAGCAAAGATGCCTCCGAAGATGGGGCCCTTTGTATAGTTCAGACTTAATTGTTTAGCAACAATAGCGCCTAAGCTGAAAGTTGTGTCACGAAACAAAGCATGGCGCAAAATGACAAGATCAGGAGCACTAAGATTTCCACTATTCCCGCGACCAATTAAGCATCTACTAGCAAATATCTCAAAGTAACGTAGAACGGGAAAATGTATACTAGTAATTCTTGCATTGGAAACTTTCCTTGTTTCCCCTACATCAATATCAATAAATCCATCCACATCACTATGATGTGGTTCCTCGATGCAGCCCAGAAAGGGTATCTTGCAGACCCGACAAAAATCATGGAGTGACATCTCCTTAACGTCATCATATAAGTGAAACTCCACTGAAGGTGGTGATTTCTTAGCATGGAAATAAAAATTTTGCACAAAAATATTAGTGAGTAGGAGATACTGTTTGCGCTGGTCGTGGAGGAAGTCGGTGAGGCCTGCATTCTCAGCCAAGTAATAAAAGTCATCATAAATTTCGGCGGTTCTCAAGAACGCATCACAAGGCCATTTGCACGGCCGAACCTCCGCAGTGCGAGGAAGATTGTATTTGGGTTTTTTATTCTCCTCATTCTGCTTATCCTTTGAGCTTCGACTCGAAGAGCTCCTCAACAATCTCTTCATCATTTTCTTTCTCTGAAATTTTTTTAGTGACTCAAAATAAAAGTGAACCAAACTCAACAAGATTGATAGAAACTACTTCCACAAGTGCCTAGAGATTATATCATGCATCAAAACTACTTTGGACCATATAAATTTGACATGCAAGCTCAAGAACAGGGTCACCTTAGCAGCAAAAATTTGCAATAAATAAATCACTAGAACAAAAACTAATTGGACCATTGGAGGAGTCACATACCGAAGAACAATCCCCCAAAAACAGTTTTGTGAATGGAGCTTTGAGCAAAGAGATCGAAAATGGCAGCAAGATGAGCTAGAACACAGGTTTCAGCTATGGGAGGATTTTTTCTGGAGGAAGACGAAGTGAGTGGGTGCTGGAATAAGTGGAGGGGGTCCAAGTGGGGCCCACGAGGCAGGGGGCGCGCCCCAAGGGGTGGCGTGCCATGTGCCCTCATGGCCAAATGGTGGGCCCCCTGTTGTGTTCTCAGTGCCAGAAATTCTTAAATATTCTACAAAAAATCATATTTTATTTTCAGGACATTTGGAGAACTTTTATTTTCGAGGTATTTTTATTGCAAGGATAATTCAAAAAACAGACAGAAAAATACTATTTTGCTTTATTTAATCTAAATAACAGAAAGTAAAAGGATGGTACAAAGAGTTGTGCTTTCTAACTTCATCCATCTTGTGCTCATCAAAAGGAATCCACTAACAAGGTTGATCAAGTCTTGTTAACAAACTCTTTCCGAATAACATGAAACCGGAGAATTTTAGAATAACACTAGGTTACCTCAATGGGGATATGCATGTCCCCAGTAATAAGAATATCATACTTCTTGACAGCTGGAAGAGGGAAACCTCCAATAGTAATCATTGAAAATTTTCCAATAGAATTGATACTATGCACTTGAGGTTGTTTCCTCGGAAAGTGTACCGTATGCTCATTACCATAACATGAAAAGTGACATTTCCTTTGTTGCAATCAAAAACAGCCCCTGCAGTATTCAAAAAGGGTCTACCAAGGATAATCGACATACTATCGTTCTCGGGAATATCAAGAACAACAAAGTCTGTTAAAATAGTAACGTTTGCAACCACAACATGCACATCCTCACAAATACCGACTGGTATAACAGTTGATTTATCGGCCATTCGCAAAGATAAGTCTACGATATAAAGAGAGAGGCATAACACTAACACTGGCTCCAAGATCACATAAATCAGTTTTAACATAGTTTCTTTTAATGGAGCATGGTATAGTTGGTACTCCTGGATCTCCTAGTTTCTTTGGTATTCCACCTTTAAAAGTATAATTGGCAAGCATGGTGGAAATTTGAGCCTATGGTATCTTTCTTTTATTTGTAACAATAGCTTTCATATACTTAGCATAAGGATTCATCTTAAGCATATCAGTCAAACGCATACGCAAAAAGATAGGTCTAATCATTTCAGCAAAGCGCTCAAAATACTCATCATCCTTTTTCTTGGATGGTTTAGGAGGAAAAGTCATGGGTTTATGAACCCATGGTTCTCTATCTTTACTGTGCTTCCTAGCAACGAAGTCTCTCTTATCATAACGTTGATTCTTTGATTGTGGGTCATCAAGATTAACAACAGGTTCAATATCTACATCATTGTTGTTGCTAGGTTGAGCATCAACATGAACATCATCATTATCACTAGGTTCATGTTCATTACCAGATTGTGTTTCAGCATCAGAAATAGAAATATCATTGGGATTCTCAGGTGTGTCAACAACAGGTTCACTAGAAGCATGCAAGGTCATATCATTTTTCTTTTTCTTCTTCTTAGAAGGACTAGGTGCATCAACATTAGTTCTCTAAGAATCTTGCTCAACTTTCTTAGGGTGGCCCTCAGGATAGAAAGGTTCCTGAGTCATTCTACCCCCTCTAGTCATAACTCTAATAGCATTATCATTTTTCTTATTATTTAATTCATTGCACAAATCATCTTGTGCTTTAAGCACTTGTTCTACCTGAGTGGTAACCATAGAAGCATGTTTAGTAATAAGTTTAAGGTCACCTTTAACTCTAGACATATAATCACTCAAGTGTTCAACCATATAAGAATTATGTTTCAATTGTCTACCAACATAAGCATTGAAGTTTTCTTGTTCAACAATAAAATTGTCAAAGTCATCCAAGCATCGGCTAGCAGACTTATGATGAGGAATATCACCTTCATCAAATCTGTAGAGAGAATTTACTTTTACTACATGTGTCGGGTTATTAAAACCATGTATTTCTTCAATAGGTGGTAAATTCTTAACATCTTCAGCTTTAATACCCTTTTCTTTCATAGATTTCTTTGCCTCTTGCATATCTTCAGGACTGAGAAATAGAATACCCCTTTTCTTCGGAGTTGGCTTAGGAGTTGGTTCAGGAAGTCTACAATCATTATCATTAATCAATATATTATTCAATAGCAATTCAGCTTGCCCAACAGTTCTTTCCCTGAAAACAAAACCAACACAACTATCCAGGTGGTCTCTGGAAGCATCGGTTAGTCCATTATAAAATATATCAAGTATTTCATTTTTCTTGAGAGGATGATCAGGCAAGGCATTAGGTAATCAAAGAAGCCTCCCCCAAGCTTGTGGGAGACTCTCTTCTTCAATTTGCACAAAATTATATATTTCCCTTAAGGAAGCTTGTTTCCTATGAGCGGGGAAATATTTAACAGAGAAGTAATAAAACATATCCTGGAGACTACGCACACAACCAGGAGCAAGAGAATTAAACCATGTTTTAGCATCACCCTTTAATGAGAATGAAAATAACTTAAGGATATAGTAGTAACGATTTTTTTCCTCATGTGCCACAACAGTTTCAGATTCATAGCAATAAAAAGGATCAGATTCAACCAAAGTAATTGACTCAGGATCGATAGAGAAATCATAATCCTTATCAGAAATACAGTTAGGTGAAGTAGCAAAAGGAGGGTCATATTTCATTCTAGCATTCAAAGACATTTCTTTCAGCTTAGCTAACAGTTTCTTAAGATCATATCTATCTTTGCAAGCAAAAAGGTCTCTAGCAGTTTCTTTGTCCATAACATAACCCTCAGGCACATCAGGCAATTCATATCTAGGGGGAGAAACTTCATCATCACTTTCATTAATATTATCTGTTTCAAGAATTTCATTCTCTCTAACCCTAGCAAGTTGTTCATCAATAAATTCACCTAATGGCACAATATTATCAAGCATAGAAGTAGTTTCATCATAAGCATCATGCATAGCATAAGTGGCATCATCAATAACATGCGACATATCATAATCAATAACAGGTGTAGGTGTCGCAAATTTACTAAGGTGAATCCAGTGCAGAGCTAGATGGCAGTTCCTTACCTCCCCTCGTAGTTGAGGGAAAAATCTTGGTTCTTTCATCTTTCATGTTCCTCATAGTGATCAACGGATATAAATCCCAAGTGACTCAAAGAATAGAGCTATGCTCCCCGGCAACGGCGCCAAAAAATAGTCTTGATAACCCACAAATATAGGGGATCGCAATAGTTTCGAGGGTAGAGTATTCAACCCTAATTTATTGATTCGACACAAGGGGAGCCAAAGAATATTCTCAAGTATTAGTAGTTGAGTTATCAATTCAAACACACCTGAAAGACTTAATATCTGCAGCAAAATATTTATTAGCAAAGTAGTATGGAAGTAACGGCAACGGTGGCAAAAGTAACAGTAGTAGTTTTTGTAGCAATCATAACAGTGGCAACGGAAAAGTAACTAAGCAAAAATCAATATGTGAAAAGCTCGTAGGCAATGGATCAATGATGGATAATTATGTCGGATGCGATTCCTCATGCAACAGTTATAACATAGGGTGACACAGAACTAGCTCCAGTTCATCAATGTAATGTAGGCATGTATTCCGAATATAGTCATATGTGCTTATGGAAAAGAACTTGCATGACATCTTTTGTTCTACCCTCCCGTGGCAGCAGGGTCCTATTGGAAACTAAGGAATATTAAGGCCTCCTTTTAATAGAGTATCGGACCAAAGCATTAACACTTAGTGAATACATGAACTCCTCAAACTACGGTCATCACTGGGAGTGGTCCCGATTATTGTCACTTCGGGGTTGCCGGATCATAACACATAGTAGGTGACTATTGCCTTGCAAGATAGGATCAAGAACTCACATATATTCATGAAAACATAATAGGTTCAAATATGAAATCATGGCACTTGGGCCCTAGTGACAACCATTAAGCATAGCAAAGTCATAGAAACATCAATCTTAGAACATAATGGATACTAGGGATCAAACTATAACAAAACTAACTCGATTATGTGGTAACTCTCATCCAACCCATCACCATCCAGCAAGCCTACGATGGGATTACTCACGCACGGTGATGAGCATCATGAAATTGGTGATGGAGGATGGTTGATGATGACGATGGCGACGGATTCCCCTCTCCGGAGCCTCGAACGGACTCTAGATTAGCCCTCTCGAGGAAGATTAGGGCTTGGCGGCGGCACCGTATCGTAAAACGCGATGAATCATTGTCTCTGATTTTTTTTTCTTCCCCGAAAGTGAATATATGGAGTTGGGGTTGAGATTGGTGGAGTCCCAGGGGGCCCACGAGGCAAGGGCGCACCCTGCACCCTCGTGGACAGGGTGTGGGCCCCCTGATGCTGATTCTTTCGCCAATATTTTTCATTAATTCCAAAACGTGTCTTCGTGGATTCTCGGGTCATTCCGAAAACTTTTATTTCTACACAAAAATAACACCATGGCAGTTCTACTAAAAATAGCGTCAGTCTGGGTTAGTTCCATTTAAAGTTAGAGTCCAAAACGAGGGCAAAAGTGTTTGCAAAAGTAGATACGTTGGAGACGTATCAGACACCCACGTCAGTTGGGGAGATTCGCAACTTTTTGGGCCTTGCAGGTTATTACAGGAGGTTTATTGAGAACTTTTCCAAAATTGCAAATCCTATGACTGAATTGTTGAAGAACGAAAAGAAATTTGTTTGTACTGATGAATGTGATGGAAACTTTCAGGAATTGAAGCAGCATTTGGTTATAGCACTAGTCTTAGTTCTGCTAGATATACATAAGAACTTCTAGGTATATTCTGATGCTTCTCGTCAAGGACTTGGGAGTGTTTTGATGCAGGAAGGTAAAGTTGTTTCTTATGCTTCACGCCAGCTTATGAATCATGAGCAGAATTATCCTACACATGATTTGGAGTTAGCCTCAGTTGTGCATGCATTGAAAAGTTGGAGGCATTATCTTGTTGGTAATCATTGTGATATATTTACTGATCATAAAAGCTTGAAGTATATTTTTACTCAAAGGGATTTGAACCTCAGGTAGAGGAGATGGTTGGAGCTTATTAAGGATTATGATTTGAATGTGCAGTATCATCTTGGTAAGGCTAATGTTGTTGCTGATGCATTCAGTCGCAGGAGCCGTGCTAATGTAGTTAACATTAATGATATGCCACCAGAGTTATGTGAGCAGTTCAGGAATCTCAGGTTGGAGATGGTTCCTAAGGGATATTTAGCAACACTAGAGGTAAATCCTACTTTCCATGACAGGATCAGAGAAGCGCAAAACGATGATAAGGAGATTCCGATCATAAAAGAGAATATGGTCAAAGGGAAGGCAGAAGGTTTCCATGAGGATGAACATGGAGCTATATGTTTGAGGAGCATATTTGTGTACCTCAAGATGTAGATATCAGGAAGTTAATTCTTTAGGAGGCGCATGATTCACCTTATTCCATTCACCCAGGTAATACTAAGATGTATTCGGATTTGAGGGAAAGATTTTGGTGGCCTAGCCCGAAGAGGGAAATAGTTGGGTATATTGCAACATGTGATGTGTGCCAAAGAGTTAAAGCAGAACATCAGTGACCGACAGGTTTGTTATAGCCTTTGCCTATACCTGATTGGAAGTTGGATGAGATTGGTATGGACTTCATTACAGGTCTACCTAGGACTCAGTTAGGTTATGATTCTATTTGGGTAGTTGTTGATCGTTTGACTAAAGTTGCCCACTTCATTCCGGTAGAGACTACTTATACCAGTGCTCAGCTAGCAAAGATTAATATGTCTAAAATTGTGTGTCTGCATGGAGTTCCAAGGAAGGTAGTGTCTGATAGAGGTGCTCAGTTCACATCCAAAATTTGGTGCCAGTTGCATGAATCCTTGGGCACTGGGCTGGAGTTCAGTACAACTATCCATCCACAGACAGATGGGTAGACAGAGAGGGTAAACCATATTTTGGAGGATATGTTGACATCTTTTGGTTTAGACTACGGGTCTAGTTAGGATGATAATTTACCTTATGCAGAGTTCTCATATAATAACAGTTACCCGGCTAGCCTGTAGATGGCACCATTTGAGGTATTGTATGGTAGAAAGTGCAGGACACCATTGATGTCCGATGAGGTTGCAGAGTGTTAGTTCTTGGGACTAGACTTGATCAGAGATGCTGAGGAGAAGGTCAAGTTGATTCGTGATAGGCTGAAGATAGCACAGTCTAGACAAAAGAGTTATGCAGATGCAATACGTAAGAAGGTGACATGTGAGGTAGGAGACTGTGCATATCTTAGAGTTTCACCACTTCGTGGAATTGAGAGATTTGGAATCAAAGGTAAGTTAGCATCACGTTTTGTGGGGCCTTAAAAGATCCTGGAGCGCAGAGGAGAGGTAGCTTATCAGCTAGAGTTGCCAGAATCTTTGTCAGGAGTTCATGACGTGTTTCATGTATCCCAGTTCAAGAAGTGCCATGCAAAGATGATGGATGTTCCTTGGAGGGACATAGTGTCACTTGAGGCAATTCAGTTGGAGAGTGATTTGACATATGCGGAGAAGCTTGTTAAGATTCTAGAGACAACAGAGAGAGTTACTCGCACCAAGACAATCAAGTTATGCAAGGTTTAGTGGGATCATCATACATTGGAGGAAGCTACCTGGGAACGAGAGGAAGATCTCAGGCAGGATCACCCACACCTATTTGCTAGCTAGACCGAATCTCGAGGGCGAGATTCATCTTAAGGGGGGTAGGTTTGTAACATCCCGATTTTCCTAAATTAGGATGTTAATAGATCATTCATATGTATCTCATATCTTAAATTGCATTTTTTGAAATATTCTTTTCATTATGCAACTCACGACAAATTATTGGAGTGGAGATAACATGACTTCTCCCCTATTTTAAAAATGTTCATAATGTCCAGAATATTATTTTTAGATCAGGTGATATGTTTTGGTATTTTTCATCAACTCCAATTTACTTTATCGTGGTGATTTATGGCTATTTGTGTAGCCTATTGCATAAAATAAATTTCCAAAATTGCATTAGCTTTGGAACTAGTGTTCCTGTAGTATATTGGTAATATTATTTTTTACTATGTGTTTATAGTATTTTAGGATTTATTCGGGTATTTGTTTTACTAGCTATTTTAATTCCTGTAGCTTTTGTTTAAAAAACGTAGCGCGCACTGTGCAATCGGGCGCACAACCGTGGCCTACAAACTCCCGCACTACCGCGACCCAGCAATCCTCGTCGCCCGCGGCCCTTTTTGACTTACCGAAGTGGTACGCCACAGCTCCCATCGCTCCTCGCTCTCAGTCGCTGACCGGCGGGGCCCATGTTTTTCTTCTACCAGCTCTGGTCATACCAACATGCGCACAGCCGCACGCATGCCCGATGCCGAGCTAGATCGACCTCGTGCCCCTGGTCGACCCCGCACACCTCAAGGACACCACGCGTGAGCCAAACCCCTAGGGAAACCTTACCGCACACACCCCCGTACCTTTCCTTGCCTGCACATATTGGTTGGGCGAAACCGATCTCGTCGAGGGACTTCGGTGTTCGCCGTCTTCACCGGTTGTGGCCCTCGCCATAAGAGCATGCCCAGCCGTGCCACTTGTTTCCCTCGAACCCCCTCTCGTTTATGCGCATTCTTGACACCTTGGGATGAACCACAAAGAACCAGGACGAGCCACTCGATGCTGAGCCGAAGCCCCAGAGCACACCGGAGTTCACTCCACCACCGCAGCTAGAGAGGAATCCCCCGTTGCCGTATTCACCACCACCACCTCCGCCGCTCGACGCCGCACCCGTCCATCCCTTCACCCTCGTCGGAGAATCGCCGGAGGAGCGCCGCCACCGTTTTCCCATGCTGCTGAGCATGCGCACACAGGGAACCCCTTCAGCCAATCTGCGTGCGACATGTGGCATATGCTACAGTAAGCTCACATGAACAGATAAGGTTTTTTTGTTGTTTTTGTTTTATTTTCAGATTTCCACCTAAAACCTCCTGTAGCTATATCTTCTAGTCTACAAATCCAATTTAGGTGATTCTTTTACCAATGCACTCACAATGACCAGAAGAATATGGCAGAACCAAAATTTCGCATATTGGCACTTTTCAAATTTGAATCACTCAAATTTGAATTAAAACTTCCTGAGGCCACAACTTTCAAATCGGTTAGCAGAATTGAGTGATTCATTTTGCGTTGTTATTCTAGTGCATTGTAGATGTTTTGTACACAATGTTATGCTTTTGTCCTTGAATTTGAAAATGATTTTCTTGCTTTTGGTTTTATTGGAGTCTCGGTGATTGATTTGTTGATTGTGTGAAACGTGCAGACTATCCGGAGCGCGAGGCGAGCTATTGTCAGGAGTGTGACATTTCGAACAAGAACCAAGGAAAGTTACATGTTGATCATCCTTTACCTATTGTTTTCTATGCATGTAGCATATACCACACTATAAATTTGTGCATGTATAGGAATACTATATATTTTTGCTATGCTGTTGAGCTATCTCCCGTCAATGCGATCGTGGTAGTTATAGTTTTGCTATGCTTTGTTGAGGGGTTTGGTATGTGTATACATTGAGCTTATGTGAGGATTATATATAACAAATTGAGTAGTAATTAAGGACTTAACTCACCTTTGGGCAGAATTGGTATTGTTGGGTGGTTTAAAGAACATCATGGTTTATACCCTCTGAATGTAAGTGGAATGTCGCCCAGGTTCAAAAAGATCAGACAAATTTAGTGACTAGTTGCTTCTATGCACAACCACTAGCTAAATGGGCTCTGGCTTAGTTGATTAGGTTGTGGGATCCTCGCCCAGGCAAAGCTAGCAGATGTAAATATGAGTAGGTGTACTGGCTGCCGGTGGGTGGAGGTAACTACTTCTGAAAGACTTCGTCTCAATCTTTAGGTTAAGTCTAGTGGGTAAAGTGTGCAAAACTCTACACATTATGAAAAACTAATCATGATTAGTCGTGTCCACGGTTATGGGAAATTTTGGCAACTATGCCATTATAGTTGTTGGATGATCTTGAAAGATGTGACACTTAATTAATTTGTTGGGGAACTTAATGATGGGTAGGTTGGAGTTGGACTTGCCAACTCAACCTTATGTATTTAATTGTAGTAACAAAAATTAAATAAAAATTTGACTATAAGGTAGTTATCAGGACAAAATTGGATTTTTGCAAAAATAACCATCAAGCCTTTCTTTTGTCGTACTATGCATATACATGTAGGTCTGCTTTATTATTACTCCTGTGTAACTTGCCCATACATTCAATGTATGGACCTATACGGTCGCAACGTCTCATGTTGCATGACATTAAGACGAAGAGTAAGGTACCATTAGGGTCGCGAGTTACGGCTACAACGTCTTATGTTGCATGACAGTAAGACGAGGAGTAAGGTACCGTTAGGGTCGCGAGTCTGCACTCATCATCGCCAGTCGGCTATGATGGGACTCATCATTATTTTCTGCTACTTTTCCGCTATTTGATTGAATAAAGCTAGCTATGTGCTATGCAGATTGTTTTATTTTATAAATTCTAGATCATACATTGTAATAAATGATGCACTAGTTATTCTGGTATTCATCTATATTCTGTGTGCCAGCGAGTTCGATCCAGGAACTAGCACGGTATGCACAGAGACTCAAATCCTTCGTGGTTTGATCGTTACATTCAGCCTGCTAATGGCCCGTCATATCACTGCGCCAATAATGGGCTGATGTATATTCCAGCATGCTGTCGGCTCGTGATTTGTTTGGCACAATTCAGGCTCAATCTACATCTCAGCCTATTAAAAGCCCATTTTATTTTCTGGCCCAATCAAGGCAAGAAGTTTACTCGGCCTTTTAAAGGCCCAAACTAATAGTGGGCCAGATTGAGTTTAGGCATGCTGATGGCCCAAGATGATTGTAGGCCCACGGTTCGGCCTATTTACAGAGATTGGCGAACGACCAGTTTTAGTACCGAATTTCTTTTTATATAAACCTAACGTATTGGCCCATTGCACTCTAATCGAAGCTTATGACCTTTTCACAAAGCGATGACAACATACACAACAAATAACTTACATCGTCATGCCGAAGAATAAACCTAGACTATAAAACAAAGAAATTACATCATATTACATCCCCTGGACATCAAAGTTCACCCCAGTGATAACAAAGGGCAACCAGACAACAGATTCCATACACTTGGCATCAAAGGTCACCACCAGTCGAACTAAACATGCCGACACAATAATAGACAGAACAGACAACAATTCAACACAGTTCAAGAAAGGTTAGCCCTGCCCAGGAGCTGCAGTGCAAGCAGGTTAGCAACCTAATGAGACTGTGCTTGTTTGACACTTATAATCACCAACTCAAGCTGCACATCATCAATATACGTCTTGTACTTATGGTTAGTCTTGCATAGCGATTGGAGTTCCAGTCGGATTTGAGCGAAAGTATATCTTTCTGCTTGAATTTCAGACTAAAGAAGTCGAATAGATTCAGGCGGCGACTTCATCGTGCTTGTGTCACTGTTATTAGTGAATAAGTTCGACACTACATCAAGACATGACTTTGGGGTTGTATCGCTATCCTCAAGATATGTTTCCTTCTTCTCTAGAATATATGTTACAGGGACAAGCAATGGGTTCGTCGCACTATCATTCTGGCAGTTCTTCCTAGCATCAGTGATGTCACCCTGAAAGAGAAACAAGTAGGTAGATAACATGTTTTGCATGTATAAGCATCAGTGCAGTCAATTCATCTCATTTCTTAGTAAGAAATAAAGAGACATGGTTTAAAATAGCATTAACCAAATATGCATTGTTCATAGTTAAGACGACAAGAAGTGGCATTGTGCAGGAGCGGCCAGCATCGCCACACCATTGGATTACAGATCAAGAACACAATCATACATGTAGTGGTAAACAACGTATAATCATGAATGGTGAGTGTACTGTCAATTTATCCCATTTCAGAGTGGGAAATAAAGAGACATTATTTAAATAACATTAACATAATATGGCATCGTTCACAGTTAAGACATAGCAGGATATGACATTGTGCTAGAGTTGGTAGTTTCACCACACCACTGGATTACAAATCAATAACACAAGCATACATGCAATAGATAACTTGCTATGTTTGGTCTAATTTACATGGTATGAATAAGGAACTAGGTTGTACAACTAAAACTGAAATTGAGAAGGACAAACTTATGTTTATGTACTTCTTCGTAGTAAACTTTGAACATGCAATTTGATGCAAACGCCAAAAATAAACAAAATTTGCAGTCATAGCTATCCAAATATACACAACAAAGTTTGAAGGATCAAGGAGGACAAACTTATGTTAGTAGTGAAGACCGGCTCTATAAAGCCCTGGTCCATATTGATGGGGCGCAATTCAAGAAGTTTACCACAGAATCCTCTTCGTGAGCATTGCCTTTATTCTACATTTTGTTAAGAATAAATATAGATGTGATTATATAGGAAGAAATGGAGATTATTTGATGCAGACTATAAATGTAAGTATAACATACATGCAAAAGGCACTAATAAGAGCAATGCAGAGCCAAACTTCTTCAGTAGCATTGGTTTTATTCAACATTTTGGCAAGATTAAATATGGATCTGATGTGTAGAAAATGGAGGCAAGGGAAAATAAGCTGCAAAGTGTACATGAACTACTAGCTGAAAATATATACCTACTAATAAAAGAAATAGGTATTCTTAGTGCGTCATGCTATTTTATAGAAAAAAACCCTAATGTTTCTGACATTAAATCCGCAGTACATATCAAATGTTTTTTAAAACACTCATATCTTCTAAACCGTAACTCTAAATTTAACATGTTATATATGGAATTTGATTAGAAAAATATATAGAATCTGAATATGATGTTATTTTACCTGTTAACTATTTAAAAAGTACTATCTATTATCCATCTTTCTTTCATATCATTACTGATTCAGATTGTGGATGAACATCTCAAGAAAATCAGGATTGGAGACAAAATTGAAGATCACTTCCCCATTTCTTTGTATGTATTAAATCTACATGTAAGTCGTGTTTAAATAGAAGAAAGGTGGAATCTTGAACTTGCGCTTTTGTAGGAAAAGACCATCTTTGTTTGGGCCATAGCTGCAAGTACTCAGATTATAGACCATTTTCTGTAAATTAAGAGCGTGTGGTATTCTTTACTCCTGTTGCAACGCACGGGCCCTTTTGCTAGTATAAGTAAAATGATGAAAGAAAACAAATACTTAAAAGAACAATGCAAAGCTAAACTTCTTCATAAGCATTAGGTTTATTCTATATTAATGTAAGCATTAATAGATCAGATAATTTGGAGCGAACAATGGATAAGCAAGCTATAATGTACAATGATGTCACATAATCCACCAAGTATGAATGTAAGTACAACGAAAGGACCATAGGTATTAACAAGAGCAAACCAGTGAGCAGCATAGTTGCGATATCCTAGGTTTTGCGGCTCTAGTTCTATCACCAACATAAGTTGGATGCTATCAAATTTCTCCGGTACCACCACCTTTTTCAAGGACTTTGCTTGTACTCCTTCAGGTTCTGCAATCACCCTCTTCCTTTTGGATGTCTGAAACACAAGAACTACATTTGAATGAAAAAACATGGTATGATGACAAACGAAATAGGTATTGATAATGGATGGGCATGGCATCTTCAGATATATCATGAGTAAACTAAGCAGATGGCGCTGCAATGAAGCGGAAGAAATGCAAGACACCTTATGGAAGATACGTGTAGCCAATAAAACCTTACCAAATTAGAACAGACACCTTATTGGGTGAACAGGATAGGCTATCTGCCTTTGACGCCTTCAGCTCAGTATAGTCATTGGGATCATATTCTGAATACGAAACAATAGGCTGGGAGCATGTGAGTTTCATTGCATCCAGAATGGACCTCAATCCCTTGATGCCAAGTTTGTTACCCATTGAAATGTTCCACAACATTCTTCTGGCATGCACACTCTTATATTTATTGCGATTACATACAATATCTGAGAAGCATGAAAACATAAATTGTAGTGAGATTATCTTTGTAATGCAGAGAATATTCCAATATAATAGGGGCTCCCTGTAACCCTTGTGTGCTATCACTGGATTGTGATGAGAGAGCTCATGTGTGCTGTAATAATATAGATAAAAGGGGTACACCATAACCAAAATAAATAAATCGGGAAACCAGAACTGGCTGGAAAATAGGGGTTGTATTTCTGCTACTAATTTAAAGCATATCGATCACCTATCAGTCTACTCTATCAAAGACCGCACAACTCCCACCATTTCCTGGATATTATGGCAGACCAACTCGAAGTAATTAAATCATCTTGCAGAAGCGGCCCAAGAGAGTTGTCGACTGCAGATGTCCCTGCTCCCCCTTCCTGAGAAGGAACATACTGGACTTACTAAATAAGAAGATGATGTAGGGTGGAACCCTAGATGGCCAATGTTTCACAAAAGGAGCGGATCCTACGAAGAACACGAAGAACACAAGGGGAAACATGAGAGAATCACTCAAACCAACAAGAACGATCACACATGTGCTAGATCCTCGAAACACAAAGAGAGATACACGATCCAAAGTCAACAAAGGACGATACAAGAGGTAACCGGTTCTTCTCCGTGAGGAGGTCTTGAATCCACGAGGGGATCTTCCGCGAGGGGTCTTGAATCCAAGGTGGATCTTCTCCGTAGAGGTTGTGGTCTCTCTCATGAGCGAGGCTCTATCTCTAATATGAGCTATCACAACGCTAACCCTAACTAGGAGGAGGTGGAGGAGTATATATATAGTCTAGATGCACGAAGGGTTAAGTGGGAGAGGGATACATGGGCCTCGGGACCGATCTTTGTTCGCAGACAGGTACCAGACGTCCGCTGGGGATCGGCCGTCCGATGGCTCGTGTGAAGGAAATATGCCCTAGAGGCAATAATAAAGTTATTATTTATTTACTTATATCATGATAAATGTTTATTATTCATGCTAGAATTGCATTAACCAGAAACGTAATACTTGTGTGAATACATAGACAAACAAAGTGTCACTAGTATGCCTCTACTTGACTAGCTCGTTAATCGAAGATGGTTATGTTTCCTAATCATAGACATGAGTTGTCATTTGATTAATGGGATCACATCATTAGGAGAATGATGTGATTAACATGACCCATTCCATTAGCTTAGCACCCGATCGTTTAGTATGTTGCTATTGCTTTCTTCATGACTTATACATGTTCCTATGACTATGAGATTATGCAACTCCCGTTTACCGGAGGAACACTTTGTGTGCTACCAAACGTCACAACGTAACTGGGTGATTATAAAGGTGCTCTACAGGTGTCTTCAAAGGTACATGTTGGGTTGGCTTATTTCGAGATTAGGATTTGTCGCTCCGATTGTCGAAGAGGTATCTCTGGGCCCTCTCTGTAATACACATCACTTAAGCCTTGCAAGCAATGCAACTAATAAGTTAGTTGCAAGATGATGTATTACGGAACGAGTAAAGAGACTTGCCGATAACGAGATTGAACTAGGTATTGAGATACCGACGATCGAATCTCGGGCAAGTAACATACCGATGACAAAGGGAACAACGTATGTTGTTATACGGTCTGACTGATAAAGATCTTCGTAGAATATGTAGGAGCCAATATGAGCATCCAGGTTCCGCTATTGGTTATTGACCGGAGACGTGTCTCGGTCATGTCTACATTGTTCTCGAACCCGTAGGGTCCGCACGCTTAATGTTACAATGACGGTTTCATTATGAGTTTATGAGTCCCAGATGTGATCACAGACTTGACGAGGAGTCTCGAAATGGTCGAGACATAAAAATCGATATATAGGACGACTATATTTGCACACCGGAAAGGTTCCTGGTAAGATTAGGACAATACCAGATCACCGGGACGTTATCGGAACCCCCCGGGAGGTATATGGGCCTTATTGGGCCTTAGTGGAAAGGAGGGGAAAGGAGCAAGGGAGGGGGCGCCCCCCCCCCCAAGCCCAATCCGAATTGGGAGGGGGGCCGGCCCCCCTTTGCTTCCTCCCTCCTTCCTCTTCCTTCCCTCTCCTACTCCTAATAGGAAAAGGGGGAGTCCTACTCCCGGTGGGAGTTGGACTCCCCCCCTTGGGCGCGCCACCCTCCTTGGTCGGCCCCCTCCTCCACTCCTTTATATACGGGGGCAGGGGGGCACCCCAGAGACACAACAATTGATCATTGATCTCTTAGCCGTGTGCGGTGCCCCCTCCACCATAATCCTCGATAATATTGTAGCGGTGCTTAGGCGAAGCCCTACGACGGTAGAACATCAAGATCGTCACCACACCGTCGTGCTGACGGAACTCATCCCCGACACTTTGCTGGATCGGAGTCCGGGGATCATCATCGAGCTGAACGTGTGCAAAAACTCGGAGGTGCCGTAGTTTCGGTGCTTGATCGGTCGGGCCATGAAGACGTACGACTACATCAACCGCGTTGTTATAACGCTTCCGCTTCCGGTTAACGAGGGTACATAGACAACACTCTCCCCTCGCATTGCTGTGCATCACCATGATCTTGCGTGTGCGTAGGAATTTTTTTGAAATTACTAAGTTCCCCAACAGTGGTATCAGAGCCTAGGTTTTATGTGTTGATGTTATATGCACGAGTAGAACACAAGTGAGTTGTGGGCAATATAAGTCATACTGCTTACCAGCATGTCATACTTTGGTTCGGCGGTATTGTTGGATGAAGCGGCCCTGACCGACATTACGCGTACGCTTACGCGAGACTGGTTCTACCGACGTGCTTTGCACACAGGTGGCTGGCGGGTGTCAGTTTCTCCAACTTTAGTTGAACCGAGTGTGGCTACGCCCGGTCCTTGCGAAGGTTAAAACAACACCAACTTGACAAACTATCGTTGTGGTTTTTGATGCGTAGGTAAGATTGGTTCTTGCTAAGCCCGTAGCAACCACTTAAAACTTGCAACAAACAAAGTAGAGGACGTCTAACTTATTTTTGCAGGGCATGTTGTGATGTGATATGGTCAAGGCATGATGCTAAATTTTATTGTATGAGATGATCATGTTTTGTAACCAAGTTATCGGCAACTGGCAGGAGCCATATGGTTGTCGTTTTATTGTATGCAATGCAATTGCCCTGTAATGCTTTACTTTATCACTAAGCGGTAGCGATAGTCGTAGAAGCATAAGATTGGCGAGACGACAATGATGCTACGATGGAGATCAAGGTGTCGCGCCGGTGACGATGGTGATCATGACGATGCTTCGGAGATGAAGATCACAAGCACAAGATGATGATGGCCATATCATATCACTTATATTGATCGCATGTGATGTTTATCTTTTATGCATCTTATCTTGCTTTGATTGACGGTAGCATTATAAGATGATCTCTCACTAAATTTCAAGATAAAAGTGTTCTCCCTGAGTATGCACCGTTGCCAAAGTTTGTCGTGCCCAGACACCACGTGATGATCGGGTGTGATAAGCTCTACGTCCATCTACAATGGATGCAAGCCAGTTTTGCACACGCAGAATACTCAGGTTAAACTTGACGAGCCTAGCATATGCAGATATGGCCTCGGAACACTGAGACCGAAAGGTCGAGCATGAATCATATAGTAGATATGATCAACATAGTGATGTTCACCATTCAAAACTACTCCATTTCACATGATGATCGGTTATGGTTTAGTTGATTTGGATCACGTGATCACTTAGAAGATTAGAGGGATGTCTTTCTAAGTGGTAGTTCTTAAGTAATATGATTAATTGAACTTAAATTTATCATGAACTTAGTACCTGATAGTATCTTGCTTGTTTATGTTTGATTGTAGATAGATGGCCCGTGCTGTTGTTCCGTTGAATTTTAATGCGTTCCTTGAGAAAGCAAAGTTGAAAGATGATGGTAGCAATTATACAGACTAGGTCCGTAACTTGAGGATTATCCTCATTGCTGCACAGAAGAATTACGTCCTGGAAGCATCGCTGGGTGTCAGGCCTGCTGCTGATGCAACTGACGACGTTAAGAACGTCTGGCAGAGCAAAGCTGATGACTACTCGATAGTTCAATGTGCCATGCTTTACGGCTTAGAACCGGGTCTTCAACGACGTTTTGAACATCATGGAGCATATGAGATGTTCCAGGAGTTGAAGCTAATATTTCAAGCAAATGCCCGGATTGAGAGATATGAAGTCTCCAATAAGTTCTATAGCTGCAAGATGGAGGAGAACAGTTCTGTCAGTGAGCATATACTCAAAATGTCTGGGTATAATAATCACTTGATTCAACTGGGAGTTAATCTTCCGGATGATTGCGTCATTGACAGAATTCTCCAATCACTTCCACCTAGCTACAAGAGCTTCATGATGAACTATAATATGCAAGGGATGGATAAGACAATTCCCGAGCTCTTCGCAATGCTAAAAGCTGTGGAGGTAGAAATCAAGAAGGAGCATCAAGTGTTGATTGTCAACAAGACCACTAGTTTCAAGAAAAAGGGCAAGGGGAAGAAGAAGGGGAACTTCAAGAAGAACAGCAAGCAAGTTGCTGCTCAGGAGAGGAAACCCAAGTATGGACCTAAGCCTGAAACTGAGTGCTTCTACTGCAAGCAGACTGGTCACTGGAAGCGGAACTTCCCCAAGTATTTGGCGGATAAGAAGGATGGCAAGGTGAACAAAGTTATATGTGATATACATGTTATTGATGTGTACCTTACTAGAGCTCGCAGTAGCACCTGGGTATTTGATACTGGTTCTGTTGCTAATATTTGCAACTCGAAACAGGGACTACGGATTAAGCGAACACTGGCGAAGGACGAGGTGACGATGCGCGTGGGAAATGGTTCCAAAGTCGATGTGATCGCAGTCGGCACGCTACCTCTACATCTACCATCGGGATTAGTATTAGACCTAAATAATTGTTATTTGGTGCCAGCGTTGAGCATGAACATTATATCTGGATCTTGTTTGATGCGAGACGGTTATTCATTTAAATCAAAGAATAATGGTTGTTCTATTTATATGAGTAATATCTTTTATGGTCATGCACCCTTGAAGAGTGGTCTATTTTTGATGAATCTCGATAGTAGTGATACACATATTCATAATGTTGAAGCCAAAAGATGCAGAGTTGATAATGATAGTGCAACTTATTTGTGGCACTGCCGTTTAGGTCATATCGGTGTAAAGCCCATGAAGAAACTCCATACTGATGGACTTTTGGAACCACATGATTATGAATCACTTGGTACTTGCGAACCGTGCCTCATGGGCAAGATGACTAAAACGCCATTCTCTGGTACTATGGAGAGAGCAACAGATTTGTTGGAAATCATACATACAGATGTATGTGGTCCAATGAATGTTGAAGCTCGTGGCGGATATCGTTATTTTCTCACCTTCACACATGATTTAAGCAGATATGGGCATATCTACTTAATGAAACATAAGTCTGAAACATTTGAAAAGTTCAAAGAATTTCGGAGTGAAGTTGAAAATCATCGTAACAAGAAAATAAAGTTTCTATGATCTGATCATGGAGGAGAATATTTAAGTTACGAGTTTGGTTTACATTTGAAACAATGTGGAATAGTTTCGCAACTCACGCCACCCGGAACACCACAGCGTAATGGTGTGTCCGAACGTCGTAATCGTACTTTACTTGATATGGTGCGATCTATGATGTCTCTTACAGATTTACCGCTATCGTTTTGGGGTTATGCTTTAGAGACGGCCGCATTCACCTTAAATAGGGCACCATCAAAATCCGTTGAGACGACACCTTATGAACTATGGTTTGGCAAGAAACCAAAGTTGTCGTTTCTGAAAGTTTGGGGCTGTATGCTTATGTGAAAAAGCTTCAACCTGATAAGCTCGAACCCAAATCGGAGAAATGTGTCTTCATAGGATACCCGAAGGAGACTGTTGGGTACACCTTCTATCACAGATCCGAAGGCAAGACATTTGTTGCTAAGAATGGATCCTTTCTAGAGAAGCAGTTTCTCTCGAAAGAAGTGAGTAGGAGGAAAGTAGAACTTGATGAGTTAACTGTACCTGCTCCCTTATTGGAAAGTAGTACATCACAGAAACCGGTTTCTATGACACCTACACCAATTAGTGAGGAAGCTAATGATGATGATCATGAAACTTCAGAACAAGTTACTACTGAACCTCGTAGATCAACCAGAGTAAGATCCGCACCAGAGTGGTACGGTAATCCTGTTCTGGAAGTCATGCTACTAGATCATGATGAACCTACGAACTATGAAGAAGCAATGGTGAGCCCAGATTCCGCAAAATGGCTTGAAGCCATGAAATCTGAGATGGGATCCATGTATGAGAACAAAGTGTGGACTTTGGTTAACTTGCCCAATGATCGACAAGCAATTGAAAATAAATGGATGTTCAAGAAGAAGACTGACGCTAACGGTAATGTTACTGTCTACAAAGCTCGACTTGTCGCAAAAGGTTTTCGACAAGTTCAAGGAATTGACTACGATGAGACCTTCTCACCTGTAGTGATGCTTAAGTCTGTCCGAATCATGTTAGCAATTTCCGCATTTTATGATTATGAAATTTGGCAGATGGATGTCAAAACTACATTCCTGAATGGATTTCTAGAAGAAGAGTTGTATATGATGCAGCCGGAAGGTTTTGTCGATCCAAAAGGAGCTAACAAAGTGTGCAAGCTCCAGCGATCCATTTATGGACTGGTGCAAGCATCTCGGAGTTGGAATAAACGCTTTGATAGTGTGATCAAAGCATTTGGTTTTGTACAGACTTTTGGAGAAGCCTGTATTTACAAGAAAGTGAGTGGGAGCTCTGTAGCATTTCTGATATTATATGTGGATGACATATTGCTAATCGGAAATGATATAGAATTTCTGGATAGCATAAAGGGATACTTGAATAAGAGTTTTTCAATGAAAGACCTCGGTGAAGCTGCTTACATATTGGGCATTAAGATCTATAGAGATAGATCAAGACGCTTAATTGGACTTTCACGAAGCACATACCTTGACAAAGTTCTGAAGAAGTTCAAAATGGATCAAGCAAAGAAAGGATTCTTGCCTGTGTTACAAGGTGTGAAGTTGAGTAAGACTCAATGCCCGACCACTGCAGAAGATAGAGAGAAAATGAAAGATGTTCCCTATGCTTCAGCCATAGGCTCTATCATGTATGCAATGCTGTGTACCAGACCTGATGTGTGCCTTGCTATAAGTCTAGCAGGGAGGTACCAAAGTAATCCAGGAGTGGATCACTGGACAGCGGTCAAGAACATCCTGAAATGCCTGAAAAGGACTAAGGATATGTTTCTCGTATATGGAGGTGACAAAGAGCTCATCGTAAATGGTTACGTTGATGCAAGCTTTGACACTGATCCGGACGATTCTAAATCGCAAACCGGATACGTATTTACATTAAACGGTGGAGCTGTCAGTTGGTGCAGTTCTAAACAAAGCGTCGTGGCGGGATCTACATGTGAAGCGGAGTACATAGCTGCTTCGGAAGCAGCAAACGAAGGAGTTTGGATGAAGGAGTTCATATCCGATCTAGGTGTCATACCTACTGCATCGGGTCCAATGAAATTCTTTTGTGACAATACTGGTGCAATTGCCTTGACAAAGGAATCCAGATTTCACAAGAGAACCAAGCATATCACGAGATGCTTCAATTCCATCCGGGATCTAGTCCAGGTGGGAGACATAGAGATTTGCAAGATACATACGGATCTGAATGTAGCAGAACCATTGACTAAGCCTCTTCAACGAGCAAAACATGATCAGCACCAAGGCTCCATGGGTGTTAGAATCATTATTGTGTAATCTAGATTATTGACTCTAGTGCAAGTGGGAGACTGAAGGAAATATGCCCTAGAGGCAATAATAAAGTTATTATTTATTTCCTTATATCATGATAAATGTTTATTATTCATGCTAGAATTGTATTAACCGGAAACGTAATACTTGTGTGAATACATAGACAAACAAAGTGTCACTAGTATGCCTCTACTTGACTAGCTCGTTAATCGAAGATGGTTATGCTTCCTAACCATAGACATGAGTTGTCATTTGATTAACAGGATCACATCATTAGGACAATGATGTGATTGACATGACCCATTCCATTAGCATAGCACCCGATCGTTTAGTATGTTGCTATTGCTTTCTTCATGACTTATACATGTTCCTATGACTATGAGATTATGCAACTCCTGTTTACCGGAGGAACACTTTGTGTTCTACCAAACGTCACAACATAACTGGTGATTATAAAGGTGCTCTACAGGTGTCTCCAAAGGTACATGTTGGGTTGGTGTATTTCGAGATTAGGATTTGTCGCTCCGATTGTCGGAGAGGTATCTCTGGGCCCTCTTGGTAATACACATCACTTAAGCCTTGCAAGCAATGCAACTAATAAGTTAGTTGCAAGATGATGTATTACGGAACGAGTAAAGAGACTTGCCGGTAACGAGATTGAACTAGGTATTGAGATACCGACGATCGAATCTCGGGCGAGTAACATACCGATGACAAAGGGAACAACGTATGTTGTTATGCGGTCTGACCGATAAAGATCTTCGTAGAATATGTAGGAGCCAATATGAGCATCCAGGTTCCGCTATTGGTTATTGACCGGAGATGTGTCTCGGTCATGTCTACATGGTTCTCGAACCCGTAGGGTCCGCACGCTTAACGTTATGATGACAGTTTCATTATGAGTTTATATATTTTGATGTACCGAAGGTTGTTCGGAGTCCCGGATGTGATCACGGACTTGACGAGGAGTCTCGAAATGGTCGAGACATAAAGATCGATATATTGGACGACTATATTTGGACACTGGAAAGGTTCCAGGTAAGATTGGGACAATACCGGATCACCGGGAGGTTATCGGAACCCCCCGGGAGGTATATGGGCCTTATTGGGCCTTAGTTGAAAGGAGGGGAAAGGAGCAAGGGAGGGGGTGCCCCCCCCCAAGCCCAATCCGAATTGGTAGGGGGGCTGGCCCCCCCTTTCCTTCCTCCCTCCTTCCTCTTCCTTCCCTCTCCTACTCCTAATAGGAAAAGGGGGAGTCCTACTCCCGGTGGGAGTTGGACTCCCCCCCTTGGGCGCGCCACCCGCCTTGGCCGGCCCCCTCCTCCACTCCTTTATATACGGGGGCAGGGGGGCACCCTAGAGACACAACAATTGATCATTGATTTCTTAGCCGTGTGTGGTGCCCCCCTCCACCATAATCCTCGATAATATTGTAGCGGTGCTTAGGCGAAGCCCTGCGACGGTAGAACATCAAGATCGTCACCACGCCGTCGTGCTGATGGAACTCATCCCCGACACTTTGCTGGATCGGAGTCCGGGGATCGTCATCGAGCTGAACGTGTGCAAAAACTCGGAGGTGCCGTAGTTTCGGTGCTTGATCGGTCGGGTCGTGAAGACGTACGACTACATCAACCGCGTTGTTATAACGCTTCTGCTTCCGGTCTACGAGGGTACGTAGACAACACTCTCCCCTCGCGTTGCTGCGCATCACCATGATCTTGCATGTGCATAGGAAATTTTTTGAAATTACTACGTTCCCCAACATCGTGGGTTCCGGACGTGTGGTAGTCGACGTACTTCCGCTCACTTTGGCTCGGTTGAGGTGGCACCGGATGTCCGGTAGCTGGCGGTCGTCCGGTCACCGGTCATTCGGTGTCATCGGTCTTCCGCTGATTTGGCTCGGGTGTAGATGTGCCGGTCGTCCGGCGAGGGCCAGACATCCGCTCGCTGGGAGGGGTCGGTCGTCCAGTGTCGTCCGAACGTCCGCTCGCTAGAGCTTCTTCGGCAACTCTTCTTCTTGCGTCCGTTTCCACGCTTCCCTTGCGGATGGTGTAGTTGTACACTTGTGCTCGCACTCCTCCTCATCGTCCGTAGCATTCTGACAATACCTATGCATGCACACGAGTGGAGTGTCAAGTAGTATACCATCCACGAAGGGGTCACACGAACACGCGTAAAGGAGATGATTCACCTTTGTGTATGTGAAGTGGATGTCAAACGTGTCACTTGCCAAACAGACTCTTGACATGCTGATGTCCGTAGGATGCTCCGCATCACCTCCCCTCCCTTGGGAAAGATCCGACCTCAGATTGAAAACCAAATCACCATGGGAAAGAGATGGCTTCGCTATGTAGAAGTGGAATTTCACCAAGTTCTTGTCATCGTGAAGCTCGAAATGGGAACTCTCCAACGTCGCACCGTCTTGTGATTCCTTCAAAAGGAGTAAGGACAACAAACACTTGGAAAAACAAATGTGGTTAGCGTTAGTGCAAAACCAGGCATTCAAGAGGTTATTCACCAAACAAGTGTCGTCATCATGAAAAGCATATGGTGTGACAAAGCATTGTGACATGGCATGTAAGCATATCAATCGAGCACAAGCAAACAAATCATGGGGACATGCATGTGAATGTGAGGTAGTGATGCAAATATGTGTGACAAGAGAAGAAGCATCTACCTAAAGTTCATAGCAAGCATTCGCAAATTGCTCAATGAAAGGTCTATGGTAGGCATAGGAATCATTCACAACACCAGATAAAATGAAGTGTCTAAACACGTGGGTCAAGTGCAAGACAATCCAAGCATAATGTGCATTGGGTGTAGTGAATATCGTGTGGCACTCAACACAGTAGAAAGAGCAATTGTTCATCATGTGTGAGGCAATCAAGGCAAGCATGTAGCAATCAATGGGACATGGCATATGTGAAGTGATGACATTGTTGCTACCAAACATATGGGAGGAGCTAGTAATCCAAGAATTGGATGCGACGCACAAGGCATATATATCATGATGCATGGAATGGTGAAAATGACAAGTCAAAGCAAGATCTCTAACAAGTGTGCAATCAAGTGGTCCAATATGAATAATAAGTCTCATGGGGAAAGCAACACAAGTAGTATGATCCATAATATCCATGCTCATGGTTTGGCGGTTCTCAAAAGAGAAGGATATCATGTTGAAAGGATGTCCTTGTGCGTCCTTCACAATGCCGAAGTACAAAGAAGTGCGATGTAGAATCGTCGTGGTAGAAGGTGGTTCGCTCTCAATAGCTCGGACTGTCAACTCACGTGACGTGGAACTTGACACAAGGTCCAAGTATCCTACACATGCACACAACAAAACAAAGAACGTATGCGCATGGTAGATAAACACATCATCCATCATGATGGTTCTCTTCTCTTGCACATAACCACTAGAAGCACAAGTGCATGAACAATATGATGCAACAATGGCAATATTCATGGCACGATGTATATGGTGCAAAGAAGGAAGACAAGCATGCTTCACAAAAAATATGTCAAAATCTCCAAATATAGGCGAGAATGCTATGGAGGCAATCTCATGAGCAAGATTAGAATCATTGTTGCACTCAATACATGGCAAATTGTCTAACATGAGAGAGGCAACACATGAAGATATATGACAAGAAGCAATAACAACCATGTCATGCAAAACATGTAGATGGTTGTCATAAACCACATGAAGCGAGCAAGTTTGAATCTTCGGTGATGCAACAAGGCAACCAAACATAGTAATCAAGTCGTGCAAGCTAGTAGTGCGAAGATGCAACATACTAGAGTAAATCATGGCAATCATGTCATGAGAGCAAATAATAGGCATAGGCAATGCACATGACATATCGCAAGCACAAACACAAAGCAAGATCATAGTATCATCATAGGCATGGGGCACAAAGCAAACATGTCAATGACAAGTGATATCTCCACCAAGCTTGCAAATACACATACAAGTATTAGAATCAATCATCATGTGTAATGCAAAGCATGGGTCACAAATGCATGGCAAAAGCATAGGAATGAGCATATCATGCAAAGTGAACATGGCAAGATGGGAAAAGGATATACAATGGACAAGAACCCATAGCCAAGTGAGGGCCATGTACAAGAAATGCGTGAAGTCTTTGCGTGAAGAGAGCGGTGGGAAAGACAATCCATGGGATCCCAAGTCATCATTGCTCTCTAGAGCTCGTTTTTCAACTCATGGGATTGCGAGGTTGACAAGTATTCATGGGTACCTACACAAAAGAGACACAAACCAAAGAAATTGTGCGCATGGTAAATGTACACATCATCCATCTTGATGTGTATGTGCACATGAGAGTCGGCACAAGATAAGCATCACTCAAAGAAATTTGATGCATGGTATAAGAACATGTCATCCATCATGAAAGAGTAGTTATTGTGTATGACACGATGGGGATGCAAATTTAGCACACAAGTATATGGCACACCAATAGTATGTTTATTCATGGGGAGCATATTGTGTAAACAAGTATTGGGATCATGCAATGAATGGGATGAATCAAAATCTCCTAAAATGTATGAGGAAACTATGGGGGTCTCCTCATGAGCAATATTGTAAACATCACATGGAGAAAATGGAAAACATCCACAACAATGCATATCCGATGCTAGGTAGTCATGGCATGGCATATGAGATAAATGATGCAAAGGGAGCATATCGATATCATCACAAGAAAAACAAATGCCTATAACCATGGGCTTGTCATCTATGACATATGTGCAAATTGGGTTTATGTTAATGGCATATGCATAGTCACTATGATGAGATTGCAAATATGACATATGATTAATCTCATGCATAGCATATGACAAGTCCAGTTGATTGTCAAACATGATGTGACCTAAAGAATGATCACAAGAAATCCTATGTAACATGGCACCACAACTAATAGACTCCACATGGCAATCATCATACTCATTGTAAATGGGCAAGAAATCATCACATTAGGAAGTCACACTAGCATGAAGCATGGAAATAGGTAGAACAACACCATGCAAGCAATCAATGTCAAGAATGTCCACTAGTGGGACTGGAGCATCACCGTCACCAATGTTACCGTTTTCATTCCACTCAAATGGCGTAGGTGAGGTGGGGAAGACCAAATGGTGGTCATCTTGATCTTGATGGAACCATGTGGGGGTGCATCATATTCCACCATGGCCATCGTCTTGTCCAAAGGGAGGATGAAGTCATCGCGAATCGGCGCATCATCATAGATGGGACCTAGCACCAAAATAGAAGAAACAATAGAGGTAGAGGTCAAGTCGTTAGTGTTGAAAGTGGCCTCACATGACCTATAAACTATCTCACTCTATCTATGTGGTGGTTCACTCACTCCCTCAAGGTAGGTGTACTCAATGTCACATATGGTGGAGTCACTCATCTCACTCAAGTGGTGGGGGTTGTGGCTCCTCCTTACATGGGAATTGTGGCAACACATCATATATTGGGCTAGTGGTGAAGTCACTCTCACTCTCAATATGTTGGCTAAAGTCACTCAAGTCATCATATGTCACCATGGTCGAAGGGAAAATCCCATGCTCAACCTTCTCGTTGTCGTCGCCGTGGATGAAGGCCGAAGATGGCGCACCACTCTCGCCTCCTACGATGGAAACATCCTCCATGCTCGTCACCATGTCGCATGTCTCCAAAGCTTGTTCCTTGAGTTTCTCTGTAGTCGTACTCGTCGCCTCACCGTCTTGAAAAAGGGTCATGGAGGACTCGGCATCAACAATGCCACAAAGAGGTATGGCGGTGAAGTCGAACTTGGGAGCATCGTCTTGGAGCTCGTCGGGCTTGGACATCTTGGTGGTACTATCCTCATGCTCGCCTTCTTGGATCTTGGTCTTCGAGAAGTGTGCTTGGGGTGGAGAAGCCTTAGCCTTCATGAGTTCTTGTTCCGCCTTGAGAGCACCAATGTAGTAGTTGTCGAGGGACTTGTAGTTCTCGAGGAAGAGAGTCTTGGAGATGTCGTTGTGAAATCCCATCATGAAGTGCAACTTCATTGGAATGGGGTCATTGTGACACCCGGATAATTAAGCTACAACAACCCTCTGCTAATGATGCAAGGTCACTTCGATTACTGTTGCTAACCTCGCGTTAGTTCGAAAACAATTCAAATTCAAAATCAAGCAGACAATAAAACTTTTCAAATATTAAAACTAAAATGTTCGGAGTGAACCAAATAATTCATAGGAAATTATGGTGGGGAAACCACACCTGTATAAAATGTTTAGATACTATAAGGTGAATAAAACAGTAGCGTAAACTATTATTTAAGTACTTTTAAATATTAAATAATTATGAAACTATTTTAGCTTGGGTAGAAAATTAATGTGGCAGTGATATATTCGATGATACTAATTTAGGTGCTAACTTGGTATTAAAAAAACTAAAATAACAGAAACTAAAAAACAATAGAACAAAACAAAAGACCTAAGCTACTGGGCACTTTTGGCCCATCTGGCAACTTACCCAGGTCAGCCCATCTCTCCCTCCTTCAACCTGTAGTAGGGGCATCGTGGAGCACATCCACGGACGCCATGGCATCGTGGCGCACATCCGCGCCCCCCTCGGCCTACTTAACATCGCCAGGCTCCCTCCCTCGATCCCCTCCTAACCCTAGCACCAACCAGTCCCTCCCTCACTCCGTGTCACTCTCTCCCGAACGCCTCTGGCGCCGCGGCGCCGTCGATCCCACGGCCTCCATCCACCGCGCCTCACGGAGATGTCTCGGAGGGCCACCATCGTCGTCCATGTCGGCTCCGCCCTTCGGCTCAAGCCGAGGCCCTCTCCATCAACGGGATCGAACCCTCCTTCAACCTCTGCCGCCGGTCTTCTTCATCAGAACCTCCACTCAAGCGCCGCCCCGTCCACCCCGAGCACGCCCCAACCTCCCCGGGGTGAGCCACCGCCGTCCCCCGCTTTTTCCCCTCGCCCCTGTTGCCGAAGCCCCCGCCGTAGGCCACCTCCGCCAACCGCACGCCCGCGTGCCTCACCTGAGCGACTCGCGCCCGCCCTGTGCTCGCCCGCGACCCGCCGCGCCCGCGGCGCGCGCTCGTGGCCACGCCCAACCGCCTCCTGGACACGCTGCCGTCGTGCTCCGGCCGCCTGGATAGCCCAGAGACGGTGCGTGGCCTCGCCCAGCCTCCCGCACTCTGTCCTACTGCTAACACTGCTGCTGCTGCTCCTACATTACCGGGGCTCTGCACTACTTCTCCCGGCGATGCTCGCTGCTGGCCTGCTACTCTGCTTGCTGCCGCTATGTGTTGCTGCTAGCTAATGCTTCTGCCGCTGCGTATTGCTACTACCTACTGCTGCTGCGTATTTTTACTGCTGCCATTCTTGTAAATTAATATAAGAGTGTTTACATCACTAAAATAGTGTTCTAAACGCTCTTATATTAGTTTACGGAGGGAGTACTAGCTAGCTTTTCTAGTTTTATAATGACTAACACTATAGACAGTGCCTAAACGATGGCTAACCAACTACTAACTTGGGAAAAATTAATATAAATAGAAAGTATACATGACAAACTCCATTTTATCCCACTGGACCAAATCCTTTCGACGCCTGGACTAAATCCTATCAAAATCACAAAATGCTTTGTTTTGTTAAAAGGGAACAGAAGTAACTCCTAGCTACGTGCTCTGTGTGTGAGTGTGTGTCGCCGATGTGCCATGTGTGTGGGGCTGCCCCAAAATTAGTTTAGGTGTAATTTAATTAGGTGGATTAGTTTTAGGATTATTTTTGCTCCTTAGTTAATTTTATTAGTGCTAAGTTACTCTAGTAGTAGATGACATGTAGGCCCTCTTTTTAAATAAGTTAGGTTTAGAGTCTATGACATGTGGACCACACCTATCCTTTTGACTAGTCAAATTGACCTGGTCAATTCGGTTTAAGCTAAATATAATAATTCTAGAATATTGTTAAAACTTTAGAAAATTAATATAAAATAATCCGTAGCTCGTATGGAAAAGTTTTGTACATGAAAGTTGCTCAGAACGATGAGAGGAATCTGAATACGCTGCCCGTTCGTCCGCCACACATCCCTACCATAGCGAACACGCAACTTTCCCCCTCTAGTTCCTGTGTCCGAAAACGCCAAACACCGGGGATACTTTCCAGGATGTTTCCCCCTTCGCCGGTATCACCTCCTACTGCATTAGGTCACCCCTAGCACCGCGTATCACCATTATGCTTTGTGTTGCTTTGATTGCTCTGTTATTTATTATGTTCCCCCTCCGTTACTTCTTTTTGGTAGACTCCGAGACTACTGTCGGTGTCCGTGTGTTCGACTACATTGAAGACGACCCTTCCTTCTTGCCAGAGCAACCAGGCAAGCCCCCCCTTTTGATCACCAGATATCGCCTACTCTTCTCTATACTGCTTGCATTAGAGTAGTGTAGCATGTTACTGCTTACCGTTATTCCTATCCTGATGCATAGCCTGTCCTTGCTACTACTGTTGTTACCATTACCTGCTATCCTACTACTTAGTATAGGATGCTAGTGTTCCATCAGTGGCCCTACACTCTTGTCCATCTGCCATGCTATACTATTGGGCCGTGATCACTTCGGGAGGTGTTCACGTGCATATACTATATACTTTACACTGTTACATCACCTGTGGTACTGTTCGGAGTTGGGGGCTGAAGTGGCAGGTGGCTCCATCCCGGTAGAGGTGTGCCTGGGTTCCCGACGGCCCCCGACTGTTACTTTGTGGCGGAGCGATAGGGCAGGTTGAGACCACCTAGGAGAGAGGTGGGCCTGGCCCTGGTCAGCGTTCGCGGATACTTAACACGTTTAACGAGATCTTGGTATTTGATCTGAGTCTGGCCACTGGCCTATACGCACTAACCATCTATGCGGGGACAGTTATGGGCACTCGGCGTCGTGGTATCAGCCGGTGCCTTCGTGACGTCAGCGACTGAGCGGCGCGCGCCGGATTGGACTGGAACGCCTGCTAGGCTATGTCTGCTTCCGGCCGCGTTCGCAACGTGCAGGTGTGCAAAGGGCGATGGGCCCAGACCCATGCGCCATAGGATTTAGACCGGCGTGCTGACCTCTCTGTTGTGCCTAGGTAGGGCTGCGACGTGTTGGTCTTCCGAGGCTGGGCATGACCCAGAAAAGTGTGTCCGGCCAAATGGGATCGAGCGTGTTGGGTTATATGGTGCACCCCTGCAGGGAAGTTAATCTATTCGAATAGCCATGATCTTCAGTAACAGGACAACTTGGAGTTGTACCTTGACCTTATGACAACTAGAACCGGATACTTAATAAAACACACCCTTCCAAGTGCCATATACAACCGGTGATCGCTCTCTCACAGGGCAACGAGGGGAGGATCATCGGTTAGGATTTTGCTATGTGATGCTACTTGGTGAACTTACCATCTACTCTCTTCTTCTGCTGCAAGATGGAGGTTACCAGAAGTGTAGTCTTTGATAGGACTAGCTATCCCCCTCTTACTCCGGCTTTCTGCAGTTCAGTCCACATATGATACCCCTTTTCCATTTGATACCAATGCATACATATGTAGTGTAGCTCCTTGCTTGCGAGTACTTTGGATGAGTACTCACGGTTGCTTTGCTCCCCCTTCCCCCCTTTCTGTACCCGGTTGTTGCGACCAGATGATGGAGTCTAGGAGCCAGAGGATGATTCTACGTGGAGTTCAACTTTGAGGAGTAGTTAGGAGGTCCCAGGCAGGAGGCCTCGCCTTTTCGATCGTTCCTACTTTTGGGCTGGCCTTCTTAAGGCAAACTTTTTTAAATTATGTCTGTACTCATATATTGTTGCTTCCACTGACTCTTGTGCCTTCGAGCATTTGTATTCGAGCCTTCGAGGCCCCTGGCTTGTAATATAAAGCTTGTATTATTTTAATTTGTGTCTAGAGTTGTGTTGTGATATCTTCCCGTGAGTTCCTGATCTTGGTCGTACACATTTGCGTGCATGATTAGTGTATGGTCAAATAGGGGGCATCACAGTCATCCACACCGGCTCGTCGCAAGGCTTCCTTCATCTCCTTGAAGTACTCGTTGATGGACTTGGATCCTTGGATGGTGTTTTCCAATTGGCGTAGAAGTTGTTCCATGTAGGTTGGAGGCACGAACTCTCGCTGCATAGCTCTCTTCGTCTTGGGCCAACTCATGTCATAGGTCTCTGAAGGTGCGTGAAGCCACCATGTGGACGCGTAGTCGTGGAAGTTCCTTGTGGTGCACTTCACTTGATCTTCGGGAGAAACTTGATGTAGCTTGAGGTAGTCGTCCATCAAGAATTCCCACTCAAGATACTCCTCGGGTTCTAGAGTGCCATAGAAGGGAATCTCATTGTCGATGTTGAGGTCGTAGTAGCTCATGGAAGTCGCGGACTTGAGCTTGGGGAGCTTCTCTTGAGCGTAGTCTTGAGGTGCTTGTTGGCGAAGATGTCGTATATCCGAAAGCGAAGATGCCTTGAAGTCGCTTGGCGAAGATGCCAAGGGAGATGGTGAAGTCGTTGAGAGGTTGTTGGTGTTGAGATCTTGACGTTCACGTTCTTTTTAGTGATGGTGTCGATGCCGATGTGATCTTGCCAGAGATGGTAGCTCGGAGGCATGTGCTCTTGAGCGTCTTCTCCAAGATGAGGAAGACCGCTTTGTAGGAATTCATGAGGGCTTTGATCTCCTCCATTTGAGCTTGCATCTTGGCATCGTTGGAGTTGTTCATGGCATCGAACTCGTCGTTGTTGTTGTATACCGAAGATGAAATACCTAGCCTATCCATGACAAGACTCGAGGAAATGTGAGTGGGAGAAAGAGAAGAACTATACCAAATGTACCTTGACCGATGTTGAAGATGGATCAATGATCACTCAATGAGGCTTATGGTACCGATCTTGTTGATTTCTCACACCTGCACAAATAAGGCTTATGGTGGAGCTCGGTGAGGATAGTGGCACAAAAATTTGATGTAAAATGTTAGCAAGAGTCAATAATGTTGAAAGAGATTCACAAATTCGCAAGTGAAACAGGTAGACCAATAGCAATATGTGGCACACAGAAACATGCACACGGATAGATAAATGGGGTTCTCCAACCAAGGAATGAGCACAAAATGTGGAATCCACGGAAAACGCTTGTGTTGCACAACTCAAGAGAGACGGTTGCATGATTGCTCAATAGGCGGATACGACACTTGTGCACAACCTATAAGATGCAAAATGGATAAACTTTCTATCCCAAGTATGCTATGTATGTATGGTTCCCGGTGTTTCTCTAGGTGATCCAAGATGATCGAATATGACAATCTTATATGCAATGTGGTATGATGTTATGGCTATTGCTTACAAGCTTCTTTGCTCTTTCTCTTTTGCTTAAAAGCTTATTCTTTTTTTTGTATGGCCACTTCTGCACAATGCACAAACCAAGATAGCAATTGTACATATGCGGGAACAAACTTGTGGCACAATGGATGATATGATACCAATACGATATGGTATGTATGCAATGGAAGGTGTAGATCACTAATGTGCACATGTAACGTTGCTGGCAATTCTCAAATGGCTAGTCTCGATAGGCAAGTGACGCAAAATGGGCTAGGGGTTATCAATGCAATGGCAAGGGAATATACAATGGAGGGATACCACGATACCAAGACGATATGGAGGTTACCGTCCTTGGCGATGATGAGTGGCGGTGTTCTTGATGTAGATACCAAGATGATGGAGACTCGTCCCTAAGTAGCCGAAACACCTTAGGAAACAAAAAAAACCATGAACTCAAATCTCAAATGACAAATGTCAAATGGTGGTAGCGGAATGCGGTGGCGGTGTTGCGGAAGCTCAATGGGATTGCGGAAATGCAATGATGGGTTTTACGAGTAGGAAATGCGTAAGTGAAGGTTATGGGGTTATGTGAGACAGAGTTGAAGGCCACCGTCCCTAAGTAGCCGAAACACCTTAGGAGACTGGTCCCTTTGTAGACCGCACTTGCTATTTTTTGAGCCTGTAAAGTGCCTGTTTCCTCAGCCGCTGACCCTTGGCATGTCAAATAGTCAGGGCTGTGGCATTATTATCTATAAAATGACAATTGGCATGTCAGTTAGGTTCTAGTGAACATACTCCATATCCGGTATTCACTTTTCTACAAAGAACCGAATTTTGCTCCTTTTTGTTGTTTGACACACCCACCCCGGCATACCTTGCCAGGGGCTAGACATTGGAACAAAATGAGTTGCCAACAAAGTTCGAACAGCTTCATAGCATACTTCAGTGTCGCGAGTTCGACCTTATATGCATCAGCTCCGAATCATGTCTTGGGTCAATAGTTGGGTTGCCCGGCTCCTGTGCTTGCTACCTTACGTTCCGCTCTATCGGCTAGGGTAGTAAAGGGAGAACTATTGCGATTGTGTTTCTGGTTCACCTGGTCGAACACCTCAGTAGAGAAAGCTGAAAACTGACTGTCATGATGCGGCGACAGCTGGTCAACCGCTCGATGACTTAACGGGATCTTTTGTGATTCCCCTGTATTATACGAAGGACCTTCTTTCGGGTCATACATGTAATGCACCACATTAGAATAACTTCATACATAACAGGATCTATATCATAGATCCACCATAAAACTCCTATGGCTAAGGGAAAGTGTTAACGCCCTATAGTCTGATTTCCTAGTTCACCGCATTGGCACCTCCTTTTTGGACCAAGACGTTGGGTTAAGAATAATCAATTGCTTTTACGAACACCCTCGTATTTCCTACGAGGGAGGTGAAGCCGACGACTGGAAATCTTTTAGATTATATGTAAAAAGCGTCACACATGAGGATTCAAAGCTTTTAAGCAACTCTAAAATAAACTTTATTTCATAATATTGTGTTCCACAGTGTCAATACATCTCACTCGAATATCATATCTTTCGAGCACTGACCCTCTATCAACCGGGCAGCCGCTAAGACATCTTCGAAGTAATGCTCTAGTGTGTAATGGTCCTTGCCCTTGGGTGGACTCTTCGCCACAACATCGATGGCCTTCATCTTCGTCCAGTATGTTTTCACACGGGCAAGGGCCATCTATGCACCTTCAATGCACGCTGATCGCTTAACACCATCGATGCGCGGCACCGCGACAGCAAGTCGCCGCACCAAACCAAAATAACTATCCGGAATTGGCTGGGCCGGCCACAGCCGGACTACGACGTCTTTCATGGCAGTGCTGGATATCCGGTGCAGTTCTGCCCATTGGGTCATCTGTTCGTTCAGCAACAGTGGGCGCTTGGCCGCACCAAATTGCGACCAGAAAAGCTTCTCCGTTGCATACCCTTCTTGTGCTTGGTAAAACTACGCCGCATCAGAAGCACTCTTTGGAAATCCAATAAAGCATCTGGAGAGCTCCACACTTGATTAAACGGGGCATAATTCGGATCGCAAAACTTAGTTTGCACTAAAAAGGACTTACCAGTTGTGATCTCCCCAGCTTGCCGGATCTCCTCCCGGGCCGCTCTATATTCGGACCGGGCCTCTCTTGCCTCTTGTAAGGCCTTGTCAAGATAAGCCATTTTGACTTTATTATCCCTCTTGAGAAATCCACAGCAGTAGACAACCTCCTTTAGTTCAAGGGTCATCGAGGATATTTTCTCCTCACATAAGTGCCAAATAGCTTGTTCAACCTTTAACTCGGCGGACGCCTTTTCAGTAGCCACATTACTAATCCAGGCCTGCTCCTTGGCCCGGGCTAGCTCAGCTCGAAGGATCTCGACTGCAGAAGCATCATCTGTAGTTATGTACATATTATTACACAAATCTTCACATCATGATTATACTGTAAACACGTGCATAGTATGGCTGCCCCAAAAACATACCTTGCGCCTCGTCAAGCCGCATGTTGATAAGCGCGATATCATTATCCGCCTCATCAATCTTGCGTTGCAACTCCGAATCCTCTATAGTCCGGACAGTTTTCGGGAAGGTCACAACCTGTGTTCCAATTAATCATATTATTTCCTGGGCATATCTTTTGATCCTCTGATCGCCTCCCTTGGGAAGCCAATCAAAGTCTGAGGGGCTACTATCTATACACAAGTGTATTCTGTGAATAAAACACAATCAAACATATTACAGTACAAACCTCGAAGCCTCTTAGCAGGCCCACGAAGGCCTCATTCAATCCGCTTTTCGCAGACAGGACCTTTTCCACCATCAAGGTACGATGTTCCTCTGAGACGGACGGCTGCCGTAGCATGTTCTTCAATATATCCGATGTCTCTGGGTCTGCGGAAGCTGCTATAGGAGTACGGCCTCCCTTTGAAGGGATCCGTTTATTCGTATCCGGGTGAAGACCAGACTGTTCGGGACCTCCATTGTTGGTCTCCGGTCGCTGGGCCACGGAAGTATCACCTTCGGGTAGTGTCTTCGTCATACCTTGCACCACTTGTTGATCAAGGGAGACCCTCGCGACGACACCTCGAAGTCGTCCGCCCTATTGGGCGAGGAGACCGGTGGAGGTGTCTCGCTTTCCATCATGTCCAGGAGAAGGTTCCCCGAGGAAGAAGACTGCTGAAGAAGACTGTGTGTTGAACTGCAAAAACATATATTCTAGACGTTACAAGAAAGGAACAGGACATGTTTAAAACACCCTTGTTCACTTATGATTTGGCCTGAGGCTTGTCCTCGTCGTGGGACTTTGTGATGATGTCGTCCTCCAAGCCCGGGACGCCCGTCAGAGGCATTTTGCCTCGCTTAGGAGCCTTTTCCTCCCAATCTTCGGAGGCGGCCCTTTTCTTTCCGTGGGGGTAGAGATGTTGACTTCCCCTTCATTTTTCTCTTCGGATAATGGAATCTTGATTCCCCCAGACACAATGTCTGATATACCTTCGAGATGGAGGACATCTTTGGTCCTCCCACTCTCCGCTTTGCTCTCCTTCACAGGCATGTGGTATGGTGTCGGGGCCAGCATCCTTGTTAACACGGGATCCGCTGAGCCTTCGGGAAGGGGGGCCAAACACCTAATTAGTTATGCTTTCTTTATCCACCCCTCTAAGAAGCGTTTTCTTAGTAATGTATTATGGCATACTTAAATACAAAGTGTTTGGAAGCCAAGTGCTTACCAGGGGATCTGGACGGTGGCAGTCGAGGCCGTCGTCCTCAGTGGTGTCCGGCCAATGTTTCTGTTTCCCGAAAAACAACTTCCACATCCCTTGTGCATAATGCCGAAGAAGTGTTGGAGGGTTCGTGGTCCTTCCATATTAAACTCCCACGGGTGGAGGGGCCTATGCTGGCATGGCAAAATTTGGCGGACTAGCATTACTTGAATCACATCGACAAGATCGATGTCTTTCTCAAGGAGGGTTCGGATGCGGCTCTGTAGAGTCTGCACTTCATCAACCAATCCCTAGTACAGACCTTTATTAATCCATGATGCCAGCTGTAACGGAGGGCCGGCATGGAACGCAGGTGTAGCTACCCACTTGGTACTATGGGGTTCTGTGATGTAAAACCACTCGCTCTGCCATTGGTTGGAAGTTTCGGTGAAAGAGCCTTTCGGCCAAGGAGTGTTGGTAAGCTTGCTTACTACATCACCACCACACTCCACCTGTTCCCGGTCGACTACCTTTGGCTTCACATTAAAAGTCTTGAGTCATAGGCCGAAGTGTGGGGGGATTCGAAGGAAGGACTCGCATGTGATGATAAACGCCGCGAGGTGGAGGAAGGAATCTGGAGCTAGATCGTGAAAATATAGTCCGTAATAAAACATTAGCCCCCGGACGAAGGGGTGGAGAGAGAACCCTAGACCTCGGAGGAAGTGAGAGATAAATACGACCCTCTCGCTGGATCTCGGGGTCGGAATAACCTCTCCTTGAGAAGGAAGCCGGTGGGGGATCTCCGCGGTCAGGTATCTGGCCGTCCGAAGCTTTGCAATATCCCCCTCTGTAACGGAGGAAGCCACTCACCTACCTTGAGGGATGGATCCTGACATGATGGGGAAGCTTGGAGCAGTGTAGCCGAACGTTGGGTGCTAGAACTCGAGGGGGAAAAGCTAAGGAGAGGTTTGATGTAAAAAGACGGCTCTTGGTTCCTTTATAAAGGCACCGGGTATTGAACGCCTCCTCCTAAGCCTGAAGACTTGCCTATTCCTCAGGAATCTTTCCAACGGAACGGTTGGGCCACATGCGCTCATATTAATGAGAGTCTCGCAATAAGGGGACACGATCTCTGCTTCGATAGGATGTGCCAATAACAACCACGCCTCGAAACATGGAACGACGGGATAGGAAACGGTTCAAAATAAATAACTCGGTGAGCGTGATGTCACATTATAAAAATTATTACCAGCAGATTAGACTCATAAGATACTGTACTCTATGGCTGTGGTACTTGTGTTGCAGGTCCGGACACTGTCGTTTCGTTCGAAGACTATCTTGAAGTATTCAGAAAGGGGAACCCGCCTTGCAATGCCGAAGACAATCTGCGCGCCGGACACCTCATCACTGAAGCCTGGTTCAGGGGCTACTAAGGGAGTCCTGGACTAAGGGGTCCTCGGGCGTCCATCCTGTTAAGCCGTGTGTCAGACTAATGGGCTGTGAACATACGAAGGCCGAAGACTCCACCCGTGTCCGGATAGGACTCTCCTTGGCGTGGAAGGCAAGCTTGGTGATTGACTATGAAGATTCATTTCTCTGTAACCTACCTTGTGTAACCCTAGATCCCTCCCGTGTCTATATAAACCGGAGGACTAGGTCCGTAGATAGGCCAAATCCTCATAATCATAGCCAGACTAGACTTTTAGGGTTTAGTCATTACGATCTCATGGTAGAACAACTCTTGTAATACTCATATTCATCAAGATCAATCAAGCAGGATGTAGGGTATTACCTCCATAGAGAGGGCACGAACCTAGGTAAAACATTGTGCCCCTGTCTCCTGTTACCATCGATCATAGACGCACAGTTGGGGACCCCCTACTCGAGATCCGCCGGTTTTGACACCAACAGCGTTTTCATAGCGTCTTAAAAAATGGCCGATTAACGACGGCCCATTATTGTCGGACCATGAACGGACAATTCCAAATCTAGCCCGTATATGGCCCATAATGCGGTCTGTTATCGGCCCATGTTTGGCCTATCGATCATACGGCCCGTAGAAGGCCCATTGATGCTACGGCCCATGAAGGCCCATTGTTTGTATGGCCCTTAGAATTCCCATTGTTTCTACGGCCCATAGGAGGCCCATGGTAACTACAGTAAATATGTAGCCCATGGTTATTGTGGCCTAGTTTTTAAAAAATAGGTTATTGCGGCCACTAGCAAACCGCGGAAAAAGAACTGCACTGACTATAAGCAAACAAATAAGCAAGACAACAAGGAAATAAATGAGCAAGCAACATATGCTAGCCTATCACGGCTATTACACATATTACGTCCACTAGGCATCAAAGTTCACCACCAGTGCAAATATAGGGAACAAAGCAGCATATCATATACACTAGTTGTCAAAGTTGGTGACCAGTGCAAATAAATGCCGCAGCAAAACAAGTCCAGAACTAAAACCACTTCAGAAGTGCTCAAGAAACAATATCCTGGGTACCCATAATGCTGGCAAGATGCTTAGCAAGCTTTATTAACTTTCTCTTGTTTGGCGCTTAAATCCTCCAGCGCTTCCTGTTGCACCAGAAAGTATGCATCTGAATTGTGCAAGGACTTCCTCAGTCCTTCAGCCTCCTGTCGCAGCACATCTGATCGATACCTTTGAACTTGAAGTTGAGTCTCAGGAAAACGAACTGATTCAGGCAGTGAGTTCGAAGAGCTTGTGCCAGCAGTAGTGGCCAGTAACTCGAACACTACATCAAGACAGGACTTTTGGGTTCTCTCACTATCGTCAAGATAGTTTTTATCAGCTTTCTTGGAAACCGACAGGGATGTATCACTATCTTGAACCTTATCTGCATTATTCCTTTACCATTGCATAACGGGGTACTGTTCTCCAATATTTTGTCCGCATTCTGAAAGAGAAACAAGCAAACACATCACAGGTTTAACATGTTGTATATGAAACTCATATTGGTAAATCAGTTCATTAGTAAAGTGGTCAGGATAACAACATGAGAGAAACATATATCTATGTACCATGGTCGCTTTATGGTCTATATCATTCTAGTTTTTGTTGACAAATCAAGATAGAGACACAGTTCAAATAATATTTGTTCAAAACAAAGCAGAATAGACAGAATATAAGTGTGGGAAACTATAGAGAAATAACAACACTTGTAATGTGCATAACATGAGCACATAACTGTTTATTCAATTGAAACTGAAATCAACATAGAGCAAGTTAAAACAGCAAACCAGTTAAAGAAACATGTTTAAAACATACCTGTTGCGCCATTGGATTTTCAATTCCATCCTCAAATTTTAAAATAGTTGGTATGAGTAAATACAGTGATTCAAGAGAAAAGGAGTATGAACCATAGCTAATGAACCTGATCTGAGAACAATTTCTCTTCTCCTTTAAGCGTTGAGTTGGGATTCAGAGTGGTGGTCCTCGTGCTTTGGGCACTGCAGTTCCCTTACTAACTGCTCATGTTTGGGTCCTCTGTGGTGGAGACGGTGCTGTGTCAACTAGAACTGGGTTACTATCTACTGGGGTTGGGGTTAGAAGGGCTTTAGCTGGTTCTCTGTCCAACTGGTAGGGGTACAATCTGCGAGAGTCTGGGTTATGTGTGGTGGGCTGGTTCTTGGGCAAGTACAACCGTGGTTCTATCTGCATCAACTTGTAGCACTATCTTTTCTGAAGATCGTGTTGTTACTCCCTTAGATACCGCCATCACCCTCTCCAATTCAAATGGCTAATAAACAAGAAAAGTAATTGAATGTGCAGACATTGTATGATAGACAGGTGCAATGGATAGTGGGGAATAAAAGAGGGCATGAAATAATTCACATTTATGTTGACTAACCAAACAGGATAGCACGACACAATTTCACATATATGATGGCTAAATAAATAGGATAGCATGACACAATTTCACATTATGATGGCTAACTAAAAAAGATGGTAAGACATAGTTCAAAATATGATGACTATGTAAACAAGATGACATGATATAACTATATAATGTGTTTATTAAAAAAGGTTGGCATGCCATAATTCACATACATGCCGCCTATGGAAACATGATAGCATCATATAATTCACGGATAGAATGACATAATTCAAAATATGATGACTGTAAACACTAATCAGGATGAGATGATATAACTATATGTTGTCTTTATTAAATGGGTTGCCATGCCATAATTCAGATAGATGTTGTGTATGTAAACATGATGGCATGGTATAATTCAAATATATGATTTATATAGTAATCAAGTAAGAAGATGGAAATTCATATATGATGTAAAAACTAAGCAATGCAAGACAACATGGATGACATGGGTAATATAACACTGCCAAGTTTGACCATAGACCTCAGGGAGGAAATAGGACTGGTCATCAATCTCTGAATCCTCCTCTGAGGAGCTCTCTGTAACCAGCAAGATGTCTGCTTCAGCAATTAACATTGTCTGCTCTGAATACCTTGTTTTCACTCTAGATACTTCCATCACCGCTTCAAATGGCTGATGCACAGGAAGAGTAGTTGAATATACAAACGTTGTCGACAAATGGAACACGTAATACAAAAAAAAGATAGCATGATATAATTCACATACATGATGATTGGCTAAACAACATGGCATTGCATAATTCACATATATAATGCCTTTGCAACAAGATATCATTGCATAATTCACATATATAATATCTTGCAACAAGATGGCAATGCATAATTCACATATATGGTAATTAGACACTAAACAGGTGGCATTCACACAAAGCATGTCTAAACTAATCAAATGACATAGCAATGCAAGACACCATACGCACGATATGAGCAACATAACCCTGCCAAGTTAGATCATACACCTCGGGTCGGGGGGGATAGGACTAGTCATCTGTCTCTAAATCCTCCTGTGAGGAGCTATCCGTAACCAGCGAGATATGCACTTCATCGGATAGCATAGTCTGCTCTAAAGACCTTGTTTTCACTCCAGAATTTTCCATCACCGTGTCAAATAGCTGATGCACATGAAGAGTAGTTGAATGTACTAACATTGTTGACAATTGTAATACGTAACGAAAAAAATGATGTCTTGATATAATTCACATATAAGATGACTGGCTAAGTAGGATGGCATTGCAAAATTCACATATATGATGCCTGGCTAAACAAGATGGCGTTGCATAATTCACATTAATGATGACCAAACTAAACAGATGGCATTCACACAAAGCATGTCTAAACTAAGAAGATGACATATTTGATGTATAAAGTAAGAAATGCAAGGCACCATATGCATGATATAACAAACATCAGCATGCCAAGTTAGAGCGAAGACCTCAGGGGGTAAATAGGAGTGGTCTTCTCCTTCTGAATCCCCCTCAGAACAGATATCTTCCTCTCGATTACAATCCGAAATGGGTGGAGGGGGGCTGCCTTTGCGCCTACCATGGAGCGACGTCTGCATGAAATTTTATTTCCAGGCAAGGCTCGTCTCTTTTGCCATACATGTTCAGTTCCATTGTGTACAATAACTGACATGCATAGGAATAAAACATAGTGAGTTTATGTAACGAGTGCATGCAGAAATCCAGAGTGTTGGTAGCAACCTGTGGATAGACCCAAAACCAATGATAGCAGGCAGCTAATGTCTTTAGTTAAAAAATACAGATAATAGCTTCTTTATTGTTTGTTTCCCACCCAACATGAAACCCATAGTAGACACCCGAGATTAACCAGATAGTAGAAAGATACTATTGATTGTGGCCCCAATATGTATCCCACAACCATTTAAAAACTAAAGTTTGACCATTAGTTTGGAGCTGACTCAGAGTCTAATCGGTGAATAGGATGAGAAAGTAGCATGTAATATTAAGTGGTGCATAACGTAAGCAGACACAAAAGAATGTGACCTCTCTTGCGGACCCGTGTAGTCCTCGAGGTCATCTGCTCGGTTAATGATGTTAATGGAGTTTTCATGGCTACCCGCGGCGGGGAAGAAGATCTGAGGCGGCAAAAGACAGTTTGGAGGCCAGATCCCTGCTGTGCCGGACCCTTCTATCGTTGGAATAGCTGATCTGGGGTGGACGACAGCGTAGCAGGAGCAGGACAAACCACACAAGGTTTTCTTTGACAACTATCTGTAAGAGAAGTAATTCTGTAAGGGCTCGTTTGAATTGGAGGACTCTAGCAATGCAGGGATAGGAAATACATAGTAATAGGATAGGAATGCATGTGCAAAACAGAGAATTTAAAAACACAAGATTTCTGCCAATCTGGGTGTTTGGTTCACAAGAATTGGAAGATCACAGGATGCAAAGAAGCATGGTGAGATCAAGTCAAACCACAAGAAAATGTGCGGTTATAATGCTATTATGCTACTATCCCTTAGTCCTGTGCTTCATGAATAGGAATTTGAAAAGGAGGACATGTGGATATTAAAATTCGTACAGTTTTTCTTTCAAAGAGACACTAAAGGAACAATCCTATAGTTTTCGTTTGCTCCATTCCTTTGAACCAAATGCATGAATAGTAGTACCATAGGAAACTTTCCAATTCCTATGTTTTTCCTTCACTTTTCCTTTCAAGCACTAGCGATTCTAGTAGGCAGGCTTGAGCAAGGAAAAGCCTACACTCAAAAAATGTTTTTGTGCTACTTCTACTACTTTGGACCCAGGCTACTAGCCTACTAGCTCAACTCCCAGGCTCATCGACAAATGCACAGCTAAAACGTGCAGAGATTAATAATGATGGCATTCAAGAGAGTCCATCACGGATAGCTAAGTTGCCTGGTACCTCACTGCTTGTCATATAGTAGGAGAAAATAATCGTATTTCATGTTACTACGAGTGCTCAGTGTACAACCTCTTTGGTGAAGCCATGTTGATCTCAGTGTGATTGGGTTGGTTGCTGAGGATGCTCCGGCTAACTTGGCTGTCGGAGGAGGTGAAGAAGATCTTAGGCGTCTAGAGATGGAGCCCGGGGTACTGCTCCGCTGTGATGGAGGGTTTTGTCGTTGGAGCAGCTCCGGTGAGTTGTACGACGCCGAGGCTGAAGCAGGACAAGAGAGACAATGTTAACTTGAGTGGAATTCTAATAGCATCTCCAATAGATGACGTAAAATACATAACCACAAAGTGCTAGATGTAAAATACATCAGCTGCTCATCTCTGAACTTAACTGTCGAAACTGAACTTAACTGTCGAAACTGAATTTAACTGTGGAAACTGAACTTAACTATCGAAACTGAATTTTACTGTCGAAACTGAATGCACTAGTAGCAGAAAAGCAATAGCAGCAGCGCGTGCAAGAGGCCGGGCAGCTAGTCATGTAGCAGCATCAGTCGACTGACACCACCGGCCAAACCGCCGCCCCTGCCGTCCGTGGCCTGCTGTACGCCGCCCTGCCCGACCCGAAATCACTCCCCACCGCCGGTCTGCCGCTGCCCCTGCCATCCCTCTAGGCCCCTCCTCCCTCGTGATGAGCTTTTTTATGGCAATCCCCATGCCACCGCCCCACAACCGCCGGCGACCACCGCCCCCACCCTGAACCCTCAGATAGATAGTGCGGTACCTCTCCCCCTCCCGGCTGCGGCTGGTTCTTCCTTAACTCCGGCGAGCCCCCCACCCCATGAAAATCGACTGACCCAAAAATCTATTCAGTCGACTGAAGTGTAGCCAAATCGGAGCAGCATCGCAAGCAAGAGCAAGAGCGAGAGCAGCAGCGCGAGCAAGAGCAAGAGCAATAGCAAGAGCAGACTAGGCAGGGGACCGAGAGCAAGAGCAGAGTAGCAGAGCGAGCGAGAGCTAGAGCAGCAGTAGCTCCTACTGATGTGGACGTCGCCGTCGAGGGAATGACGCCGTGGAGGAAGTGGCTGGCGATGCCGCCGTGGATGGAGCCGCGCCATATCGGCTCGGGACCGAGCGCCGGCGGCACCTTGAGATCAAATCAAGAATAAAATGCGGCGATTTGTGTACAACCTCTTTGGTGGCGCCGGTTAGGCCTCAGATTCATCCGAGGAAATGGTGATGATGATGCTCTTCCGGTGGTCCAGGTGAAGACGGTGGTGTGGGAGTGGAGGTGGCGCGAAAGACGCGGGGAACGTCGGGGAAGCTCCTTGGAGGTGGAGGACTGGGTGGCTGAACTGGCGGGACGATGAGATCGACGACGGATCCTCATCCGGTACGGTGGATGAGGGACGTCGAGGTGTTGTGGTGGACGACGTCGTTGGGGAAGAGGCTCCGACTGAGTGGCGGACGGAGGAGGGTGTGGGGCTTCGCGGGTTTTCGCGGCCTCGGTGTACGAATTGGTGGGTTAATGGGATGGGAGTGGGGAACCATGGCTTAGGGACCCGCTTGTCCAAAATGTGGGGTAAGTTACGGAATTACCCCCACCGATTTGTGCTAAGCGGTTCTTTCGGTTCAGGGGTATCACGGGCATTTCGCGTGTCGGGATTTCGCAGGACGTTGGAGTTTTTGTGCGCGTTGAAATTTTGGGATAGCAAGGCGCGGGTTGAGATGGAGGGAGTTTTCGGAGCACAACGAGAAAAAGAAGTATCTTAAATATTTTGGGGTAACAAGGCACGGGTAGAAATTTCCGGACAAGCCTAACGTGTGCGGTACCAAATCAAGTCGCACTTTCGTAGACGAAAAAACAAAAAGAAATCAATTCGCACCACACAAGAGAGTCTAGTCCCGTGTACTGTACCAAATCAATTCGCACTACAAATGCCATTCAAAACTTTGAATCATGTTATGTTCAATTAAAATATTTTGCAACGTGTATGATGCTTGCAACCTGCTACTCAACTGAACGTTTTAGTGCATTCCAAACGTATATACTACTGCTTCAATATGAACTAAATTTCAATTCATTTCTCTATTTGAATAAGATCTGCAATAATGATTGTTGTGAAGTCAAACCATTTGAATTCGTTTCTCTATTTTAATAAGATTTACAATCATCATTATTGTCAAGTTAAATGATCATTTGTGTATTATCTTCATAGCACGCCACATGATTACTGTCGAGTTAGATATGAACTATGTGTACTATATGAACTCGAACTCGATTTTTTGAATCCACTTTATGTTGATTTCAAATCACAGTACATTTCAAGCTCTAGCTAGATCTTCATAATCTAAACCATGTCTCATATGTATAATGTGTTTATCACATAATGTATGGTGCCCCGCCCCCTACTCCTACAAGTATTTAGGTGTGAGTTGCAAATGCCACACATTACTACAAATTCAAATAAAATGTGAGATTGTTTGATATATAGTATTGTTTAGATTGTTCGACATTTAGATGTAAGCTGCAAATGCCACACATTATCACAAATTCAAATAAAATGTGAGATTGTTCGATGTATAGTATGGTTTAGATTGTTTGACATTTAACTGTGAGTTGAAAACGCCATGCATTATCACGTTATGGTATAACATGTGCAAAACCACTGCACACGTATCACTGATATATTCATGCATTCATATGTTTATAACACTATTATCTCCTATTCAAATATATGGATCCACTTTCATATCAAATTATCATCTTTGTTAGTCTCTTACACCCACACAATCCTTTAACCTTTATAGCTAACACTAACTTTCACTCGTGCATGCACACACCCTCCTCGCCCTCCCCCTCCCTCAGAATTCCATCCATCGCGCACATTATTTTTTTAGGTCATTCTCCCACAGTCTCCACAACTCCTTTCCGACACACACTGATCGATAAACCTCTCAGCGATGTCTGCCTACAACATACACACGCACCTTCCATCTCCTCCTTTCTATGTCCATCCCTCGTGTCTCTCATACAGTCCCACACACGTGTAAACTCTCGCCCCTCTTTTCATCAATCTCACAATCACACACTCCTCCCCCTATCTAGCTAGTAGCTCGGCATCTCGCACCACCTCCTAGCTCCATTCTCTCTGTCTATCCGTCTCGCTGGGCCTTATTTGCCTCTAACAAATGGATGTACACCGACCGATCTCCCGCTATATATATAGCTAGCTAGGTCCTTATAACTTGTTTTTTCCCACGCGTCGATCGATCTACCTCATTAGTTATGTCTCTCCATTCCTCCAACAAACAACAATTGATCTACCGATCTAGTTAATTTTGCTTACCAAACACATGGTTCCCCCTTCATCATCCATGCAAGCATCCCGATAGATATATCACGCACAGGCACACATAGAAACACATCCCCACTCTTATTGATAATATTGCAGTTCTACCCTCGGTTTGTCTAGAAGGCCTCTCCCACCATCTTCGAGAAGCAACTCCATCACGCATCCAGCACTCTACCCCTCTTCCCTAGTCTCTCTGTGTGTGTGTGTGTGTGTCCAACCTATTTCCCGTCCTTCAGTTATGTATGGATGTCGACTAATCTCCCTCAAGACATAGCTGGATCTCTCCTTCTCAACACATATACGAGTCGTTCTAACTCTCTAGTTTAGTCCTCTGCCTCCCCCTCCTCCCCCACACAGACCGATACATCGAGCGCTCTAGTAATGTCTCCCTGCCACACACAAACTTGCCATGTGCCTTCCTACGTTCCGGTAGGTTAGTCCCCCTACTTGATCGATCTCGCACACACACAATTTTGATGGCTCTCTTCATCGATCTCGCACCCACCCACTTGATCCTCTCTTCGACTCTTTCGATATCTATGACCCCTCCCTCTCTTATCGTGGATCGCCCCCTCTATATATGATATCGATAGGCCTCTATTTCACACACATTGCATGTGTCAAATTTTTGTTTGAGATGTCATCGACACATATTCCCACAAATACATTCACGAAATCACCCCCCCAAACAAAAAAACACTCACGAACGCACACGCCATCTGTCTAGGTTTGTATCCCTCTCTGACACACCCACGTAGGTGGGGGATGTGCACGAAGAGAGGAGGTGTACGCACGACGCATGTACTCTCGTCTCTTTCCCAACCACACCTGCGCGGGTACACGGTGGAGCTCATTTCTGTATGAAAAGGCAGCCCACGTGGTAATTTGACACGTGTACTGGTTGTTTACTTGATGGATGATCATCTACCACGGGTGAACAAACAAATTGCGACTTCACGCGTTATGTTAAAAAAGAGGCAAACCATGTGGGGCCTACCTGGAAATGCTCTATACACTCGGGATGCTTTGTGCGTATTACTTTTGATGTGTCTTGTCAACTCGCAGAACAAGGAGAAGCTTGCTTAGTAGGCCGTTCCCTCGCCCATGCGCGTGGTGGCTCGCAGGACAAGGTGAAGCTTGCTTACTACGCCTTATGCCCGCTCCCTCGCCCACGCGCATGGTGGCTCGTAGGACGAGGAGAAAATTTTACTACTCCCTCCATTTACTCCTCATCCGTACCTAGGTTAGAGAGATTATCATATTGTTTGGAATATATGTCCTTTAGTAGATTTCAATATGAACTAGTAGTACATACTCTAAACACTGATGTATATAAACGTATTTTAGAGTGTAGATTCACTCATTTTGCTCCGTATGTAGTCAATATTGAAACGGACATAATAGTACGCACTCTCCCTCGCGCACGTGGTGGACGTGCAGCAATTCATTCGGTCTCATATAGCCAGAATGATATATACTACAGTACCATTATTGATCGACTTCCAGAAGAGGCGAAGAGCCAATCGCAAGGTTAATATTTTGGAGATGCCAAGCGCAAGGTTTATAGGAGAATGAGTCGTAGTAGTACTAGTAGTACATACCAGTGGTACGTACTGTACGAGGAACAAGGCAACAAGATGTATGTTTTGTGTGACAGTCTCTTCTCACAGGACGTGCTAGACGTAGTGGAGCTCATTGTTGCAATGGGACTACTCCCTATCATAGATGGCATGATTCAGAGTGGTGGGCAGCGGGCATAATTCGGAGCTGCTTAGGCTAGTCATAGTGGGAGTAACTTATGTAGTAACATGACACATCCCGAGACAAATTTTCTTATGTCGCATGGAGTTAATGAGGGAAGAGATGCTTGTGGTAACATAATATGTTACTGTAATATAACACACCTCGAGGTAAAATGAGTCTATGTCTCAATTAATGAAGGTTTGTATGTTACCATCTTTATGTTACTACCCATTATGAAGGTAGTAACATGGACTAGTAACAAAAGCATGTTACTAGTGTAAGTTACTCCCCACTATGACCAGCCTTAGTCTTAAACCCCATGAAGAAGTCCCATCAAAAGGAATAGCCATCCTCTACACGTGCTCCTATGTAAAATGAGTAAATGAGACAAAAAGAGAAAGAGACAAAGTAAAAGAAATCACTAGCCTTAGATCCATCCCTATTGTATCAGTGAATGATGTTTCTATGTCGTGATTGACATGGCTATATTATTAACCATGCTACAGAGGTAGAAGCGGATTTTTATTTATTCGCAGAGTTAGCAGCGGATGGATATTCAACCAGTGAAATGATGGCTGCTTCCTCGGTCAAACATAGAGAAAGGTGGAAGCTGGAAGCTTCATAGCATTGTACAAATTTATCTTGCTGATAAATTACAGTACGTACTATACTAGTACTCCCTCCGTTCCCAAATATAAGTCTTTCTTGAGATTCCACCAAGTGACTCCATACGGAGTAAAATGAGTGAATCTACACTCTAAAATATGTCTACATACATCCGTATGTTGTATTTCATTGGAAATGTCTAAAAAGACATATAGTATTTAGGAACGGAGGGAGTACTATGTAAAGAGTTAGGTGTCACATGGTGTCCAGAAAATATGGTGATAATGTGAGGTGGGCCTTGTAATCACTGAGCTTGCGTGTTTTCACTGCTCTCGCACTCCTCTGCTGTAAGAATGGAGAAAATTGTAATCTAGTAGTACCTCCTTTCGCTGAAAGCGTGGGACATCTAGCAGTCCTACCATCTCAGTAATAATGACCAATGAGCCGTCAAATCACATAGACCCAGCAGTAAGTTGGACGGACGAAGCAACCATCACTCTTGAATCCGCTTCTCTCTTCAATGCAGGCGCCAGTGAGAGGTCGTGTCCGCTCTTCCCGGGCACGAATGCGTCACCGATTCTTTGGAGCGGCGCTGACTGTTTCGGGCGGGAAGCGCGCGGGGGTGGGCCAGGCTGGTTAGGAGCGGGCGTGGCAGTGGTTCGCCTGTCCCGACCGGACGCTCGGAAACTAGAGGATGCACCGACTCTCGCGGCTAAATCTTACACTACACACCATCTCTTTCTAGGAGTAGGTCGATGTGTCGCTCTCTCTAACACACACATGTTGTTAAACATACACACGCACACGCACACACAGGTTCATAGAATAGGAATATCGTGTGAGTTCCTTAGGGAGCATTTGGATCCTTAGCAAGAACAGTTTATAGCCTAGCCGGGCAAGGTTAGGCATTTGGAACTGTTAAAATATGTGAGGTTTTGTGGGCTAGCTAGCTTTGGTGGGCTAGAAAAACCATGCTAGCTCAGGAGAGCCAGGTCGGCTCGCTTCCGACGGCAAACTTTGTGTACTACCTCCGTCCTGGTTTATTGGTCCCCATTGCATTACGTGTCAAATTTTGACCATAGATTGAACTAACAAAATGTTCATGCATATCACAAAAAATTATATTAATTTGTATTTCGTGTACTAACATTTTTCTTATTAATTTGTTTGTTTCACCCTTTGACTGGTGGGACCCAACGTACTACGTAGAGATAGGTAAGGTGACTAAGGCCGCATTATTTCTGTACTACCAACACTGCTTTAAATCCTAAAAGACCTTACCACCAAAGCCACATGACACGATTATGATTTAAATCCCAATGACTCCCATGCAATAAAAAACATGGCATGCTTGTCTCACGAATGCAGGAATGTATAAAAGGTTACTTTCCTCTCATTAAAAATAATGTGAGGGTGGTGTAGCTAGTTAGCCTGTTCGCTCATCAAACTAAAGGTCTTGGGTTCGATAACCACACTTGAGCATAATTTTGTTTTTGTTCGACTTCTTTCTTGTTTTCTAGGGTTTGCACTCTTCACACTCCCTCCACTATATATATACACGCTGGAGCCTCAGTGCTTGTAGTTGCTCTCTTCACACTCTCTCACCCTCTCCAGATCTAAACAAGAATTTGTTGGCATCTCTCTCTCTCCCCTCAAACAGCCAGCATGATCCATTTACCGGGAAGGGGAGGAGGCTTAACGCTGTCGCCGTCGGCGAGGGAGGGAATCCACTACTGGCGCAATTGTTCTCTTTCACCCAGCGGCAACGCGGGAGGGCCTCCGACCCCTTCTTCCTCACCGCCGTACATAGTGTGGGCAGAATGCCCTCTGGTCGCCCACCAAACCACACCCCAAGAACCTTAAGGTATAATTTACTTAATTCCACATGCATTGCTCTAGCTGCATGTGGGCTTTTTCCACTTCTGCACTCGAATCTTGGAGTTGGATCAAATAGCAAAGTAGTGGGGAAGGTTGTATATTATGAATCTAGGACGTGGTTCAAAGAGTAAAGGAATGGGGGCAAAGTAGTGGGTAAAGTTGTATCGCATGAATCTAGGACGTGGTTAAAAAAGGAAAGGAAGGGGGGAAAGTAGTGGGGAACGTTGTATAGCATGAATCTAGGACGTGGTTCAAAGAGTAAAGGAAGGGGGGAAAGTTGTATAACATGAATCTAGGACGTGGTTCAAAGAGGAAAGGAAGGGGGAAAGTACTAGTACAGACTGGCTATCCAGCACCTATGTTGGTCAAAAAGGCAAAACAATGACAAATGTAGTATGCATATTTGTAACGAACTGATCTTTTTGTTTTGGGGGACAAGGCTGTAGAGTTTTAGCAGGACTAGATTTACTGCACTCACATAGGGAAAGGTGTCTAAAGATAACAAAACTAGGGCCAACACAAATATGCTCCTTGGTTGTTTGTTCTTTGTTGTAACAGATTGTGCATCACCCCTTCATACATCGGTAGATGCACATGGTGATGGTGAGTCCATTGTCCCGTGCAACTCTTTAGCGGTTGTTAATTAAGGCCCTGTTTGGTTGAAAAGTCCTAGTAATTTTTTTAGTCTGAACTAAAAAGTCCCTAGTCCCTGCCTGCTTGGTTCCAAGGACTATACATGGACTAGAGGTTATTAAATGACAAGCTAAAAGACCATCTTACCCCTAGTAATGAACAAATAGAGATAAGATGCGATGTAGGGCAGGGGAAACTATTGGAAAAAGTCCCAAAAAGACTCTCCCTCGGGGTCTTCTTTCTTTAGTCCCAAATGCCCACTTTTAGTCACTAAAAGTCCCTCTTGTTTGGTTTAGATGGGACTGAAAGGGACCTTTTTAGTCCCTACACCAAAAAGTCCCTCTAAACAAACACCATCTAATAATGCCGCAGGAAAATTGATGCAATGCCATAGTTAAAAGCATATTGCATGTTTAACAAACTTTATTGTTAATATAATCTCTTTGGTAATATGAACCAATGCCACCGTTTGAGAAATGCTACTGTCTTGATTTCTTTCCCAATTAGATAAGTTAGATGCTTCTTTTTGTTGGCTTCTGTGTCATCCACCGTTATTGACCACTTGTTGTTTCCTTTGCACCTCTGTGTAAACAAGGTTATCTACTTCACCTCATTGCTATTGTGACCTTTTGTTGCACTACACAAAACCCTTTTGTTTTAAGAGTGTTTTGTGCAGTTCAACCAAAATGTCACACCGACAACATTGCTTGATTGCTTGATCTTAGTGGAACTGCACAAGAGGAGATCTTACTTCCTATCCGTGTTGGCAAATTTGGTTCAGATCTTCTTCTTGTGAGTTGTTTGAATTCCGCGTCATGAGAGGTTAGTACTAGCCTTCTTTCACATGATTGTGCAGTGTGCTTTCGTATGTTGTGCTACTTGTATGGTAATGTTGCTTGATTTTAGTGAACTGCACAAATGGAGACAAGACTTCCAATCTGTATGTGTGCCGTAATATCCCATTGAGGTAAGATAAGGATATTGCACAACTTTTGGCCTGTATTTTGCCACTTTCATCAGAAAATTAATGTCATTATTTAGTGCTATACTTGTGCTCCATAATTGACATGCCAAATCATACATTGAAGGCGAAGCTTGTCTGTTATTGAACCAAGTGATGAAGGGGAAGAACAAGCGGAAAAAAGCAAAAATCAACTCCCGGTGTTGTAATGAAGCACTAGAACTGTGATGACACAAGTAATGATATAGTTTTGCATCTTAATTTATTGCTATGGCTGGAAGGAGCAATTGTTTTGCCACTGATTTGATGCCACTCTTAATGTAATATTAATTATCTCTACTTGTGCAAACAGGGATCTTCTTTGAAGATACCATATGTTTTAGTGGAACTGCACAGGAAGATGTTGGAAACATTAAACTAATCGAGGAGTATATAGTAAGCATGGAAACCACAGTAGATAACAACATTTGCTTCCAGAGAAGTGCTTGATCTGTATGCTCTACAAAATAAGCCTCCTGACAAAGGTTGTTACTCCCCACGGATTTCATCCATATGATTGTGCTTTGTCATCTCTATTGGTGTTGTGCTACTGTTTAGATATTGTCATGAGAAAGTGGTATTGTCCTTGAGAAGTGCTTCATCTGTGTTGTTTCAAATATTTCCTTTCCTTTTTTTGAGCAAACAGGGATGCTAGCATTGAGTTGTCCTCTTGTCTTTGCACAACAGGATCATCCTCCTTTGAAGAAGAATATGGAGTACGTGAAGTAACTAGTTCCGATTATGTCAGGATGAAGAAGCCCTGTCTATCTTCTCATCAGAAGGAGCAGTTGAAGGATGGTTACATTACTCCCCACAAGACCAAACTAACTTCAGCTCGGAAGGACTGACAGATCTCCATCTTTTTGCTGTGATGCGCAAGTACAATGTTGTTCTAGGATTCTTTCCGGTGAGTTTCATTTTTTTAAAGTGTGCTCTACATGGACCATGTTGGTGCCTGTTTAAACTGTCAATTCATAGTACATTTTGCATTATACTAATCACTTATTTTGTATTGGTGCAAACAGGGGTGCTCATCTTGATTTCAATGGGAACTGCACAAAATGTTCGTGAATACATCGAATCATTCATTTCCACCACAAGAGAGGATTTGTCGATATGTTCAAGGCATTGCAACATATAAAGGCGAAATCATACAAGCTACGTGCGAATTTGGTTGATTTTGGTGGAACTGCACAAAAAGAACAGCTGGTTTATTTTGCATGAGGTGCCATGTCAATGTTCGAACTAATGGCAAACCCTGCCCATTCCACAATCGTAGGCATTCGATATTTTGGAATGGGAAAACCTTGTCAAAGTTTGCTCATTGATGTACGCGAGACAACACGCATTTGAAATTCTGGAATGGGACAACCTTGTCAAATTTTGCTCATTGATGTTAGCAAGAAGACATGCATTTGATATTTTCGAATGAGACGCCCTTTGCTGTTAGTAGCATCGATTGATTTTTCTTTATTGTTTAGTTGTGAAGTAAATATTGGCTCTGACATGTGAATCGCTGAGATGCATAATTGTCGATTGTTTTGAATGTTCTCTGTGAATTGTCAGGCCTATGTGTTTGATTGCAATGTACAGGAACGCTAAAAAGCAGCTCAAACTCTTTGTACTCCCTCTGTTCCTTTTTACTTCGCATATTAGATTTATTTCAAGTCAATTGATTTACATTGTGAATGTTCATACTTTTTTCTAAAAGAGTGGTCAAAGTAGATATACTTTGACTGCAGACAAAACTTCTATACAAACTAAAAAGGACCGGATGGAGTACATGTGAAACTGCTGCAAACAAGGTGATCACCCTGGGAATAATCCTAGTACGTATTGTTTTCCATGTTCATCCAATACCAGTGATACAAGAATTCGAACTAATCGAACGAAATTCATTACATTTCATACATTCTTTAACTAAAAAGGGGTGCGCTGGAGGTATAATTAATTAACCGAATCTACCCACTTATGTCCGGCTGAGCCGAATAGAAGCTTATTCTGTAGCGGACTGAGCTTCAGTGACTTAACTGCAGGTGCAGTTGCATAACTGACATGTGGCCCAAATGCTTGTTGGGCCCACGTGTCAGTGACCCAACTGCACCAGCCGTTAAGTAACTGAAGCAGCGTCCTTCTGCAACATAGCTCTCCAACTCCACGTCGCCGCCAAGAAGCTAATCGGCAGTTAATGGTCAACCCACCTAGCTTGGCTTCAACCGGAGGGTAGCAGTGGCGGCCTTACTTGGACCCGAGTGGCGGCGACCTATCGTGTTCTACTCTTCCACGTTTTCTGTGTGGCGCGGGCTCGTTGGCAGCGGGGCAGGGCCTCGATGGAGCCGGCGATATCCTCTGTCTCATTGCTAGCGGGACGGCGCCTTGGCGGAGCGGGGGAAATCCTCCCCCTCGTTGCCGGTAGGGTGGGGTCTAGGCTGTGCCGGCGGTGTCCTTTGCCTCGTTGTTGGTGGGGCGGGGCCTCGGCGGAGTAGGGCCTCGCCGAAGCCGTCGAGGCAGGGCGTCGGCGGAGCCTACGGTGTCCTCGACCTCGTTGTTGGCGCCGTGGAGCCTCGGCGGAGTAGGGCCTCGTCGATGCCAGCGGAGCAGGGACTCGTTGGAGCCGGCATTGTCCTCTACCTCGTCCTCGGTCTCGCCAAACAGCGCCTCGCCCGCTTCATCGCCCTCTTTGTAGGCGGCCGCAGCCTCCGCCACTCGCATGCGGTACCGCCAGCGCTCGAGGCGGCCCTCGTGGGCGGAGCGGTACGAGTCGAGCAGCGCCTCCTGCTCTGCCCGCTCCTCGGGCATCTGCTCCTCCGCCTGTTGGTGCTCCTGGAGGAGATGGTGGTTGTAGGAGGCATTGGCCTGCGCCTCCCATAATTGCTCCTCACGCTTATGCCTCACCGTGTCCATGTATTGGGCACGGGCCTCGCCTATGGTCATGGTGCAATGCACCCGCGAGGATGGCACGGAGGAGGTGGTTGGCGCCGGATTGTCGACTACCGTGATATCCATTGGGACATCGTCGTCCTCCGGCTGCCTGCCGGCCAGCCGGTCAGCAACAATGGCTGCCATCTCCTTGTGGTCTGTCGTCCGCCCGTCCCGAAGAGCGCTGGAGCGCGAGGAAGCCATGGTGGGAAGTAGTGGTCTGGACAGGAGAAAGGGAACAGAGGCGGATGACTGTGGCTATGGTGCTGTTTATATAGCAATGGTGGGCGGCGGAGGGACGGACGTGTGGCGCCGGAGTAGCCGCCTCGGCAATCACGTACCATTAATGTGGGTGACAGACGAACGGACGGATGACACTTGTGTCGTTTGAAATGGAGCAATCACCTGCATCAGGAAACGGGGCGGGCGGCGCTGACTGTTTCGGGCGGAAAGCGCGCGTGGGCGAGGGAGGCGGTTTTGGTGGGCCACGGCAGTCAGACACGTGCTTGGCAGTGGGAAGGTCCAGCAGCTGGACATGCTAGCTCACCAGTGAGCTCGCCGAGCTGAGCGTCGACAATCAGATGATGGACGTAGCTTCCGACCAGGAGCCGGTGCCACTGTCCAAGTCAGTTCATGCTGTGTTTACCGTAGAGCGGGTGCGGCCACACCTCGACGCCCTTATGGCGGAAGAGCTACTAGCACAAGAGGACCTATGCTGCAACCTCCGTCTCCTCAACGAGCACCGGTGAACAAGCGAACGACAATGCCATCGCGGACATGTGGCCCTATGATCCTGGCTTCCTGAATGAGCATCGGGTGTTGTATTAGTCCAACCGTAGGGCCCGCGAGGCCCTCTCCGCCGTCCTTCGAGTTGTTGCGCTCGCCGTGGCGCCGTCGTCTCGCGTTGTCAACATGGTCAACGGACATGAGGAATGAGGAGATAACTTTACTTGGAGAGGATGACAGTGGGGACCCACCAGGGCCATAGCCGCGCGTACACAAGTGCCTCCTTATTTTATACAACTATAATATTTTTTGCTTCCACCTGGTTTCCTGACATCACGGTCCCACACCATTGTCAACCTATGTAGTCAACAAACGAGATAATTGCACAAGGAGCGGGCAATAGCTGGGACCAAACAGCTCGAGCAGTATTTGTGTTTTTGAGGTGTGAGCACTGTAGAGTTTTTCTTGAGCGATGTTTTCGTTGTTGTTCAGAGGAGAGCAGGGTACTAACTGGGCGGGCTATGGCCCGTCTAGCCCAGGACAGATATCTAGCCCAGATATTAATTTTTTTCAAGCTGAAAATGGCTAGCCCAGCTATACTTTTTTTGAGGAATACCCAGGCAAGGTCAACTTGTTATTCTCCGCCCCGCTAGGCTCCAAATTTTTCCAAGGAGGGATGCATTAGGCTTAACAAGGAAATGGGATTTAAGAAATAATAAATGGGATGTCATTATAAAAACTGGAAGTAACTATAAAAAATGCACCAAACACGTAATTAGTTTATAATTTTTTTGGATTTTGAAAATTTTAATTTCATTAATTGTTGCACGCGCAATGTTTCGTTGGAATTTTTACGTAATACAAATTTATATTGAAATTGTATATAATCAGACTAGAATTTCCGGATAAGAATATTCCGGATCCCATCAAAATGTGGGAAATTTTGTTGAATTCTTTTTTGAACGGTTGGTTGAAAGTATTAATCATTGTCCTAGCTAGAAAATGGGTCGTACTTTTAACAAACTGTAAACGGGTTGTAATAAATTCCATTAGAATTCAAAAATGGGTTGTACATTCTTGCAACAAATGGGCTATAAGTTCTCTGCCACACACTTGTGGGCCTACTAAGTTGACGTGACCCCTAAAAAAAGTAAGTTGATGTGTATGCAAGGCTTTGCCAACTTATAGTCAACACACGGTTCTAGCAGCAGTGGCCTTTGGATGTCCATCGAACGGATGTCGTGCTTCTTCTTCAATCTTAGATATTGTAGCTTCAGCCGCCCAAAAAATGATTCCTCCCCCTGACATCTGGGGCTCACCATTTCGGAGGCTGACCTGTGGGCCTACTAAGTTGACGCGTACCAAGGGCTTTGTCAACTTAGTCAATATAAACGATTCTAGCTGCAGAGATCGTACGATGTCCATCCAACGGCAGTAGTGCTTCTTCAACCTCTGGTCTTCTTGCTCTAGCCGCCCAAACCAGCGCCGGTGGGACTGCCTACTCCCGCCTCCCGTGGCCGGTTGTGCTGTCGCACAGGCCGCACCGCCGCACCCTACTCCATTACTAGCCAGGCCATTCCTCTACTCACCCACACCTCCTGTTATTTTCCAGCGACGGCAGCCGGACCAGTAAACCGTCGTACTCCCCACCGCGTGGGCAACCACTGCCGAGTCTTCCCCGGCTCCGTGTCGTTCTCTTCCTGGTGCTCTCGGCACGCCGTGGTCAACGTGGTTAACAAACGACATCCATCGGACGTGGACTGTACGTGGAGAGGTTGGCAGCTGGGTCCACGGCCGCACACAAGGAAATGCTTCCTTATTACGTGCAAAATAATGATTCCTCCACCGGACAGTAGGGACCCACTAGACGGGCCACCATATTTCACAAAAAAAACATTCCCCCTGACTGCTGGGACCCACCAGCTACATCTTCGCACTCAAGGAAGTGCGTCCATATTATGGGCAAAAAAATAATGATTCGCCCCTGACTGCTGGGACCCACCAGCTACATCTTCGCACGCAAGGAAGTGTGTGACAGTCGGGACCCACGTGGTCGAAGCATACATAGCGTTGTCATTCTGGTCGCGAATGTGTACCTACATACTGGTCGATGTAGAGGCACGCACGTGTCATAGTAGAGGCGTGCACGTAGCACGTACACGTACGTACAACGGCCAGGGTGCAAGAAAGAAAATACGACCACGCACGTACATACGGGTGGGTTCTCGAATGCCTACTTGCGCATACGTACGGCCAGGGCTCGTGTACATGGCTAGGTTGGAACGGAGAAGCTGCACCGTCGTCGTGATCATGGGGAGGCAACCGGCTGGGTCGGAACGGAATGCGTCGTCGTGTTCATCAAGAGCCAACTGGCTTGGACAGAACAACCGATGGAAACGAGGCCTGACGTACCGCAGAACAGAAGAAACGGCCTTGTGTACGACCAGCCATGGTCGAAACGGGATCTTGTTCATCGGGATGGGTCTGGCGTACCGCAAAACGGAGGAAACAGACCTCCTATGGTTGTGGCATATGACAAAATGGAGGAAACAGACTTGTGTTGGAGTGCTACGGTCGGAACGGGGGTCCGGTTCATCAGTAGGTGTGTGGTTTACCGCAAAACCGGACTCCAGGGGCTACTGTTCATCTCCACCGTCGAATGCCTCCATGGGCTGCTGTTCATCCACCGTCAACCTCCTCCAGCCTCCACCTGCGACTGTTCTTCCACGGGCTCCTGTTCATCCAGCCTCCACCGCGCGCTCCTCCACCGGCTACTAGTCAACCAACCCTCTCCACAGGGTCCTATTCAAACACCCCTCCATGGGCTACTGTTCAACCAGCCCTCCATCGGCTACTGTTCAACCAGCCCTCCACGGGGTCCTATTCATCCACCCCTCCACGGGGTCCTATTCATCCACCGGCTCGATCGATCGGGGTACTGTTCATCCAGTGGCAGCGGCCTCTACTACCACGGGGTCCTGTTCATCCATCCCCCCATCGGTCCTGTTCATCCAAACCCCCCAACAATGCTCACTATTCATCAAGGGAAGGAGGAAGTAGTGTTAGATCGGCTTCAGTTAGCAGCAGTACCAAAGGAATCACTCAGGTTCAGTTAACTGCAAGGGATCGATCGATCGCTCGGGTTCAGTAATGCGTAGCCTGCAGTGCAATCGTTCCGGTTTAGTTAGGCGAACGCCTCGCTCGGGTTTAGTTAGAGCGCAACGCCTTGCACACACACACGTACATATGAGTGAAACGCGCATCGCTCGGCCCCCGACCACCCACCATAACCAGGAACACCCCGATATTTTCCTCGCCCTCGCTTCTACCATGGTTTTTTCCAGCATTGACGGCCCAAAGGATGTCATGCAGCTGCATCTCCGGCACGCCCAGGACGAAAAGCCCATTTTCTGTCATGTTTTTCATAGAAGTTGGAGCCCACCACATCTATGATGATATCGGGTTTTGTCACAATTATTGTCATATAAGTGTCATAAGTATGACAGAAAAAAAATTTGTTCAGCCCAAAATGTCACGGATGTGTCTTTTTTGTAGTCCAACGACCATCTTTCAAAGTTAAAGTTATCCGCACACTATATATAAAATATAAAATATAAAATATAGGGGGTATGGATATAGATATGTGATGCGAAAGCCAACCATCATCTCTAGTTAGACTAGTTTGCCCATGCACGGATGCAATGTGGCCAAACGATGTCTGCCATCGGTATCTCAAATTCAAATCAGTCTGACCTTGTTCAATATGTATACAGTACAACATGCTCGTTTCCAAACCACACCGCGCATATCTCAGTTATATTCATGCATGCATGGGTTTCAAACATCATGATCTCTTATTCAAATATTTGAATTCAACTTTATATTGATTATGACCTCACCTAGTCTTTTACACCCACACAATCATCTTCTCTTTATAATTTTACTACTAACTTTCTCCCGTGCATGCAAGCACGCACACTACCAGTCGGCATTATCTATCGCACACATGCAATCTTTTTCTTCAGGTCGGTCTCCCATGCATGCACACACACACACACACCTCCCCCTCTCCATCATATTGGGCATTCTTTATCTCTAACGTGCATGTGCAACGATCGATGTTCCTCTAAATGGTTTAATTTGATGAATTGGCCCTCCTCGTAAAGGATTAGCAATGCTTGTCCGCCTAGCTCGTTTATTTTTCATGACTCCGCCACTGCGTGCAACAACGAACGTTCTCGCCCCCTCTCTTTAAATATCGATCTCGCACATGTGCACTCCTTCATAGTCTCCCTCCACTTGGACCCTCGCACCATCTTCTAGCCCCCCATCGGATTTTGCCACATGTACAATGTAGCGGACTCCATGGTTGAACTTAAACATAATGCACAAACCTCAAAACACAAGTGCTTCTCCTTTGTTCTAGAATCGTCCGTATCATAACTGCCCAAGCTTTTTTCTAGTTGAATTGCCATTATTTGCTTTTTACTTTATGCTTCACAACGCACAATTCCATGAATCATAAAATAGATTAAGGGCTTCTTTGATTCAAAGGATTCTCAAAGGAATTTTGGAGGATTCTAATCCTTAGGAATATTTCCTATCTTGGTAGTTTAATTCGAAGGATTGTAAACCATAGGAATTTTTCCATAGGATTCATTTGCACTATATTTCATAGGAAACATCCCATCCACTCAAACTTGTTTGATAGAATCCTACGTTTTTTCTATGCACAATCAAACACTCGTACAATCCTATAGGATTCAAGACGATATTCCACTCTAATCCCATGTTTTTCCTATTCCCGCATTTTGGAAATCCTATGAATCAAAGAGGCCCTAGATTTTTTATAAAAACTAATTGATTTTGAATGACTTGAACTATAAGAATTAAACAAACGTCTACATTAGGCATATATGACTCAAAGCTTACATGCTATAGTTTTGTATTTATTCACAATTTGGTTGCCAAATCTGATGTGTGCAATGCATGTGTACCTTACTAGTACTTCAAGTATGTGCAAAACACGTAAATTAGAATTCCAATGGCACACTACACAGTGTCTCTCTTACAGTTCATGAATCCACGTGGCACATGTGGAGGCATTGTTGCGACCTCCTTGTGTGGATTGATCACAGTTACGTGTTGCTGGTTCCAGAAGAATGTACTCATCATCTCTGAGGCACACTGGCGGTACATGAATGAGGCGAAGATGTGCACGCACGGCATGCATGCACTCATTCCCTCGCACACACATGCGGGTACACGGGCAGCCACATTTTTGTACGAAGATCTACCCCATGTGATACTTTGACACATGTAAAGTCCTTCACTTCATTGATGGTCAATTAATATAACACATGCAAATTGAGTGGACATGAGGGAGGAAGAAAGACATTACTACTCCACAGAGTGCATGCGAGTAGTTAAATCATGGGTTGCTACTTCCATTCGTCTCCTTCGTATTTTGTGCCAATTTTTGACCATATTTTTAAGTAACATAATATTTATGCATGTCATAAAAAGTGGCACAAAAAAAGGGGGGACAATAAACCAGGACGCGGGCAGCATTATCAATTTTTGCCAGGGCTACTGTTGGCGGCCTTTGTATTTAAATATGGAAGGAGTGGAGTAGTACTATCTTTATCTTAGCCTCGTAGGGCTCTCCCAGCGCCTAGGCTCGCCTCCCCGCCTCGCCCACCAGATCCAGCCATGGATAATCCCTTCGATCCCAGGATCCCGCGGGCTGCCCTCTCGCTGCAGCCCGCAGCACTGTCGCCTTTGAGCGAAACCCACATGTGTTTTAGAGGGGATCCATTGCTCTGGAATCACATATTGGTGGCGCCGGAGGACATGCTAGGGTTGCGTTTTAGGTGGTGGGCAGAAAGGGCAAATCGGATCGTGGAAGCGTCGCATCGATTGGAGAGATGTTCCAAGGAGCTGTGCCTGGCGCAGCACAAGGCAGAGGCGCAAGTCGATCTCAGGGGAGAGATGTTGAGGGCTGTCAACATCTGGCAATGTCGCGTTGATTTCGAGCTAGGGCTAATGGCAGAGATCATATTCACGGAGTCGACTGCGGAGGAAAGAACGCGCATGCCTGCACAATGGCATGAGCAGCCGGTGCAACTGTTCAAATGGGCGGTAGGAGAAGCCAAATCCCGGGAGTAGTTGCGGCGGCGGCGCTGGGCATGCATCATAGGCGAGGTGAGCTTCCCTCCTTCCCCACCAGCGATGCAATGACCTAGTCGGTTACTACTTTACTGAACTTGCAATGCCATGTCGGTTTGCAACATTGACAATCACTCCATCTATATGTATTGTATTCCTGTGAAAATACTTGGTCGTTTGGAAAAAGATGGTAATTGATTTATCACTAGTTTTAGAATGCTTGGTCGTGACAATCAACCGAAGCCACAACCAGAAGTATCCATCGCGTAATACTTTACGGCCGGTCAGAGCCGCGTCTCACCGAAGGGACACGCATCGGCTTGGTCTGACATGTACGACTAGTTACATCACTGACTTGTGCAAACACATTTGAGCAATGTAGTACTCCGTCTATCTCAGTTTACAAGTCTTGCACGTGTACCTAGGTCATTAATTTTACCAACTTAATAGTAGGCATACATTACAAAAAATCATTACAAACTTCAAATCATTACATTGACGACCTAGATAGACGTGCAAGCCTTGTAAACTGGAGATGGAGGGAGTACTTGAAATTTATGTTCCACTAAACTAATCGAGAGCCGTTTCGGGCCTCGAAATCAAAACGATCAATTAATCTTTAGCTTGTACCCATCACATTCCAAAAGTGCATATAAATCCTCCCACCTTGTTTCTTGTTTTTTAACATATCAACCAATAAGAGATGTGGGGCGTGCATGTTTTCAATGACTCAAGACTACCAAACACGACATGCAGTGGTTAGTTTATTGCATGCAATGTTATTAATTAGCAAATAAACATTAAGTTCTCTCGTTCTCCGCTCCCTCTTGGTCACGATGCACAACCTAAGATGACTTATTCACCTAGACGGAAGGAGTTGTATAATTAAGTGCAAACCTGCTCACACCTAGTACATGTCAAATCTGAACGTGTTCCCACTAGGCATGTTTTAGTACTAGTGCTAGTACTAGGTTATAAAAAGGGGAACTAGTACCTAGCCGAAAGTCACTCTACCTCTTGCTCCTTATAAGTATTTCTTGTTCGTCTGTCCTTGCCATGGCCGGTGTGCAGAGCTTTAGGTTGACAACTATCCGAACTACCCGTAACAAGGGAGCGGCCACCAAGGCTGCGAAAAAAAGAGAGGGATCGCCGCCTCGTAGAGACCTCGAAAGATCACTCACGGGCAGGTGATGGCTCCCAGGAGCGCCCTAGCCGCGAAGGCAAACATGTCGGCATGCCTGATCAGCTCAATAAGCACCTCAATAAGTAGAAGGAGTTCATCCACGCCTTGGTGGAGCTGCTGAAGGAGAGCCTCGATGACATGCCCACTGAGCTCAATGAGCAGGGGGAGTTGACCACTGGCTTGGTGATGCTGCTGAAGAAGAGCATTGCCTCGGAGAAGAAGGCGAACGGCGAAATCCTGCAACTTCAGGAGGACAAGGCGAAGCTCTGCCACAAGCTCGCCCAGCTGAAGGAGGATAACGCCGGCTGGAAGAAGCTGCATGAGAATAGTAGTTCCTCAATGAAGATGCTGCAGGCCCTCATCATGGAACAGAAGGAGGAGTTGGCGAAGCTCCGCATCGAGCACTCGACTGCTGTCAATGTACATAATGTGGCCGTGGAACAGATGATGAAGGCTCGCGTTGAGAAATCCCGCATCATGGATAGAATGAAGAAGATGGCGGAGGAGACGCGCAAGGAGATGGAGGTCATGGAGGCGATGAAGAAGCAGTTAAGACTCCGCAGCCACCAACCCTTCATGTAGTAGAGAGCAGCGCCCCAGACTTGTGTGTGCGTCTTCCTTCTTTTTTTTTGGGTGATAATCTTCCTTCTTCCTTTTCTCCTGTGTTTCTTCTTTTGCTTCGGGTGTTTTGCCGCACGTGTCACGTTCTCTGCGAGGCATGAATAGAACAATGCTAACAATGAGATGACTAGAAAAATAGATCATTTTTTATCGCCATATGGCACTGGGCTGCCGTGTTTCGTGCTCCTCTGTCGTATTACTCCAGTGGAAAACTTGAGTATACCACACAGTTCTTTGCTCCTCCTCGGGTCATGGCACATTTATACAAGCAGTCAAAGCACAAGGCCCCGCCTTCCAGCAGTAATGAGTCGTCAAATCACAAAGGCCCTCGCCTCTCTTGAAACCGACCAAGCTAGACTGCCCCGCCCTCTGGCCTTTTAAAAAATGTATACTTTCGTACAGTAGTAGTATCGATGGATTGCGCCATGGAGCAAAACCAACAAGATGGAATTAAATAAAAAAAAGGTGATACATAGAGAGCGCTCGTCGCCAAATTATGCATACGGTACTATTAAAAAAGCTAGTACGAGCTTAAATAGGGTGCTAAATTATATTAAAGAAATTAGCATACCTATTTAATTCTTGGGTTCTTATTATTCATGTCACTAGTTGTGTATCACTACTCAGTTTAGCCATTAGAAGTTACAACTACTCAAAAATGCCATCGATCCATGAGATGCCTGCTCAAAAATGCCATGTTAAGTTAGATGTCTGCTCAAAATGCCATTAGACATTGTTATTTTCATGTCAAACCCATTGACCATGTTATACGTATGACAAAAATAAGCCGATTCTCACAATGATAAGTGTGGCCCCGCTTGTCAGGACTAACCAAGCGAATAATTTTACAGGAAAATAAGAATGCTGTTGGGATCAAGTAGGCCCCACACTTTATTTTACTGTAATGAGATAGAGGGAGAGCTGGAAAGTTGGTCCATTGGTATTTATGTCATTATAACATGGCCAAAGAGATTTGAGTTACAATAATGGTGTCCAGCACAACACACCCCTGAAATAAAATTAAGCACCCTGAAATTCTTTGACAACTAAATTGTTGGCTATATGATATTGGCCATATATATTGTACATATATAATGTGAAGAAACGAGTGGTAGTACCATACCAACTAAAAGATAAACTGTAAGAAATACTATTATGTATGTACTGAAGAGTTAAAGTAACGAGAAGGAACATAACATAGTTCTGCTGGGGGCTCAGCACAACACACCCCTCAAACAAAACTAAGCACACCTAAAATTAAACTAAGCAACTAATCCGGTAGACACTGCACTAGAACCACCATGAGCAACAACACTGCCACCTTACTCGGACTCCTCGTCCACGTGCTCGACTTTGTCCTTGTCCCTCTTCCTCTTGGCCGATACTTCTTTGCTTGAACTGCACACTTGGCTCTTTCTCTTCATCCAACCCTTGTAGATATTGAAACAAAGGTAGGCATCCATTGCAACATAGTGGATGAGGTCTATATCTAGTACATTCCACTCCCATGCATGATGAAACTTAAATGGAAGTTTATTCAGTGTACCGTACGAAGGATGAACCATGGCTCCTGCCAAGGTCAACATTGAAGGCTGATCATGGGAGGGCACCAGCCTTTTCTTCTGGAGGTTGAAGGGGTTGCCTACAACTAGGCCTATCCAATGCAGGACCTCCCTATCGTTCCTAAAGTCTATAGTAACAAATTTCACTCGGCCGTCCTTGAGGAAGTTCCTAAAATCCTGGCACTCAGCGTCGGAATGGCATATGTGGTAGACCAAGCATAAGTCATGCACGTAAACCTGGATCACGGAGGGTGTTGGAGAACACAGTATTTCAAAAAACTTCCTACGATCATGCAAGATCTATCTAGGAGATGCATAGAAACGAAAGGGGAGAGTGTGTCCACGTACCCTTGTAGACCGAAAGCGGAAGTGTTAAGTAACACGGCTGTTGTAGTGGAACGTCTTCGCGATCTAACCGATCAAGTACCAAATGCACGACACCTCCGCGATCTGCACACATTCAGCTCGGTGACGTCCCTCGTACTCTTGAACCAGTTGAGACCAAGGGAGAGTTTCATCAACATGATGGCATGATGACGGTGATGATAAAGTTACCAACGAAGGGCTTCGCCTAAGCACTACAACGATATGACCGAGGTAGAAATCTGTGGAGGGGCGCACCGCACACGGCTAAGACAACTGTCAACTTGTGTGTCTATGGGGTGCCCCCCTCCCCCGTATATAAAGGAGTGAAGGAGGGGAGGGCCGGCCCTCTCTATGGAGCGCACCCAGGGGGATTCCAACTCCTAGTAGAAGTAGGTTTCCCCCTTTCCCTAGTTGGAGTAGGATAAGAAGGAAGAGGGAGAAGGAAAGGGGGGCCAACCCCCTCCCCAATTCGGATTGGCTTGGGGGCGCGCACCCCCCCCCACTTGGCCGCCTCCTTCTCTGTCCCACCATGGCCCATTAAGGCCCATTGACTCTCCGGGGGGTTTCGGTAACTCCCAGGTACTTCGGTAATTGCCCGAACTTATCCAAAACCATGCCTGTGTCCAAACATAGCCTTCCAATATATCAATCTTTATGTCTCGACCATTTTGAGACTCCTCGTCATCTCCGTGATCACATCTAGACTCCGAAGTACCTTCGGTACATCAAAACACATAAACTCATAATACCGATCGTCTTCGAATGTTAAGCGTGCGGACCCTACGGGTTCGAGAACTATGTAGACATGAACGAGACTCACTTCCAGTCAATAACCAATATCGGAACCAGGATGCTCATATTGGTTCCTACATATTCTACGAAGATCTTTATTGGTCAAACCGCATAACAACATGCGTTGTTCCCTTTGTCATCGGTATGTTACTTGCCCAAGATTCGATCGTTGGTATCTCAATACCTAGTTCAATCTCGTTACTGGCAAGTCTCTTTACTCGTTTCTTAATGCAACATCCCGTAACTAAATCATAAGTCACATTGCTTGCAAGGCCTATAGTGATGAGCATTATCGAGAGGGCCCAGAGATATCTCTCCAATACATGGAGTGACAAATCCTAATCTCGGTCTATGCCAACTCAACAAACACCATTGGAGACACCTGTAGAGCATCTTTATAGTCACCCTGTTACGTTGTGACATTTGATAGAACACTAAGTGTTCCTTCGGCATTCGGGAGTTGCATAATCTCATAGTCATAGGAACATGTATAAGTCCAGAAGAAAGCAATAACAATAAACTAAACGATCATAGTGCTAAGCTAACGGATGGGTCAAGTCAATCACATCATTCTCTAATGATTTGATCCCGTTCATCAAATGACAACTCATGTCTATGGTTAGGAAACTTAACCATCTTTGATTAACGAGCTAGTCAAGTAGAGGCATACTAGTGACACTCCATTTTTCTATGTATTCACACATGTACTAAGTTTCTGGTTAATACAATTCTAGCATGAATAATAAACATTTATCATGGTGTGAGGAAATATAAATAACAACTTTTTTATGGCCTCTAGGGCATATTTCCTTCAGCGGGCTTCTTCTTCTCTGCCTCCTTTAGAGTCTTCTCGCTTTCAGGACTGTGGTGTACTCAACATCTATCCCAACGACCCACTCATCCTTTGAGTTTTCGAATATGCATTTGAAGCGAGTAAGCCATCCTTTCACCATCGCGGAAGAATGGGTGTAGATGACGTCGAACTCATCACCGGTGATGGTTGTAACCTTGTACTCACCGCTGATCATGTAGATTTGGGACGCCATGGATTTGGGAGGAGGGTTAGGATTAGTGGAACTGCCGTAATGTGAAAGGACGGGACGACTAGGAGCGAACTGCCATAATGTTAAAGGACATCCGGGGACGAGTAGGAGCGAACTGCTAGCAGTTTTTGTAAAAAAAGTTGAGTGGGGCGTGCGAACTACAGGGTAGTGGCTTTCCTAGTGGATAAATGGATTCATGCACAGTACTATGGGGGCCCAATTAGATTTCATGTCTACTCGACACCCAATTAAATGGCTTTCGATGTCATGTTAAGCGTCGGGAAAATTACAGGTGATACGAAGCTTTCCATTCTCCCATGATACGGGCTTCTGAGAGCCCTTGGATCTGAGATCAAATGGTTGCATGGCGTGATTATAGACCTATGGGTGAACATCCTATCCTCGAGGGTTATTCTGCAATTTTTTAGCAACTTAGCATGCGACCGTTCGATCTCAGATCCAAGGGCTGCCAGCAGCCCATATCATGGTCGCGCCTACCACGACCGTCGCCTTGCTCACGCGGTCGCGCCCTTGCAGATTTAACTCGGTGCGTTAGGCTATCTGATGTTGGCATGTCATACATAGTCATCACTTAGTCACTCATACAAGAAGGTTAGCTATAAGGTTGGCTATAAGAGTATTTTTATACTTCTCTCTATCTCTTTCTTCGTAGTATTTATTGCATTTGCCAAGGAGTGACCTCTTCCAATGAAATGGTAGTCTCAAGTCATTAAAAGCATGCACACCCCACATCTCTTATTGGTTGATATGTCAAGAAACAAGAAACGATGTATGCACTGTGCCTAAGTGTTTTGGGATTATTTGGTTTTCATAGGATGACTTGCACACCTAGATGGAGGGAGTAATTAACTTGCCACATCAAACTTTATGCCTATGTGGCAGGCTTAGCACCTGTACGAGCAAGTACAATAGTGGGCCATAAGCCCGCTTACATGGCATTTTTGCATATGTGGAGGAAAGAGGCAAGGAAAAAGTGGAGGAGTGGGCTCTTGTGCAAGAGCCAGCCTCTACATGGTGGAGCATTTGGAAAGGCACTTGTATACCATGGAGCTGGTCAGGAATCGGGAGACTCACGCCGGTCGTAGCATCACAGTTAAAATGATAAAATGGCAAGTCATATCACGGGGCCCCACCTGTCCAGCAGTAACTCGCTGTCAAATCACACGGCCCTACATTTGCAGCAGCCTAGTCCCTCATCTTCTCGCGTCTTTGTCGAACCGGCTAGGTGGAACTGCCCCGCCCTTGACTTTTAAATAGTACAGTATACTAGTTTTGTATCCATGGATTGCACCATGGAGAGAAGCCTCAAGAAAACGGCGATACACATGAACGGAGTATACAGCACGCCCGTTGCGTTCGCGTCCACCCTAGACGGTCAGTCGGTCTGGCATGCCGCTCTCCGAATGGAACACGCATCATATTGCGTTTGCACACACATGTGGGACCGCAATCGAGAACCGACCATAGGCACACTCCCCGGCCCCGCAAGTCGGGTGAGTTAATAAAAGAGAGAGGTGAGTGATAGTACTAGAGAAGTGTTGTACAGACATTGGTGCCTCGACGATCCCTGCATGACACGAAAGATCAGTTCGTCCATGCATGTGAGTAGACTCCAGTAGACACGCCTGGATTGGCTATCATCTACATATCGTGCAGGCTGTGTTGTACAGGGCTGTAGTTCCGATGAGAACTCTAAAAAAAGGTTTCTTATCATCTCGCAATATTAGGTGTCATGTGCTTCGGATCACTGCGAGGGTTAAACAGCGACAAATGAGTTCCTCCAAGGCGCTGGTCATTGGGGGCACATGCACGAAGACTACTGGGCTGCCATCTTCGTCAAGCAGGCTATGTTAGTTAGGACATCTATCGATGGACCCCTTTTCTACGAGTTTATCTTTCATTTGAGATTTAATCCTCTTCTAGTTTGTCCATCGGGATTCATGTTGTCTCCTTTGGGTAGTGAGGTTATGGTTTCTTGTCATGTGGCATTTTTTTCGTGTTATATGTTATAATTCAGTGCTTCAGATCAAAATGACGACAACTTCGCCTCCGGGGCACGTGCATGAAGGCTTCTCCATAGTCATTGACGAGGTCAAGCCGGCTCCGGTAGACAAAACAAAACTAGTACTCCGCTATATAGGCAAGAGCCTTCGCGCTTGCTTGCTAGTGTTGCTCTCTTCACACTGTCTCGTCCTCTCCAGATATAAACACGACAGCGGTGGCCACACACACTCTCTCTCTCTCTGCTCACCGCTGGTCACAGATCCAGCCGGATCCTCTCCGCCGGGGAAGGTGAGAAGGTGCAATGTTCACGAGGTCGTCCTTGGCGACGGCTCTTACCAACTACCGGCACGTCCTGATCAGCGTGCCTTGCCGTTCTCTCCCAAGCACCACTGGCTAGGGAGGGCCTCCGACCCCTTCTTCCTTGCTGTCGTAGTGTGGGCAGATCCGGCCTCCCGCCGCCCACCTAGCGACATCCCAACGACCCTCAGGTATAACTTCCTTTGAAACTGGCCTTGCTCTACTTCCCGAGCTCCTAACGTTGCTGCATTTGTTTCTTTTACTATTTCCCAGGCCCCCTCGTAGATAGGATCGATCGGCTATTCGAAAGCCACCTAAATTTTGACTGTTAAGAGGGAAAAGTAGTTCATGCACTCGAATCTGGTACTACTTGGTTCAAACAAGGAAGAAAGGGGGTGGCGGTGGGGGAAGATCTGCTACCTGAATCTAGGACTTGGTCGAAACAAGAAATAATGGGGGCGAAAAGTAGTAGAGACTGGCTATCCAACTGGTCTCTTGGTCTAATAGGGAAATAAAGGGAAACGCAGTACAAACTCGATATAAACCCTATCTATTGGTTGAAAAAGGAAAGAAAGTGGGGACTAGGGGACAAGTCAATAGAGTAAGTCCAGCACTAGATTTGCTAGCCTCACGCAGTATAAGGTGGCTATACCAAACAAAAATGGGACCAACCCAGATATCCTATTCTGATGTTTGTTGCCTCGAGCCACTCTTATGTAATGCCACTGGTAAAATGTAGCAGTCGCACTGCTAAAAGTAAGGGCACATTAAACCAATGTTGTTTTCAATGTAATGCCTCCAGTAATATGAATCAATGGCACTTTTTTCATGTCCTGCTAAATTTCCCATTAAGATAAGTAGCTTCTTTTCGTTAGAAATGCAACTGTCCTGGTCCACCTGCTCTCCCGTGCCCAAATACTGACTCTGTAGTAGTTGTTAATGTAATGTTGCTAGTAAAATGAAGCAATGGCACCATTAAAGTAATGTCGTATTTAACGGTTGCCATAGTTAATCCTAATGCCCACACTAATATCTGGCAATGCTGCCGCTTTAGAAATTGCTACTGTCCTTGTAGGATTGCCATTCAGATAACGAACATGCTTATTTTCATTTGATGTATGTTTCATCACTTGTTTGTCACCCTCCTTTCCACCTTTTTTGTGCAAACAGAGACATATATTTCATGCTTGATCTTAGTTGAACTGCACAAATGATATCCAAATTATAGTTGAACATTCCAGGAGCTTCACAACCAACCTTGATGTTGCTCAATTTTATTGCAAGTAATGAAGAAGAAGCTCTGTGGGCTTCATTTTTTGATGGAAATGGAACCGGGGCTGAAGCCCTTTTCTTAAAAAAAATGAAGAAGCTGCCAGCTCATGGGACATTGCTTCATTTTAGGTGAACTGCACCAAAAGGTTCCATGAATTGAATCATTCATGTTGGTCACTGGTGTCATCCCTTCTACGATGGCATTAACTGCACATATGGTTCCCATCACGAGGTATGTGGATTTTTGGTCTGGCCGTTTGCCAAAGATCCTGCATGTTGAGTCTGCTCTCGTGCTACTGTTTTGGCACTGCCATGATAAAGCAGTAATGTTATTATTTTGCACCTTAATCTAGTTGAAGTATTAATTTGAGGCAACATTTTGGCACCGCTAGTGCCACTGATTTTTTTATATATCGAAAGAGGGGGTTTCCTCCAATTTCATTAAAGAAACCCTACCATAGAGAACCATTATCCGACAACATCTCAGTGTAAACGGGCAGTTATGCAACTACTACTAGACCAGACTAAGTACTAGCAGGAGACAAGTTCGCCACATAAGCTAGGCAGGTAGGGGGATGCAGCACCAGCTCGACCATGTCTGGATTACAACCCAAAAGCTACCACCGAAACAACAGGGGGGAAGTTGAGCCAGCTTCAGCATCCCAGTCTAAGCACCCCCGGTCTCCATCCTTGCGACGCACGGTACACCTCGTTTGCCACCTGCTCAACCCTAGTGCCATTGATAAAATGAAGTAATAATACAGTTAAAATAGAGCGAGTGTCCTCTCTATCATTTCATTTCCAATGTAGATAAAGAAAGTGCTTCTCTTTGTTACTATATGTTTCATCAACTAGTCCCATTGTTAATGTTTAAGCGTTTTTGCAAACTGGGGTGCTTAATTTTAGTTAATCTACAAAAAATAGAGATTGGAATGTCTCAAGGCCCCACCTTGTACTACCGCCGTACACTGATGTTCATCACTAGCAGAAGGTGTATCGGGGAGACTTGGGTTGATTTCCAGTATGAGGTGTCATAGGGCCCATCTCGCCCTCGCAGCATGGCATACTATGATACTATCGGAATATTTTCTTCTATTTATTAGTGTATCTTTCATCAACTAGTGCCACTACAATGTAATCATGCTTTTTCATTATCTGTGCAAACAGGGTTATTCGGCTGCATTTTGGTGGAACTGCACAAATGTACGGATGGAACCGGCATATATGCAGAGCGTGAGGTGCCAAGTAAAAATTACCGACACCAACCTTGCTCCATCTAAGCATTGGCATCCACCACCACAAGTGGGATGTGTGGCGCTCATTGTGGGAGGATCTTTCTCGGCAGCAAATCATCTAACCAGATACTATTAGCTTAGACTTCAAAAATAAATACTAGTAGCTTATATTGGCAGTTTGCTAGGGAGTACTCTTTTCTGAAAGAAGCACCAATCTATTTTTATTTATTTGTACACAGTGTCACAACTTTGACCCAAAGGTCCAGAGCTATTTTAGGGTGATTGGCGTAGTACTCGGAGACTGATTGTAAGAATGATTTTTATTAGTTGTCACCCTGATTGTAAGCATGAGAAGATGGAAGATTAGGTTAGTGCGAAGCTTACCTTAAACCCTATCGACACCATTGAAATGAGCCGAGCGTCGAGGGTACCGTGGAGAACGGCGGGGAAGGAATGTCGCGCCATCCGACCTCCTCTTGCGGTGGTAGAACGATTACTCATGTCGCTCCGGCTGGCTCTGCACCCTCACGAATGGCACACCGTACTCGATTGATTCGTTATCCTTTGGGTGCTCGACCTTCGACCTGTACGCCCACCACCTCTGCCCGACTTTCGCCTCGGGCGAATCTGTCTGCTCCATCGCCCAGAGGAGATACATGATGAACTCGAAGGACTGCACTGTGACTACCGCCGGGGAGTACATCGTTGTCCTCATCGCCGCCGTCTTGCTCTTTTGCATACATTGCCACATGGCCCTCACCGTCCTTGAAATCTCCCACTCATTGTCAAACCAATTAAGGATCTCCTTCAACCTAGCTAACTTTGCCTGGTCGCCATCGGCGATCTGCCTGATTCGATGTTGCATCCTCTCCATAGATGTCCTTCTCAGTAGTCTGGTGCTAGCTTTGGAACATGGGAGGAGAGACGATGGTCTTGCAATAGAGAAGAGGGAGAGGCGAGACGGTGGTTTTGGAATGGAGATGATCGAGAGGAGAGGGGTGGTTTTGCAATGGATAAGAGGGAGAGGCAATACGGTGGTTTTGGCATGGAGAGGAGAGGTTTCCCTGCCTTTCTGTCACTGACAGATGGGCCCCACGCTTGTTGGGACCTATGTGTCAGTGTCTCAATGGCAGGATGGGCTATGTCAGGGGATCCTCGTCCGAGGAGAGGAGGTGGTTTTGCAATGGAGAAGAGGGAGATGAGCTTAGGGTTGTCAGTATTTGCAGGTTCTAAATTGTGTTTTGTGTTGTGTATTTTGAGAGTACTTTCAGACATGAATTTCTTTTGAATTACAGATTTCCAGTATTGAGCATATGAAGTATTTTATGAATTCTAGAGATCTATTTTTAGCACTTAAAAAAGGTAGTTTCATAGGAGTATAAAAGTGCAGATAATGTGATTCTCAGAGAAGAAACTGCAAGTTTCAGTTTCAGATAGGAAACTGCAAGTTCAGTTTCAGATAAGAAACTGCAACTTTCAGAGGCAGAGCATTTATATTAACACGGTCTTTTCAAACAGGGTTAACATCATGTTGGAAGTTTTATTCATGGTCGAAAATGGAACTACCAGCCAGTCAACATCGTGCTGATCAACATTCATGCATAGCACATCTTCATATCATGCACAGTCAAAAAGGTTTGCTATTTCAAAATGCCCACACATTGTCGAGTGTGTGAAAAACAGAGAAAATGAGGGATGAAGTTTTGGCAAGTGTTGGACGTGGTGTGCGTAGATGACAATGGGGACCCACATGTCAATAATGGCAGAGGCAAAAAAATTGGATATATTTTCCCTACATCAGGTGGAATCGAACCCGGGTGGAACAGCTGTCGAGTAGTGTCACTTGGCCACTGGGCTAGTTCAGTACTTTCGTTACAAATAAGGCACTGCCTCAGGTGGTCCGATCTCCTCCTGCACCTTTGTGCGCTCGCTGCAGCGCTGCTATCTGCCGGTTTGAAAATGTTGAACAAACGAGAGGAATCTAGAGAGGACTGTACGTGGAGAGGCGGACAGTCGGGACCCACCAGGTCTATGCCCGTACGCAAGTAAGTGCCTCATCGAAAAAAATACTTCCTCCTAATGCTATACTAACATTGATGCCCACGGGTTTGTCAACATAGTTACATTTTTTAAGGTGCTTCAACGTAGTTACTATAGGAGATAAATTCACAACGAACCAGGGAGCTGGCAGGTATCATTTATTATCACTAGGGCAGCAAGTTTTAGCTTCGTTTTGGGCTGCCCCGTTTAGGCTTTCTTTTTTAACATGCGCATCCCACGATATGCCGGTTTGTATTTTTTTGAGGGCCGTCATGTATCGACCGGCCTATGGACCTCCCATCCAAGGTTTTATTTTTCCTGAAACATCGGCAACCCAATTTCTGTAATTTTTTGAAGAAAACGCAAAGGTCTGTTCTATTTTTCTATATAAGAATAGGAACGCCTGGTCTAACTTATGTTTCCCTTCTAATTATATTATATATATTTAAATTATTTTATATGTTATTATATATTATTGTTATTGTCATCACATATTTAACAGATACTTACATATGTAACAAAACAATATCCCACATCTTATTAACTTATAAAAATAATTTCTTAACAATAAAATCCTAGATTGTTTTGGCAACGAAACTCCTGGTGATTGTGTACAAAAGCTTGGTAAGATTTAAGGATCAATGTAATAATAAATCACTTATTATTTAAATATATTTATAACAAAATGCTCAGTCCCTGTTTATTTTTTGATAACATTGCTGTGCCCAACCCGACATTATAATTAGAATCAGCCCAGCAAAATCGTGTATTTCGAGAAAGTGCAAATGGCCTGTAATTTTTTAGGAAAAAATTAAATGGGCCGCATGGACGCTACATTATTTGTTCACCCAGCCCATCAAATGGACTGTAATTCTAAAAAAAGATCAAATTGACTATAAATTCTGAAAAAATGGGTTGAATACGTGCCACATTTTTGGAGGCTGAAATGTGGGCCAATAGGTCAAAGCCAATGCAAGTCGTTGTCAATTTAGTCAACAAATGATTCTCACATGTTAGCCGTTGGATTTACATCCAACGACCGGCATCCATCTTCAATCTCTCGTCTTCTTCCTCCAGCGCTGCCGGGACCACCTCCCGCCTCCTGCTGCTAGCAGCTCTACTTAGCACGCTTCGCTATGAAGCGCTACTCCACCATTGGCCAGGCCATCCCTCCATCCCTCCACACCTCCTGTTCTTCTCCACCGACTGCCAAACCACACCGCACTAGAACCAGTTAACCCTCGTACACCTCTCTGTCTGCGACTCTACTCCCGCATCTTCCCATCTCCGGCTCGTTGCTGTCCGGGGCCTCGCCTCGTCCACCACCTTGGATGCACTCGGCGCGGCGTGGTCAACATGGTCAACGAACGACACCATCGGAAGTAGACTGTGCGTGGAGAGGCTGACAGCTGGGTCCATGGCCGCACACAAGGAAATGCCTCCTTATTACGCGCAAAATAATGATTCCTCCACCTGACATCTGGGACCCACCGGAAGGGCCTCTGTATTTCGCGAAATAAAGTGCCCCCCGCTGACATGTCGGACCCACCAGCTATCTTCGCACGCAGGGAAGTGCCTCCTTATTACGCACAAAAAAATGAATATTCCCCCTGCCAGCTGGAACCCGGCATAGTGGGAGGCTGATTTCTGGTCCTACCAAGTTGACGGGGACGGAGGGCTTTGTCAACTTAGTCAATATGAGCGATTCTAGCTCCTGTTACCATACGATGTTCATCCAACGGCCGTACTGCTTCTTCAACCTCTGGTCTTCTTGCTCCAGCCGCCCAAACCAGCGCCGGTCGTGCCGCGTGCTCCTGCCTCCCGTGGCCGGCTGTGATGCCACGGAGGCCTCACCGCCCCCTAATACTCCCACCGCTGGCCAGGCCATCCCTCTACTCACCCACACCCCCTGTTATTCTGCGGCGACAGCAGCCTCACACCGCAGCCGAACCAGTGAATCCTCGTACTTCTCTTCGCGTGGGCATCCACTACTGCGTCTTCCCCAGCTCCGAGTCGTCCCCTTCCTAGTCCTCGCCGTCGTCCACCGGCCTGGTGCTCTTGGCGCGGCGTGGTGAATGTGGTCAACGACCGACTTCCATCGAAAGAGTACTGTACGTGGAGAGGCTGACAGCTGGGTCCACGGCAGCCGCAAGGAAGTGCCTCCTTATTACGCGGAAAATGATTATTCCTCCACCTGACAACGGGGACCCACCGGACAGGCCACCAGTATTTTGTGAAAAAATCGTTTCCCCTGACTGCTGGGACCCACCGGACGGGCCACCATATTTCGTGAAAAAAACGTTCCCCCGCTGTCAGCTCGGACCCACCGGAAGTGCCTCCTTATTACGCACAAAAAAATGAATACCCCCCCTGCTAGCTGGGACCCACCTTGCTGGGAGGCTGACTTGTGGGCCTACTAAGTTGACGGGTACTAAGTTGACTGTAATTCTAAAAAAAGATCAAATTGACTGTAAATTCTGAAAAAATGGGTTGAATATGTGCCACATTTTTGGAGGCTGAAATGTGGGCCAATAGGTCGAAGCCAATACAAGTCATTGTCAACTTAGTCAACAAATGATTCTGACATCGTTAGCCGTTGGATTTACATCCAACGACTGGCATCCATCTTCAATTTCTCATCTTCTTCCTCCAGCGCCACCGGGACCACCTGCTCCTACCTCCTGCTGCTAGCAGCTCTACTTAGCACACTTCACTGGGAAGCGCTACCCCACCGTTGGCCAGGCCATCCCTCCACCCCTCCACACCTCCTGTTCTTCTCCACCAACTGCCGAACAACACCGCACCAGAACCAGTTAACCCTCGTACACCTCTTCGTCTGCTGTACGTGGCCTCGTCGTCGTCCACCAACTTGGATGCGCTCGACGCGGAGTGGTCAACGTGGTCAACGAATGACATCCATCGGAAGTAGACTGTGCGGGGAGAGGCTGGCAGCTGGTTCCACGGCCGCACGCAAGGAAATGCCTCCTTATTACGCGCAAAATAATGATTCCTCCACCTGACAGCTAGGACCCACCGAAAGGGCCTCTGTATTTCGTGAAAAAATGTTCCCCCCGCTGACAAGTCGGACCCACCAGCTATATCTTCGCACGCAAGGAAGTGCCTCCTTATTTTGCACACAAAAACGAATACCCCCCTACTAGCTGGCACCCACCATAGTGGGAGGCTGACTTGTGGGCCTACTAAGTTGACGGGATGGAGGGCTTTGTCAACTTAGTCAATATGAACAACTCTAGCTCCAGTGACCATACGATGGCCATCCAACGGCCCTAGTGCTTCTTCAACCTCTGGTCTTCTTGCTCCTGCCGCCGAAACCAGCGCCGGTCGTGCCATGTGCTCCTGCCTCCCATGGCCGGCTGTGATGCCACGGAGGCCTCATCGCCCCGTACTACTCCCACCGCTGGCCTAGCCATTCCTCTACTCACCCACACCCCCTGTTATTTTGCGGCGACGGCAGCCTCACACCGCAGCCGAACCAGTGAACACTCGTACTCCTCTCCGCATGGGCAACCACTGTCGCGTCTTCCTCAGCTCCGCGTCATCCCCTTCCTAGGCCTCGTCGTCGGCCACCACCCTGGTGCTCTCGGCGCGGCATGGTCAACATGGTGAAGGAACGACTTCTATCGGAAGAGTACTGTACGTGGAGAGGCTGACAGCTAGGTCCACGGTCACAGCAAGGAAGTGCCTCCTTATTACGCGGAAAATAATCATTCCTTCACCTGACAGCAGGAACCCACCAGACGGGCCATCGTATTTCACGAAAAAACATTTCCCCCCTGACTGATGGGACCCACCAGCTACATCTTCGCACGCAAGGAAGTGCGTCCGTATTACGGGAAAAAATGATTCGCCCACTGAGTGCTAGGACCCACCAGGTACTTCTTCGCACACAAGGAAGTGCCTGACAGTTGGGACCCACTTGGTCGATGCGTATGTAGTGTTGTCAGTCTAGTCACGAATGTGTAAGTACATACTGGTCGATGTAGAGGCGCGCACGTGTCGTAGTAGAGGCGTGCATGTAGCATGTACACGTACGTGCAGCGGCTAGGGTGCAAGAAAGAAAATACAGCCACGTACGTACATACGGGCGGGGTCTCGAACGCCTACTTGCGCATACGTACGGCTAGGGGTCATGTACATGGCTGGGTCAGAACAGAGAAGCGGCGCCGCTGTCGTGTTCATGGGGAGGCAACGGAATGCGTAGTGTTCATCCGGAGGCAACGAAACGCGTAGTGTTCATCGGTAGCCAACCGGCTTGGATGGAACAGCCAATGGAAACAAGGCCTAGAGTACCGCAGAACGGAGGGAACGGCCTTGTGTTCGACCGGCCACGGTCGAAATGGGATCCTGTTCATCGGGAGGGGTGTGGAGTACCGCAAAACGGAGGAAACGGACTTGTGTTGGAGCACTATGGTCGAAACGGTGGTCCTGTTCATCGGGAGGGGTGTGGCATACCGCAAAACGGGACTCCACGGGATACTGTTCATCTCTACCATCGACTGCCTCCACGGGCTACTATTCATCCACCGTCGACTTTCTCCAGCCTCCACCTGCGACAGTTCATCCACGGGCTCCTATTCATCCAGCCTCCACCGCGCGCTCCTCCACCAGCTACTATTCAACCAGCCCTCTCCATGGCTTCCTGTTCAACCACCCCTCCACGGGCTACTGTTCATCCAGCCCCCATCGGCTACAGTTCATCCAGCCCTCCACCGGCTATTGTTCATCCAGCCCTCCACAGGGTCCTATTCATCCAGCCCTCCATGCGGTCCTGTTCATCCACCGGCTCGATCGATCGGGGTACTGTTCATCCAGCGACAACGGCCTTTACTACCACGGGTCCTGATCATCCAACCCCACACCGGGAACTGTTCATCCAACCCCCCCCCCCCAACAATGCTCAATGTTTATCCAGAGGCAGCATCAATCGGCTTCAGTTAGTAGCAGTAGCGAAGGAATCACTCGGGTTGAGTTAACAGCAAGGGATCGATCGATCGCGCGGGTTCAGTAACGCGTAGCCTGCAGTGCAATCGCTCGGGCTCAGTTAGAGCCCAACGCCTCGCACACACGCGCGTACGTACGAGAGAAACGCGCATTGCTCGCCCCCCCACCCACTATAACCGGGAACTCCCCTATATTTTCCTCGCCCTCGCTTCTACCATGGTTTTTTCTGTCATGGACGGCCCAAAGAATGTCCTGGAGTTGCGTCTTCGGCCCGCCCAGGACGAAAAGCCCATTTTCTGTCATGAATTTTGTCATAGAAGTAGGACCCCACAACATCTATGATGATACCGAGTTTTGTCACAATTATCGTCATAGAAGTGTCATAAGTATGATAGAAATTTTTTTCGTTCGGCCCAAAATGTCACGGATGTGTCTTTTTTTGTAGTGCATGAATGAGGAAATGAAAGGTTTGAGGAAATAGAACCGGTAGCTTGGTGAAGACGATGATTTGGTAGACCAGTTCCAACTGCTGTGATAGTCGTTTGTCTGGTTGGAGCGGCTAGGTATTTAAACCCAGGACACGTAGTCCTGGACACACAGTCCTCACCGTATTCTCCTTGAGCTAAGGTCACACGTACCTCGCCCAATAACTCGTGGTATGTCTTCGGGTGACTTCCAAACCTTCACAGACTCGGTCACTGGCGATCCACGATTTCCTCTTGGATCCTCTAAACCATGTCGCCTAACCGTCTAGAGGATGCGCAGTCCTCAAACGTAATGAGTGTTGGTTCCACACAGGAACAATTTCTTGAGTGATGCTCAATCACTTTAGGTTTGTAGGTGTTTTGGGTTTGGGTTTTCCTCACTTGATGATTTTCGCTCAAAGTCCTCAGAGGATGGGATGCTCTAAATGACAAGTGTCAGTTTCTCCCAGAGCATCCAACCAGCTAGTGATTGTAGGGGGCGGCTATTTATAGCCTAGGGAGCAGCCCGACATGATAAGACATAAATGCCCTTCAATGATATGACCGTTAGGTGGGTAGATATTTTGGGACAGATGGCGCATAGCACAGCAATGGTCGGATATTTGAGTATCAAATTCCTCAGGGCTATCATGTTCCTCACTTGTAGGCAATCCGCACTGGCAAACTCCTCACTCCTCAGTCAGACCAAATTCCTCAGAGTCCAGAAGAACTTCGTCTCTATCACTGAAGAAATTGACTGAACTGTATGAGATTTCCAATGGCTTCACTTGAAAGGATTGGGTAAGTGTAGGATTTTGAGATGAGCATCACTTGGAAACTTTTCCTTAGTTTTACCTCGACCCCCTTTAACAGTACGGTGTTTCCTATGACTCAAGAAAGAGAAAATGAAACTACGAAAACAAAAGTCTTCACGCTTCATAATCGTCGCATGAATACCGAAGTCTTCAAGGTCACACCAATTTCTTCACTTTCAAAGTCTTCAGCTGAAGACATTCATTTTTAGGGGTCACCTTTCATCGTGAATATCAAACTCCTCATAGACTTATTGACATGTGTATAGTCACAAACTCATTAGTCCCTTAACCTATAAGTATTCAATACACCAAAATCACTAAGGGGCACTGGATGCACTTACAATCTCCCCCTTTTGGGTGATTAATGACAATATAGGTTAAGTTTTCAACGGGGATAAACATATGATGTGTAAATACTGATATTGAGGAATTTGATTGCAAGATATAGAAGAACTCCCCCTGAAGATGTGCATATTTGAGGAAATTGCTTTGGATAGCAAATGCACATTGTGGAGTAGAATCAGGGAGATACCCCCTGATGTCTACTACGCAACTTAATTCTTGTAGACACGTGTTGGGCCTCCAAGTGCAGAGTTTTGTAGGACAGTAGCAATTTTCCCTCAAGTGGATGACCTAAGGTTTATCAATCCATGAGAGGTGTAGGATGAAGATGGTCTCTCTCAAATGACCCTGCAACCAAATACAAGAAATCTCTTGTGTCCCCAACACACCCAATACAATGGCAAATTGTATAGGTGCACTAGTTCGACGAACAGATGGTGATAAAAGTGTAATATGGATGGTAGAGATATATTTTTATAATCTGAATAAATAAAAAGAGCAAGGTAGCAAATAGTAAACGGGCCCAAAAACCGTATTGCAATGCTTGAAAATGAGGCCTAGGGTCCATACTTTCACTAGTGCAATCTCTCAACAATGCTAATATAATTGGATCATATAACCGTCCCTCAACATGCAATGAAGAATCACTCCAAAGTTCCTATCTAGCGGAGAATGTAAGACGGAATTGTTTGTAAGGTACGAAACCACCTCAAAGCTATTCTTTCCGATCAATCTATCCTAGAGTTTGTACTAAAATAACACGAAGCTATTCTATCCGATCGATCTAACCAAGAGATCATACTAAAATAACACCAAAGAAAATTCAGATTCATAATATTCAATCCAACACGAAGAACTTCAAAGAGTGCCCCATGATTTCTACCGGAGAAACAAAGACAAGAACGTGCATCAACCCCTATGCATTGATTACCCCAATGTCACCTTGGGAATCCATGAGTTGAGTGCCAAAACATATATCAGGTGAATCAATATGATACCCCATTGTCACCACGAGTATTCAATTGCAAGACATATATCAAGTGTTCTCAAATCCATAAAAGTATTCAATACAATAACAACAAAATCTCAATGGGAAAAACTCAATTCATCACAACAAGATAGAGAGGAGAAAACACCATATGATCCGACTATATTAACAAAGCCCGCAATACATCAAGATCGTGACATATCAAGAACACGAGAGAGAGAGAGAGAGATTAAACACATAGCTACTGGCACAAACCCTCAACCCCGAGGGTGGACTACTCCCTCCTCATCGCGCTGGCCGCCGGGATGATGAAGATGGCCACCGGAGATGATTTCCCCCTCCGGCAGGGTGCCGGACGGAACGGGGTCTAGATTGGTTTTCGGCGGCTACAGAGCCTTGCGGCGGCGGAACTTCTGATCTAGGTTAACCCCGAGGGTTTCTGGAATTTTTTGGAATTTATAGGGTAAAGAGGGGGAGCGGGAGGCCATCGAGGTGGGCACAAGCCACATGGGCGCGCCTGGGCCCCCAGGCGCGCCCCTGGTGGGTTGTGCTCCCGTCGGGGCACCCTACAGGTGCTGCTCTGGCCCATCCTTGGTGTTCTGGTCCATAAAAAATCTCCAAAAAGCTTCACGGTGTTTGGACTCCATTTGATATTGATTTCCTCCGATGTAAAAAACAAGCAAAAAATAGGAACCGGCACGGGGCACTGGGTCAATAGGTTAGTCCCAAAAATGATATAAAGTTGCTATAAAATGATTGTAAAACAACCATGAATGATAATATAACAACATGAATACTTCATAAATTATAGATACGTTGGAGACGTATCAGCATCCCCAAGCTTAACTCCTACTCGTCCTCGAGTAGGTAAATGATAAAAGAAATAATTTATGAAGTGTGAATGCTAGCAAAGTGCATAAGTTTGATCAATGATAATTTCAGTCACTTTTCCTAGCATCATGACAACAACTCTTTCTTATAAAACTTCTCATGTTATAGTAGCAACCAATTCACATGTTAAAGTTCAAACAATGAATTCTCTTGAAACTCAATAACCTATGTTTTCAGTAACCAAGCAATTGTAATTCAATTTATTCAACAGAGTTTAAGTAAGAGCTCCACATACTCAACCATCATATAGTCTTCTATGGTTGCTAACACTCACCGCAAACACATGAGCAAAACGTTTCAACCAGACACATAGAAAGATAGGGGCTTATAATTTTGCCTCCCAACGTATTCACCTCAAGGGTGATGTCAACAATAATAACTCATGCTACCCATATGCAACTGGATATATGTGCCTGGATCTTTCCTCACCACATGATGCTTGCCAAAAGAGAAAAATAAAAAGGAATAGAGAGAAAAACTTTGACTCTTTGCATAAAAGTAAATACTGAAAAGTAAACGATAGGCCCTTCACAGAGGGAAGCAGAGGTTGCCATGCGCTAATTTGTTTGTATGCTCAACCCCTTAGGGAAAAACAAAATCATGTTATATTGCCCCTTATGATAGCAACCTTTATTACGCAATCTGTCTCTTTTATTCTTTGCCATCACAAGTTTGTACAATGCTCAATTTTCTCTTACACTAAATGATCTAACACTTTTAGAAGAAATTTTTATTGCCTTATTGCACCGATGACAACTTACTTGGAGGATCTTGCTCAATCCTTAGTTAGGTATGGTTGACTCTTGGAAATAAGATTTGGGTTTAAGGGTTTTTGGATGCACAAGTAGTATCTCTACTTGCTGCGGGATTTTTGGCTGGCAAAGATGGGGGGCAAGCACCACATGTTGAAGGACTATGACAATATAACTTCTATGTGAATATGAAAAAACATAAACCATTATGTTGTCTTCCTTATCCAACGTCAACAAATTTGGCATATAATATTTTTATGGGGGCTCACAATCACAAAAGATTTCCAAGACAGTGTATTTGCATGTGAAAGTTCTCTTCTTATACTAATTATTTGTGAATTGCTTATGACCAATATTGTGATTGTTAAGACTCAAAAGATTTCACTTTCTAAACCCAATGTGAAGCTACCACTAGGCATGATATGATTTTAACTTCACTATATTCAATTATTCAAAAATTTACTCATAGGATATAATTGAAGCACTAGAGCAATTCCATAGAAAAGAGTTTTGTTGACGGGATGTGAGTGCCGCTTACCTAGCCTCCCTAGTAACTGTTTGAGGACTCTATTTTATTTAAAAACTTGAAGATCTAAGTATTTTATTAAAACAGAAATAAAAATGAAAATAAAATGACATTCTAAGAAAAGCACAACTCATGTGAAGAAGCAAAAACTTAGGCTCAACCGATACTAACCGATAATTGTTGAAGAGGAAAGGTGGGATGCCTATCAGGGCATCCCCAAGCTTAGATGCTTGATACTTCTTGAAATATTATCTTGGGGTGCCTTGGGAATCCCCAAGCTTGAGCTTTTGTTTCTCCTTAATTCTTCTCATATCACGGTTTTCCTAAATCTCAAAAGTTTCATCCACACAAAACTCAACAAGAACTCGTGAGATAAGTTAGTATAAACCAATGCAAAAACCTTATCATTCTCTACTATAGCAAATCACTAAAATTATTATTCAACATTTCACACTAATGCCTCTGCATATTTAATACTCCTATCCACAAATAGAATCATTAAACAAGCAAACATATGCAAACAATGCAAACATAACAACAATCTGCCAAAACAGTACAGTCTGTAAAGAATGCAAGAGTATCAATACTTCTTTAATTCCGAAAATTAAGAAAATTTACTACACTGCAGAAAATTTATCAGAGATTATTTTTGCAAAAAGTTTTAACATTTTATCACATTCTGACTTTTATAGGGAATTTTTGCAACAACGGTAAACTTTCTGTTTTCAAAGAGCAACATGTATACTTGCAAAATAAGCATGGCAAAGGCTATCATTGCGACTTCTATTGAAATAAAAGATGTCAAACATTATTCTAAATAAAAGCAAGCAAATCCTAACAAAATAAAATGACGCTCCAAGCAAAACACATATCATGTGACGAATGAAAACATAGATCCAAGTGAGGTTAGCGATAATGTTGAAGACGAAAGAGGGGATGCCTTCCGGGCCATCCCCAAGCTTATTTTCTTGGATCTTCCTTCAATATTACCTTGGGGTGCCTTGGGCATACCCAAGATTTGGGTCTTGTCGCTCCTTATTCTCCTCATATCGACATCTCACCCAAAACATGAAAACTTCAATCACACAAAACTTAATGGAACTTTGTGAGATAGGTTAGTATGATAAAGAGCAAACCATTTCACTTTTGGTACTGTCAAAGACAAGATTCATAATTGATCTCACACAATTCCTACTGTAGCATATCATTTCCACAATTTATATTGACCAATATAAGCCATAGAAACTAAGAAACAAGCAAACTATGCATTGAAACCAGAATGTGTCAAAAACAGAACAATCTGTAGTAATCTGTAATCTGTACTCCAACCATACTTATGCTACTCCAAAAATTCTGAAAAATAGGAAAACCTGGGTAATTTGTATATTAATCTTCTATAAAAAGAATGATCATTTCATTGCGCTTCTTTTAAAAATGAGAATTGTTTTCCTATGTGCAAAAGTTTCGGTTTTTCAGCAAGATCAAATCAACTATCAATGTAAGCCATCCCAATGGCTTTACTTGGCACTTTATTGAAACAAAAGCAATAAAACATGATTAATATAGTAGCCTAATCATGTGAACACACAAAAACAGTAGGGGTAAATGTTGGGTTGTCTCCCAACAAGCCCTTTTCTTTAATGTCTTTTGAGCTAGGCATGATGATTTCAATGATGCTCGCATAAAAGATAAGAATTGAAACATAAAGAGAGCATCATGAAGCATATGACTAGCACATTTAACTCTAACCCACTTCTTATGCATAGGGATTTTGTGAGCAAACAACTTATGGGAACAAGAATCAACTAGCATAGGAAGGCAAAACAAGCATAACTTCAAGATTTTCAACACATAGAGAGGAAACTTGATATTATTGTAATTCCTACAAGCATAAGTTCCTCACACAAAATAATTTCCAGTAGCATTATGAAGAAATTCAACAATATAGCTATCACATAAAGCATTCTTTTCATGATCCACATGCATAAAAACTTTATTTCTCTCCTCATAATAAAATTTCTTCTCATCCATAATAGTGGTGGGAGCAAACTCAACAAAATAACTATCATGGGATTGAAAATTAAAATCATGATGAAAATTTTCATGGTTATCATTATTCTTCATATAATACATTTCATCACCATAATCATCATATATAGCAACTTTGTTCTCATAATTAATTGGAACCTCTTCCGAAATAGTGGATTCATCACTAAATAAAGTCATGACCTCTCCAAATCCACTTTCATAATTATCACAATAAGATTCAACACCCTCCAAAATAGTGTGATCATTAATTCCTAAAGTTGACACTCTTAAAAACCCACTTTCATCAATATAATTATCATAAATAGGAGGCATGCTTTCATCATAATAAATTTGCACATCAAAACCTGGGGGACAAAAAATATCATCTTCATCAAACATATCATCCCCAAGCTTGTAGCTTTTGCATATCGTTAGCATCATGAATATTCAAAGAATTCATACTAACAAAATTGCAATCATGATCATAATTCAAATATTTTGTGCCAAACATTTTATTGACTTCTTTTAACAATTGAGCACAATTTTATGAACCATCATTTTCAAGAAAGATATTATAAAGATGATCAATAATATGATGCAACCTCAATTCCATTTTTTGTAGTTTTCTTTTATAAACCAAACTAGTGACAAAACAAGAAACTAAAAGATTCGATTGCAAAATCTAAAGATATACCTTCATGCACTCACCTCCCCGGCAACGGCGCCAGAAAAGAGCTTGATGTCTACTACGCAACTTTATTCTTGTAAACCCCTTGTCCGAGCACTGGGCGATACATTTATTTATCCATGCATTTAATTATTACTGAGTAGTAGATAAATAGTACTACAACTAGCCTAACTTCTCCATCAGAGTCACTTTTGTTCCTAAACTTGTTACATGTATAACACTAGTAGTACGTGAAACTGTTGCCGTAACTTGTGGACGCGTCCAGATATGGTCAACGGCAACATCGCCCACACGTTCTTCATGTTTGCTCGTGCATCTAAACGTAGAAGGGGAGGAGAGAGAGAGAGCAGACACGGAACCCACCAGTAAGTGAAAGTGAATACTATGTGCTAACAAGCCGGTTCCACTAATGTACTAAAATTAATATTAAAACATGTTACCCATTAAATAGGTTGTGATAATATAAAAACATTATATCAATAAAGGGGGGTACAAGAAACGTTGCTACTATGTTGCCTGTTGATGTGGACCCCTCGGTGAGTAGTTTGTAGCACTTTAATTTCTGGGTCAAAATTTATTCCATTACTAGTGGACTATCGGTGTGTATTTTGTAGCTTATTTGTAATAATTAAAGAGTACAATAGAGTGTTTTGCAAAAATACCATGGTGTGGCGTGGAAGGTGAGAAAGGACGTGCGAGAGAGCGGTGTCGAGCCAGAGGGAAATCAATTGGGGGAGGTGCGGGGGTTGCATCAGTGTTTGGAGTAGTTGTGGGCCGAATGCTACGAAAATATAATCTAAACCCACCAGAATAAATGACTTCATAAATTAATCCAAGCTTGGAGTCCCCCTCGCAATGTAATATCTTCAGCTCTGCGAGGGATGGAGATGTAGCTTCAATGTGTGGAAGATACGACGTGAGAAAGCAAGGTCAATTGAGATACAGATAGATAGAGAGACAAAGTGAGTGACATCATTAGTTGAAAAGATATATATGCTGGAGAGATATTGTCCGGTTGAGCTTTTGGAAAGGGTGAGGGATGTAAGATAGAGCTTGAGACATGATCCAGTCACACACATGTAGATATATTTTGTGCGTGGGAGGAAGCAAGGTCAGTCGATACATAGATAAAGGGAGAGAGATTGAGCCAGTGTGGGTCGTCATGCGACCGAAAGAGTGAGACGGATTGGAGAATGTGACCTAGATAGACGATGTGCTTGAGAGAGTATACAATATGAATATCTCGAACTGGCCTCAAACATGGAGATATATCATTTCTGTCTGAGAAGGAGCGAGGTCAATCGAGACATGCATAGAGAGAGAAAAAGAAAGAGATTGAGCGAGCCTGGGCTGCCATGAGGTTGAAAGAGTGGGGTGGCTTGGATGGACTGACCTAGATAGACAATCTGCATGAGAGAGTATAGAGTGTGTCGATCGGGGCCCAAACAGGGAGATATATCATTTGTGTGTGAGAGAAAGCGAGGTTAATCGAGACTTAGAAAAGGAGAGCGAGAGAGAGAGAGAGAGAATGAGCAAGTGTGGGCCGTCGTGCAGAACAAAGAGTGAGACAGTCTCGAGAGAGTGACCTAGATAGACAATGTGCATGCGTGCACATGAGAGGGGGTGGTATACATAGGCAATGCATGTATCTAGCGAGAGAGGGTGGGAGGGAGAGAGAGAGAGCTCGACATGGAGTGCAATGGCAGGTGTGTGAGAGAGATACATTTGGTAACAGAGTGGAAAAGGGGGTTGTGTAGTTGAGAGAGTTAGAGATTGAAACATGGAGAGAAAGAAGGAACGTGTGTTGAAAACCAATATCTTTGTAAGCTAGTTAGGAGAGGAAGATTAATCGATACAGGAAGTATGTAGCGTGTGTGCCGAGGGGTGGGGCTAAAAACAACATTTGAATGTAGATAGTACTAGACTTAATATCGACATTTCAATTTAGTGTACATTGTAAAATTTGAATTGAGGACCATGCACATGGCTTCCATAATTATTTCAAATTCATGCCACACTAGTTTTGGAAAAGTTGACATTGACTCGATTGTTGTGGTATTTTGTAGGTCATATGTTTGAATCCATCCAAAGTTTTCTCACTACCATGGTGTTCATATTATACATATGAATTTGTATTAAAAAGTAGCATGGATACCGTGAAATGCGAAATCCATGTTAGAATTGGAGATCGCTATATGACACACACTCTAATTCAAATAACTCCTCATCAATTAAATTATATTATCTCATTTCGAACGACTAATTATTTGCAAGGAAAACACGGGCATGGTAATACATACAGATTCATTTGCAAATGAAAGAAGATTCGTTTGCATTCTTAAATGTAGGCGCACCAGCCCAAAAAAGAATGACGAAAAAAAATTGCACTTCCATGTTTCGGATTGAAATATCTATCGGCCCCAATTCCAGCCCTGCAAAATCTCCCTTCTCTGTCGTCCCCTTCCGCGTCCATAACGCTCAAATCCCTAGTTCGCCGCCAGCCCAAGCAAAGTACTAATCGCCCCTGGTCTCATCTCTTTCCCCACCTCCGTGTCGGACGACAACGACGAAGATGATGGTCGCTCTTCACCACCGCACTGGAGCTACCTCATCTACGCCCTCGTCTACCGCACCGGGTGGTCCACTGACTACGTCGGCCACCGCAATGGACATGCCTTGCCGACACCAACTTCCACCACATCAGGTGTGCCTCACCGACGCCATCTCCCACCTCACCGGGGCTACTTCACCGAGCACATCGTCACACCTCCATCCCCCGAGGCCCTTGGGGCTTGAACAACTGCCTCGTCCACCACATCGTATCGCTCCGCGGCCGCTCAATATCTGCATATGTGCGCGGCCAGCCAATGCCGGTGCATCACCCTCAACGACTCTTAAGTGACCCACACTCTAGCTAGGCGAGCATGCTCAAATGCCGGACCAAACTAGGTATCCACATATCACTCCCTTGTGCACTATTCTAATGATGTTTGGATATCCTTTTACTGCTCTCTTTGCTTACATGCCTTGCAACTCTGACTTTAACTCTTATTTCTTTTGGAGATATCATATGAAACAAGCAAAACCATTGTTTAGGGAAGCATGACGATGCTACGGGGTCTGGTACAAATCATGCACACCACTATAACCTTGTGAGTACCCGTCCTCCGGTACAACAGCAAGGTAAATTCCTCTCATTTGATCAACCATTTGTCGTGTCAAAAATGCAGAGGGGGATGCAAGGAGCACAAGGCCTACACATCTAAGCAAGTGGTAACATGGACTTGTACATGGACCATCCCAAGTGCAAGCAGAGCTAAAGTGAGCCTATACAGCGAGCTAGCGTAAGTCCCTACATTTCATTTCAATTTGTACTGGCCTGCGTGTATGATTTGTGTGTAGTGGCGGATCAACGAATTCAATTACTAGGGGAGAAAATTTAACTTAAAAAATAGGAAGGCACTTGCACTCCAGAAATCAACATAACTTGAGAAATGTGAAGCTACTTGCACTTTGAAAACCAGCTAATGATCCAAAGTAGTTCCAGATTATAAAACACTAAATGATGTAAGCACCAAAAAACACAAAATGCAGCATGGTGTACAAGTTCTACTAACATGGACTATACCTGCTTGAATTATTCGTTCTAATATCCAAGTGTACTTGCACCTATAACTAGTGCGCAAACTGCATATCAATATATCTATCCTGCGCAAGTATGCCAATAGTTTCAAACAACAGATTAGAAAACTATTTATGCTACTTTGTCATGATACGAGGAGTTTCTGATAGATGGCCTCGACTTTTCCTCAAGCGATGAAAATGTACTATAATTTGCTTGTCATCAATTCCTGCAAATCTCTATCTCTGTCAACATACTAGATCATCATTAGACACTAAACCCTTCAATGGGAGCTCGCAAAACGCTTGCATTAGATCCCTCATTAGACACTATATGTTCGTCACCAAGAGCATGTAAAATGTTTGCATCAAATCCTTCATTAGCAGACTATTCATTAGACACTTCAGGCTCAAGAACAACATGAACTTGTATGTTTGCATCGGAAACTTGATTATACACATCAGGTTCATTCAGTTTAGTATGGATTGGGGAGTTATAAAATAAGCAGAAATTGGTTACATTTTCTTATAGATTCCCTACATACAAGCAGTTTTACAACACCGTCAGGTTTAACTATTGGCCAGAAATTGAATAGTTGAATTAGATATAATCAGGGATGTGATGTACTTGCTCATTGTGCATGCTGCCCTTGCAAGCTGCAACTGTCTGTTTGTGCAAGCTTGATGCCATGTCCCTGTTGTCGCCGCTGCCTCCCACGCAAGCTACACCCAGGGTTGGATCTTCATCTTCTTGTCCTTCCATTCGCTTGAAGCCCGGCGACCGACGTCCAATGAGGGCGCAATGAAGTGATGTGTCGGTCCGTCCAGCGGCGGCTAGGTTAGGAGCAATCCAGACTTGAGGCCAGAGTGAACGAATTGGGGATTTTTCCTGCTATTGATAGATATGGGAGGCGCTCATTTGGTCCGTGAGCCTGCTATAGGGCCTGCCTTGCACTTACATTATTGGCCCATCCACATTGAAACATTTTTCTTCATTTTTTACATTGCCTGCTTGTGCGCTAGGACAAAAAAACTAGCCTGGGCCAACCTAGATGACTCAAACTAGGTGCACACTTTCCAGCCACCCGAGGCGGCTGCCCATACCAGCCCCTACGGTGGCGTTGCCCCTTTTTGAGTGTATGATTGGGGTTGTGAAAAATATTCCAGTGGCACCTTTGATTTACTCGCAGAATGGTTGAATTGCTTGTTTCTATGAACTGAGTTCGCAAATAATTTGAAGGATGCCAGTCTTTTCATCCTATTGTAGATTGCTTAGATCTCGATATGCTAAATGTAACCGCATGAAATATACAGTAAAAGCCAGTGTGATGTGTGTGTTGCTACAACTAGTCTGACAACCCGTCCTCATAACATATCAAGGACGCACCATCTTAGCAGATTAACAATTCGACTTACCAATGCAGTGTGGGAAGAAAGAAGTATTGGAACTGCGTATCCAAGCAATTGATGCCATGGACTCCTTCGTAGAACCTTGTAAGCAAAAAAAGAAGTTGAAGTGGGCCTGTACAAAGAGCTAGCATAAGTTCAGTTACCTACTTCTTGGAATTTTAGTTAGCCACTGATTGCAAAATTGTTCAATTATGTTGCTTGGCTTAATTTAGTTTGCTACTGATTACATAATGCCATAGCCTATTAATCCTATTATAGACTGTGCCTATCTATGTGTTTGATACTTACTGTTAACAATTACCTGTTTTCCTGAACTTAAATAGCTACTTAAGCATGTAGATAGCTGGTCATATATATGTACTTCTAGGGTGCAGCAAAAATCACGTGTAATTTACGTTCTGATACCCTGTTTGTTAAACAAAAAATTTGTTATCACTTGTAGCACTAGTAATGTTTGCATGTTCATAGATAGACAACTGTCAGGTTTATATGAGGGACAACGCCTTTTTTACTTATATATATATGTGTGTGTGTGTGTGTGTGTGTGTTGGAATCATTTTGCTTACATCAAATAAATTTCCAAATGTCTGTGTTGCTGCTAAACGGTACTGCCTTGTTACTTTAATACATTGCCAAGAACTTGTTAGTTTTACTAGTTCATGTGTAATTAAATACGTTGCCAAAACTGGTTAGTTTTACTAGTTTGATGTTAGTTTCTTATGGCTCCTGCAACACTTTATTTATGATTTCTAACATTCAAGTTTGCAGGATCCAACTGAAACTCCATTGGCACAACACGTATGTTTTGAAAAACTTCCTTGTTTACCTGGTTTGCTGCTGTAAATTGTTGTTGTAATCATCTTACCAACTTCAAGTTTTCAGGATCCAATCGGAAGTCCAATTGCACAGCAGGTACATTTTCAAAAATATATTTGTGTAACAGGTTTGCTGCTGTAATGTGTTGCTCTAATCAAGTTACTGACTACTCAACTTTTCAGGATCCAAGAGAAACTCCAATGCCACAACAAGTTCCTTTTGAAGAACTTGTTTGTTTAACTGCTTAGCTGCTGCAACTAGTTGCTCTAATCATGTTACTGACAACTCAAATTTTCAGGATCCAGGAGTAACTCCAATGCCACAATAGGTACCTTTTGCAAAACTTGTTTGTTTCACTGCTTTGCTTCTATGACCGATTGCTCTAATCACGTTACTGGCTACTCAACTTTTCAGGACCCAAGAGAAACTCCAATGCCACAATAGGTACCTTTTGCAAAACTTGTTTGTTTAGCTGCTTTGTTGTTGCAACCGGTTACAATGATGTTAATAACTACTTTTCAGCATGCAATCAAAATTACTATCTACCCATTACACAGACAATTGATCAGCCCAATTTCCACTGCTCTCAATAGGGGTAGGTTAGTAACTCCAATTAGACATGACACGACTGCCTCTGAGCCCATTCATACACGATGGGCACCAAACATGGGCGGAAAAACACATTTGGTTCAAGCTCATCCGAAATACCACTGTCTGTACCTCCATTTCCCCATTCATACACGATGGGGGGCAAAACAAAGTCGACTCGGCCGAAATTGATGTAGGCAAATATTTTCAATAGGGGCAGGTTTGTAACTTCACTCAGACGTGACACAACCGCCCTACCAGTCAGCCATGTTCATACACCATGGGAGCCAAAACACCCTCTCCTCGCGCGAAATCGCTCTGGGAAAATATTGGGGAGATGCGAGATTACCGTCCTATCCCCAACCGACGAGACATCCAAATTTTAAACGACGGCAAAGTTCGTAACTTTCCCATAATTTGGACAGGCGTGTCCCAAAGACATGGTTCCCCGTACCTCTCCCTCCATTTTCCCATTCATACACCATCTGCGCTAGAACACCATCCCCACACCAGCCTCCTCCGTCTGCCGTCCCATCCATTGTCGTCGTCGTCCACCCCATCCATCGCCACTGTCCTCCACCATGCTGGAGCGCCTCCAAGATCGTGTCGTCCACTGCTAGAGATAGACATTTCTCATCCTCGGCGACGGACTAGGAGCTTTACTTCGCACCCTCTCGCTTCATCAGCACTGTGGTCCTCCTTGCCGAGGCCACTCCCACAACCTTCTCGTCCACTTCAACGAGATTTATCCCCCGATGCACCCATCTACCGTCGCAGATCTGCTTCAACGCCACCGACAGCCATCACACCCCTGATGCCTACACGGCGCCGCAAGAGAGGTGGTACTACTTCATATCTGCTCAACTTTTTGATCTCAACCAGAAAATAGATCGTAACTTGGTTATTGTACTTTCTTTTCGGCTCTTAGAATTTAGTTCTTAGTTCGAAGCAAACAATGGTTGCTAAATAGCATTTTTGCGGTTTGCAGCTTCAAATATGCCATGGCATAGTCATAATACTGCTTAATTGATCATGCTTAGGGTTTCCCCTTTTATGATCAATATATGATCAGCATACGTGCTTTGTGACATAATAGTGCCACTCCACCCATCAAGCTAAACAAGCTTAGTTGTTCAAATACGAATCTGATATAATTAAAACATAGTCGTTTAATAGGCCAGCTAAATGTTCCTAATTTAGTTTTGAAAATGCATGTACGCCATTGGGGTGTGGATCTACACGGTGCCCACAGTGGGCCGTGACCCAACCTGGGATTTTTGGTCGGCCTAGACCCTGATTGCCCTTTGTTCTGATGCGCTTCCGATCTCTACTCGCCCCTAGCTGCCAGCCTCATCAGTGATTTGTCATCCCCGGACGGCATGACTCTAGGAGGAGACATCGAACTAACAGGAGGTCAGGAGCCGCTCGCCCAATAGCGTCACCGCTGCCTGGGCACGCCGCCGTACCTACCTTCCCAGTCCATTCAGGGCACAAGCGTGTAGCAGCCACTAAGCCAACCCGATTTATCCTGAGATACGTCCTTAACACTCAGCAACCACTCCTCATCACCCATTTTATAATTGATTCATTACTCATTAGGCAGGGCATGCTTTGGACAAATCCTCCGGGTCAAGATCGGCCTGCCATGCTTTGGCCCGGTTTAAAGCAGTTAACATGCCAGCTCTAGCGGCTCCCCGTTTTAAGTCCTCAATTCTTCTAGGCAGCACTGATAATTGATTCAGAGTGTCTTGGATAAGTGTTGAAGGAGTCTTCTTATGCATTGTCGCAGCGATGGTTCGTTGGGCACCAGTATATAGCTGCTCTACAAGAGTCTAGACCGCTTTAAGCCGGATGCGCATATCTGAGCCCAACTTAGCGCTCCGAGAACCCGTATCAGTAAAGTTACGGATAAGCCGCAGACATTTCTAATATGATTCATGCAGTACAAGGGGGATATGTTCTTACCAAATATGGCCGTTGACATAATATTAATCTACTGCTTTAGGCCGGATAACTCCTCAGTTATCGGCTTAATCGCAGCTTCAGCATCTTCGGCTCTTTTCAGCAGCGCTGACCTTTCCGTATCCCAACCTGTTTCTTTAGCCTTCAAGCTTTCCTTCAACTTTTCCATCGTTGCTAAAGCATTGGTCACTTAATCCTTGGCTTTGGAGGTTTCACCTTGTTGAGACTTGATATTTTCTCGAAGGTCAGCAATTTGGGATTCTTTACTGTTCAGCTCAGACTACAAGCGACAAACAATTGGTGAGATGGCAATGAATTTATACAAAGTCCCAACCACAATACAAGTAATATATTTGGCACTTGGGGGCTAATGTCTATCGCTTCTTCAAATACTGTGAAGTCCCAAGCATAATACAAGTATTATCCTTAACACTTGGGGGCTGATGCATACTGCTCTTGTCAAAAGATAAGCATATTGGTTGACCCGGACAAGGGGTAATAATCTGGCTTATGAAGACTATGACCAACATTATGCAATTCCTACAAAATAAGACCCGACTTAACATAATTGTTAAGCCGACCCTTGCGGACTACAGATGCAATGTTAACTTCTATTTCTCAAAGATCCTGGCTTAACATATATATTAAGCCGGCCCTTGGGGGCTACATATGCAGAATTGAAATACTAAGTCCTGGTACATATTCAAAATACAAACCAGCCCTTGGGGGTTACTGGTTTGCATCTATGCAACTATCTAAGTTTACAGCACATTCTATTCTGTCATGTCCAATAAACCTGGCGGCTAAGGGAAATATATTTATATGAAAGGGATTGCAGTATTTACCTCATAGCGTTCCTTCATCAAGTTAACTAAGCCGACCTCGAAGTCACGACTGGTATACATACGATTCAGATAGCCAGAATGGAGGTCTTGGGCACTAAAATGAGTGTAACTCTCCCATAATACTTTCCACTTGCCTTTATCTTTAGCAGAAATTTCTTCTTTGGCGTTGTGCCTGGATAAGACAGTAGGACGACCCGGAGTTGTGAAACCATGACCAGTAATGGTGACATCATCATCTTTTTCCTCCGCTGGCTTAACAGGACTAGTTGTTCTAATAGGACTTGGCGGATTGATGTCAGATGGGTTAGCATTCATTGGATCAATATCAACATTATGGTCTTGTGGTGGCAAATCATCAACAATATTGTCAATAGTTGGGTGAGAAAGTTCTGGTTGTTGTTTTTCTGGCTCAGACGGATTGGAATCATTAACCGGCTTATTTAGCCTGGCCCTCTTGCTGGGCTTAGCTTGGGCTCAGAAAATGAAACAATAAATGGAAGTCAAGAGGATGATCAAGTATGCAAGTTGGAATAATTGGAAATGAACTTACCCAGGTACAGCCCTGAAAGCTGGAATTTGTGTTCCTATTGACTCGCCAGAGGAGGAATGGGAAGTCCCCTAATAGTTTGAATCAGACGGGTTAAGAGGTTGTCAAAAATAACCCGCCTTGGGGTAAAGTATGTCAAAAATATGTAAGACCTCTGGACGGCGTTTGCGAGGCGGGGCGTCTGGTAAGCTGGAAGAAGTAATCACGTTGCCACTATGCCGAGTCATGCAGCGAGCTTCATGTTGCTATTTCTTCAAAAGAAAGTTTGGATCCAAGTGGGCTAGAGGGTGAGAAAATCTTACTTTCCGGCTTGCTTGACGGGTTTTGTGTGTTTGGCAGAGGTTCTGAGCCAGAGTAAAAAATAATTACCCCAGCGTCACCTGCCCGACTAGCCTCTACGTCGTCCTGATAAAAAATATTGTCAATGATGAAAATGGAGCCAAGTGAATCAAGTTCTACCTCTTACTCATAATTGCCATTGTCATTATCAATGTTTAACTCGGCAGACTCGGTAGTTTTCTTTTTGGTAGGCTTCTTGTTGACCTTGTGCTTGACACGAGGTGCTTTGTCCGTCTTATCCTGCGGTTTCCTCTTCCAAATGGATCATCAGCCTGTTAAAATTGGAAAGATTATAAGAGGATATTAAGAATATGGATTAAGTAGGAGTTGGGAAATTCTTACGGCTGGTGGTTGGTTGACAGTGTAGAAGGAACTAAGTCCAGTCTTGCTGCACTCTTTTACAGGTTCATTCAACAACTTTTTGGTGGCTTCAGTAACTTCTGCCTTAGATAACTGAATATCACAATGGTGCTGAGGATCTTTAACATCACCAGTACATCCGCACATTAATCCGGGGCGACGGCTTAATGGCAAGATACTCCAAGATAGCCAACACTGGAGAAAATCGACGCCAGTTAAGCCGTTGGCCATAAAGGCTCTGAGTTTTGAGAAGGCAGGTGCATACTTGGCCCGTTCCTTTGCATCAAGACGTTGGGGAAGTGGATGGTTGTTGTTAAGCCGGTGCTCACAGTAACCCGGCATAGGATTGTCACCAGCTGGGGATGTGTCTCTAACATAGAACCACGTCTGGTTCCAATCTTTGGGGTGGCTATGCAGCTTGGCATGAGGAAAACTGACATCTTTCCTTTTCTGAAAAATGACTCCACCAAGTTCTTGGCATGGCCCATGAACAAAATCAGTTTGGCGGTTTAAATAATAGAATTCCCTGAATAGATCAACCGTGGGTTCCTCTTGAAGATAGGCTTCACAGAATACTTGAAAGTTGCAAAGGTTGGACATGGAGTTGGGTTCGATGTCTTGAGGGTGCAGTTGGAGGAAATGAAGCACATCATGAAAAAAATTCAGCCGGGAGGGCTGAACCCTCGATCCAAGTGATCAGTAAAAACAATTACTCCTCCATTTTTGGGTTGAGGAAGGACTTCATCACCAGGAGCTCTCTAGTGGATATCCTCCTTTTTGGCTAAGGCGTCAGCGGCGACATGATTGTTCAGATCTTCCTTGGTAATCCGGGATTTGACCTAATTGCAAGAAGTATATGTCTTAGCCATTTCTGAAAAAAGATTATGCCGGTTTAAGGTTACATGGTTAAGCCGGCTTACGGTTAAAGGAAAAATAATAATGAAGCATGACTAGGTATTAAGCTGGAGATTGAAATTTCAAGATTACCGAAGAACTATTGGCGGCTTAAGAGGGGACTAATTGTCTGGACCCCGATCCTAAGTCACACCGATCTAGCATGTAACACATCATATCACTTTGCGGCCTCACGCACGGTACTCCCACGGGTGCCACCTTACCTGGCCCGGGACCATTTGCGCATTTTGTCTCATGTATATGATAGTGTCGCTAGCATCCATATGACAAAGAACCCGGGCCGACATGACTAGTTATAAACCCAAAGTGGCATTAACTTACAAGGACAGGCATACATGACACAACAACGAACGTGTCGGTCATCAGCGAGTGAATCCGGGCTGTAGCAGCTGGGCTAACAGGACTCCAGAGAATCCGGGCTGTAGCTGGCTAACAGGACTCCAGATACACCGCGTGAAATTTCCCCGAAGGTATAGACACCAGAACAAAGAAGGACACATGCCGGCCAGCCTAAGTGTTCTGGAGCAGTAGCACGCTACCATGGCTCACTGGAAGCACTAGGAGACATTTCCCAGCAAGAGAGGCTACCAAGGATAAACAACTAGGTTGTTGGATCCCACACATACCAAGCATTTCAATTCATACACACAATATGCTCGATATGTGCAAATACAACATGGCATCACAACATAACTCTATGACTCAAAGTATTTATTCAATAGGCTCCGAGGAGCGAGATATTACAAACATGGGTCTCATGAACCAACATTCAGAGCATACAAATCAAAGCACATGCGGAAACTTAACATGTCTGAGTACAGACATCTAGAAATGAAAATGGCTAAGAAGCCTGACTATCTACCAGATCCTGCCGAGGGCACAAGATCGTAGCTGAGGTATCAAGCTAAACGTCGAAATCCACACGAAACTACTAGCGAGACTGAAGTCTCTCTGCAAAAACATAAATTAAGCAAACATGAGTACAAATGTACCCATCAAGACTTACATCAGAACTAACTACATATGCATCATTATCAACAAAGGGATGGTGGGGTTTAACTGCAGCAAGCCAGCTTTGACTCAGTGGCTAACCTGAACTACTACTGCAAGTAACTCTTTTGAGGTGGCACACACGAGTCCACATATTCACCAATCAATACACCACTATGGATCTGCTCCCGTCTCCCTACGAGAACGCCATCCATAGTACTCACGCTTATCTTGCGCATTTTAGAGTATCCACTTTCACTTGTCTATGAACTGTGCAGGCAACCCAGAAGTCCTTTACCGCGGACACGGCTATTCGAATAGATCATTTATAACCCTGCAGGGGTGTACTTCTTCACACACGCTCTCACCACTTACCACCATGTACACGTCGTGTATCTCGGCAACCTTCAAGCGGAAGCCCGGCGACGGAGTCCACCACAACCTGACTAACCACACAGGTCTATAGTCCAGGTGTATCGCCTATTCAGGTTCCATCCGCGAGGAGATCCGGTTGGGGTTTCGCTCACAGCCCCAAACGATGTGTACAAGGTTCCGCGACACCAAACGAGCGCCCGGCATACCCGGCCACTATGTATCTACCGCATCATAGCCCACCCCTAGGGTCAGCGCTACGCACGGCCTCCAACACATATCCTACAAACACCAAAAACTAGTTGCAACTCCTGGACAGAGGGCAATGGCAGTTAATAAGTCGAGAGGGTCCATTGGTTTCGGGCCCAACGCGTGGTAGTAGCTGTTCATGGATCACAAACACAGAACTTAGTTCCTAAGGACGACTTCAATGAAACAACCCACCATGTACTCCTACATGGCCTCTCATCGATACCTTTACCAAATTTTGTTCACACACTTAGCTGTCAACAGTAGGACATGTTCACACACTTCCAATTCATCCCCGATGAATCAGACCTGACTCAACTCTAAGTAGTAGCAGGCATGACAAACAAGCATGAATGAGTAGGCACATCAGGGCTCAAACAACTGCTACTCATGCTAGTGGGTTTCATCTATTTACTGTGGCAATGACAGGACATGCATAGGAAAAGGGGTTCAACTACCGCATCATGTAAGAGTTGAATCGTTGTTGTCCTAATATAGTAAAAGAGAGCAGGAGCGGGAGAGTGGTATTATATCGGAATGAACAAGGGGGTTCTGCTTGCGTGACACTTCTGAAGATAGAATAGTTCTTCATTGGTGTCATCAAACTCATCATCGGAACCACGTCTACTGAAAGGGGACAAATACCGGCAAACAAGGAAGAACACAATCAATGCAATGCAACAATATGATGCATGATCATGGCATGGCAATATGCTGTGATTTGAGCTAATGTAACTATCAACAGATTAAATGAAGTTGGTTTGAACACAAGGTTCAAATTCAAACTCCATCTAAGGCATTTCGAATGCCATTTATTCAAATTGTCAACAGTGGATGTAAGTTGTTCAAACATGCATGAGAATGCCATAAACAGATTCTTCATATTTTTCTGATCATTTTTCATATATAAATTATCTCATTTGGAGTTACGGTTGAAATTCTATGAATTTTAGAATTTTAAAACATTTTCTAAAATAAATAAACCATTTAAGATTTATTTAAATTCCAAAAGAATTACTGCATCAGCATGAAGTCACTGTGATATCAGCGGTCAACAGGGCCGGTCCAGGTCAAACCTGAGCAGTGGGGCCCGCGTGTCAGTGTCAAACTAACTAGCCTATTTTAATTAGTACTAATCTAGAATTAGTTTGGGGCTGGGCCCACATGTCAGTGACTCGGAGGGGGGTCAAACTGGTCAACCAGGTCAAACTCGCTGGAGTTGACTCGGGGCTCGTTGCTGGCAAGGCCAGAGATGGCGGAGGGCGTCAGGTTCGCTCTCCATGTGACCAAACGAGCGACGGAGGGCACCCGCGGGGACCTGGAGCTCTCCCGCATCCAGTGCGGCAAGCGGCAGTAGCTGGGGTGGCCGGAGTTGAGCGCGACGTCGACCTCGGCGGCGGCCGGAGTTCGGGCGCACTTGGGAACGGGGCTGCGGTGGCCGTGGAGTGGCATGCTTAGCTCCAACAGCACCTACGCGGCGCGGTGAGCACGTGGGTGTTCTCGGTTGGGAGCTATGACGATTGTGGCCACGACGGCGAGAAGCTTGGGCGGCAGAGCGGTTCGGTCTCCGGCAGAGCGACGACTACAGCATGCAAACAGAGTGCAGAGGAGGGGGGTTCGGGTCAGTGGCTCACGGTGATGGCAGGGGACGTCGAAGCGGGCTCGGGGTAGGTCTGGTGCAGGTGGAACGGCGGGGTCAATCTCGACGACCCGAGGAGGAAGAAGATGAGGTAGCCGACGATGCAGGACGTCCGGAATCGCGTGTCTCGGAGAAGATGGCGTAGAGGATGAAAACGGAGCTCGGGGACACGTCCATGGGGCTAGGGCTGGCCGGTGGCCATGCTGGCAGCGATCGGCGGTGACGGCATGCTCGGCTGTTGGGAGGGGGAAGCGGAGGGGCGAGGGGGAGACAGAACCAAAGAGCGAGGGGGTTCGTGGACGTCTTCGTGGCGCAAGGATAGGCCGAAGGGGAAGCATGTGGTGGAGCTCGGGCGCGCGCGCGTTCGACACGCCTATACCTACTGGTAGAGGTTGAAGACGGCGCCAGTTGTGCTGGGCTGGGCTACAGTGCTAGGCCAGGTGCTGCTAAGCCAGGTAAGCTACAAGTAAGTTCTGTTCTGTTTTATTTTCCTTCTGTTTTTTCTTTAATTTAATCTTTTTCCACTATTTTGAATTCAAACAAAATTCAAACAATGCCAAAATATCCTTTGAGTTTTTTTATGTTGCTTCATGGACTTTTCCAGAGGCACATAAATCATCATAGAGCATTTGAAAATATATCCCATATATATTTGAATATATTTTCAAATTCAAATAGAAAATTGTTTTAAATTCAGAGACCAAATTATTCCAGAAAAATGTTCCAAAATTTTGGTTTGGTATATAACCCTTGCCAAAATTCTCAAAACTATTTTTAGGGCATGTTGGAATTACTGAATCCAATTTAAAGGGTTCTTGCCTTTCTTTTAAAATAATTTCTGAGGCTTTGAATATTCCTCATTTCAATTTCTTGAATTTAGCATGATGCATGCTCACTGATGCAACTATTACAATCAGGTATACTAGGGCTGTGACAACTCACCCCCACTAAACAAGAATCTCGTCTCGAGATTCAAGACGTGAGGTAAGAAGACAGAGGAACACGAAGCTAACACAATCTTCGCGATCTAGGTTGCACTTCATAAGAACGTTGATTCGATCACCATTTGTCTCGATGTCTTGCTCTGAGAACTCCAACCAATATGACAACGAGAGGAAATGGAAAACTCTAGAAGGATCGATCTTCTCGAAGATCGAACAACTCAGGATCAACTCATGGAGTGAGACATTGAAAACATCTCTTGAGCTGAGACACGAAGCATACATCCAGAGGTATGGAGTGAAACAGATGACGAAGATTCACTGGGTAGGCGACAATTGCACACTTAAGAAGGTGGTGATTGGTTGTCAACGTAGCGAGGAGTTGAGTTGCCATGATACCATAATGAGACATCTTAGAGGAGGTGACTCGTAAAATTATTCCCTTAAGTGGCAAAAGAATTACTTTTGATCCATAGATCATTGAAACTCTTATACCATCCTAAGGCAATCACAAATGATCGTGTGAATGAGTTTGAAGAAATGGCATACTCATACTAGAATGGATGATGTGGACTACCTTGTTGAAGACAACGCAATGAGTGATTTCTGCTTATCATCAGAATGGATGGGACCCATGGTAGGACTACCTCTGAAGATGATCCGTAACAACAATTGCTGAGAAGGGCAGCCCATGGGAAATTGGCACAAGGCGGTGCAAGCTGGGAACAGAATGCAAATGCTGGGAATGTTCCAACCATCATATCTGCCTGAGATTCAGATCGGCTTGGTAACATGATACTCCAGACTCATCAAGTCCAGAAAGAAAAATGAAAGTTTGCAACACAAATCGACGAGATGGCGTTGCGAGATTCCCAGGAGATGGACTATGGTAGCAAGCTCCAAAACATGAGCTGGTTCTGCTACACGCATGTGAACATGTTGTCCAAGACAAGCATGACCACAGACTAGTCTTACGATAAAACACTACCGAGTTCTGGTAAGGAACCATCATCGAGGATATCGAAGTCCTTGTGCACTTATCGATGAACTTCTTATCCTTGTACAAGTCAATCAGTGGCTTGGTGTGCTAGGGAATACATATGGAATGAATGTAGCGAGCCTATCAAACCATAGAATACTTCGCACCTGCATGACTAACTTGGGATGACTCCAAAGGAAGCAAAAATAAACTTTCTCGAATTCAAGGCGGCAACTTGCATCAAATGCACATGAATTAGAAGTCACTTCTTTGAACTAACATATGCTTCATTAACTAGCATGAAGAAATTCTTACAAAAGTTTCCAACACCACTTAGATGTTCGACATGAATCATGAACAAGATAAAATGATGTTGATGAGCTCAACAACAAATCATCGATACTTCCATGAAGATGGAATTCCACAACTATGTGAACAAGGTGATAGTATTGGTCAGACCCAAAAGATATAATGATCTATGCTCGAGGAAACAACCATGAGTAAGACAACATTACGAACATCATTGGTTCTGATTTGATTTGATGATAGCCCACACTCAAATCAAAGGATTGTAAGACAATAGCGCCGATAACTGATCACGAGGACCAATTGATGAAGATATCCTCTTTCTTCAACACACACACACACAAAGATATCCCTTAACATGAACTAAGTCAGACAAGCTTTTATCTTCCAACTCTCCAAGTTGTTGTTTGGCTTAACCAACTAGCTCAGGGGTATCCAACACGGATTCATGGAAAAAGAGTGGTTTATTGGAAAATCAACTTGATCACGAACTCAACGTATCGGTCAGGGGACGACCTGGTGATACTTCCGTGACGATATCCATAAAATCACGAACCACCAATATGTCTCTAAGCTCGAGAAGAATCTTGCTTTTCAAGGCAAGACGATGTGATCAAGAGAGTGATAGATTGACACAATCCTATCTCATTGATCGAGGAGTGCACCAGGGAAAATGGACTAGGTCACTTGATAAATCTTAGGATGATGATTCAATAACCAACACACTAAGAATAAGAGTATTGTCCATTAACTGCCAAGCAACACAATTGTTAGGAGTATTGATTTCACACATCACGATTCACTTGTCGGCATTCCGGTTGCGACAACACGGAATCGAGGAATGAATAATGATGGTGAGAAGTATCACTGCGTCAAGAATTCATAAGAGGTGGTGCAGTTCTCATGACAATCCCAATGTAAAGAGGGTAACACTCCCAAGGTGGAACATAACAAAAGCTGGATTAGCATTTGATCTGTGGAGTACGACTGCTTTGACCCAATACTAGATATGGATAAGGTACTGGAGTTAGTTTTCCTAGTCATCCCGGAATAAAATGGCTTGACAGACCACAGAGATAATAGGCATCGATATCACGAATGCACAACTACTCATGTCTATCAATTGATAGATGACAGCCAGAGAACAACTAAAGAGGGACAACGCAAATAACATATGATTTTCTGAGTTGTGGATGCATAGATTAATATGTCAAACCAAGTTCAACAGGTTTCTTACAGATAACCCATGCAGAAAGGTAGAACTGGCAGAATCACAATTATGAATGGAGAACTCCTGAAGAGTACTCTGATTGTGATCTTTTGGTTCAAAGAACTTCTGCCTTAATGGTTCATGGTATTTGGAAGAAGGAAATACCACGGACCACAAGGACTGCCGCAAGGTTACTAATATCCTAAAGGAACTAGCAACACTATCCACATGAACTAAGTAGGGTGAATCTCCGGTTCAAGAACCCAGGAATAGAATGCCTACTAACCAAATGGCATCACGGAATGCTTTCGAGAATAATGGCCAGAATCATCACACTGGGAACACAAAACATGGCTAGATTACTAGGTGGCACTCTAAGAGGCCTAGGGTCATAATAATAACTCCAACATATATGTCAAGGCAACAAAGTACCTCAACGCACTAGTTAGCGTGGTTATTTTGTCCCAAAGTTACATCGGGAATGGAAAGTAGGAATTTGCAAATGCATCAGACTATTTAGAAACCTGGGATGACTCGGAGAGCATAACGGCTGTAAATGCTGAGAAAAAGATTTGAGACATTCACAAGGATTTGCATAGTCACTTAACAACATCATATCAAGGTTCTGGTTCAACTGACAACATACTAAAAGTAGTAGAAACTGAACTGAGGCTTGAATCCATCAATCCTATAAGTCTATGGATTAGTAACACGTCATCCTGATAGATAGATGAGAAGGCCTAGTTCTTAATCCCCGTAGAAGGGAAGAGGATGACTCAGATCAGAAGGCCGTAGGGTAAAGGAGTACAAAGAGCCTTACGTTCCCTTCCACAATAAATTCCCTTACATAACTAAAGAATTTCTAGACTCAACTTCGACCCGATTAGCTTGGTAATCCTACAGGCAATCAGGCTCTGATACCAAAGCTATCAGGACCCCAATCCAAAGTCACACCGATCTAACATGTAACACATCATATCACTTTGCGGCCTCACGCACAGTATTCCCACGGGTGCCACCTTACCTGGCCTGGACCGTTTGCGCCTTTTGGCTCATGTATATGATAGTGTCGCTAGCATCCATATGACAAAGAACCCGGGCCAACAAGACTATTTGTAAACCCAAAGTGGCATTAACTTACAGGGACGGGCATACATGACCCAGCAACGAACGTGCCAGTCATCAGTGAGTGAATCCGGGCTATAGCAGCTGGGCTAACAAGACTCCAAAAAATCTGGGCTGTAGCAGGCTAATAGGAATCCAGAGACACCGCATGACATTTCCTCAAAGGGACAGACGACGGAACGAAGAAGGACACATGCCGGCCAGCCTAAGTGTTCTGGAGCAGTAGCACGCCACCATGGCTCACTGGAAGCACTAGGAGACATTTCCCGGTAAGAGAGGATACCAAGGATAAACAACTAGGTTGTCAGATCCCACACATACCAAGCATTTCAATTCCTACACACAACATAACTCTATGACTCCAAGTATTTATTCAATAGGCTCCGAGGAGCGAGATATTACAAACATGGGTCTCATGACCCAACATTCAGAGCATACAAGTCAAAGCACATGCGGAAGCTTAACATGTCTGAGTATAGACATCTAAATGAAAAAGGCTGAGAAGCCTGACTATCTACCAGATCCTGCCGAGGGCACAAGATCGTAGCTGAGGTATCAAGCTAAACGTCGAAGTCCACACGGATGTACTAGCGAGACTGAAGTCTCTCTGTCAAAACATAAATTAAGCAAACGTGAGTACAAATGTACCCAGCAAGACTTACATCAGAACTAACAATATATGCATCATTATCAACAAAGGGATGGTGGGGTTTAACTGCAGCAAGCCAGCTTTGACTCGGTGGCTAACCTGAACTACTGCTGCAAGTAACTCTTTTGAGGTGGCGCACACGAGTCCACATATTCACCAATGAATACACCACTATGGATCCGCTCCCATCTCCCTACGAGAACGCCATCCATAGCACTCACGCTTATCTTGCGCATTTTAGAGTATCCGCTTTCACTTGTCTATAAACTGTACAGGCAACCCAGAAGTCCTTTACCGCGGACATGGCTATTCGAATAGATTATTTATAACCCTGCAGGGGTGTACCTCTTCACACACGCTCTCACAACTTACCACCGTGTACACGTCATGTATCTCGGCAACTTTCAAGCGGAAGCCTAGCGAGGGAGTCAGCCATGACCTGACTAACCACACAAGTATCTAGTCCAGGTTTATCGCCTATTTGGGTTCCATCCGCGAGGAGATCCGGCCGGGGTTTCGCTCACAGCCCCAAACGATGTGTACAAGGTTCGGTGACACCAAACGGGCACCCGACATACCCGGCCACGGTGTATCTACCGCATCATAGCCCACCCCTAGGGTCAGTGCTACGCACGGCCTCCAACACATATCCTACAGACACCATAAACTAGTTGCAACTCCTGGATAGAGGGCAAGGGCAGTTAATAAGTCGAGAGGGTCCATTGGTTTCGAGCCCAACACATGGTAGTAGCTGTTCATGGATCACAAACACAGAACTCGGTTCCTAAGGACGGCTTCAATGAAACAACCCACCATGTACTCCTACATGGCCTCTCATCGATACCTTTACCAAATCGTGTTCACACACTTAGCACTCAACAGTAGGACATGTTCACACACCTCCAATTCATCCCCGATGAATCAGACCTGACTCAACTCTAAGCAGTAGCAGGCATGACAAACAAGCATGAAAGAGTAGGCACATTAGGGCTCAAACAACTCCTACTCATGCTAGTGGGTTTCATCTATTTACTGCGGCAATGACAGGTCATGCAAAGGAAAAGGGGTTCAACTACCGCAGGATGTGAGAGTTGAATCGTTGTTGTCCTAATGCAGTAAAAGAGAGCAGGAGCGGGAGAGTGGGATTGTATCGGAATGAACAGGGGGGTTCTGCTTGCCTGGCACTTCTGAAGATAGTATAGTTCTTTATCGGTGTCATCGAACTCATCGTCGGAACCAAGTCTACTGAGAGGGGACCAACACCGGCAAACAAGGAAGAACACAATCAATGCAATGCAACAATATGATGCATGATCATGACATGGCAATATGTTGTGATTTGAGCTAATGCAGCTATCAACAGATTAAATGAAGTTGGTTTGAACCCAAGGTTCAAATTTAAACTCCATGTAAGGCATTTCGAATGACATTTATTCAAATTGTCATATACAATGATTGTAAGTTGTTCAAACATGCATGAGAATGCCATAAACAGATTCTTCATATTTTTCTGATAATGTTTCATATATAAATTATCTCATTTGGAGTTACGGTTGAAATTCTATGAATTTTAGAAGTTTAAAACATTTTATGAAATAAATAAACCATTTAAGATTTATTTAAATTCCAGAAAAGAATTACTGTGTCAGCATGACATCAGTGTGATGTCAGCGGTCAACAGGGCCGGTCCAGGTCAAACCTGACTAGTGGGGCCCGCGTGTCAGTGTCAAACTAACTAGCCTATTTTAATTAGTACTAATCTAGAATTAGTTAGTGGTTGGGCCCACATGTCAGTGACTCGGAGGGGGGATCAAACTGGTCAACCGGGTCAAACTCGTTGGAGTTGACTCGAGGCTCGTCGCTGGCAAGGCCAGAGACGGCGGAGGGCGTCGGGATCGCTCTCCCGGTGCCCAAACGAGCGACGGAGGGCACCCGCGGGGAGCTGGTGCTCTCCTGCATCCAGTGCAGCAAGTGACAGTAGCTGGGGTGGCCAGATCTGAGCGCGACATCAACCTCAGCGGCGGCCGGAGTTCGAGCGCACTCGGGAACGGGGCTGTGGTGGCCGTGGAGTAGCATGCTTAGCTCCTACGGCACCTACGCGGCGCGGTGAGCATGTGGGTGTGCTCGGTTGGGAGCTACGACGACTGTGGCCACGGTGGTGAGAAGCTCGGGCGGCGGCGCGGTTCGGTCTCGGGCGGAGCGACGGCTACAGCGTGCAAATGGAGCTCAGAGGAGGGGGTTTCAGGTCAGTGGCTCATGGCGATGGCAGGGGGCGTCGAAGCGGGCTCGAGGAAGGTCCGGTGCAGGCGGAACGGTGGGGTCGATCTCGACGACCCGAGGAGGAAGAAGATTAGGTAGCCGGCGATGCAGGACGTCCGACGTCGCGTGTCTCGGGGAAGATGGCGTAGAGGACAAAAACGGAGCTCGGGGACATGTCCATGGGGCTAGGGCTGGCCAGTGGCCGTGGTGGCAGCGATCGGCGGCGACGGCATGCTCGGCCGTCGGGAGGGGAAGCAGAAGATCGAGGGGGAGAGAGAACCAGAGAGTGAGGGGGTTCGTGGACGTCTCCGTGGCGCAAGGACAGGGCGAAGGCGAAGTAGGAGGTGGAGCTCGGGCACGCGCGCGTTCGAGACGCCTCTGCCTACCGGCAGAGGTTGAAGACGGCGCCTGTTGGGCTGGGCCGAGCTATAGTGCTAGGCCAAGTGCTGCTAGGCCAGGTAAGCTACAGGTAAGTTATATTCTATTTTATTTTCCTTCCGTTTTTTCTTTTATTTAATCTTTTGCCACTGTTTTGAATTCAAACAAATTTCAAACAATGCCTCTGAGTATTTTTATGTTGCTTCATGGACTTTTCCAGAGGCACATAAATCATCACACAGCATTTGAAAATATATCCCATATATATTTGAATATATTTTCAAATTAAAATAGAATATTTTTTTAAATTCAGAGAGCAAATTATTCCTAAAAAATGTTCCATAATTTTGGTTTGGTATATAACCCTTGCCAAAATTCTCAAAACTATTTTTAGGGCATGTTGGAATCACTGAATGCAATTTAAAGGGTTCTTGCCCTTCTTTTAAAATAATTTCTGAGGCTTTGAATATTCTTCATTTCAGTTTCTTGTATTTAACATGATGCATGCTCACTGATGCAACTATTACACTCAGGTATTCTAGGGCTGTGACACTAATGATACCTGGCGGGTTACTATTTTTTGAGTTAAGTCACTTATATCGATGTTGAAAGAGCATATCTATGGATGAGGAAAATGGCTAAGTGTTCAGAAAAGTAGTTTTCACAGGTTGATGATAGAATTTCAGATCTAGCGCACTTTAGTTAAATACAAAAATATTCAGACCTAAAGGTATCAGTGCTAGAGCAGTTCATGGGTATAGATAGATTTTTATCTACGAAGGAGATATTCTAAATAGTAAAAGGGATTGCTAAGATTGCTGCTGTGTAGGAGGAGTACCAAGGGCGAATCAAAACTCCTACGGCCAAGAACAAGAACGACCTTCGATGAACCTCGTTAAAACCCTAACGGATCTATGAGGGGAGGAAGAAGAAGAACTTACCAGGGCTATTGAGCAGCAGAGGTGCGCGGATGTGATCTGGTCCGAACAGGTTGATGCAGCGGCCATTGTTGGAGCAGAGGGGAAGGTCGACGGCGGCGGCAAAGCTCGTGTGCTAGGGCGTCGCAAGGTGGAAGACAAGACGAAGAGGCACGGGAGGGGAAAGTGAAAGAGACCCCCGACCCTATTTATAAGGCAAATGGATAAGTGACAAACGCGGGAATCGAGGAGACCAAAAACGGATATATGACAGTATAGACGCCTCGATTTTTGGAGATTCATTAAAAAGGAGGAGATACATTAAAGATTTTGGCTTTGTGTAAAATTAATGACAGGTGACATCATGGCGTGTTATCAAGATTCCAGAGGATGATGTCACTGCGAGTTATAAGTTCTCGTGAAGGTAATGAAGAAGGAATTTTTCTAAATGTTGAAGATTGATGTGAACAAGTTCAAATCAACCTGGGGCCTAATGTTGGGGATATAGCTACTGATTTATCCCACCTAGGATGGGCCGGGTTAACTCATGGCAACTCACAAGACTAAGCTCATGAAGGAATCGAAGAAGGCAATTATGAGGATGACTTATGAAGAGCCCAAGGCCCAAAGGTGGCTTAAGGCCCGTAGGTGTAAAATGCCATAGGAGCATAACTTGTATTGTAAGGCATATATAGTTAGTCACCGACCCGGACACGTTGTTTATGAGCCAGCAGGGACTCTGTAAGCCACCGGGTGCCAACCTGTGTATATAAAGGGACGACCCGGCGGCGACTTAGGGCAGGAGACAAGAGATCGAAATCTAGGTCAAGCGTATTCGCTCCCTGGTAATCGAGACATAAGCAATACCACGCCAAACTGGATTAGGCCTTTACCTTCACCGCAAGGGGCCGAACCAGTATAAACTCCATGTGTCCTTTGTCCCGCTTAACCCCTTTAAGCTAACCTAGTTGCTATGGCTCCACGACTAAGTCCTCACACTAGGACATCTGCCATGACAATCCCACGACAAACTCTGTTCCACTTCTTCCCAGTTTAGAAGACGAAGCTTATATTGTTGTCAGGAACTTTGTGTGCATCTTTACTTCATGGAAAGATTATACCACAAACAAAGAACAATTTCCAATCTTCCTCCACAACTTACGCGTAAGTATTGTACTAATGTTATTCATGGTAATTATTGCATATGTTTTTGCTGACAGAAGACACAAGATTTCACTGTTTTAAATAGGCGAGGACCAAATTGGATAGTCAAGACGAGCAAGGGTTGGTTGCGCTTTTCAATATGTCGTTGATGAAGTATCATTCCTACCTGAGGCAAGAGCATTTCAATGGCAAGCCTCTAAACAAAATTTCTGTACAGTCTCCGGTGCTACATTTATCAGACAGTGATTGGAATAATCTTGTTAACATTGGTCTCGTCTCCAGTGTAAGGTACTGTCTATTATATCACATCACAATTTGAACTACATTTCTGCATGTGCCTTAACGTCTCACTTGTACGAAAACTGTTCGCAGAAAAACGTCCATTCTCAAGGGACCACACTATCTCACAACTATACTGCACATGCATTGCTCTTGTGAGTACCTCTTGCAATGTATGACCATACTTACTTTCATAGTTGGTTGATTATGCAGCATCACTACACATGTTAGCCTCGTTATCCTCTATTTGGTGGACATTATAAAATCTGTATCGACTCTTACATAAATTTAGAATCAACCCAATGATTTTTAAGAGGTTTAGCTCTGCAGTCCTCTTGTAAGGACTGAACGTTGTCTATCACTATACTAACATTAACAGCTACTCCCTCCATCCCATAATATAATAGCGTTTTGTCTAGTACACTAGTGTACAAAATACTCTTATATTATGGAAAGGAGGGATTGGTTCATTGTGTAGCATTCTGCATCTTATCTCCCTCGCCCACCATTTACTAAAACATATCATATCTATATTTAATCTGGCCAAAAAGTTGAATACACAGACAATGCTAGTGTAGAAGTGTAGCCCATTGCTCTTGTCAGTACATTTTGTCCTATAACGCTTGTACTTACAGGGATTGGTAGTTGATTATGTAGCATTAATCTGCATCATATCTTCATTATCCTATATCCCTTCTAGTATTATCGTATCTATAATTACTCTCTACAAAATGTAGAGTATGGGCAATGCTTATGAAGAAGATTATGTGCTGAAATTCTTGAGTTATCATTCCCTTGACATGGAGAAGGGCATTATAAAGCCGGTGTTAACTGTTAATGTAAGTCCGTCCTTCTAAAACCTTTATCCTCAACTGCTGTTTAATTTGCTCCTCCTCCCTATTGTCAACTGCTATTTAGTTTGTTGTTTCTATCAAAATTCATGTTCACAACAACTGTAGCTTCCGAGTTTTAGTTGTAAAACCAAATTCCTTATTCATACCATGCACATTACTCGGTACTCCCTATATGTATGCTTGTTTTTGTGGATGTATAATCCAGTGTAGTTTGATGTTTGTATCAAAATGCATGTTTGCAACAACTGTAAGTTCCAAGTTTTAGTTGTAAAACCAAACTCCCTATTCATACCATGCACATTACTCAATACTCCCTATATGTATGCTTGTTTCTGTGGATCTATGGTCCAATGTGTGGTGAAGCAGCCCATGTTTGCACCTTGTCCTCTCCTGTTTTATCTTACTGATGTGGCTGATGATATGAACAACATGCCATGCACATTAACCAAAATAGATACAATGATTGTCTTTGCCCTTCATCTATGCTTGTTTTGTTGACATGGTAATCCAATAGTGTGGTGAGGCTCTCCGCGTTATGAACAATGCCAAATTATGCTATTGATATTTTGAACTGACTCTTTATTTTCTAATTTGAAATTGGATGGAATTGACAGCATAATTACCATCTTTGTTTATACACGTGCAAAATCTGTCATCTCTCCACTTGTTTCAAGGTGATATAACTGATGCCATGCACAAGTCTGCTGAAGGCTGTGAGACAAACCCAACATATATTGTAGCAAAGAAGGAAAAACATCTTGAGGATAGAGAGACAACCCCTAAGTCCTGTCTTGATGCAGTCTTCAAGTTACTTGAGACTAGCAGTCAGACAAGCTCACAGAATTCGTTGTCCGAATCAGTTTGACTCTTCAGTTCCAAGTTCAAGAAGAAAGGCATTCTGCAACTCAACTTCGACTTGTAGTCCTATCTCTAAGGAAGATCGTGGAGAACACCAATGAGAACCTCATTGCTAAACAGCTACACCTGGAAGCTATGACCGACATGCTAGGCCGGTCTCACAGCCTTGCTCAGCAGCTTGCGCAGCAGCTCCCGTGGAAGGCTAACCTTTCTTGAACTGTCTTGGGTGTGGTCTTGTTTCAGTATCATTTTGTTATGCTACAATGGCGCCCGGTTTTTGTAATCTGCTTCTTCATTGCGCTTTATGATCACTAGCGGTGAACTTCGATGCCTAGTGGATGTACTATACCATAAATCCTTTATTGTATAGTGTTGGTTTATTCTAAGTTACTATGCCGTAATTTCTTTATTGTATAGAGTATGTTTGTTCTTAATTCCAACTAATTACCATATATGCCATCATTCATTATTTGGAAAAAATAGCAAAAATCTGATGTAGTCGACCGGGCCGAAACATTTGCCTCTATCGGGCCTGCATTTTAGCAGGCCACAATTGGGCTGGCCCGCAACTTTCTTGGGCCTGAAAGGTCATTGGGGCTTTCACACTTTGTGCGAGGCCCACAACTTACATGGGCCTACATTTGGCCCAAAATTTAGTTGGGCCTTTAGTGGACCCAGTGCTTAGTGGGGCTTAGGTAGCTTCGGGCCATTAACAGGCTGAATATTCCGGTGGCCTGTTACGGCCTAGAAGATACCACGGGCCTTTACCAGGCCGAAATGCATGTTGGGCCTCAATTTTAAATAGTCATCCACAGGACTTTAGTAGGCTGAAATGTAGACCGGGCAATTATTATCCTAGTTATATGACGGGCCATTACCAGGCCGAAACATATCTCGGGCCTTATTTGGCACATTGATATCATGGGCCTTTAATAGGCCAAAAGCTTAGTAGAGGCATTAATGGGCCGAATTTTATGACATGCCTTTAACAGGCCCAAAGTCATGTTGGGTTGAACTGTTGCCACCTTGATCAAGGGCCGTTAGTGGGCGGGATGTCACGTCATACCATATATGGCCCATGGGCAGCGCGGGCCATTCCTAGGCCGAAAGGCACACCGGGCTGAAATGGGCCCATGTATACATCGGGCCTCTCGCAGGCTGAAATGTCACTGGGCCGTAATTTGGCCCAAATACTCAATGAACAATTAACAGGCCAGATCTGGCTTCGGGTTGTAAATGGGCCAGGTATAAGCAGGCCATTAGTGGGCTAGCCCACTAGTACGTGAGTAAATTATTCGGGCCTTTGACTGGGCTGGCCTTTTTAACCTGTATGGGCCTCTATTGGGCCCTGCCACATGTTGACGCATCATAGGCATGTCTCCTCCATTGGATGGACGAAATCTGGCCCATCGATGAGCCGACACGTGTTCTCTCCGGCCAGTGATGATTTTACATGTGGAAAATCCCCATTGGTCCAGGCTGTTAACGAGTTATCGGATCCAAACCAGAACCCGATAGCTTAACGGTGACTCGTTATGGTGGATGCCACGTGTCGGTTACCCTTGACAAAAGCACCTCCATGAAGCGCCATTTATCATCACGGAAGTGGGCACTTCCATGATGATAATTTTGGTATTGCCATGGAACACTTCTACGACAGCATAGGTATGACTATCTTGATTCTATCATAAAATCATCATGGATGTACATGCATGACAGAAAACGTGACCTACTGTGACAAACACGTATCATCATGGAAGTGTATTTTTTTGTAGTGTCGTTAGGTTGGTTGTAGTGAGCATTTGTCCAGTTTTCAAGCATATGCCCTGTTTATCTGTATTTGCTTGTTAGGTTGGTTGCAGTGAGACTCTGTCCAGTTTTCAATGGCCATATTTGGTTGTTATACTGATCATTTATGCCTTGTTTATTTCAGTCATTCACAATGTGATGTTCTGATGGAGAGCATCCTACGATCATCCCCATGTACACTACGACTACTCCCCATGTCCCAAGAGGACATACGATGAGACCTCGACGATAGACTATTGGACGCAAGGTGAACTCGCTCCTCTCCGGACCATCAATTTCCACATGTGAGATATGGCTACTACCTCAAACATATGTGTTGTGCATGACCAGGAACCAAGAGGGAGACCATGGACAAGACAATGAGTACACCAAGCACGAGGATCAAGAGAAGGAGCTGCTTGGAAGCTTTAGCCACTGGATGACAGGATGACGCCGGACGTCCGACGCCTGGACACTCATCCAGCAAGAAGGGACAGCCGACAGAAGCTACGGCGGCCGGACGACCGACAAGTACCAGACGTCTAACATACTCCAGCGGCCGGACGTCCGACCGTCTACTGAAATCCGGCGCCACCTCATCCGAGCCAAAACACCGGACGTCTGACAAGTCCGGACGACCACACCCTCGCGAGCCACTGGACGTCCGGTACCTTTCGGATGACCGACGCGAGGAGCAAGAGAAGGAGCTGGTCGGAAGCTTCAGCCACCGGACGACCGAATGACGCCGGACGTCCGACGGCTGGACACTCATCCAGCAAGAAGGGCCAGCCAACAGAAGCCACATCGGCCGGACGACCGATAAGTATTGGACGTCCGACACACTCTAGCGACCGAACGTCCGACCGTCTACGGAAATCCGGCGCCACCTCAACCAAGCCAAAATGTCAGACGTCCGACAAGTAACGGACGACCAGACCCTCGCGAGCCACTGGACCTCCTGTACCTTTCGGACGACGGATGCCTGTCTACGCACAGTGTATCGGGCCAAGCCCATGTATCCCTTCGCCCTCACTTACCCCTTTGTGGCCTTAGACTATCTATACTCCTCCACCTCCACCTAGTTAAGGTTAGCGTTGTGATAGCTCATTTGTGAGATAGAGTCTCGCTCATCCATATGGATCTACTCCACGAGAGAGACTGCGACCTCTACGGAGAAAATCCACCTTGGATTCAAGACCCCTCACGGGAAGATCCCCTCGTGGATTCAAGACCTTCTCACGGAGAAGAACCGGTTACCTCTTGTATCGTCATTTGTTGACTTTGGATCGTGTATCTCTCTTTGTGTTTCGAGGATCTAGCACATGTGTGATCATTCTTGTTGGTTTGAGTGATTCTCTCGTGTTTCCCCTCGTGTTCTTCATGTTCTTCGTGAGATCCGCTCCTTTAGTGAAAGATACCCTACATCATCTTGGTATCATGAGCCATGTTGATCACGATTTCGGAGCCTCCCCTCTCCGTTTTCTAGCTTGATTTTGTTGTGTTCTTCCCTAATTCGAAAATCCCCACCAAAAATAGCCCCAAACTTTGTTGTGATTTGTTTGTTTGATAAATTTTTGTTGATTTTGATCCATGCATTTGCTTGGTTTCGAGTGGATCTAGCATTTCCCCAAGTTTCTCCATCTTTCATCCATGAAATCTCATCAATTTTGACACCAAAATCCCCATTTTCCGCCCAAAATCGCGTCCCGAAACTCGCATCTTGCGTTGACCCCGACCCACCGGACGACCGACATTTTACGGACATCCGGAGCCCCAGGAACCACTGGACGTCCCACCCTTTCTGGATATCCAGAAGCCCTAACCCGAGCAGAATTTATGAATTTCCAAGCCCACCGGACGTCCGACCCTTTCCGGATATCTGGAACCCCTAACCCGAGCAGAATTTACAGATTTCCGAGCCCACCGGACGTCCGGCCTCCGGACATCCGTCCATTTCCGGACGTCCGTAACCTGTATATATTGACTTCGGTTGATTCTTGTTTTGGCCATAACTAATTCATCTGAACTCCGATTTTGACGCTCTTTAGCTCGTTTTGAAGCTCTTGACACCCCCCTTTCCCACAAAAATACTTCCAACATCATTTGAGGCCATAAAATTTTGACAACTCTGACAGCTTTGCCTAGGGCTTCCACCACATTATCCGCTACACCAACACCGACTTCTGCGACCTAACCCATTTTGATCCATATAGCATTAGTGGTTGTTTGAGTTGTGATTTGAGTCTCCTAATGTGTTTCAACTACTTAGGGACAGTTTCTTCTTCATCAACCACCACCACTACTTCCGCATAGACTTGCCCACCATACACTTCCGCCACCCTAACTTAACACAAATTTGTTTGAGTTGTGAGTAGTGTCTCCAAAGGTGTTTCGGCTACTTATGGACGATGACCTTCAACTCCGACTCACATAACCCAATAACCCTCCACTTTCGCATTGCCTACTCGCATAACCCATCATTGCATTTCCGCAATCCCATTGAGCTTCCACAACACCACCACCATATCCCACTACTGCCATTTTACATTTATCTTTTGAGATTCTGAGTTCGCGGTTTTTCTGTTTCCTAAGATTTTTTGGCTACTTAGGGACGAGTCTCCATCATCTTGGTATCTACATCAAGAACACCACCACTCATCATCGCCACGAGGTCATCTTCGAATTTGACCACTTCACCATCATCCATTCATGGCTTACAAACGAGAAACCTTCGACGGTAACCTCCAGATCAGTATCATCTTGGTATCGTGGTATCCCTCCATTGTATATTCCCTTGCCATTGCATTGTTAACCCCTAGCCTATCTTGCGTCACTTGCCTATCGAGACTAGTCAATTGAGTATTGCCAGCAACATTACTTGTGCACATTAATGATTTACACCATCCATTGCATACATACCATATCATATTGGTATCATATCATCTTGTGTGCCTCAAGTTTGTTTCCGCATATACCCAATCGTTATCTTGGTTTGTGCATTCCACATTGTGGCCGTATAAAAAAAGCTTTTAAGCAAAATAGAAAGAGATAAAGAAGCTTGTAAGCAATAGCCATAGCACCATACCACATTACATGTCATACTACCATATTGATCATCTTGGATCATCATGTGCGAAACACTGGGAACCATACATACATAGCATACTTGGGATACAAAGCTCATACATTTTGCATCTTATAGGTTGTACACAAGTGTCGTATCCGCCTATAGAGAAATTGTGCCAGCGTCTCTCTTGAGTTGTGCAACACGAGCGTTTTCCGTGGATTCCACATTTTGTGCTCATCCTTGGTTGCACGACCCCATTTATCTATTCGTGTGTGAGTTTCGTGTGCCACCCATATTGCTATTGGTCTACTTATTTCTCTCGTGAATTTGTGAATCTTTTTGAACATTATTGACTCTTGCTAACATTTTGCATTCAATTTTTGTGACACTATCCTCACCGAGCTCCACCATAAGCCTTATTTGTGTAGGTGTGAGAAATTGATGAGATCGGTACCAATTGTGCTATTTCCTTGTTACATCATTGAGTGATCATTGATCCATCTTCAACATAGGTCAAGGTACATTTGGTATAGTTCTTCTCTTTCTCCCACTCATATTTGCTCGAGTTTTGTGATGGATAGGCAAGGAATTTCATATCCGGTCTTCGACAACAACGACGGCGTGAACAACTCCAACACCAACACTCCCCACTTCGGACTACAATGAGCAATGCAAGTCATCGACAACATCACCACCGACTGACGACATTCCGAAGCTAGGAGAAGGGACTACTTCGACAACAAGTTTTCCGCAAAAAAGGAGGAGCGAGATGCAAGGATGGAGGAGATTCGTACTTTGTTGGCCAAATGATATTCCCCTTCATCATCCTCAAGGAGACGGCGAGCAAGTCAATCATCTTTGGAGTGCAAAAATGATGCAAGCGCAAGTCGTCCACCTCCACATCTCCATGGCGACCTCCATCACGTTCGTGATCCACATCATCATGAAGGGAAAGTCACCTCCAAGCATCATGTGCACGACGACGACGAACACCATCGAGCTCAAGCACGACAACGACACCATCATCATGAATATGACCGCCAAGCGAAAATGCACAAGTCCAAACAAGCACTACTTCACGCCAAGGCCAAGCTTCAAGAGCAAAAGAGAAGACCGCGAGACGAGCACCACCAAGACGGAGCTACGGCTACACCAACCACTTCGGCATCTTCGCCAAGTGTTATCAAGGCATTGTTGCCTTCGGACGTATGGCATCTTTGCCTACTTTCCATGAGTTCGCCTACATCGACATCTTCAACAACAAGGCGACCACCTACGAGCGAGGGCGACACTTCCATCTTCGGAAGCCCCTCAAAGAAGATGGCCAAGCATGGGAAATTCCCTTCGGTCATGGAGATGAGCTACGAGGTGCCACATCATATGGGCCTCCAACAACAAGACAGTGACAAGAAGGTCGAGCAAGGGCCATCCCCTTCGACCACGACAACGAGCATGAACCTCTTCAACTACATGAAGACAACACACCAAAAGGACTCAGTCTCCGAGTCAAGCTACGTGACCACACATGAGACCTTATCTTTGGTCTTAGAGGAGAGTGATGATGTTCCATCTTCGGCCTTCATCCACGGCTACAACTACGACATGATTGAGCATGGAGACATTAGCACCTACATCTCTCTGACACCCACAAATGATGAGATGCCCCAATTTCCATGTGAGGAGAGCCACCACCCCACGAGTGACATGAGTGAGTCCACCATATATGACATTGAGTGCATTTCCTATGAGAGGATGAGTGTGACCACCACTAGACCAACACTTGAGAGCATGCGACACATCCTATGTGAGGTTGAGAGCCATTTGAGTGAATCCACCAACCATGCGAGTGAGAGCATCCAAGAGGGAGTGAGTGAACCACAACACTTAGTGAGTGAGGTAGTTGAGATGACATGTGAGGCCACTATGATTTCTAACAACTTAACGTCTAGTCCGAGTGTGTTTTATTCTTTGGTGCTAGGTCTCCTACATGACAACATGCCTACCCTTAACGAGTCCATACATCCAACGACGACGATGGCCATGGTGGACGATGATGCACCCCCACATGGTTAAATCAAGATGATGATGACCACGACTTGGTCTTCGACACCTCACCTACAACACGTGAGCGATTCTCCAAAGGTAACATAGGTGATGGTACTTCTCTTGTCCCACTAGTGGACTATCTTGCAAATGATTGCTTGCATGATGATGATCACCTTATGGATTCATCGCATACTATGTCATGTTTCGATATGCCACCCATTTATGATGAATATGATGATGAGCATGTTGACTTGCCTAGTTGTGATGCTATGCTCCATAGGATATCATGTGAAAATTCTATTGGTCACTTCATGTTTGACAATCCTTTAAACTTGTCATATGCTATGAGTGAGATATCCCATATTTCACTATTTCAATCTCAACATAGTAACTATGCATGCCCCATTAAAATAAATCCCATTTGCACTTACGGCATATATGACGAGATGATGGTCATTGGCTTTTGTTTTTCATGCGATGATATTGCCATGCTTCCTTTACATGATTTGCGCAATTCATCTCCTCTACCATGCCATGATCACATAGAACCAAATATTCTTTGTTTTGGATGTTGTCAATATTCTCCATGTGATGTTTCCATTAGTGCTCATGAGGAGACCCCCATAGTTTCCTCGTACATATTAGGAAATTTTGATGCATTACATACTTTGCATGATTCCCATAATTGCTTGCACCATATGCATTCCACTCATAACAATGCTCTAGATATTTTCCATGATGCATTACACAATTTGAGTCTCAATTATGTTATACATAACAACAAACCTATCATGATGGATGACATTTTTCTATATCATGCATCTCATTTATTTGAGCATTGGATATTTTGTGCTAACCGACACAAGCACGTGCGCATCATGATGGATGATGTGTACATATACCATGCACACACAATTTTCCCTTTATCTTTGTTTTGTGTAGGTACTCACGTATACTCATCAACCTCTCAATACCAAGAGTTGACAAAATGAGCTCTTGAGAGCAACGATGCTTTGGGATTCCGTGAACTATCCTTACCACCATTCTCTTCGCGCAATGACTACGCGCATCTCTTTTACTTGGCTCTCACACTGCTATGGGCTATATATCACTTGTTACTTTATGCCCTTTGTAGTGTGTTCACTTTACATGATACACCTCTTTCTATGATTTTCCCATGCGATTGTGACCCTTGCAAGAATTTACCCATGATTCACCATTATACTACTCCTATGTATATTTGCGTGTTTGGTGGAGATCCTTGTTGATATTGCCATGTTTATCATGTTCCTCATGCTATTGATGCTTGTTGTCTTGGGAGAGTCATGATGTTCCATTGCTATTTACATAGGACTTCTTGCCAACACCATGAACCTTCTTTGCTCATATCTTCCTTTCATGCTTGTGCTATGTCATGTGAATTATCCATGCACACTATTTGCACCCATGGCATGCTTGCCATGATTCCTTCGAGTATGTTGCATCTTCGCACTACTAGCTTGCTTGACTTGATCACTATGATTGCTTGCTTTGTCGCATCGCCCATGTTCCATTCTTACTCGCTTTCTTGGGTTGATGCCATATATGTTCATGCCTCTCACATGATATATCTTGTTCATTGTCGCTTGCCTCCAATTTTTGCATCTATGCTTATTGATCATGGAGACTTGGACATATTACTTGTGATGCATGCTTGTTTGATTGAGCCTATTGTATTTGGTTGTTCTAGCATCATATGCCTCCATACTATGAAATGCTCTCTTGTCCTTTCTTATGATAAGAATGATGAAAACACTTGTTGGGTATCTCACCACTCGAATGATATGTTTTTCATTCCCTCTAACCTCATTTGTTTTTCGAGTGTTTGTCATGTTCTTTCATTTTGAAGGAATCACAAGGCACCACTATCACGAGACATATTGGTTATGTGAAGGCGTACATGACGTGCAACTCCAACATCTTCGGCAACATTCATAAGGTGAACTCCTTCCCTTTGAGCCATCCTCACATACGCATATTGGATAAGTCATTCTTTCATTGTTGTTTCCTTCTTGTCTACATGATAGATCTCGCGAACGGAGGAGCGACATTGGATATTGGCTCTATGGACCTTCACATTGAGGAGCGCTCAGACTTATTGGAGGCACCTTCGAACCTCCACTCATGACACGACATCGAGCATTGGTACACCAACACCTCCATATTTGTTGATTGTGCTCACACATGTCATGTTCGATGGACATATCATACACATGACAAAATGGCATCTTATGCATGGATTGACTCACATTATGATTTCTTTGTTGCATCTTGTATTCCCATGTCATCCATGATATATGAGCTTGTGCATTTCCTTAGCAAATTTGTTGTGATCTTTCGTGATGACATATTCATACATCATGATCATGTTGCCAAACATCAATTGCATGATAACTTATTCATATTGAGTATCCATTGCCATATTCATGCTATTGATAAATCGTCTCACTATGACATCATTTTGCACCATGGTTGCATTGATAATATTCACAACACATTTGTGTGCACAATGAATGCTTTTGCTCCCATGAACGCTTTGCATATCATTCTATATCATCATGATAAGCTTCGTGCACTTTGTCACGAACAATCTTGCCACACGGACTCATTCTTACATGATGGACACATTGTGTGCGCTAACCATTGTATTTCCGAGTGTCGTTTGTGTTTGCTCTTTTTACATGTACACCACTCCGGCGACACCTTGGAGTACTTGGATTGCGCAATGTCTTCAACTCCGTACAACTACAAGTCCGTCCACAACAACCGTTTAAATGGTGATGAGGATCATGATCCGAGGTCGGATCTTTCCCAAAGGGGGGGGGGAGATGATGCGGAGCATCCTATGATCGTCCCCATGTGCACTACGACTACTCCCCATGTCCCAAGAGGACATACGATGAGACCTCAACTATACACTATTGGACACAAGGTGAACTCGCTCCTCTTCAGACCATCACTTTCCACATGTGAGGCATAACTAGTACCTCAAACATATGTGATGTGCATGACCAGGAACCAAGAGGGAGACCATGGACAAGACGACGAGTACACCAAGCGCGAGGAGCAAGAGAAGGAGCTGCTCGGAAGCTTCAGCCACCGGACGACCGAATGACGCCGGACGTCCGACGGCTGGACACTCATCCAGCAAGAAGGGCCAGCCAACGGAAGCCACATCGGCCGGACGACCGATAAGTACCGGACGTCCGACACACTCTAGCGACCGAACGTCCGACCGTCTACGGAAATCCGGCGCCACCTCAACCAAGCCAAAATGTCAGACGTCCGACAAGTAACGGACGACCAGACCCTCGCGAGCCACTGGACCTCCTGTACCTTTCGGACGACGGATGCCTGTCTACGCACAGTGTATCGGGCCAAGCCCATGTATCCCTTCGCCCTCACTTACCCCTTTGTGGCCTTAGACTATCTATACTCCTCTACCTCCACCTAGTTAAGGTTAGCGTTGTGATAGCTCATTTGTGAGATAGAGCCTCGCTCATCCATACAGATCTACTCCATGAGAGAGACCGCGACCTCTACGGAGAAGATCCACCTTGGATTCAAGACCCCTCACGGGAAGATCCCCTCGTGGATTCAAGACCTCCTCACGGAGATGAACCGGTTACCTCTTGTATCGTCCTTTGTTGACTTTGGATCGTGTATCTCTCTTTGTGTTTCGAGGATCTAGCACATGTGTGATAATTTTTATTGGTTTGAGTGATTCTCTCATGTTTCCCCTCATGTTTCCCCTTGTGTTCTTCGTGTTCTTCGCGGGATCCGCTCCTTTCGTGAAAGATCAGCCATCTAGGGTTCCACCCTATATCATGTTCATTTTGTGCAAGTCGGAAGTGTGCTGCTTGATTTCATCAATACTAGTTTTAACGGCTATATTTGGTTCCAGGTATGCCTCGTATAGTTAACACATGCCCTTTATTTCAGTTTTACACATTTATCCAGTGTGACGTTTAAGCACGACCTACGTTCTATTCATTTTCAACAATACCAATTTGAATTGCAATATTTGATGGTTGTTAAGCGTGTTGTAGGTAACATTCCCTTCCATTTTATATCTGCTTTACCAGCATGCTGAAACCAACACATTCAAGCTATCATTTGGAGATGATGTTGTTTGCCTTTGCTATATTTGTTTGATGTTAAGGTTGTAGTACTTATCATGTTGTTCCACTACTTATGCAGGACAACAACGAGAGTGGCCAGAATTTTCCGCCGAGGTTAGTTTCATCCCTCGGCTTGTACACCCCCCATCGTTCCATAATGTAGTGCATATAGATCTAGGCCTAGACACTTGTTAGCTTCTAATATTCACTTGCTGCTTGTAGGTACATATGCCCTTTGCATAGATCCACGCATCAAAACTTTTTGCGTATGGGGCAATGATGTATTCATGAACAAGTATCAAGTGAGGAAATTGATAAGGATATCAGAAAAAAGATAAGAACGGTGGAAAGCAAATTATTAGTTTATGCTCTATCCAACACAATAGTGAGCTGTAGGGTGGCAACTACAAAATCAGCAGCCTTCTCTTATTACTGCTCATAATGAGTTGTTAGACAACAATGTCTGAATCTTTTTCATTCGCAGTCGTTCCCAAAGCAGTTTACTCAAGATTACCTCGCAAAGTACATGATTGGTGGGCATGCAATGAAGGTTAAAGTATTTCATCTAGACTACAATGAGCATCGAGAAGTCCTAGTGAAGACAATGAAGGATGGATCGGCAACCATCACAAGGGTTTGGCCTAGATTCGTGCGTGCATTACGCATGGAGGAGGGCACAATATGGGCATTCCACTTCACCTTATCTAGCAACCAGAATGTCTTTCGCCTCTCTCTTTACAGTCTTCCATACAACTGTGCTTTATCATTCTTTACTTGGTGCTTCTTTAGTTCTTCAGTATATGTACTTGTGCATCGAATTATGCATTCGTGGATGAACCTATATTTGTAATAACATGGTTTGATATGAAATAAGAGATTGCCTACTTTCAAATTCAAAATCTTTGATTTTTAAATGTAGGGATTAAATTAGGGATTACACTGCACATGATTTGCGAAAGCCAAACGTCTACGATAGACATGGAGATCAGACACGTTTCTCGGATCCACTACGTGTGCGATCAATCTCTACTGCACATAGGCTTGGCCGAGAAAAAATCTGTGCGATTAACAACAGCATCACACACAGTTCCTTATTATTAAATGTTTGTGAAAGTCACCTTATCACACACCCTTCGCAATTATGGACTGTTTATAATGGTGTGCGCATCGCAAACATTTGGTCATAGAAGAACGTGTGCGATAGGTCTTCATCTGATGCGGGTACGACAGATGAATAGTGTGGGATGTGTTCAAGCTTCGCATAAAGTTTTATAGGGATAGCTGTATGCGCTCTTACATCGAATCACATACAGTTGAGGAAAAGTAAATGTGTGTGATTGTCTGCTTATCGTACACGTTCTATAATCATGCACTGTTTGTGATGGGTCGCGCATCGTAAACATACCACCACAAAATACCGACTGTGATGGCAATGCAAGCACAAACGAGTTGCAAGGACGAAGCATTTGGGATATTCGAGATATCATAAGTAGTTTTATAGGGACAACTATATGCACCATGGCTCCCTAACGCCGACGGTTTTTGGGTCATGTGGGTAGGACCCACCCTCCCCCCTATCGCACACACTCACTTGGGGATGGTTCAAAATTCCATCGTGGAAAGGGGTTAAAATTCATTTGTATAGCACCTCACTATACCAGTGCTTGGAGCATTCTGCTATGGTTCTATGCCTTTTGGGCTCAAGAGTGCCCAGGCGACTTATCAGCATTGTGTTCAGAATTTCTTTCATGGGCAGATTGGATGCAATGTTCATGCTTATGTGGACGACATTGTTATTAATTCAAGGAAGAAGGTAACTTTGCTTGATGACTTGAAGGAAACCTTTGACAATCTTCCGGTATACAAAATGATGCTTAACCTGGCCAAATGTGTTTTTGGTGTCCCGGCAGGAAAATTGCTAGGGTTTCTGGTTTCAGATAGAGGCATCAAAGCTATCCCAGAGAAGATCGAAGCCATCGCCTCCTATCTAAGCTGACATGTATCAATGACATTCAGCGCATGGCGGGTCATATTGAGGCTTTGAGCCTGTTCATAAGCCGCATGGGTGCGAAGGCGATTCCCTATACCAGATGATGAAAAAGACTGATAATTTTGTCTTGAGTGATGCTGCTAATGAGGCTTTTGAGGCACTTAAGAAGCATTTGGCTGAGCCACCCATCTTGGCTGCTCTGATAGACCAAGAGCCTTTGCTCTTGTACGTGGCGGATAATAATAAAGCTGTAAGCGTGGCAATTGTTGTGGAGCGCAAGGAGGCAGGGAAGGAAATCGAGTCCAGCGGCTGGCCTATTATGTCAGCGAGGTCTTGACGGAGTCCAAGCACTGGTAAACACATTGGAAGAAATTGGTGTTTGGGGTGTTCATGGTCAGCCGCAAGTTAAAGCATTACTTTCTGGGGCATCCAATCACTATGGTCAGTTCAGCTCCTCTAGGGGATATCATCCAAAACAGAGAAGCCATAGGCTGGGTTGCTAAGTGGGCAATTGAGCTTGGGCCACATCATCTAAAATATTTGCCCAGGACTACCATCAAATCTCAGGCGTTCATAGATTGTATCAATGATTGGACAGAGCTACAAAGACCTAAGGAGAAGCCAGATAATACATACTAGACGATACACTTCGATGGGCCCAGGAAATTGGAAGGCTCGGGGGCTGGAGTTATAATATCTTCCCCACAAGGTGACAAATTTTCTTATGTCTTGAGGCTTATGTTTCCCTATACTAACAATGTAGCTAAGTATGAGGCTTTACTACGTGGGCTCCGTGTGGCCAAAGAGATGAACTTGAGCGGGTTAGATGCCTTGGCGACTCAGATCTCGTTGCACAGCAAGTTTGGGGGACTTGGGATTCTAAGGACTCGCTCATGGCGGCTTATCGTCAAGTAGTGACTAATATTGTAGGTCACTTCAAAGACTATCAAGTGGACCACATAGACATGTGCCACAATGAGGCGACTGATGCTTTGACTCGACTGGGGTCTTAGCATAAGTCGGTTCCCACCAATGTGCTACATAATCCTTCGGCCAAATTGCCTTCAAAGAAAGATCTTGCTATCCCTAACTCGGAAGGACGGTTGGTGGCGGCTCTACGTGCGGTTACAGATTGGACGATGCCTTATCTGGCTTATTTGACTCGGGCAGAGCTTCCAGAAGATGAAATTTTGGCTCGACAGTTCATTCAGTGGTCTAAGTCCATGATGATTGTCAATGGCGAGTACACAGATGCAGTGTGACTAGCGGGTTCCAACGTTGTAATTCCCCCAAAGAAGGTCGTGAAATTCTGCATGAAATTCATGTGGGAGACTATGGTCATCATGTCTGGTCAAGATCTTTGGTGGCAAAGCATTCAGACACGGTTTTTACTGGTTAACTGCTCGTGTTGATGCAGAGGACATTGTGTGCAAGTGTGATGATTGCTAGAAGTTTGCACGACAAGCTCATGTGCTGGCTCGAGAATTGCGGATGATCCCAATAACTTGGCCATTTGCGGTCTGGCGGCTTGATATGGTCAAGCCCTTTAAGAGGTCTAAGGACAAAAAGACTCACCTATTGGTTGTAGTTGATAAATTTACCAAGTGGGTTGAAGCATAGCTAGTCAATAATTGTGCGGCAGGAACTGTAATAAAGTTTGTGAAAAAACTGATCTTCCTCTTTGGTTATCCTTATAGTATTATCACTGATAATGGGACAAAACTGTCTAAAGGTGCTATGAAGGAGGTCTATCAGAGGGAACATATCCAGCTTGATGTTTCATCAGTGGCTCATCCATAGTCCAATGGCTAGGCTGAACGTGCTAATCAAGAGATATTACGAGGGATCAAGCCTCGGGTTATGGTTGTTGGGGAACGTAGTAATTTCAAAAAAATTCCTACGCACACGCAAGATCATGGTGATGCATAGCAACGAGAGGGGAGAGTATGATCTACGTACCCTTGTAGATCGCACGCGGAAGCGTTATATCAACGCGGTTGATGTAGTCGTACGTCTTCACGTCCGACCGATCCAAGTACCGAAAGCACGGCACCTCCGAGTTCTGCACACGTTCGGCTCGGTGACGTCCTCGCCTTCTCGATCCAGCAAGAGGGGCGAAGTACTAGATGAGTTCCGGCAGCACAACGGCGTGGTGACGGTGTTGGTGAAGAACAATTTCCGCAGGGCTTCGCCTAAGCACTACGAAAATTATGACAGAGGATAAACTAGAGGAGACGGGGTTGCCGGCACACGGCTTGGTGTTTCTTGATCTGTCCTTTGTGCTAGCCCTGCCCCTCTATTTATATGTTGAGCCCTGGGGTCGAAACTTGGAGTAAAAGTCTCCACAAAGTCGGTTTCACCCGAAAGGCAAGAGTCCTTCTCGGACTCCAGGGCCAGACGCCAGGGTTCCTGGCGTCTGGACCCAGACGCCAGGGACCCTGGCGTCTGGCCCCTGGACTCTGCAAAACTTCCTTTTGCTCTTTCCAAAAACCTTGTGGGCTTTCCCCTTTGGCCCAAATAACGTGTTCTCGTACCCAAACATTTCGGGAAACATCCGGAACCCCTTCCGGTGATTTCCGGAACCCTTCCGGTGACCAAACACTATTATCACATATATCAAACTTTATCTCCGGACCATTCCGGAGTTCCTCGTCATGTCCGTGATCTCATCCCGAACTCCGAACAACATTCGGTCACCAACATACATAACTCACATAGTACTATATCGTCAACGAACATTAAGCGTGCGGACCCTACGGGTTCGAGAACTATGTAGACATGACCGAGACACGTCTCCGGTCAATAACCAATAGCGGGACCTGGATGCCCATATTGGGTCCTACATATTCTACGAAGATCTTTATCGGTCAGACCGCATAACAACATACGTTGTTCCCTTTGTCATCGGTATGTTACTTGCCTGAGATTCGATCGTCGGTATCCAATACCTAGTTCAATCTCGTTACCGGCAAGTCTCTTTACTCGTTCTGTAATACATCATCTCGCAACTAACATATTAGTTATAATGCTTGCAAGGCTTATGTGATGTGCATTACCGAGAGGGCCCAGAGATACCTCTCCGACAATCGGAGTGACAAATCATAATCTCAAAATACGCCAACCCAACATCTACCTTTGGAGACACCTGTAATGCTCCTTTATAATCACCCAGTTACGTTGTGACGTTTGGTAGCACCCAAAGTGTTCCTCCGGCAAACGGGAGTTGCATAATCTCATAGTCATAGGAACATGTATAAGTCATGAAGAAAGCAATAGCAACATACTAAACGATCGGGTGCTAAGCTAATGGAATGGGTCATGTCAATCAGATCATTCAACTAATGATGTGATCCCGTTAATCAAATAACAACTCCTTTGTCTATGGTTAGGAAACATAACCATCTTTGATTAACGAGCTAGTCAAGTAGAGTCATACTAGTGACACTCTGTTTGTCTATGTATTCACACATGTATTATGTTTCCGGTTAATACAATTCTAGCATGAATAATAAACATTTATCATGAAATAAGGAAATAAATAATAACTTTATTATTGCCTCTAGGGCATATTTCCTTCAGTCTCCCACTTGCACTAGAGTCAATAATCTAGATTACACAGTAATGATTCTTACACCCATGGAGTCTTGGTGCTGATCATGTTTTGCTCGTGGAAGAGGCTTAGTCAACGGGTCTGCAACATTCAGATCCGTATGTATCTTGCAAATCTCTATGTCTCCCACCTGGACTAGATCCCGGATGGAATTGAAGCGTCTCTTGATGTGCTTGGTTCTCTTGTGAAATCTGGATTCCTTTGCCAAGGCAATTGCACCAGTATTGTCACAAAAGATTTTCATTGGACCCGATGCACTAGGTATGACACCTAGATCGGATATGAACTCCTTCATCCAGACTCCTTCATTTGCTGCTTCCGAAGCAGCTATGTACTCCGCTTCACATGTAGATCCTGCTACGACGCTTTGTTTAGAACTGCACCAACTGACAGCTCCACCGTTTAATGTAAACACGTGTCCGGTTTGCGATTTAGAATCGTCCGGATCAGTGTCAAAGCTTGCATCAACGTAACCGTTTACGATGAGCTCTTTGTCACCTCCATATACGCGAAACATATCCTTAGTCCTTTTCAGGTATTTCAGGATGTTCTTGACCGCTGTCCAGTGATCCACTCCTGGATTACTTTGGTACCTCCCTGCTAAACTTATAGCAAGGCACACATCAGGTCTGGTACACAGCATTGCATACATGATAGAGCCTATGGCTGAAGCATAGGGAACATCTTTCATTTTCTCTCTATCTTCTGCAGTGGTCGGGCTTTGAGTCTTACTCAATTTCACACCTTGTAACACAGGCAAGAACCCTTTCTTTGCTTGATCCATTTTGAACTTTTTCAAAACTTTGTCAAGGTATGTGCTTTGTGAAAGTCCAATTAGGCGTCTTGATCTATCTCTATAGATCTTAATGCCTAATATGTAAGCAGCTTCACCGAGGTCTTTCATTGAAAAACTCTTATTCAAGTATCCCTTTATGCTATCCATAAATTCTATATCATTTCCAATCAGTAATATGTCATCCACATATAATATCAGAAATGCTACAGAGCTCCCACTCACTTTCTTGTAAATACAGGCTTCTCCGAAAGTCTGTATAAAACCAAATGCTTTGATCACACTATCAAAATGTTTATTCCAACTTGCACCAGTCCATAAATGGATCGCTGGAGCTTGCACACTTTGTTAGCTCCCTTTGGATCGACAAAACCTTTCGGTTGCATCATATACAACTCTTCTTCCAGAAATCCATTCAGGAATGCAGTTTTGACATCCATCTGCCAAATTTCATAATCATAAAATGCGGCAATTGCTAACATGATTCGGACAGACTTAAGCATCGCTACGGGTGAGAAGGTCACATCGTAGTCAACCCCTTGAACTTGTCGAAAACCTTTTGCGACAAGTCGAGCTTTGTAGACAGTAATATTACCATCAGCGTCAGTCTTCTTCTTGAAGATCCATTTATTCTCAATTGCTTGCCGATCAGCGGGCAAGTCAACCAAAGTCCATACTTTGTTCTCATACATGGATCCCATCTCAGATTTCATGGCTTCAAGCCATTTTGCGGAATCTGGGCTCACCATCGCTTCTTCATAGTTCGTAGGTTCATCATGATCTAGTAGCATGACTTCCAGAACAGGACTACCGTACCACTCTGGTGCGGATCTTACTCTGGTTGATCTACGAGGTTCAATAGTATCTTGATCTAAAGTTTCATGATCATCATCATTAGCTTCCTCACTAACTGGTGTAGGTGTCACTGAGACAGTTTTCTATGATGTACTACTTTCCAATAAGGGAGCAGGTACAGTTACCTCGTCAAGTTCTACTTTCCTCCCACTCACTTCTTTCGAGAGAAACTCCTTCTCTAGAAAGGATCCATTCTTAGCAACGAATGTCTTGCCTTCGGATCTGTGATAGAAGGTGTACCCAACAGTCTCCTTTGGGTATCCTATGAAGACACATTTCTCCGATTTGGGTTCGAGCTTATCAGGTTGAAGCTTTTTCACATAAGCATCGCAGCCCCAAACTTTAAGAAACGACAACTTTGGTTTCTTGCCAAACCATAGTTCATAAGGCGTCGTCTCAACGGATTTTGATGGTGCCCTATTTAACGTGAATGCAGCCGTCTCTAGAGCATAACCCCAAAACGATAGTGGTAAATCTTTAAGAGACATCATAGATCGCACCATATCTAATAAAGTACGATTACGATGTTCGGACACACCATTACGCTGTGGTGTTCCGGGTGGCGTGAGTTGCGAAACTATTCCACAATTTTTCAAATGTATACCAAACTCGTAACTCAAATATTCTCCTCCACGACCAGATCGTAGAAACTTTATTTTCTTGTTACGATGATTTTCAACTTCACTCTGAAATTCTTTGAACTTTTCAAATGTTTCAGACTTATGTTTCATTAAGTAGATATACCCATATCTGCTTAAGTCATCTGTGAAGGTGAGAAAATAACGATATCCGCCACGAGCCTCAATATTCATCGGACCACATACATCTGTATGTATGATTTCCAACAAATCTGTTGCTCTCTCCATAGTACCGGAGAACGGTGTTTTAGTCATCTTGCCCATGAGGCACGGTTCGCAAGTACCAAGTGATTCATAATCAAGAGGTTGCAAAAGCCCATCAGTATGGAATTTCTTCATGCGCTTTACACCGATATGACCTAAACGGCAGTGCCACAAATAAGTTGCACTATCATTATCAACTCTGCATCTTTTGGTTTCAACATTATGAATATGTGTATCACTACTATCGAGATTCATCAACAATAGACCACTCTTCAAAGGTGCATGACCATAAAAGATATTACTCGTATAAATAGAACAACCATTATTCTCTGATTTAAATGAATAGCTGTCTCGCATTAAACAAGATCCAGATATAATGTTCATGCTCAACGCTGGCATCAAATAACAATTATTTAGGTCTAATACTAATCCCGAAGGTAGATGTAGAGGTAGCGTGCCGACCGCGATCACATCGACTTTGGAACCATTTCCCACGCGCATGGTCACCTCATCCTTTGCCAGTGTTCGCTTAATCCGTAGTCCCTGTTTTGAGTTGCAAATATTAGCAACAGAACCAGTATCAAATACCCAGGTGCTACTGCGAGATCTAGTAAGGTACACATCAATAACATGTATATCACATATACCTTTGTTCACCTTGCCATCCTTCTTATCCGCCAAATACTTGGGGCTGTTCCGCTTCCAGTGACCAGTCTGCTTGCAGTAGAAGCACTCAGTTTCAGGCTTAGGTCCAGACTTGGGTTTCTTCTCTTGAGCAGCAACTTGCTTGCTGTTCTTCTTGAAGTTCCCCTTCTTCTTCTTTCCTTTGCCCTTCTTGAAACTAGTGGTCTTGTTGACCATCAACACTTGATGCTCCTTCTTGATTTCTACCTCCGCAGCTTTCAGCATTGCGAAGAGCTCGGGAATAGTCTTATTCATCCCTTGCATATTATAGTTCATCACGAAGCTCTTGTAGCTTGGTGGCAGTGATTGGAGAATTCTGTCAATGACGCAATCATCTGGAAGATTAACTCCCAATTGAATCAAGTGATTATTATACCCAGACATTTTGAGTATATGCTCACTGACAGAACTGTTCCCCTCCATCTTGCAGCTATAGAACTTATTGGAGACTTCATATCTCTCAATCCGGGCATTTGCTTGAAATATTAACTTCAACTCCTGGAACATCTCATATGCTCCATGACGTTCAAAACGTCGTTGAAGTCCCGATTCTAAGCCGTAAAGCATGGCACACTGAACTATCGAGTAGTCATCAGCTTTGCTCTGCCAGACGTTCATAACATCTGGTGTTGCTCCAGCAGCAGGCCTGGCACCCAGCGGTGCTTCCAGGACGTAATTCTTCTATGCAGCAATGAGGATAATCCTCAAGTTACGGACCCAGTCCGTGTAATTGCTACCATCATCTTTCAACTTTGCTTTCTCAAGGAACGCATTAAAATTCAACGGAACAACATCACGAGCCATCTATCTACAATCAACATAAACAAGCAAGATACTATCAGGGACTAAGTTCATGATAAATTTAAGTTCAATTAATCATATTACTTAAGAACTCCCACTTAGATAGACATCCCTCTAATCTTCTAAGTGATCACGTGATCCAAATCAACTAAACCATAACCGATCATAACGTGAGATGGAGTAGTTTTCAATGGTGAACATCGTTATGTTGATCATATCTACTATATGATTCACGCTCGACCTTTCGGTCTCCGTGTTCCGAGGCCATATCTGCATATGCTAGGCTCGTCAAGTTTAACCTGAGTATTCTGCGTGTGCAAAAACTGGCTTGCACCCGTTGTAGATGGACGTAGAGCTTATCACACCCGATCATCACGTGGTGTCTGGGCACGACGAACTTTGGCAACGGTGCATACTCAGGGAGAACACTTCTTGATAATTTAGTGAGAGATCATCTTATAATGCTACCGTCAATCAAAGCAAGATAAGATGCATAAAAGATAAACATCACATGCAATCAATATAAGTGATATGATATGGCCATCATCATCTTGTGCTTGTGATCTCCATCTCCGAAGCACCGTCGTGATCACCATCGTTACCGGCGCGACACCTTGATCTCCATCGTAGCATCGTTGTCGTCTCGCCAATCTTATGCTTCCACGACTATCGCTACCGCTTAGTGATAAAGTAAAGCATTACATCGCGATTGCATTACATACAATAAAGCGACAACCATATGGCTCCTGCCAGTTGCCGATAACTCGGTTAAAAAACATGATCATCTCATACAATAAAATTTAGCATCATGTCTTGACCATATCACATCACAACATGCCCTGCAAAAACAAGTTAGACGTCCTTTGTTGTTGCAAGTTTTACGTGGCTGCTACGGGCTTAAGCAAGAACCAATCTCACCTACGCATCAAAACCACAAAGATAGTTTGTCAATTTGACTCCGTTTTAACCTTCGCAAGGACCGGGCGTAGCCACACTCGGTTCAACTAAAGTTGGTGAGACAGTCGCCCGCAAGCCACCTATGTGCAAAGCACGTCGGGGGAACCGGTCTCGCGTAAGCGTACGCATAATGTTGGTCCGGGTCGTCTCGTCCAACAATACGGCCGAACCAAAGTATGACATGCTGGTAGGCAGTATGACTTATATCGCCCACAACTCACTTGTGTTCTACTCATGCAAATAACATCAAACCATAAAACCTAGGCTCGGATGCCACTGTTGGGGAACGTAGTAATTTCAAAAAAATTCCTACGCACACGCAAGATCATGGTGATGCATAGCAACGAAAGGGGAGAGTATGATCTATGTACCCTTGTAGATCGCACGCGGAAGCGTTATATCAACGCGGTTGATGTAGTCGTACGTCTTCACATCCGACCGATCCAAGTACCGAAAGCATGGCACCTCCGAGTTCTGCACACGTTCGGCTCGGTGACGTCCTCGCCTTCTCGATCCAGCAAGAGGGGCGAAGTAGTAGATGAGTTCCGGCAGCACAACGGTGTGGTGACGGTGTTGGTGAAGAACAATTTCCACAGGGCTTCGCCTAAGCACTACGAAAACTATGACAGAGGATAAACTAGAGGAGATGGGGTTGCCGGCACACGGCTTGGTGTTTCTTGATCTGTCCTTTGTGCTAGCCCTGCCCCTCTATTTATATGTTGAGCCCTGGGGTCGAAACTTGGAGTAAAAGTCTCCACAAAGTCGCTTTCACCCGAAAGGCAAGAGTCCTTCTCGGACTCCAGGGCCAGACGCCAGGGTTCCCGGCGTCTGGACCCAGACGCCAGGGACCCTGGCGTCTGGCCCCTGGACTCCGCAAAACTTCCTTTTGCGCTTTCCAAAAACCTTGTGGGCTTTCCCCTTTGGCCCAAATAACGTGTTCTCGTACCCAAACATTTCGGGAAACATCCGGAACCCCTTCCGGTGATTTCCGGAACCCTTCCGGTGACCAAACACTATTATCACATATATCAAACTTTATCTCCGGACCATTCCGGAGTTCCTCGTCATGTCCGTGATCTCATCCCGGACTCCGAACAACATTCGGTCACCAACATACATAACTCACATAGTACTATATCGTCAACGAACGTTAAGCGTGCGGACCCTACGGGTTCGAGAACTATGTAGACATGACCGAGACACGTCTCCGGTCAATAACCAATAGTGGGACCTGGATGCCCATATTGGCTCCTACATATTCTACGAAGATCTTTATCGGTCAGACCGCATAACAACATACGTTGTTCCCTTTGTCATCGGTATGTTACTTGCCCGAGATTCGATCGTCGGTATCCAATACCTAGTTCAATCTCGTTACCGGCAAGTCTCTTTACTCGTTCCGTAATACATCATCTCGCAACTAACATATTAGTTACAATGCTTGCAAGGCTTATGTGATGTGCATTACCGAGAGGGCCCAGAGATACCTCTCCGACAATCGGAGTGACAAATCCTAATCTCGAAATACGCCAACCCAACATCTACCTTTGGAGACACCTGTAATGCTCCTTTATAATCACCCAGTTACGTTGTGACGTTTGGTAGCACCCAAAGTGTTCCTCCGACAAACGGGAGTTGCATAATCTCATAGTCATAGGAACATGTATAAGTCATGAAGAAAGCAATAGCAACATACTAAACGATCGGGTGCTAAGCTAATGGAATGGGTCATGTCAATCAGATCATTCAACTAATGATGTGATCCCATTAATCAAAGAACAACTCCTTTGTCTATGGTTAGGAAACATAACCATCTTTGATTAACGAGCTAGTCAAGTAGAGGCATACTAGTGACACTCTGTTTGTCTATGTATTCACACATGTATTATGTTTCCGGTTAATACAATTCTGGCATGAATAATAAACATTTATCATGAAATAAGTAAATAAATAATAACTTTATTATTGCCTCTAGGGCATATTTCCTTCAATGGTTCCCCAAGAGCGCACTCCAGGTTGTTGGGTTGAAGATCTTCCTGCAAATTTTGGAGCATAAGGACTACCCCCAACAGATCAACAGGCTACACGTTGTTCTTCATGGTTTATGGCACAGAGGCGGTTCTCCCAAGTGATATCCATCATGAATCGCCCCGAGTGATAGTTTACGTCAAAGCACACAATGAGATGGCTCGTCAAGATGCTTTGGATGCCTTGGAGAAAGAACGTGATCTTGCGGCGGCTCGACCTGCAATTTACTAGTAAGACCCGTGTCGCTATCATAGCTGTAAGGTTCAAAGCCGCACTGTCCAGGAGGGCGACTTAACGCTCCGTTTGATTCAAGATCTGCAGTCATACAGAAGCTTTCACCTCCTTGGGAAGGGCCCTTTGTGGTTAGCAAGAACCTCAACAATGGGTCATATTATCTCATCGACATACGTGAGCACAATAAGTCACGTACCTCTGAGGAAGAGACCAACATGCCCTGGAACATTGCTCATCTTCGGCCTTACTATACCTAAGCCACTAGCTTCAATCATTGTATATAACTTTATCATGTATATACCTTTTTATGATCAAGTATAATAAAGTCGGTATCCCGAAACTTGGGACCTCTATCGTTTCATCTCATATATTGTGCATGAGTCTTTTATTTTTTTTATCATATATTGGGACCCCCTGGTAGTAGAGGTCGTTGCCGCTGGATGAACATGACCCCGATCGAGGCGGCCGCCATACACATTCGAGCCGGTGGGGTGGATGAACAGGACCCTGTGGAGGGTTGGTTGATTAGTAGCCGGCAGAGGGCTGGTTGAACAGGACCCTGTGGAGGGCTGGTTGAATAGTAGTCGGTGGAGGCTAGATGAACATGACCCTTTGGTGAATAGTAGCTGGTGGAGGCTGGAGGAAGTCGACGATGGATGAACAATAGCAGGTGGAGGCTGGAGGAAGTCGACGGTGGATGAATAGTAGCCCGTGGAGGCTGGAGCAAGGGAGTAGATGGTGGATGAATAGGACCTCGTGGAGTCCCGTTTTGTGGTACGCCACACCCCTCCTGATGAACAGGACCCCATTTCGACCATAGGCGCTCCAACACATGTCTGTTTCCTCCGTTTTTCGGTATGCCACACCCCTCCGAATCAACATGACCCCGATTTGACCGTAGGCACTCGAACAGAAGGCCGTTTCCTCCATACTACGGGATGCCAAACCCCGTTTCGGCTTTTCTGTCCAAGCCGGTTGGCTCCCGATGAACACGACGTAGTTTCTCCATTCCGAACCAGTCGTTTGGCTTCCAATGAACAGGACACCGTTCCTGCCATCCGTTGCCTCTCCATGTACACATGCCCTGGTTGTACGTATGCACGAGTAGCTAGGCGTTCGAGACCCCGCCCGTATGTACGTATCTGGCCGTATATTTTGGCATGTGGTTGTACGTACAAATACACTATTTAGAAGGGACTGCCTGAACTGCTAGTCAGGAGCTCTACTACTACACGTGCCACTGCTTGCTCGGCCAAGGTTCATCGTTATAGAGAGACCGATCGACCAGTATGCGAGCAGACAGAAAACACTATGTACGCTTCGACCGGGTGGGTGGCAGCTGTCAGGGAGGATAAGGACGCACTTCCTTGCGTGCGAAGATATAGCTAGTGGGTCCATCTGTCATCCTCACTGCGTAGAGTCCTCTTCCGATGGCTGTCGTTCGTTGACCACGTTGACCACGCCACGCAGATAGCACCCAGGTGATGGACGATGACGAGGCCTAGTGTCACAGCCCTAGATCAGTCTTTGTTTCTCTTTGCTTGACTATCATGTCATTATGTCTAAATTCAAATGAATTTGAATTGGGGATGTTCAAACCCTAGGATCAAATGGAATTCAAATAGGTTCAACCAAAAATATTTTCAATGAACCCAAAATGCCCCTAAAAATGTTCATTATTTATGGAAAAAGGTGAAAACCTTAAGCAGAGATGATTCACATTTTTCTATGGCATTTATGGTCTCTGATTTAATCCAATAAGTATTTGCATTGGAGTTACAAATTCCTATAATTATATTTTTATCTCCAATAATTCTGAAACATTTTGTGGGTCCGTGGAATAACCCATTTAGCTCCCACTATAATTTTCAGAAGCAGAAAATTTGATTTGGTTTGAAAGGTAAATTCAAAACAGATTGAAATATTAGTAAACAGAATAAAAGAGAAAACAGAGAGAAGAGAGAGTTTTTACCTGGCTTACCTGTAGCCCACCTGACCTGGCACTACTGGCCCAGCCCACCAGGCCCCCACCATCTTCAACCTCCTGCCAGTGGGTAGGAGGGCGCGTGCCCGCCGTTCGCGCAGACGCGTGTGCCACCTCCTGCTTGGTTGGCCTCCACTACCCCTTTGGATGACGCCACGCGCCACCCCGGTCCCTCTCACCCGCCGCTCGTCCTGGTCCCCTCCTCTAGCCCCCTCTTTCTTGTAGTTGAGCGCCGCTCGAGCATAGCCGTCGCCGCCACTCGTTGTTGTCGTAGCCACTGCGTCCCCCTCGCCTCTCCGACGTACACACGAGCCCCTCCATCGAGCAACTCGTCTCCAATCAGAAGGAAACAACCTCGGACGCCCTACATCACCGTCATCGAGCCGTCTCCTTCATGCACGGCTGCCAGACACCGCTCGTTGATTCACCAAGTCCGATGCCTCCCCGAGCCCACTGATCTGCGCATCGACCCCCAGTGAGCTCCGTCGTCTTTTCCCCTACTCCCCTGGTCGCGCTCGTTCGCTAACTGACCTCGCCGTCCTACCCGCAAGATCCGGTCGCCGTGTTTGTCGTCGTCATCGTTACGGTGGAGCAACGTCATGTTTGAGCACGTGGTCGAGCTCCTACTGCCCCGTAGCTACCATTTGTGCTCTTCGTTCGCATGAACGTGAGCTATAGCCCCGTGCCCGCGCTATCCCGTGCTCCGGCCACCGCCAATCCTCGACGCCGTCGACTGCTCTGGCATCCCCACGGCCTGATAAGACCACCATCTAAAGCGCCTCATCGTGCTGGTTCCGTAGAGCCCAAGAGCGTGAGCTCTCGTGGCCAGAATGGTCCGCTAAGAAGCATAAGACCTAAAACGAGGACATAGAATCGAAAGAATGATAGCAAGTTCTTTGAAAGTGGGAAGAAAGCCAAGGATACGGTGATGTGTAGGGTCTTTAAAATCAATTAGGAAAGCATGAGCTGAGAAGGAACACGACTATCCGCGCCTTGACAAGTGGATCTACCAAGAATAGCTTGCTTTTAGGGGTTGCTCAACTCTCGGCTATTTTCACCATCTAAATGATTGCATCTTCCCGGCGAGCGTCGCCGTGCTGTGCTTAGCGCCGGCGTTTAGCCATCGACGTGGGCATCATTAGTGGCTAATGACCCACCAATTAACCCCTCAAGTGACACCGACAGCTGTGCCCCACGCCTAACTAACTCCGGGTTTATTTTCTGTTTATATTAGTTTATAACCCAGTAGGACCCATGCGTCAGAGTTGACTATGATGACGTGTTCATTGACTCGACCCCACGTGTATGTGACCCTAGGCAGCACCAAGTCACTTACTAGTTGGTCCAACTGGTCAGGTTTGACCTGGACCAGCCCTGTTGACTGGCTGACGTCACTGTGACGCAGTGATGACATCATAAATATTTTCTGGATTTTAAATAAATCTAAATGATTTATTTTATTTCTAGAAAATGTCCTATACTTCCAAAAATCATAGAAATTCAACCGTAACTCCAAATGAAATAATTTATATATGAAAAATTATCAGAAAAATGCAATCTATCCATCTGTACCATTTTCATGCATGTTGGAACAACTTAGAGTTGCTGAGTAGGGAAAATCAAATGTTGGCATTTAAATTATCGCATATGGAGTTTGAATTTGAACCTTTAGTTCAAACCAACTTCATTTAAACTGTTGCTAGCTACATTAGCTCAAATCACAGCATATTGCCATGTCACATTCATGCATCATATTGTTCTGTGCTATCATACCTAACTCTGGAGGCAGACAGAGTGCATTAAATGCGCCGCTTAGCATCACATCACAGCGTGCCCGGCAAACCTTGTCGGGCTGTTTTGCCACCTTCTTACCTGCTTGCTTGACATGTCTCAGGACGAGTGTCATTTGGAGGTGTTTTCCATAGGAGGTGCCTGCCATGTGGCAAGAAGCAGCCACTTAGTCACTTAGGGGCACACTGCATTGATCGATGACTTGCGTCGCCATGAAGTGGAGCGGTGAAGCTTTGGCAGGGCAGTCCGCCCTTGCTGTGCCCGGCATGCCTGCCAGGGCGGTCCGATGGCTTCTCTTCGGGGCAACATCATCCTCGCCAAGCTCACCTTCCCGACAAGGGAGGTTTTTCCCTTAGCGATATCTTGTCTCTCTGGCTTGACTTGATCTTCTTGATCTGCACTTTGATTCTTCAAATAACTGATCTCTAGTGCTTGGTCCGATCTTGGGTGTTGCAATCTTGTCCTTAGGCTTGTGCACAGTCTGGCCATTAGACCCGAGGTTTGGTGCACCGACAGGAGCCATGGGGCCTAGCCCGAACGCGCTGCCAGGCGTCGTCGGGGTAGGCCCTAACCGGTGCACAGGCAAGAGCGTAGCGGTGGCCTACCCTTTGAGGTCTTCTTTGCTTCTTCATTAACCTAAGCCTAGGTCAGTTTCCGGTTCACCCGTGTGTCATGTAACACCAATTGTGGTGGGGCCAATTTTTTAATGGCCCGTGAATGACTTTAACGCACGGGCGAGTAACTGCCAATTCACTCTTCCCACCAAGCTCTTATCATTAGCCACGTATGCTACATGCATTGAGTGGGTAGGTAACGGAGGCGCGTGGTGCGGAAGAGCATCAAGACAGGGGCCTGGTCTTCTTGGATTGGTGGAGGAGGATGGCGGTTACCCACCGAGGGATCAGCCCTCAGCCCTAGTCTGCCTATAAAAGGAGGGTGGGGAGGAGTGGGAGTACCCATCCATACACCTCTCCTCCTCCATCCTCTGCTTTTCTTCTGGGTATGCCGAGAGGGAGAGCCCGGGGCCAGGCCTTGGACCCTAGCTTGGTGTCGGCGATGTTGAATGCTTGTGCTGATGCTTGGGGTGTGAATCTGGTCTGGCCTCTCAGAAAATGTGGCAAGCGAGCTGGTTGCAGTGCAGGAGATATCATGCTTTCCCATTATGGTGGGATGCTTGTCTCCTCTTCTCGAGCCGGCTATCTAGTTGGGGGCTGAGGGAGTCCTGGATTAGGGGGTGTCCGGATGGCCGGACTATACCTTCAGCCGGACTCCTGGACTATCAAGATACAAGATTGAAGACTCCGTCCCGCATCCGGAAGAGATTTTCCTTGGCGTGGAAGGCAAGCTTGGTGATACGGATATGAAGATCTCCTACCATTATAACCGACTCTATGTAACCCTAACCCTATCCGGTGTCTATATAAACCGGAGGGTTTTAGTCCATAGGACAACAATCATACCATAGGCTAGCTTCTAGGATTTAGCCTCCTCGATCTCGTGGTAGATCTACTCTTGTACTACCCATATCATCAATATGAATCAAGCAGGACGTAGGGTTTTACCTCCATCGAGAGGGCCCGAACCTGGGTAAAATTTCATGTCCCTTGTCTCCTGTTACCATCCGGCCTAGACGCACAGTTCGAGACCCCCTACCCGAGATCCGCCGGTTTTGACACGGACATTGGTGCTTTCATTGAGAGTTCCTCTGTGTCCTCGCCGTCAGGCTCGATGGCTCCTACGATCATCGATAGCGATGTAGTCCAGGGTGAGACCTTCCTCCCCGGACAGATCTTCGTCTTCGGCGGCTTCGCACTGCGGGCCAATTCGCTCGGCCGTCCGGAGCAGATCGCAAGCTACGCCCCTGGCCGTCAAGTCAGATTTGGAAGTTTAAACTACACGGCTGACATCCGCGGGGACTTGATCTTCGACGGATTCGAGCCACTGCCGAGCGCGCCGCACTGTCACGACGAGCATGATCTAGCTCTGCCACCGAACAGTGCCCTGGAGGCCGCACCCGCATCGGCTCCGACCCTTAATTCGGAGCCAACTGCACCGATCGAGGATGGGCGGTTGGACGTCACCTCGGGGGCTGCGACCCCAACGATGATTGAGCCAGACACCAGCCCCGTACTCTGCGAGACTCCTGACTCCAAGGATCCCGACTCCTCTCCGGACTCCGAACCCTCCGCGCCCCTGCCAATCGAATCCGATTAGGCGCCGATCATGGAGTTCACCGCCGCGGACATCTTTCAGCACTCGCCTTTCAGCGATATCCTGAAGTCACTGAAGTCTCTCTCTTTATCAGGAGAACCCTGGCCAGACTACGGTCAGCAAGGTTAGGGTACGGACGATGAAGAAATTCAAAACCCACCCACCACCCACTTTGTAGCCCCTGTCGACGACTTAACCGACATGCCCGACTTCGACTCCGAAGATATCGACGGTATGGACGCTGATGAAGGAGATGATGAAGAACCAGCGCTTATTGGGCCCTGGAATGCCACCTCGTCATATGACGTATACATGGTGGACGCACCAAAAGATGACGACGAGGAGCGGAAGGACGCACCGAAGGCTTGTTCCCTCGAAAAGCAGTCAAAGTGGCGAAGCAAGCGCCGCCCCAAATCCCGCCTTGACAGAAATAGAGATCACGCAGACCCAGCGCTGGAGCAGGGCGAACCGCTGCCGGACAACGGCAATCCGGATAATCAAACTTAACAAACAAATCCTATCAAGGATAATGGTCTGGACGACATAACGCCGGACAAACACCTGGAGCAACAGACTGCCCATAAAAGGCTTATTGCCACCGCGAGGAGCCTGAAAAAGCAGAAACAAAGGCTCAAGGCCGCGCAAGACACACTCCAATTCAGATGGAGTAAAATACTCAGCACTGCAGCAAGGTACGGCGACAATCGCCCTTCCAAAAGCTACCCAAAGTGGATGCTGCTACCCAAATTCGATGAGGAGGCCTCAGAACCCCCACAACCAAATATCAAAGCAGCCACCTAGTCGGATAGACGACCCCTCTACCAACACAGGGTGGCATACAACGCCGCTCACAATACAAGACGCGACCCATGCGAGGGCTCGCACCCAAAGGACGGCGCAACCAGATCCAGATATGGACCACGCAAGCGCGCCCCAGCATGCAATGCAACACAACAAACATCCGAACAACGCGGTACACCCAGCTACAGGGGTGCTGCACACCCCCTATGTTTCACCGATGAGGTGCTGGACCACGAATTTCCAGAAGGATTCAAGCCCGTAAACATAGAGGCATACGATGGAACAACAGACCCTGGGGTCTGGATTGAGGACTACATCCTTCATATCCATATGGCTCGAGGAGACGATCTCCAGGCCATCAAGTACCTACCCCTCAAGCTCAAAGGGCCAGCTCGTCATTGGCTCAAAGGCCTCCCCGAAAGCTCCATTGGAAGTTGGGAAGAGCTCGAAGACGCTTTTCGGGCAAATTTTCAAGGGACATATGTCCGACCTCCGGATGCGGACGATTTGAGTCATATAACTCAACAGCCCGGAGAGTCAGCCCGAAAGCTTTGGAACAGGTTTCTTACTAAAAAGAACCAGATTGTCGACTGTCTGGACGCCGATGCCTTAGCAGCTTTCAAGCATAGCGTCCATGACGAATGGCTCGCCAGACACCTCGGCCAAAATAAGCCAAGAACGATGGCCGCATTAACAAACCTCATGACCCGCTTTTGCGCGGGGGTGGACAGCTGGCTAGCCAGATGCACCACCAGCGACCCCAGTACATCTGAAGTTAGAGATGGAAATGGGAAATCACGGCGCAACAGCAATAACAAACGCCGGAATAAAGAAGACAGCACGAAGGGCATGGCAATAAATGTCGGATTCAAAAGCTCTCGACCAGGTCAAAAGCCGCCTAAAGGCACGAGGGACGAACTGTCCAGCCTCAACAAAATTCTGGAACAAGTATGTTAGATCCATAGTACCCCTGGTAAACCTGCTAATCATACCCACAGAGAATGTTGGGTCTTCAAGCAGTCCGGCAAGCTCAATGCCGTACATAAGGGGGAGGATACACAAAGTGAAGACGAGGACGAGCCTCCCAAGCAAGACACGGCAGAACAAAAGAAATTTCCACCAGAAGTCAAAACAGTAAACGTGTTACACATAATCAAGGGAAAAAACAATACGGCACTCCCAGGAAAGTATACCCAAGTGCCTATCACTACGAAGTCCTGCCACTGGTCATCTCAACCGATCACTTTCAACCATCGCGATTACTCAGCAAGTATCCGACACGTAGGATGGGCTGCCTTGGTATTAGACCCAGTAATTGGCGGATATCACTTCACAAGGGTCTTGATGGACGGCGGCAGTAGCCTAAACCTAATATATCAGGATACAATCCGCAGGATGGGGTTAGACCCAACACAAATTCACCATAGCAATACTACCTTTAAAGGAGTAACACCAGGCCCAGGGGCTCGTTGTACGGGCTCCCTCTCACTACAAGTTATATTCGGCTCCCCCGATAACTTCCGTCGCGAGCCTTTAACTTTCCACATCGCTCCGTTTCAAAGTGGCTATCAAGCACTGCTCGGACGCGAAGCTTTCGCTTGCTTTAATGCCATACCGCACTACGCCTCCCTCACACTCAAGATGCCCGGTCCACGGGGCATCATTACAGTGCACGGAAATATCAAGCGATCTCTGCGCGCCGAAGAGAGTGAGGCTGCCTTGGCCGCCGCACACTAAAGGCGCCCGGACAAACGAAAGCATCTAATAGGTCGTCAAGACCTCAGATACAACTAATCAAGTCCGGCGCCGCTATTTATACGGAAATAAGTGGTCACACCCCTATTTGTCAATACAAGGGGCTCAACGCGCACAGACAAGTGGCAATTTCTTATGATCTTGAATTACACATGGTTTCTTTAAAAACTATCCTTTTTGCACGACAGCTTTTTCACTTAACTTCCTCTCTTTTACAGACGATCATCGTGCTACACCCGTCCAGGATACGGCACAACGGAGACACAGGCGCAGACGTGCAGCAGGGACCCGCTCCAGCGATTCTTTTTAGATTAAGACCCTGCGTAAACCTTTTTTATTGTCTCTTGTTGATACATATCCACCATTGAGAAGGATGCTGACGTCTTGGCATGTGGCCACGCCAGAACAATGCACGTACCTGGACACAAGGGGCTTCTTACAAAGGCCATTATTTAGGCCCGGTTTACACCACAAAGACCGAATACCTTAGGGAGTGTTCGGCGTCGCGAGTTTGTCCCTATATGCATCAGCTCTGAATCATTGTCTTTGGTCAAATGTTGGGTTTGCCCGGCTCCTGTGTTTTGGTGCCTTACATTCCGCTTTACCGGCTAAGGTAGCACTAGGAGAACTACTGTGATTGTGCCCTGGTTCATCCGAACGAGCAACTCAGTAGAGAAAGCCGAAAACTGACTGTCATGATATAGCGTGAGACTGGTCAACCACTCGATGACCTATGGGAATGTTAGAATTCCTTCGCCTTAACGAAGGACCGTTTTCCGGCCAGGCATGTACGCACCCCGGAACCGGGAGAGTGCGGAGCCACCAGGGGCTATCTAGTAGCCCCACTGTCAAACTCCTATGGCTAAGTGAAAGTGCTAAAGCATTATAGTCTGGTTGCCTCGCTCGCTCCGCTATCACCTCCTTAATAGGACCAAGACATTGGGTTAAGTGTGAACGTGTGTTTTTGCGAGCACCTCCGCATTATATGCGTGGGGGCTGAAGCCAACGACTGCGATCTTTCAGGTTATACACATGTATACATAAACGGCTGCCCAAGAGGCATCATATTACTTTCAGGCAAAAGTATAAAAATAGCCTTATAAAAATTTTATAAAAGCATTTCGCTTACAATGAGATTACATATCACTCAAACATAATATTTTAAGCACTGGGTCTCTATCAAGCGGGCACCCTCAAGAACTTCTTCAAAGTAGTGCTCAGCAGCCTTTCGATCTATAGCCGAATCCCGCACTGCAACATTGGTAGCATCCATCTCCGCCCAGTATGCCTTAACACGGGAAAAGGCCATCCGTGCGCCCTCTATGCACGCCGACCTCTTCATCGCATTAATGCGCGGCACCACGCCAAGGAACTGCTGCACCAAGCTGAAATAGTTGTTCGGTTTTGACCTTTCTGGCCATAACTGATCCACAACAGACCTCATGGAGAGTCCGGACAACCTATTTAGTTCGGCCCATTCGGCTAATTGGTCAGTCAATGAAAGTGGACACTCGGGAGAATGGAATTGTCTCCAAAACAGCTAGTCTACTCCACGGTCCGTCTGACCCTGGAAGTACTTGGCCGCATCGGCATCGCTCGCCGCCAAATCCATATACACATCCTCCGAACTCCACAGCCGATCCAGAGGGGCATACCGTAGATCTCCGAATTTCCTCCGCAACATAAAGGATTTCCCAGCTACAATACCCCCGGCTTCCCGCAGCTCCTCCTTCCTTGCCCTCATAGCAGAGCGGAGATCCTTTTTCATCGCAGCAACCTTTTGAAGGTCCGATGCCTTCGCCTGGTTTTCTTTTTCAAGAACCCGACAACGGTCGGCGGCGGCTTTTAATTCTATAGCCATCTTGGCCATCTTGTCTCGGCTCTCTTCATGCGCGGCCTTCTCGGCTTGCAACTCTTCAGACGCCTTCAAGGCAGCCGCATTACCCAACCTCGCTTGTTCCTTGGCTCGGGCAAGTTCTGCCCGCAAGGCTTCAACAGTGGCAGCTCCATCTGCAGTCACAACATATTAAAGATGCTTGCATCATACTGCTCTTCCTATTGTGGCGTTTACCAGATAATGACACTTACCCTGTGCCTCGTCAAGCCTTTTGTTAACAAGCTCGATGTCGGCATCTGCCGCATCCAACTGTCGTTCTAAATGGGCAAACGCGCTAGTCCGGCTAGCCACCGGAGCTTCCATCACCTGCACATAAAGGCAGTATGGTTATTTCCTAGGAATATGCTCCTCTGTTCGTCGTCGTTTTCGACGACAACCAGAGTCTCAGGGGCTACTATCTACACAGGGCACACCTAACATGTGCAGGGTTATCGTACATTCTTTTACGTACCTCAAAGCCTGTCAGTAGACTCATAAAAGCTTCATGCAATCCGCTTTCGGCGGACGATATTCTCTCCATCACCGTGTTCATCAGCACACGATGTTCATCTGAGATGGCCGCTCGCCCCACCAACTCCCTCAGAACATCCGATCGCACACTAGACGGTGCCGGACTCTTTTGTCTGCTCTCTTCGGGAGCCGGACATTGGGAGCTTCGGGGGTTAATGGGGTTATCTTCTGGCCTCACCGGGCTCGGAGAGGCCCTCCGCGACGACACTTCAGGGTCGCCCGCTTCTGGAGCGGAGGAGTCCGGAGGAGGTGTCTCGCTCTCCATCATCTCTGGAAGAAGATCCCCCGAAGATGAGCTCATTTGAGAGGGGCTAAGGCCCGAACTGCAAAATATATGCGGTGGTTATTTTCTCAGACGAAAAATGGCATATCTGTACTATTAAAGGTATTTCGGGTCACTTACGACTCGTGGGAGAATTGATCCCCCCGCGGACTTTGTGCGGCAACAGCGCCCCCCGAGGTAGGACCCTCCGTGGGAGACTTCTTCTCCCATTTGGAAGCTTCGGCTTCCGAATCCCCGGGCGCAGTACTTTTCCTCTTCTGGTCGCCTTCCTTCATGGAGACGCTCGCTCCCTCGGTTAGAGTAGGCAGCGTTGGGGGCCCGCGTCCACCCGCATTATCCTCCACAGTATCTTCCTTCAAGGGCTCCGGGCAAGGTGCGGTCTGGAGCATCTTTTCCAATACCGGATTTTCCAAACCCTCAGGGAGGGGGCCCGAACACCGAATCAAGTTCGCCTTTCTTAGCCAGTCCTGTTCAAAAAGCGAACTCTCAGAGATATCTTCGTAACAAAGTAGAGAAAGTATGTTCGGCCGGAAGATGCCTTACCTGTTCGGCGGTGCGGTTCCTACTCAGGCCCACATCCTCGGTGATTTCCGGACACTCCGTCTGAGGTCCGAAGAATGACTTGTACATCTCCTCGTGCGTCAGGCCGAGAAAATTTTGAATGGCACGCGGTCCCTCAGGATTGAACTCCCACAGGCGAAGAGGCCAGCGTTTGCAAGGCTGGACTTGACGAACCAGCATAACCTGTATCACTGCAATCAAACTGAAATCTCCATTGAAGAGATCTCAAATGCGGCCTTGCAATATAGGCACGTCCTTAGCTGGCCCCCAGCTCAGACCTCTGCTAATCCATGACATCAGTTGTGGTGGGGGGGCGAGCGGAAAACAGGGGGGGCGCCCACTTGGCACTTCTAGGAGCCGTGATGTAGAACCACTCCTGTTGCCACAATTCAGACACCTCTAGGATAGAACCTTTGGGCCACGGAGCTCCCGTCATCTTGCGTATTAAGGCACCTCCACACGCTGCATGCTCCCCCTCGACCAGCTTCGGCTTCACTTCGAAGGTCTTGAGCCATAGGCCAAAGTGAGGGGTAACCTGGAGGAAGGCCTCGCACACGATAATAAATGTCGTGATATGAAGAAAGGAGTCCGGAGCTAGATCATGAAAATCTAGCCCATAGTAAAACATCAAACCCCTGACGAATGGATCCAGGGCAAGACCTAGACCTCGGAGGAAGTGGGGAACGAACACGACGTTCTCGTTGGGTTCGGGGGTGGGCACGGCCTACCCTCGGGGAGGCAGCCGATGCAAAATCTCGGCGGTCAGATATCTGGCCTCCCTCAACTTCTTGATGTCTTCTTCCATGACGGAGGAAGGCATCCATCGGCCTTGAAGGCTAGATCCGGACATGACTGGAGGTTCGGAGCACCTGACCTGAACTTCGGGCGTTTGAGCTTGAGGTGGGGGAAGGATTCGATTGAGCACAGGAGGGAAAAATAAAAGCCTTGTCCCCTTTATAAAGAGGGTGAATATCAAGCGTCCTCTCCGTGTCCGCTTGGAATTGCCTATAATCTAGGGGTCCTAGAAGCGGTTGGGTTACCCACGCCCGTATTGATGAGAATCCCGGGATAAGGGGACACGATCTCTGCTTCAACAAGACGTGCCAAGGAAACCGCCTCACATAACGCGCTGAGATGGGACAGTAAAACGGTTCGAATAAAAGCTTGGCCGTAGTGTAATGACACACTACGGAATACGTCAGCAGATTAGATTTGTGTAAATATTATTCTCTCTATGGCAATATGTGGAAACTTATTTTTTCAGAGCCGGACACTATCTTTGTGTTCAAAATCTTCTATGAAGTACTTGGAGGAGGAACCCGCCTTGCAATGCTGAAGACAATATGCACGCCGGACTCGTCGTCATTGAAGCCTGGTTCAGGGGCTACTGAGGGAGCCCTGGATTAGGGGGTGTCCGGATGGCCGGACTATACCTCCAGCCGGACTCCTGGACTATGAAGATACAAGATTGAAGACTCCGTCCCGCGTCCGGAAGGGACTTTCCTTGGCGTGGAAGGCAAGCTTGGTGATACGGATATGAAGATCTCCTACCATTGTAACCGACTCTATGTAACCCTAACCCTATCCGTGTCTATATAAACCGGAGGGTTTTAGTCCGTAGGACAACATACACATCGACAATCATACCATAGGCTAGCTTCTAGGGTTTAGCCTCCTCGATCTCGTGGTAGATTTACTCTTGTACTACCCATATCATCAATATTAATCAAGCAGGACGTAGGGTTTTACCTCCATCGAGAGGGCCCGAACCTGGGTAAAACTTCGTGTCCCTTGTCTCCTGTTACCATCCGGCCTAGACTCACAGTTCGGGACCCCCTACCCGAGATCCGCCGGTTTTGACACCGACAGGGGCACTGGGTCTTATCACGAGCCGTCGCAGCTCGTTGTCCCGGCGACCAGGTCCTGGGAGCCTCCGATGCCCGTCTGGGGCACAGGTCTTGGGATCGTTGGTAATCCCAGCACTGCTCCTTCCAGTGGAGCCGGGGCCGATGCTGAATGAAGGGGAGCCTTCCTGCCTGCCAAGGTAGGGTGCGGCGCCCTGCGCACACCCTGGCCATCTTGGTTGTCGACTGCTTCTCCGGGGAAGGCGAGGGGCTAGGCATCCGGTGTCTCCCTGGAGTGGTGGTGATGGAGAGAAAACAAGGGAAGACAGAGAAGGCAGGTGGCAGGGCGTCAGGTCGGAGTACGATGGCATCGACGCCTTCGTCTCCTATTGGCGACCTGCCGCCTCGTCTTTCCACTCTTCCCCTCCCTCCCCGGCACCATCATCGCCGGCCTCTTGGTTGCCGGGGAGGGGGCCGCTCTCTTTGTGCCTTTGCCTCCTCCAGCAGCCTTCTAGCTGTGCTCCGGCGGTTCCCCCTGCCGGTGCTTGTGTTGGGGCTTCCCGCTGGCCCTGGAGGTGGTGACCAAGTCACCACCGAGCTGCTCCTCCAACCCTCCCCCTTCGCAGCCTCGCCACTCCCGATCTTGTCAGGCTGCACCCGGCAAGCCCCTGATGGGTCCAAGTTAGGCGTTTGCTTTGGTGCTCATTCTGACCTCCTCTCTTCCCACCGCCATACCTGGGAAAAAAGGGGGCCAAAAAGGGGGATTATGGGGCACTTACCTTTTCTCAATCTTAAATATGTAGGCACTTGCCATATTTAGTTCAAATTATGTAATCTCTTTAATCCATGTTTGTGTTCTCTGGGGTCTGTCCTTGTTTGATCATCATATTAATGAAAAATATAAACATTGTCGGGGACTCGTGCACGTCATATGTCCATGCAGAGGTGGGACGCCTCTAGACTTTTAAGTGAAAAAGTTTCCCCCAGTGGGCTATCCTGCAGGTACCCTCAGTTTGTTGTCGCGGAGTTACGCCTACCGGGTACAAATCATGAAGAGGGATCAGCCCCATGCCAATCTTTTTTCGCCAAAGGCCACCATGACCATCCAGACTGAAGAACGTTCGAGTCAAGGGATGGGAGCACCTAAGTTTCAATGGCAGAGAGGTTTTCTTATGCACAAGTCCCTACTTGTAGAACACGTATGGATAAGAGAAGGAACTTATCTGTTTTTCTTGCCGGGGATCGCAATGTAGGCCTGTATTCTCATCTCCTCTTTCGGACCAAGTCCACAGTAGGAGCCTACAGTTTATGCAGATGAAAATGATGCCAGATGAGATCCTATCTACATGAACATGCAATGCTCATGATATGCTTATGCAGGCATGTAATTTGTCGGGGCCCCCAGTGCTTCATTTATTTCTTTGTTGCTCAGGGTCTGTGCCTGGCTTTGTACAAGGGGTTACATGCAATTGAGGCAAAGCCTATACAAAAGGGTGGTTGCCGGGCAGGGCGCAACAGTTGCGCCTTATGGGTAGAACTTGCGAAGATGCTAAATATTCCATGAGTTTTGCAACTGAATGCCCTCTCCGGTCTCCGAATGGACTGCTCCCGGTCTGGTGACTTGTACTACCCGGTAAGGGCCTTCCCACTTCGGCGTCAACTTGTTTGCATCCTTGGCAGACTAAACGTGCCTAAGGACAAAGTCGCCTTCCTCAAAACACTAGGCATGAACCCTGCGGCTGTGATAGTGACGCAGGGCTTGCTGGTAGCATGTAGCATGTGTAGCAGCCTGAAGAAGGTTCTCCTCGTGAAGCACAACATCGTCACGCCCGTGATGTTCCTGCGCTACTTCATCGTAGCCAAGCAGTCGAGGTGACTCATAAATGAGTTCTGTGGGGATAACTGCTTCTGCCCCATAGACTAGGGAGAAGGAAGTCTGCCCGGTAGCTCAATTTGGTGTCATTCTAAGGGACCAGAGAACCATCGGCATCTCGTTGATCCATTGCCTGCCACACTTCTACAGCTTCTCAAATGTTCTTTTCTTGAGTCCTTGCAACACTTCACTGTTCGCCCTCTCAGCTTGCCCATTGCTCCTAGGATGTGCAACAAAAGAAAATGATATCTTGCTTCTAAGGTCATGAACATATTGCATGAAGGCGTGGCTCATGAATTGGGTGCCGTTGTGAGTGATGATCCGGGCAGGGACTCTAAAGTGGCACACCAATCCTTTCAAGAACTTGATAGCTGACTAAGCAGTCACCATTCTCATGGCTTCTACTTCAGGCCACTTTGTAAACTTGTCGATTGCAACGAACAAGAATTCAAAGCCCCCGGTAGCACGGGGGAAAGGGTCGAGGATATCGAGCCCCTGGACTGAAAACAGCCATGACAAAGGAAATGTCTAAAGAGCTTGGGCTGGCAGATTGATATTCTTGGAATGGAACTGGCAGGCTTTAGATTTGGTGACTAGCTCGACTGCATCTTGGAGGGAAATGGGCCAATAGAATCATTGCCAAAATGCTTTCCCAACTAAAGCCCTTGACTCAATGTGGGAGCCGCACATGCCTTTGTGTATTTCTGCCAGCAGTTCCTTTCCTTCTTCCTGGCAAATGCACTTCAATTTCACACCGTTGGGCCTTCTTCTGTATAGTGTGTCATCGACGAACTGATACATACTGGCCCTCTGGGCTACTCTTTCAGCTTCTTCTTGCTCTTCGGGAAGTTCTCCGGTTTGGAGGAAATGAACTATGTGCCACGCCCAAGTTGGAGCCTGGCGCTTGGCAACAAGGACTAGCGGCACCTCCTCCTTCGTGGGAGTGCACCCCTTGACCATGGGGACCGGTGGTCTAGTGGGAGGGGGTAGCTCAGCAGCTGAAGGGGGGTTGTTCCCGTCAAGCTCTCTGCCGGGAGCCCCGAGAGGCTCTATCGGGAGAGGCTTGCCGGAGTCTAGTTTCCTCCTCTTCCGGGCCATTGTTGCCGGGGATATAGAGGGCTGAGTAAGATGGAGAACAAATGTTCCTGGTTCCACAGGGAGCTTTTATGCAGTGCATTTTGAAAGATGATTAGCAATGTTGTTTTCCGCACGGGGTACGTGCTCTGTTTGCAATCCGTCAAAGCGCTCCTCCAGCTTTCTCACTTCCTCAACGTATGCCTCCATCAATGGACTTTGGTAATCCTTGTTGACTTGTCTCACCACGAGTTGTGAATCTCTGCGGATGATCAACTTCTTGATTGCCAACTCTGTTGCAATCCCGAGCCCGGCAAGTAGCCCTTCGTACTCGGCAGTGTTATTGGTCGCTTTCTCCCGTGGAAAATGCATTTGGACGACGTACTTCAGGTGCTCTCCCATGGTAGCAATGAGAAGCACGCCAGCTCCTGCACCTTTCAAGGAGAAAGCACCATAAAAATACACAATCCATTCTTGGGGGCACTTCCTTGCCAGGAATAATCGTCTCCAATACTTCTTCATCACTGGTTGGTGTCCATTCTGCAATAAACTCTGCCAATGCTCAGCTCTGGATTGTTGATGTGCTTTCAAACTTTAAACCAAAGCTGGATAACTCCAATACCCACTCCACTATCCTGTCGGTAGCCTCAGGGTTTCGGAGTATCCGTTCCAAAGGAAAGCGGGTGACAACCGTGATCTCGTGGGCTTGGAAGTAGTGGCGCAGTTTCCTTGAGGCCATGACAAGGACAAAAATCAACTTTTGCACGCTAGAATACCTAGATCTAGCCCCCCACAACAGGGAGCTGACGAAATATACTGGGCGCTGCACCACCTTGTTCCTTGCCGCGTCCTTGGGGTTCCCTCCGCTGCCATGCCCTCCTTTCTCTTGATCTATGTCTAGCCTTGTCGGGCTATGCTCACTTTCTCCCCCAGAAGGGACAATGGCTGAGGCTGCTGCTGCTTCCACTTCCTGTTGCGCCACTAGTGCTGCACTAACCACTTGATTAGTTGCCGTCGGGTATAGCAGCAACGTCTCTTGTGGTATGGGAGCAACTAAAGTGGGCACAGAGGGCAAGTAGGTCTTCAAATATTGTAGTGATGTGTCTGCCTCCGGAGTCCACTTAATGGGTCCTGCCTTCTTCAAGATTTTGAAGAACGGCAAGGCGTGCTCGGCAAACTTGGAGATGAATCTGCTAAGCGCGACAATGCACCCAGTCAAACGCCTCACATCCTTAACTATCTTAGGTGCATGAATCTGCTCGATAGCCTTGATCTTATCGGGGTTGGCCCCTATCTTGCGGTGGTACACAAGGAAACCAAGTAGCTTGCCGGAGGGAACGCCAAACACACACTTCTCCGGGTTCAGCTTCAAGTTGATCATGCATAGATTAGCAAACGTCTCTTCTAAGTCTTGGATGAGGGTCAATATGTACTTGGTCTTGACCACAGTATCATCCATGTAATATTCAATGTTTCTGTGCAATTGTGACTCAAAATCAATCTCGACTGCCCATGCAAAAGTGGATCTGGCGCTCTTCAACCCGAAAGGCATTCACACGAAGTAGTATGTGCCACACGGGGTGATGAACGGGGTCTTCTCTTCGACTTCCTTGGAGATAAAGATTTGATGATATCCAGAGTATGTATCCAGAAAGGTGAGCAAATCACATCCGGATGTGGAATCCACAATCTGCTCGATGCGTGGCAAGGGAAATGGGTCCTTCGGACTGCCCTGTTCCGATCCGTGAAATCTATGCAAAGGCTCCATTTCCCATTAGCCTTGTGCACGACCACTGGGTTTGCTAACCACGTTGGATGTAGTACTCAGACTAAAACAGCTGCCTCAAGTTTCTTGATCTCCTCGGCAATGAACTGCTGCCACTCCAAGGCTTGCTTTCGGACCTTCTGCTTGCTAGGTCGGGCATGTGGGCAAACAGCAAGGTGGTCGTCGATTACCTCCCTGGGAATACCGGAGATATCGGATGGTTTCTAGGAAAACACATCGATATTCACCCGTAGGAAGGCAACATGCGCGCTTTCCTATTTGTCATCGAGGGTGGCACTGATAGTGAAAGTACCATCAGCGCCAGCCAGCCCTGCCGGGACCTTTTTCATAGTGGGTGCAGCAGCCTTGGATCTCTTGCAATTGGAACCCTCCGGCAAGTCATCAACGGGCACAATGTTCTCCAAGGAGATACATTTCTCGGATTCCTTGCTGGTATCCTTGCTACCTCTCTTCTTTATCTTGCTATCCTTCGTGGGAACAGTGACCTTAGCGGCCTCTGCCGCGACTGTGTCCCGGTACATCTTGTCCATGCAAATGATTGCATCCTTCTCGTCTAATGGAATGGAAATGACGCCCACTAGCCTTAGCATTTTCAAGGTGTTGTAGGCATACTGGGATGCGGCCATGAATTTGGCCAGAGTTGGGCGTCCAAGAATTTCGTTGTACGGCAGAGGGAGGTCGACCACATCAAACACAACCTTGTTAGTACGGTAATTTAACTCTCCCCCGAACGTCATCGGCAAAGTGATATTCCCCTTAAGATGACTCCTGCAAGGGTTGATCCCTTGGAACGTGTTAGTAACCTCAAGCTCATCCTCTGTTATCTGAAGTTTGCTGATGACCTTCGGAGAAATCAGATTCAACCCAGCCCCACCGTCAACCAACATCTTTGTGACTTTGATGTTGCGGATCATTGGTGAGACCAACAACGACAAACACCCTACCGCAGTGGTGCGGTTGGCGTGGTCCTCTTCATCAAATATGATGGGTGTCCATGACCACTTGAGCGGCTTCTGAGAGTCTGTCGCTAGCTCCATGGCATTGACTGCACGTGCCCACTATTTAAGCTGGCGGTGAGAGGAGTGCAGAGATGCACCCCCATCAATGCACAGGGCGTCAGTGGCCTTCTGGAATTCCAGCTTGCTGGTTTCCTCGTCATCCCCTGTAGGATCGAAAGTATGTCTAGAGGGGGGTGATTAGACTACTTGACCAAATAAAAACCTAGCCTTTTCCCAATTTTAAGTCTTGGCAGATTTTAGCAACTTAGCACAAGTCAAGCAATCAACCAACACATGTGAATCTAAGAGTATAGCAGCGGAATGTAAATCATTGCATATGAAAGTAAATGGAGAAGTTTGGAGGGAGCAAATGCAATGTAGACACGGATATTTTTGGCATGGTTCCGATAGGTGATGCTATCGTACATCCACGGGGATTTTTGGCAAGGATTAAGGCAGATTTTAGCAACTTAGCACAAGTCAAGCAATCAACCAATGGCGGTGTTGAAGTCCATTGACGGTGATGGACACCAGCGACGGGAGGTCGCTGGCGACGAGAGGACAATCTGGAGACCTCAGACGGCAGAGCAGGACATGCGCGAGCGAAGTGGTTTTTGAGAAAATTCCAAAATTTGACCCGTCGGTACATATATATCCTGACCCTATCAGTGTGACCGAGTTGAACAACTTGGTGGTACCAAGATGCAGAATCGCAAGCGGTTACTAAAACTCAGTGTGACCAAAAAGTTCTAATCGGTTGCACCGAGATTGAAAACCTAGATCAACTCAGTGAACTTGGTAAGACCGAAAAGGATGAACCGGTCAGACTGAAATGCAGAGAGAGGTTTTGGACGTTTAAGACGAATCGGTGACTCTGAGTGCTCCTCACACAGAGTGTTCGAATTTGACTTGATCAAAGTTTGTGATGTAGCATGAGTAGAGTTTGAGACGAGAAAAGAATAGATAGCTAGAGGAAGTTCTTAGGCATTCTTGTCCATCCATTTGGCAAAATAAGAAGAGCCAAACAATCAAAGCAAAAAAATAATTGTCCTCGAATGAGTAAAATATGCAACCAACATGCTCACACAATAAAATGACAAATGAAATATGTGGCAAAGCATGCACAAACACTCTAGCATCTATCAAGCAATTGGCGATGACTAGGTCATCTATATATGAGTATATTGACTTAGGAGTCAAATGAGAACATTTGATCATAGGTCATACTCATCGTTTAAGCACAAGTGGGGTTACCACTTTTACATAAAGCATTGTTGTGTTCAAACCTTTAGAGTTGCTTTAGCTAAATTCTTACAGTAAGGCTCCCCCTAAATGTGATATCCCCCCTAAGAGGGATGAACAAACCTTGGGTTTTGTCGATGATGACTTCATGTAGATGTTGAAGATGTGGATGCTCAATGTTGATGTAGATCATTCGAAGCAATCCATTGGAGTGAGTTGCACTTTCAATACCTACACAGGTTAGTCCCACAAGGAACAAACAAGGATATCCATAGACATAGAGTGAAGTTCACATAAGATGATGTCCATGAAAGCATTAGGTTACCTTGTCCCTTGTCTTACTAACAAGAGGGTTTGTGACTCCTTGAACTAGTGAAAGATGTAGAAGTTGTTTGCACTTGTCCTCGCCAAAATGATATGAGTGAAGTATATTGGCGGAGTCACCCTCAAGAACTTTCCAGTTCTTCTTCTTTGGGATCCACAACAACTTGATGGGAATCCTTGGAGTTGTAGTCGTACTTGATGAAGTAGAATTTGACGTAGTCTTGGGAACCCACTTGACCAAGGCCTTGGGAGCTTCTTCAAATGCATCAATATCCTCTTGAAGCTTGTCCTTGCCTTTTTTTCTTGAGGTCTTATGGTGGAAGATCATCTTGAGCTTGTGTTCCCTTGAAAGAAGTAGGATCATACTTCTCTTGTTGAGGAATAAACTTCGTCTTGGGGTATTGATCTTCTTCCTACTCAACTCCATTGGCATTGAACTTTCGTTCAAAACCAACACCTTGATTCTTCCGGTGCCTTCCTTGCTTGCGTACAATTTCCTTAAATTTCTTACTTCTGACAAGGCTCTTGTAAACAACTTCCTCTATAATTCCCATCAATAAGCTATTTTCTTGCTCAAGTGTAACTTGGCTAAGAGAATCATTAGTGGAATCAAGAGAACTACTAGAAGCAAAAACATTGGATTTAACATGATTATTGTTACTACTAGATGAAGAATCTTTCTTACTCTTGTTTCTAGATTTTACTAGTGGCATGTAAGTAGACAAGAGTAAACGCTTGGCGATGTAAGAACTTTTCTTACGAAGATCATCATTGATTGCCTTTAAGAACTAATGCTCAAAAGATCTCGATGATCTTCCAAGGTAGTTTCATGAGCTAACTTAAGAGTGTTTAGTTCTTTAGTTAGACGCTCAATCTCCTTCTTATCTTCATCATTCGTTTTATCTCGATTAGCACGATTAATAGCAAGTTCATCATAGTTTTCATCACTAGAGTTGTCCACAAGTAAATCATCATCACCTAGCAAATCATCTTCATCACTATTGAAATCAACATACTCGGCGTGTGATACCTTTGGGCCTTTAGCCATGAAGCATCTACCAATTCCTTCATTTGGTGAGTCAAATATGGCATATGAGTTGGTTGACACAAGTGCTAGACCGGCAACACCTTCATCTTGAGTATATTCGGAGTCAGAGTGATAACTTCTCTCCGAGTGATAGTCGGAGTCAGAGCCGGATACCCATTCACCAACATGAGCTTGATGTCTTCATTTTGTGTAGCTCCTTGATGACTTGTCCTTCCTTTCTGAATCCTTCCTTCTGCGAGAGGTTCTTTGTTCATAACGATCATCTCTACTCCTTCTCTCTCTTGGAGGTGATTCTTCTATTCTACTTATCCTTTTGGGTGAGTCTTCTCTTCTTTTTTAGGGAGTCATACACTCATTGGAGCAGTGTCCAGGTCTTCAACAATTGTAGCAATTTCGCTCATGACTAGAAGATCTTTTGTCACTGTAGGACCTTGACTTGGAACTCCTTTCTTTGCTTCTACTCTTGTAGAACTTGTTGAAATTCTTCACCATTAGGCTCAATTCCTCATTGAAGACTTGTTTCTCACTTGATGATGTTGGAGCATCACATGAGGCTTTGTAAGCACCACTTGACTTGTTGTGAAGCTCTTCTTTATCATTGAGTGACATCCCATGAGCAACAATTCTTCCAATGACTTTCGTTGTCTTGAGATATTTGTAGTTAGGCATCATTTGGATCAATGTGCACATGGTATCATATTTTCCAACCAAGGCTCTAAGGATCTTCTTGATGATGAATATGTCGGTCATCTCTTCACTTCCTAAGCCGGCAATCTCATTTGTGATGAGAGCAAGCCTAGAGTACATTTTAGCGACACCTTTGCCATCCTTCACTTTGAAGTTGTCAAGCTGACTTTGAAGCACATCCAATTTGGATTCCTTGACGGAGTCGGTACCTTCGTGCATATCAATCGAAGTATCCCAAATTTCCTTTGCATTCTCAACATGGATGATTTTGTAGAATTCTTCGGGGCACAATCCGTTGAAGAGGATATCACGAGCTTGAGCATTGTATTGCAGCATTGTCAATTCTTCCGTGGTAGCTTCACGATTAGGTGCTCTCCCATCGAACAATTCACCTTGCAAGCCAATACACACAATAGCCCAAATGGCGGGGTTATGTCCAAGAATATGCATTTTCATCTTATGCTTCCAACTAGCAAAATTAGTACCATCAAAGTAAGGACCTCTACGGTGGTAATTTCCCTCGCTAGACGCCATACTCTCCTAGGTTGTGAAACCAAGGCCATGATCACCAAAGCTATGGAAATCATGGCAAATGGAGACCAAAGCTCTGATACCACTTGTGGGATCGAAAGTATATCTAGAGCGGGGTGATTAGACTACTTGAACAAATAAAAACCTAGCCTCTTCCAAATTTTTAAGTCTTGGTAGATTTTAGCAACTTAGCACAAATCAAGCAATCAACCAACACATGCAAATCTAAGAGTATAGCAGCGGAATGTAAATCATTGCATATGAAGGTAAAGGGAGGAGTTTGGAGGGAGCAAACACAATGTAGACATGGAGATTTTTGGCGTGGTTCCGATAGGTGGTGCTATCGTACATCCACATTGGTGGAGACTTCAACCCACGAAGGGTAACAGCTGCATGAGTCTACGGAGGGCTCCACCCATGAAGGGTCCACGAAGAAGCCACCTTGTCTATCCCACCATGGCCATCGCCCACGAAGGACTTGCCTCACTTGGTTACATCTTCACGAAGTAGGCGATCTCCTTGCCCTTACAAGCTCCTTGATTCAACTCCACAATCTTGACGGAGGCTGCCAAGTGACACCTAACCAATCTAGGAGACACCAATCTCCAAAAGGTAATAGATGGTGTGTTGATGATGAACTCCTTGCTCTTATGCTTCAAATGATAGTCTCCCCAACACTCAACTCTCTCTCATAGATCTGGATATGGTGGAAAGATGATTTGAGTGGAAAGCAACTTGGGGAAGGCTATAGATCAAGATTCTTTTGGTTGGATTGGAATATCTTGGTCTCAACACATGAATAGGTGGTTCTCTCTCACAAAAGTGAATGGTAGAAATGTAGGCACGTTCTGATGGATCTCTCTACGAATGGAGGATGGGTGGAGGGGTATATATAGCCTCCACACAAAATCTAACCATTACATACAATTTACCAAACTCGGTAGGACCAAATAGTTAAACTCGGTCAGACCGATTTAGTTCAAAATGTGAACGTTAGGCTTTTTGGTGGGACCGACATGTCAACTTGGTGGGACCGATTTCATTAGGGTTAGGGCATAACGTAATCTCGATGAGACCAATCACATGAACTCGGTGGAACCGACTTCTGTAATAGGAAAACAGAGAGTTGGTCAGGCAAACTTAGTGGGACCGATCGCTCATTTTGGTGAGACCGAAACGTTACGAAAAGGAAACACAGAGTTTGCATTGTGAACTCAGTGGGACCGATCGTTCATCTCGGTTAGACCGAAATGTACGAAGGGGAAACAGATAGTTTGCAATCCCATCTCGGTGAGACCGAGATCCCTATCAATGAGACCGAACTGATTAGGGTTTCTGGCTATGGCTATGTCAAATGAACTCGGTGGCGCCGGATAGATCAAATCGGTGGGGCCAAGTTTGACTTTTGGTTTGGGACATATGTGTATATGAGAAAGTGGTTGAGGGCTTTTGGAGCATATCACTAAGAATTTTTGAGAAAGCAAGCCATTAAGCAACACCTCATCCCCTTTTAATAGTATTGGCTTTTCCTATGGAATCAATGTGATCTTGGATCACTAAAATGAAAATGTAGAGTCTTGAGCTTTTGCAAATATGTGTCCTTAGCATTTTGAGGGGTCCACATTCCTAGTCCATCTCATGCCAATCATTGAACTTTCTGAAATGATCATCTTGAAAGAGAATTAGTTCAATGAGCTATATGTTGTTAGGAATTACCAAAACCACCCAGGGATAGTTGCACGTTCATCCCCTCCATCACTGCCATCATTGCAATCTTCCTTCTCACGGCCTCTGGTGGGTTTTCCTTGATTCCAAGGAGACTTACCAGGACGACTTGCTTCGCCGCCTCGGCACTTCCTGCCAGCACCATTCTGACCTTTCCCTTTATCATGCTTCTCATGCTCAGCCCTCTACTTCGTGACGAGCTGTTCAACTTGATGGCACTCCTGGAGATTGTGACCCTTGGTCCGATTAGTCTTGCAGTACGACCCATCACCTTCTGCAACCTTTTCGACAGCCGCAGCCTCTCGGAAATCAATGCACGCAGCAACTTCCTTGCGGGGGGCTTCAGCCTTAGCCTTCTTGTCGGTACTAGGAGTGCCCGATCCCTCAGCGATCATTATTGCCTTATCTTTGCGCCTCTTGTTGTGCTTCTTATTCTTCTTCTTCTGACTGGTGGCCTCGTCATCATCCTCTAAGTCGATGTCGACGCCACCTTCTTCCCCAGGGAGTTTCTGCCCCTCCTCCACCCGAGCACACTTGTCCACCAAGGTGTAAAGCTCCTTCATAGTCTTGGGTAACCAAACGTTCATCTTGGAACGTATCCGACGATTGCGCATGTTGGATTGGAACGCAGCTATCATAGCTGCCGGGTGGATGTCTGGAATATTTCTGTGGAATCGGTTAAACCTATGCATGTACTTCTGCAGAGTCTCTCCTTCCTTCTGCGGGAGAAGCTGCAAGTCGCTGGGCTGCCCTGGTTCTTGATGGATGCCTGTGAAGGCGCCAATGAACTCATGCCATAGGTCAGCCTAGGTCAAGATGGAGTTCTCTGGCAAGTGCATCAGCCAAGACCTCACATTTTGGCTTGAGTGCCAAAGGGAAGTAGTTGGCAAAAACATTCTCGTCTCTTCCCGCGACAGCTTGAACGACGATGGTGTAGATGCTCAAGAACTCCGCCGGGTTTAGTCTCCCATCATACTTCTCTGGTATCTCTGGCTTGAACATGCGAGCGGATGGCCAACGGACCTGCCGCAACTCGCGGGTGAAGGCACGGTACCCAGCCTCGAAAGGCAGGTACCCGCCCCCGCCGAGTGCAGGCTCGTCGATGTTGGGGCCATCACGCCCATCGGACTGGTGGTGGTTGTCGTGGCGTCACTCGATGGTGATGCACGCGCCCTACCTCTGCCTATCCTCCGGGGCTCGCCATTGGCCTTAACGTGCTCGAGGATTGGATGAAGCCATTGAGACGTCATCAAGCTCTTGGTCACGTGGCCCTCATGCTGGTTGCCGCGGTGGGGATTGCACCATGGGGGTGGCCCCTTCCGCACGACCAGCAGCGTGGGCTGCCATCGTTGCCTGGGGAGGCCTTGGCGGGCCAGCTCGCTGTGAGCCTCCAGCCTCGTCAAAGCTGATCAGGCTCTGAATGGTGGCTCTCCACTCATCCATCTGCTTAGCTACCGAAGGAAGTCTCAGCAGCAGCTGGGCCCGCGTCATGGCCTCCGAAGCAGTGCTTGGCATAGGTGATGATGATGTAGATCGCAGCGTCACTCTGCTCCTGACGGTGCCAGCAGTGGCTGCGCCGGGCTCCCGCCGTCGGGACCCAGCCGCTTGGATGGCGTCATGACGAGATGCTGGCATGTGTGGACCAATGGCCCCGTTTGGAACTTTGGCTGGGCCAGTTTGCTCCGGGGGTGGTGCATGTCCTGCGACCGTGCCCGTGGTGGGGGCAGTCGGAGGATAGAGCACATTAAATGTGTCACTTAGTGTCACATCACAGCATGCCCGACAAGGCTTGCCGGGCTGTTTTGCCAACTTCGCGCCTGCTTGCTTGACACATCTCAGGACGGGGGTCATTTGGAGGTGTTTTCCATAGGAAGTGGCTTCCATGTGGCAAGAAGGAGCCACTTAGTCACTTAGGGGCTTGACACCGCATTGATCGATGACTTGCGTCGTTGTGAAGTGGATCGGTGAAGCTTTGGCAGTGTAGACCGCCCTTGCTGTGCCCAGCAAGCCTGCAGGGGCAGTATGGTGGCTTGTCTTCGGGGCAACCTCGTCCTCTCCAGGCTCGCCTGCCTGCAAGGGAGATTTTCCCTTAGCGATATCTTGTCTCTCTAGCTTGATTTGGCCTTCTTGATCTGCGCTTTGATTCCTCAAATAACTGTTCTCTAGTGCTTGGTCGGATCTTGGTTGCTGCTATCTTTTCCTTAGGCTTGTGAACAGTCTGGGCAACAGACCCGGGGTTTGTTTCACCGACACAATTCAAGAAACCAACATGTGGGCGATAATGTAGAAGATCTCTGTCGAATACATATTACTAACCGTCTGCAATGAGATTGATAGGATAAACAGAGATAACAAATTAATATGGCAAATGCATACAAAGATATATACAGTCTGCTTAATTTAGTCCTTCTTGTTGTTGTTTGATGGCCCCGCGACATCGTCTTGGCGAGGACACTTCTTGCTGCTGACCGTTGGCTTTTCATCGACGCCGCCGTCGTTGTTGTCGTCCTCCTCCTGCTCCTTGTTCGACCATTCCTCCTCATCATCTTCGTCATCCTCTTCTTTGTCCTACGATGGCTCCTCGTCCATCTGGTTGTCACCCGATGACTCCGGAGGCGGTGTCCCTTCCATGATCCGGATAATCGAGGCGCCAGACTGCTAGCCAAACTGTCATCCTCGTTGTCGCTCGACATGGCCGCGGTCGTATAAAACCGTGAGAAAGCAAGATTGCAGAGTGTGTGCAAGTGTGTAGCGCGGCCTACCGAGGACGATGAAGATGGTGGACACTTAAGCGGGGTATGCAGAGAAGAGGAATGCCAATTGAAGCGGGTGTTGACGTATTATCTAACCGCTGATATAATCAACCACAATTATTTGTACCTAGTCATTCCAAATTCCCGGGGTTGCGCAGTTCTCAATGTGATGAGTAATTACACACAGGCGTTGGGGCGCCCAAATATGAAACAAGCATTTTCTAGTACTTCTACTCCCTCTGTCTGGTGACCTAGGTGGGGGAAAATAAGAGAACTTGATGATTAGTATTTGGTAATCAATACCATCGCATGTAGCGAATTTACCATTGCATGCATGTTATGCTAAGTAGTCTGAAGTCATTGAATGCATACTAGCTGTAGGACTCCTATTGGCTGATTTATTTTTTCAGGACAAAAACAAGGAATGAGTTTTGGGATTATGCACCGGTACCGGTACGAACGGAGTAGGACCGTTGGCAAGCAATACATTTAGCTATTCTTATTGATGAAGCCAGTAATAATCAAACTACAAAGGAAAAGAAAAATAGACAAGGGAAAATATATGCACGAATCTTCGCATAACATCAATGGCATAGGACCTACATGTGCATTACTTAGAGCTCATCTAGATGTGTTTTAGCAATACTGTCAAACAAAACCCCTAATCATCATTGCAAACAGCGCATAGAACATGGCTAATGCGACAACCACAACTACACATGCTAGTTCCTTATTGTCTCTTGCTTTCATCTGTTGCCTATGATTGATTCTTTCTTGCTTCATCGTACTGATTGTACATTCAAGATCAGTCAGTTTCTTCTTCAGCTTTACGTTGTCTTATGTGAGCTTGGTGATAACACTCCGAACATTGCCATGCCATTCTTCATCCAGCCAGTTAACAAAGGCACAAGCCTCATATCCCTGCCAATGTTAAATAGTATTCAGGATGAGCAGTGGCATTAACTCAAGTAAAATGATGAACTTAGCACTAACCTCTAAGGTGCAACTGAGAAACCGCCTACCAATATTGAATCCCTCCATGCATACACGTCGAGCATGAGTGTGCTCATGCACACAACTTAGATTTTGGTACTTCTCGGTGGCGCAAAACTCGGAGTCGAACTCGTGTTGCGGGAGTCTGGAGTCATGCTCCGGATCTGGTGGCAGATCTCTTTCCTAGGGCGGTCAGTCAGGACGGACATGCTAAAAAAGATTAGGATAGATTGGAACCTGACAGGATGATTTGGATCCGTAGTATAGCTGCCTTCTGATGACCTTAGGAAAGTGCTTGGCGGCGACCGACATCATGGTGGCGTTGCCGAGAGCGGCAATACGAGTAGGAGCAGCCGCACCGAAACCATCAGCACCACTCGTCCGCATTCCCCCAATGTCAGCACCACGCGAAGGAAATTGGAGGCTATCTAGGGATTTGGGGGAAATGGGGAAACGGTAGGGATAAGCTAACGGTCGGGTAATACTTATGGCACTATATGTTGTATACGACACACTGTTTATACATGTCGTTTTTGTTAGGTATTACAACTTCACACATGATTTCCACACCTAACCGTGTGAGAAGACAATGTAGGTGAGACACGGTTGCCGTGACATAACCGTATGTGATGTACTACCATGTACATATAATTGAGTTATGGTGATACTGTGTAAACAACTGCTCTACAAATATCCGTCAAAAAATAAAATAGCCGCTCTGCATATAGAGATGGCGGCGGCGGCCTAGGCAGCGGCTACCGGATAAGAGGACAATCCTCGGTCTGCGGCGCAAGATAGGAGGAGCTCAACCATCGAGGTCGGCGGCGGCGTGATTGGAGCACTTCCATCACGGTCTATGGCGGGATAGTGGAGGTCGAACTTCAGGAGACAGCCGCACTAAGCTTTGCTCCTTGACCTTGTTGTCTTCGCGTGCCACCGCATCATGCTTCTCTGTCTGCTAGGTGGAGGTTGTCGCACAGCTAATTAATTAAGGTAGTCTTTTCGTGAGTGGCTTAATTAAGGTATTCAATTCCTAATGGTAGTGTTGTATTACTCTATGTGTAAATTGATAGGACATTAATTTTTGTCATTGCACGTCTGGATAATAATATGGAGTGCCCTCTGTAATTATGAAAATAAAACCTTGTGATTTATGCACGCATGTTTGGGCGTCAGTTAATACATGTATTAATGTTGTTGTTTTGTTTTTAATTACCATTCCTGTGGTGTAGATGGAACGATCTCAATGGATGAAGAATCGGAGAACCACAGACTTTATCGGTGGTGTGACATAGTTCTATTGGGTTCTATGGTAGGGTGCATTGATTGCAAATTAAAATTATCCTATGCGCACAACAACCAGGAACATGCTATGCGAATAGATCACAGATCGTTACCACTAGACGCGCAGTGCCGTGCAGCAGAAGAAGAGTTGAGCAAGCGCGTCCGCGTGGATCGTCTTGTAACACCCACGATGCGGCTATATCTCCCACGTGTCGGAGCACGACTTAGAGGCTTAACCGCATTGTAGGAATGTCGCAAGAGGGGTAATCTTTACACATCCCATGTACTGAATAAGAAAGAGGTACAGAGTTGGCTTACAATCGCCACTTCACACAATACATGAATATAACATCACATCATCCAGATACAATCAAGGTCCGACTACGGAACCAAAATAAAAGAAGACCACCCCTAATGCAAAACATCCCCGATCGCCCCGACTGGGCTCCACTACTGATCAACTGGGAATGAAACAACACAATAGACACGGTCTTCATCAAGCTCCTCCCTGAGCTCGGTTACGTCACCTGTACGGTATCACCGGCACCTGCAACTGGTTTTGGAAGTAATCTGTGAGTCACAGGGACTCAGCAATCTCACATCCTCACTATCAAGACTATTTAAACTTATGGGTAGGAAAAGGTATGTGAGGTGGAGCTGCAGCAAGCACTAGCATATATGGTGGCTAACTTCTGCAAATGAGAGCGAGAAGAGAAGGCAAAGCACGGTCGTGAACTAGAAGTGATCAAGAAGTGATCCTGAAACTACTTACGTTCAAGCATAACTCCAACACCGTGTTCACTTCCCGGACTCCGCCGAGAAGAGACCATCACGGCTACACACGCGGTTGATGCATTTTAGTTAAGGTAAGTGTCAAGTTCTCTGCAACCGGACATTAACAAATTCCCATCTTCCCATAACCGCGGGCACGCCTTTCAAAAGTTCATAACCCTGCAGGGGTGTCCCAACTTAGCCCATCACAAGCTCTCACGGTCAACGAAGGGTATTCCTTCTCCCAGGAAGACCCGATTAGGCTCGGAATCCCGGTTACAAGACATCTCGACAATGGTAAAACAAGACCAGCAAGACCACCCGCTGTGCCGACAAATCCCAATAGGAGTTTCACATATCTCGTTCTCAGGGCACACCGGATAAGCTAAGCGTACAGGAGCCGACGTAACCCAAGTTGCCAAGGGATGGCCCTGCACAGTGCTCTAGTTTGGACCAACACTCACAGGAGCACTGGCCCGAGGGTTTAAAATAAAGATGACCCTTGAGTCTGCAGAACACAAGGGAAAAAGGCTTAGGTGGAAAATGGTAAAACCAAGGTCAGGCCTTGTTGGAGGAGTTTTATTCAAAGCAAACTATCAAGGGGTTCCCATTATAACCCAACCGCATAAGGAACGCAAAATCAAGGAACATAACACGGGTATGACGGAAACTAGGGCGGCAAGAGTGGAACAAACAACCAGGCATAAGGCCGAGCATTCCACCCTTTACCAAGTATATAGATGCAATAATTAAATAAGAGATATTGTGATATCCCAACAAATATCCATGTTCCAACATGGAACAAACTCCATATTCACCTGCAACTTGCAACGCTATAAGAGGGGCTGAGCAAAGCGGTAACATAGCCAAACAACGGTTTGCTAGGACAAGGTGGGTTAGAGGTTTGACATGGCAATATGGGAGGCATGATAAGAAAGTGGTAGGTATCGCAGCATAGGCATAGTAATAGAGCGAGCAACTAGCAAGCAAAGATAGAAGTGATTTCGAGGGTATGGTCATCTTGCATGCAAAGTCCTCCGAGAGGACGAAAGCTTGATCCTCGAAAGCGTACTCAACGGGTACCTCGAACACGAACTCGTCTCCCGTCTCTACCCAAACCAAGAACACAAGCAAAGGGAACAACCATCAACCACGGTGCAATGCGCAAGCAACATGATGCAAAACATGGCATGATATGCGGGATGTGATATGCAATGCATATGCATGCTCCGGAAGGAAAAGATTGAACCAGGCCTCAACTTGGCAAACCAAGAGCGCCGCTGGAAAGATGAGTTGATTTCGTTCGAAATTGATATAAAGATAACCGGAATCGGATGCACGGTTTGGAAATGGCAAGCAAAACAATAATGGCACTATTCTGCGATTAACAGCATGATGCCATCTAGAATGCAACAAGAAACTAAGCTACTGCACTCCAACATAGCAACAAAGCACATGGCAGTGATCCACTCAAGATGCTTGACAAAAGATGAACACTGAGCTACGGCTAAATCACACAATAGCAGGTTCAAACAAGCATGGAAAAAGTGCAAAAGATATCAGGTTCACAGACTTAGTGAAAATAACATGGCAGGATTTAACATCAGAAAGCAATGTTTAGAGCAAGATAACAACATGCTACAGGAACATATCATGGCAAGGCAAAGCATGGCATGAAGCTACTCAAAGCATACAACAAAAGTCCCTTACTGACCATAAGCCAGAAGGGGTCAGAAAATACAATGGCAACCATGTGAACATAGCAACTTTCGTTAACAGATTCAGACTAGTAGAAAACTCGAACATGGCAAAACAGATTCACGTAGGCACGTTTGTGAGCTCAATGCACTCACCACAAGGCATTGCATGACAAACTAAGCATACACCCAGCAAGTAGACATGATAAACTAGCTAACCATGGCAAGAACACTCTCATAGCACGCAAGAATAAACTATAACAACCTCGGCAAAATTGATTAACACGTAAACAATCTGCCAGGAATCATTTTATAGCAAAAGTGGAGCAAGATTGAGTCATCCTAGAGCACTCCATAATTGCAAACAAAGACATGGATGGATAGAGCATAACAATATCTCAAAATCATCCTTACTGAACATGCTCAAAAGAGGCATGGATCACCCTGTAGCAACAAGAATACATGGTATAAAAATAACATCAGGGAAAAGACTTAGAAGATTTCTAAGTCCCTGAAATCAGCAACATTACGAGAGCTACTTTGCATGCTTGTGCTAGTCACCACAAAGATCACAAAAATACATGGCATACACCCCTGTAAAGATGGCATGGCATACTTCAAAACACATGTAGCTGCTGTTGCTACTTCTGTGGCTCCTGCTGCTGATGCGGAGGAGGATGCTTTTGCTGGCGATTACGAGGATGAGGTTGATCAAAATCAGAACTACGTGCCACCACCAGCACAGCAACCATCAGGTCGTCCACATGCAAATAATGGCAATGGTAGGGCTCACCCTCAGGTACGAGATCATGACCATCTCCCTAAACTAAAATTGAATATTCCACCATTTGAGGGTAGATATGTTCCTGATATATATCTTACTTGGGAGTTAGAAACTGAACAACGATTTACATGTTTACAATATCCCGAGGAGAGACGTGTTCCTGCTGCTGTTTGTGCATTCACTAGTTTTGCATGTGTTTGGTGGTCTGAGCATTGTAGATTATATCCCATTCCTGCTACTTGGGCTGCTTTGAAAACTGTTATGCGTACTCGTTGGGTTCCACCATATTATCAACGTGAATTACTTCAAAAATTGCAGCGCTTAAGACAGGGAAAAAATTCTGTAGAAGAATATTATCAGGAATTACAAACTGGCATGATTAGATGTGGTATTGTTGAGGAGAATGAAGCTATGCTTGCACGTTTTATGGGTGGATTAAATAGAGAGATTCAGACGATTCTAGAGTATAAGGAGTATACTAATATCACTCGTTTATTCCATCTTGCTTGTAAAGCTGAACGTGAAGTGCAGGATCGACAGGCATTGGCGCGGACTAACTTTTCTGCAGGTCGACCTTCTTCATGGACACCACGTGCATCATCTACTTCCACACGTTCTGCTTCACCGGCGCGTCCGTCGGCTACCACCTCCAACCGTGATACAATAAAGCAGGCACAATCACCACTATCTACCAAGAGCACACCTTCTGGGCCTGCAAAGAGCTCTTCTTCATCCATGGCATCAACAGGGCAAACACATGATATTATTTGTCGACGTTGCAAGGGTGGAGGTCATTATGCAAGAGAATGCCCATCTAAGCGTGTGATGATTGTTACTGAGGATGGTGGGTATGAGTCCGCTAGTGACTATGATGAGGAGACATTGGCTCTTATTACACGTGATGAACACGGTGGAGACGGTTCTGATCATGAGACGCAATACATGGCTCCTGAAGATGCTGACAGGTATGAATGTTTAGTTGCTCAACGTGTTTTGAGTGTGCAGGTTACACAAGCTGAGCAAAATCAGAGGCACAATTTGTTCCATACAAAGGGAGTTGTGAAGGAACGTTCTGTTCGCGTGATCATAGATGGAGGGAGTTGCAACAACTTGGCTAGCATCGAGATGGTGGAGAAGCTATCTCTCACAACAAGACCACATCCACATCCTTACTACATCCAATGGTTCAACAACAGCGGCAAGGTTAAGGTAACACGTACTGTTCGTGTGCATTTTAGTATCTCTACATATGCTGATTATGTTGATTGTGATGTGGTACCGATGCAAGCATGTTCCTTATTACTTGGTAGACCATGGCAATTTGATAAAAATTCTATTCACCATGGTAGAAACAATCAGTATACTCTTGTTCATAAGGATAAAAATATTACTTTGCTTCCTATGACTCCTGATTCCATTTTGAAAGATGATATTAATAGAGCTAATAAAGCAAAACAGGAGAAAACTAAGAGTGAAAATCAGATTGTGGCAAAAGAATTTGAGCAACAAATGCAGCCTAATAATAATAAATAATCTAGTGTTGCTTCTGAAATTAAATTGAAAAGTGCATGTTTACTTGCCACCAAATCTGATATTGATGATCTAGATTTTAGCAAATCTGTTTGCTATGCTTTTGTGTGCAAAGAGGCATTATTTTCATACGAGGACGTGCCTTCCTCTTTGCCTCCTGCTGTCACTAACATTTTGCAGGAGTTCGCCGACGTCTTTCCACAAGATGTGCCACCGGGATTACCACCTATTCACGGGATTGAGCATCAAATTGACTTAATTCCCGGTGCATCATTACCCAACCGGGCACCATACCGTACCAATCCAGAGGAGACGAAGGAGATTATGCGTCAAGTACAAGAACTGCTCGACAAAGGTTATATACGCGAATCCCTTAGTCCTTGTGCTGTTCCTATCATTTTAGTGCCGAAAAAGGATGGTACGTCGCGTATGTGCGTTGATTGTAGAGGCATTAATAATATTACTATTCGTTATCGTCATCCTATTCCTAGGCTAGATGATATGCTTGATGAATTGAGTGGCTCTACAATATTCTCCAAAGTTGATTTGCGTAGTGGTTACCATCAAATTCGTATGAAATTGGGAGATGAATGGAAAACAGCATTTAAAACTAAGTTTGGATTATATGAGTGGTTAGTCATGCCTTTTGGGTTAACTAATGCACCTAGTACTTTCATGAGGTTAATGAACGAAGTTTTACGTGCTTTCATTGGACGATTTGTGGTAGTTTACTTTGATGACATATTGATTTATAGTAAATCTTTGGAGGAACATTTGGAACATTTACGTGCTGTTTTTATTGCTCTACGTGATGCACGTTTGTTTGGTAACCTTGGAAAGTGCACCTTTTGCACCGACCGAGTATCTTTTCTTGGCTATGTTGTTACTCCACAGGGAATTGAAGTTGATAAAGCCAAGATTGAAGCTATTAAGAGTTGGCCGCAGCCCAAAACGGTCACACAAGTGAGGAGTTTCCTTGGCCTCGCTGGTTTCTATAGGCGTTTTGTGAGCGTTTTGTTGCTCGATGCACTACATGTCAAAGAGCTAAGTCACGACTCAATCCTCATGGTTTATATATGCCTTTGCCTGTACCTAGTGTTCCTTGGGAGGATATATCTATGGACTTTGTTTTAGGTTTACCTAGAACAAAGAAGGGGAGGGATAGCATATTTGTTGTCGTGGATAGGTTCTCGAAAATGGCACACTCTATACCATGTCATAAAAGCGATGATGCTGTTAATGTTGCTGATTTGTTCTTTCGTGAAATTATTCGCTTACATGGTGTGCCAAATACTATTGTTTCAGATCGTGATACTAAATTTCTTAGCCACTTTTGGAGATGTTTATGGGCTAAGTTGGGGACTAAGCTGCTTTTTAGTACTACTTGTCACCCCCAAACTGATGGACAAACTGAAGTAGTCAATAGAACATTGTCTACTATGCTTAGGGCTGTTTTGAAGAATAACAAGAAAATGTGGGAAGAATGCTTGCCTCATATTGAATTTGCTTATAATCGTTCATTGCATTCTACTACTAAGATGTGCCCTTTTGAAATTGTGTATGGTTTCCTACCTCGTGCACCTATTGATTTGTTGCCTCTTCCATCTTCGGAGAAGGTTAATTTTGATGCTAAAGAACGTTCTGAATTGATTTTAAAAATGCATGAGTTAACTAAGGAAAACATTGAGCGTATGAATGCTAAATATAAACTTGCAGGAGATAAGGGTAGAAAACATGTTGTGTTTGCACCTGGAGATCTTGTTTGGTTACATTTGCGTAAAGATAGATTTCCTAATCTGCGCAAATCAAAGCTAATGCCACGTGCTGATGGTCCTTTTAAGGTTTTAGAGAAAATAAATGATAATGCATATAAACTTGAGCTACTTGCAGATTTTGGGGTTAGTCCCACTTTTAATATTGCAGATTTGAAGCCTTATTTGGGTGAGGAAGATGAGCTTCCGTCGAGGACAACTTCATTTCAAGAAGGGGAGGATGATGAGGACATCAATACCATTGTTACACCCACAGCCCCTACTGTTACATATACTGGACCAATTACTAGAGCTCGCGCACGCCAATTAAATTACCAGGTACTTTCGTTTCTTGGTAATGATTCTAATGTTCATGAGATTATGATGCTGCCTAAATTGGATACATTTGTTTTGCTTTCAAATGAAGGGCCTAGCTTGGAGAAGGATGAACATTGGAGCAAGAACACGCATGAAGTTGATGGCATGCGCAAGGGGATCAAGAACGGAGTTACAACTGATGATTTCAGGACTTTGAAGCCGCCATAAGGAGTGCATGAAGCCATGGACGAAATATACAAGATGCCACTTCATAATATTCGTCCATAGGCTATTCTAGGTGCTGCGTCACCTTATTAATGGGCCAGGCCCATGTAATTTCGAAATACTTAAGTATAGGCTATTTTTAGAGTCCGTATGTGTGGGGAAACAAGAGTTAGGGTTGGTTTCGGACCCCACCCTCAAGGGCCACGAAATTCCCCTCTCTTCCTCCATATATACAGCCCTTAGGGCGTCGTTTAGACCTTGGGTTTTGTTTAGATTAAAAGTTCGCCATAGCTGCAACTTAGCGTACTTCGTTTGTGTCCAACGACCAGACCAAGACGTCACAGAACCCCACCTTGATCAATAAAGCTTTCATCTTATATTCGCAATATCCAGATTGCAATCTCAGTTTCTTGCTTGTTCTTCGTTTGCTCGCAGGAAACAGGCCCTCGTGGTCAGGTTGATCGTGCTCCGGCGTGGTCAATAACCCCTCGGAAGTTGGTTTAGCGATTGCTAAGGCGCGACGTCTCGCACGTTCGTAGTCGGATCGTCAAGGTCGACTCCCACAGAAAACGATAGCCACCATCTCATCGAAACATCGGGACACCTTTGCCTCTATCACATCCCGCATAGCATATCATCATTGCATCATATTGTTTGATCCTTGCACGTGGTTGATTTTTGTCCTTGTTGTTTGTTTGTCTTGTTTGGGTAGAGCCGGGAGACGAGTTCGCTAACGAGGAGCACGTTGAGTTTGCTTTCGAGGATCCAGTCAACTCTGACAGCTTTGCAGGCAAGATGATCATACCCTCGAAGTCACTACTATCTTTGCTATGCTAGTTTGCTCGCTCTTTTGCTATGCCAATGCTACGATGCCTACCATTTGCTTTACAGCCTCCCAAATTGCCATGTCAAACCTCTAACCCACCATGTCCTAGCAAACCGTTGATTGGCTATGTTACTCTTTGCTCAGCCCCTCTTATAGCATTGCTAGTTGCAGGTGAAGCTTGGAGGCCGTTCCTTGTTGGAACATTTATTTACTTGTTGGGATATCATTATATTGCCAGGTTATCTTAATGCATCTATATACTTGGTAAAGGGTGGAAGTCTCGGCCTCTCGCCTAGTGTTTTGTTCCACTCTTGCCGCCCTAGTTTCCGTCATATCGGTGTTATGTTCCCGGATTTTGCGTTCCTTACGCGGTTGGGTTATAATGGGAACCCATTGATAGTTCGCCTTGATTAAAGCTTTTCCAGCAATGCCCAACCTTGGTTTTACCATTTGCCACCTAGCCTCTTTTTCCCTTGGGTTTCCGGAGCCCGAGGGTCATCTTATTTTAGCCCCCCCCCCCAGGCCAGTGCTCCTCTGAGTGTTGGTCCGAACTAGAGTCCTGTGCAGCGCCCCCTCAGGGAAACTCAAGGTTTGGTTTTAGTTGTATGGAGAGCTCATCTGAGTGTGCCCTGAGAACGAGATATGTGCAGCTCCTATAGGGATTTGTCGGCACATTCGGGCGGTGTTGCTGGTCTTGTTTTAACCTGTCGAAGTGTCTTGAAGAACCGAGGTACCGAGTCTGATCGGAACGTCTCGGGAGGAGGTCTATTCCTTCGTTGACCGTGAGATCTTGTCATGGCTAAGTTGGGACTCCCCTGCAGGGATTTGAACTTTCGAAAGCCGTGCCCGCGGTTATGGGCAGATGGGAATTTGTTAATATCCGGTTGTAGATACCTTGAACCTTAACTTGATTAAAATGAATCAACCGAGTGTGTTACCGTGATGGCCTCTTCTCGGCGGAGTCCGGGAAGTGGACACGGTGTTGGAGTAATGTTTGCGCAGGTTGTCCTCTAGTTTCTCGCTCGCGCTTTGCCTCCTCTTCTCGCTCTCTTTTGCGAATAAGTTAGCCACCATATATGCTAGTTGCTTGCTGCAGCTCCACATATATTTTTACCTTGTCTTACCTATTAAGCTTATATAGTCTTGATAGCGAGGGTGCGAGATTGCTGAGTCCCTGTGGCTCACAGATTACTATTACACCAGATGCAGGGCCTGATGTTTCCGCTCCAGGTGACGCGTTCGAGCTCAAGTGGGAGTTCGACGAGGACTCTCAACGTTACTATGTTTCCTTTCCTGATGATCAGTAGCGGTGCCCTGCTGGGGGTGATCGGGACCGTGTCGCATGTTGGGTTATCTTTTATTTTGGCGCCGTAGTCGGGCCATGAGTGCTTGGATGATGTAATGTTATTTATGTACTTGATTGACGTGGCGAGTGTAAGCCAACTATGTTATTCCTTTTTTATTATCTATATTACATGCGATGTTTGTGATGATTGCGTGACTTGCGACATATGCCTTCAATGTGATTATGTCTCTAAGTCGTGCCTCGACACGTGGGAGCTATAGTCGCATTGAGGGTGTTACAAGTTGGTAATCAGAGCCTTCCCCGACCGTAGGAGCCCCATTGCTTGATCGTTTTTAGTAGACGAGTTCTGTCTAGAAAAAAATGTTTTGAGTCATTTAGGAATTATATATCGGAGAGTTTAGGAATTGTTTTTACTTCCCAGTCTCCTCATCGCTCTGTTAAGGCATCCTGACTTAGAGTTTTGACTCTTCTCTTCTCAAATTTCACTAAAAAAAATTTAGGATCACGCGGGTATCTTGGAATCGTTCCGATGGTTTTATGATGAGAACACTGTCTTGGTGCCTCCTGTCAGGGGTTTAGTGGAAGTGTCCCGGGGAGTTGAGCTCTGAGGTGTTGTCGTCATAATTTTATCGTTGCTATTCTGGAATACCTGAGTTTCGTACGCCGACATCGAAAATCTCTTTTATGCAGTTCGTTGGTGAGATAACCTCGACGCCACCCAGTACTGGGGCGCGAGTTCGGGAGTATCGTCATAACTTGTATAACGGATGTTTTTTCGAAGGTTGAGGTAGATGGTTTCCGAAGTTTTTCTCGATTATGTGTTGAAGGATGGATACAGCTGGATGTAGGATTTGCTAGATTTGGGTGAGATATTATGCTTCCCCTGTATCCCCAACACCTGATTGCATAACCGGAAAGGTTTGGGAGTTTCATAGGTGGGAATTCTCGTAGCTCTAGTTTCTTCCTCCACGGATATTGGTTTGAGATTGGGATTTCTTACCGATTATTCATTCTTGGTCCGTACCTTGTTGATTTATTTCTCTACCTTAATTCTACGTGGCTTCTCAATTTATGGATATGTGACCATTTAAAGAGGAATGCATTCGTTCATTTTTGTTCAGATGTGAAGACTATATGTTGCAATTTTCATTCCATTGGATTCAGCTTCATTTTGTCTATCAATGTGCTAATGGATGTCAACCTCTTCAGGATGGCTCCTCCAACGCGCACGACTCCGAATCCTGATCCGCCACCACCTCCACCTCCTCCGGAGGCATGGCAAGCTGTGATGGCCGCAACCAATGCAAACACACAGTTGATCATGCAAATTCTCCAAGAGCGCAATCAAGGCAACCAAGGGAATCAAGGCAACAATCAGAATCACTTTGCTACACTCAACCAGTTCCTTGCTAATGGGACAAAGACTTTCAGCAATTGTGTTGAGGCAACCGATGCTGATGATTGGCTTGTGGATCTGTGCAAGCATTTCGAGTGCAGTAATGTCAGGCCTGAGGATTTCGTCAAGTTCGCTTCCTTCCAACTCAAAGATCAAGCTGCAGAATGGTTCTAGCAGTACAAGGATTCCAGAGGTGGACGTGTTATTACCTGGGAGGAATTTCGTCAAGATTTCCGACCTCATCATATTCCCCAGAGCGTGGTTGAAAGTAAGCGTGAGGAATTCCGCAACCTGAAGCAAGGCTCTTTGTCTGTCTATGACTACAACAAGTTGTTCCAGAAGCTCGCCCGCTTTGCCAAGCAGGACGTCCCTGATGAGAAGAGCATGATATACCAGTTCAGGGGTGGTCTCAGAGAAGAAATTCAGCTAGCTCTTGTTCTCTTTGAGCCCTTGAGATACGATGAGTTCTACAACATGGCACTGGAGCAAGAGGCCGCTCAATTGAGGTGTGATGCTTCCAAGAAGCGAGTCAGTGATGTTACTCCTTCTTCCTCTACTCAAGTGGCCAAGCAGCAGAAGTATTGGCTTCCTCCTCCTCCGTTCCGTCAGCCGTATCAGCAGAAGAGCAAAGGTGGCAGTGGTTCTTCCCACCCACCCAACCATGGCTTTCAGAACAAGACTTCGTCTCAAGCTCCAAGATCGAGTGCTCCGTACCCCCGTCCGCTTTCAGAGGTCATGTGCAACAAGTGCCAATAGAAGGGTCACTATGCCAACAAGTGTCTCAACCAGAGGCGTCTTCCTCCTCCTCCTGTGAGATCGGCAAGTACAGCTGTGGTCAAGCATAACCCCAAGTACGCCAAGGTCAATATGGTGAATGCAGCTCAGGCAGAGGATTCATCAGATGTCATCATGGGTAACCTCCCTGTTAATGATATTCCAGCTAAAGTTCTATTTGACACTGGTGCATCGCATTGTTTCATTTCCAAACCTTTTGCATCGAAGTATGAGTGCGATTATTAGTATCTGCAAAACTCCTTGCAAATCGTGTCACCGGGCAAGCAAATGACAGCTAATTTCTGCGTCCCGGATATTACTATCACGTTGGGCGACTACAAATTTCTAGCTTCTCCTATTGTTCTGGGTGACTCGGATATTGATCTTATTCTCGGAATGGATTGGCTTTCTAAGCACAAGGCGCATCTTGATTGTGCAGCCAGGCAGATTCAATTGACTCATTCGTCTGAGGATGTAATTGTCTTTGCCGCTCGTGATGATACCATCCGTCTGTTTTCTCTCAATGAGAAGGGTGAACTGGATGCTATCTCGCAAATTCCAGTCATTTGTGAATATCAAGACGTCTTTCCAGAAGAGCTTCCAGGAATGCCTCCGCACCGGCCAGTGGAATTCGTTATTGATCTTGAGCCTGGCACGGAACCTGTGTGCAAGCGTCCTTACAAGCTCGGACCTGAAGAGTTGAAGGAGCTGAAGAAGCAACTCGATATTCAAGAAAGAATGGGTCTCATCCGGCCTAGTTCTTCTCCGTGGGGTTGTGGTGTTCTTTTTGTGAAGAAGAAGGATGGAACGGACCGACTTTGTGTTGATTACAGTCCATTGAACAAGAAGACCATCAAGAACAAATACCCACTTCCCAACATCAATGAGCTGTTCGAACAACTTAAATGTGCCCAAGTATTCTCCAAGCTTGATCCCCATATGGGTTATCATCAGATTCGAATCCGTGAGCAAGATATTCCCAAGACGGCTTTCAGGACAAGCTATGGTTCATATGAATACACTGTCATGTCTTTTGGCCTCGTCAACGCTCCTCCGACGTTCTCTCGCATGATGAACTTCATCTTCAACGCCTGCACCAATGACTTCGTTTTGGTCTACCTCGACGACATTCTGGTTTTCTCGAAGAACAAGGAAGATCATGCCAAGCACTTGCGTTTGGTGCTTGATAAGCTCAGAGAACACCAGTTCTATGCCAAGTTCTCCAAGTGCGAATTTTGGCTCGATGAGGTTCTTTATCTTGGTCATATCATCTCTGCCAAGGGCATTGCCGTGAATCCTGAGAAGATGTCTGCAATTGTGAATTGGGAACCTACTCAGAACATGAAGCAACTCCGCAGCTTCTTCGGTCTCGCAAGCTATTGTCGAAGATTCGTTGAAAACTTCTCTAAGATCACGAAGCCTCTCTCTAATATTCTCCAGAAGCACGTCAAGTACGTTTGGTATCCGGAGTGTGACATTGCTTTCAACACTTTGAAAGAGAAATTGATCACTGCTCCAGTTCTGACTCCACCTGATGAATCCAAACCGTACGAAGTCTTTTGTGATGCCTCTCACCAAGGTCTTGGCGCAGTGTTGATGCAAGAGAAGAAAGTTGTTGCTTATACCTCTCGCCAATTGAAGCCCAATGAGAAGAACTACCCCACTCATGATCTCGAGTTGGCAGCAGTTGTGCATGCTCTTTTGACTTGGAGACATCTCTTATTGGGAAGAAAATTGGACATTTTCACTGACCACAAGAGTCTCAAGTACATCTTCACTCAGCCTAATCTCAACCTCAGGCAAACTCGATGGGTCGAATTGATTCAAGAGTATAATCCGAGTATCGAGTATACTCCAGGCAAGGCCAATGTGATTGCTGACGCATTGAGCAGGAAAGCCTATTGCAACAGTCTGATTATCAAGCCTTATCAACCCGAGCTTTGTGAAGCTTTCCGCAAACTTAATCTGCAAGTTGTTCCTCAAGGTTTCCTCGCCAACCTTCAAGTCTCTCCTACCTTGGAAGACCGGATTCGCCAAGCTCAGCTTCTTGATGCGATGGTGAAAAAGGTGAAGATTGGGAGTGCCAAGAGTCAACCCAAGTAAAAGTGCTACCGCCTTGATGACAAGGATACTCTCTTCTTCGAGGATCGTATTGTTGTGCCCAAAGGTGACCTTCGTAAAGTGATCATGAACGAGGCTCACAATTCTCTCCTCTCCATCCACCCTGGGAGTACAAAGATGTATCAGGACCTCAAGCAGGCTTATTGGTGGACCCGAATGAAGCGCGAGATTGCTCAATTCGTGAATGAATGTGATGTCTGCAGAAGAGTGAAGGCAGAACACCAAAGACCAGCTGGTCTCCTCCAACCTCTTGCCATTCCAGAATGGAAGTTTGACCACATTGAAATGGACTTCGTGACTGGGTTTCCAAAGTCCAAGCGTGGCAATGATCCTATATTCGTTGTCATTGACAAACTCACCAAAGTGGCTCACTTTCTGCCTATCAAAGAGTCGATCACTGCAGCTCACTTGGCGGAACTCTATACCTCTCGAATTGTCTCTCTGCACGGTATTCCACAAGTGATCTCTTCAGACCGTGGCAGCATCTTTACCTCCAAGTTTTGGGATTCTTTTCAGAAGGCCATGGGCACCAACATCCGCTTCAGCACAGCTTTCCATCCTCAAACTAGCGGTCAAGTCGAGCGTGTCAACCAGATTCTTGAAGATATGCTCAGGGCTTGTGTGATCTCCTTCGGCATGAAGTGGGAGGATTGTCTTCCTTATGCTGAATTCTCCTACAACAATAGTTTTCAAGCAAGTTCGGGCAAGGCCCCATTTGAAATTCTGTATGGCAGGAAGTGTCGTACCCCTCTCAACTGGTCTGAAACCGGTGAACGTCGGCTTTTGGGAAATGACTTAATCACAGAGGTAGTGGAAATGTGCAAAGTCATTCGTGATAACCTCAAAGCAGCCCAATCCCATCAGAAGAGCTACTATGACAGTAAGCACCGTGATTTGGCTTTCGAGATTGGAGATCATGTTTACCTCCGCGTCTCTCCTATGAAAGGTACTCGTTGCTTCGGTATCAAAGGGAAGCTTGCCCCCAGATACATGGGACCTTTCAAGATTGTTAGCAAGAGAGGCGATCTCGCCTATCAACTCGATCTTCCTTCAAACTTTGCAAATGTCAATGATGTGTTCCATGTCTCTCAGCTCTGAAAGTGCTTCAAGACTCCTGACCGCACCGTCAACTTCGAGGACACTGAGCTCCAAGAAGATCTCTCCTATCGTGAGCACCCAGTTGCTATTCTTGAAGATACTGAACGCAAGACTCGCAACAAGTCGATCAAATTCCTCAAAGTCAAGTGGTCACACCATTCCGACCGTGAAGCTACCTGGGAACACGAGGATCACCTCCGTTCTGAGTACCCGGCGTTCTTTCAGTCCTAGATCTCGGGACGAGATCCTTTCGTTGTGGTGGAGTGTTGTAACACCCCGGATGTAACTTACCCAATTTGTACTCCAACTCTTGCCGTTTCCGGCTTTAAGTTATTTTATTTTTCTCGGGTTCGGGTCTTTGTCTCCGTGTGTTGTTATCGTTGCCATGCAACTCATATCATGTCATCATGTGCATTGCATTTGCATACGTGTTCATCTCATGCATTCGAGCATTTTCCCCGTTGTCCGTTTTGCATTCCGGCGCTTCGTTCTCCTCCGGTGGTCATTTCTACCTTTCTTTTGTGTGTGGGTATTCAACATTTCCGGATTGGACCTAGACTTGCCAAGCGGCCTTGGTTTACTACCGGTAGACCGCCTGTCAAGTTTCGTATCATTTGGACTTCGTTTGATACTCCAACGGTTAACCGAGGGACCGAAAAGGCCTCATGTGCGTTGCAGCCCAATACCCCTCCAATTTGCCCAAAAACCCACCTAAACCTGCTCCATCATCGAGAGCATTCGATCACGATCGCGTGGCCGAAAACCGCACCTCATTTGGACTCTCCTAGCTCCCTCTATGCCTATATATAGATCCCCTCTCGTAAATCCCGGGTCTCCCCTCCCCCTAACCCTAGATCTCATCATCGCGCGCCGCCGGACAATTCGCCACCGACGGACATTGTCCGGATCCACCCCGCCGCCGCCACGTGTCGCCTCCTCATTCGCCGCCGCCACCGCGCCCACTTGGATGCCCCGCCGGCCCGCTGAGGCCCGCCGCGGGCCCTCCCGGGCTCAGCCGCCAGCGCCGCCCCGCGCCTCCTCGCCCCCGACGCCGGCGCCGGCGCCCGCCGCCACCTCGACGCGGTCCGGCCGCCCGCCGCCTCCGCGACATCGCCGCCCGGCCTCGCCCGAGCCTCTCCGGCCATCTCCGCCGCCCGCCGCTCCGGCCCCGAGCTCCGACGACTGGATCCGCGCCGCCCCTTACCGTCTCTTCAAGCTCCAGCCGCCACCATTCCAACTCCGGCAAACTCACTCCGGCCAACCTCGTAACCCGCGCTGGATCTGGATCTGGTTATTTTCGGGTTGACTTTTGCCCGAAACCCTAATCCATGTGCCCATCTTCATCATGCTATATCTCCGCATCCGTAGCTCCGTTTTTGGCATATAGCATATCAAAATGTTCGTCTCAGAGAGTACATCATTTCATTCCATTGCATCATTTTCATTTGAGTTCATCTTGATGCCCGAAATGCTGTTAGAAGAGGGCTACTTGAGATAATTGTCAGATCTGTTGCTCCATTTAGACATTTGTCATTTTTGTCATGATTATTGTGTGCATGATATGCCCTAATGCTCTACAGATGTTTTGTTAAGGGTTTTGTCATCTTTCCAAAGGTGCAACCCATGTATTTTTTTGATGTGTGTGGTGACTATCACAAGCTTGCCAAGTGAGGCATTTGGTAATTCTGATTTCAGGGACTTAGCATTTCCACTAAGTCCTTGAGCTGTTTACCTCATGTTGTCATATGTTCATGTTGTTTCCGAGTGATCCGTGCCTCTTTTGAGGATGATCAGTAAGGATGTTTTATTAATCTTGTAGTGCTCTATCCATCCATGTATTTGTTTGCATTTATGGAGCACCCTAGCTTGAGTCAATCGAGCTCTACTTTTGCTACTTCGCGAATCTGGGCAGATTGTCAACTTGTTTGCAATTTTGCCGATGATGTTGTAGTTGATCCGTGCATGCTATGCTATTGTTCTTGCCATGTCTAGCTTGAATTTTGTGTATTCTTTATGGATGTATGCTTAGCTTTTCATGACTTGCGCCGTAGTGAGTGCATCGAGCTCGTAAACATGCCTACTTGAGTTATGTTTCAGCATGTGTCAGTTTTCACTAAGTCTGAAAACTGATTATGTTTTGCTATGTTCACGTGCTTGCAAATGTGTTTTCTGATCCCTTTTGGCTCAAGGTCACTAAGAGACTTTTGTTAAGCTTTTTGAGAAGCTCCATGCCATGTTTTACTTTGCCATGTTCACGTCCTGTAGCATGTAGTTTTGTTGCTCCAAAGTGGGCTACCTGATCTGAAATTCCAGACAAGTGTTAATTTCACTAAGTCTGAGATCTGTTCTCCATATGCATTTTTGCCATGCTTGTTTGAACCTGTTAATGGATGAATTGGCCGTAGCTCAGTGCTAGACTTTTGTTAAGAATCTTGTATGCACCCCTTCCATGTATTTTGTTGCCATGTTTGAGTGCTGTAGCATGTTCATCTCATTGCTTTTAGATAGCTACTTGCTGTAAATCGCAAACCGGTGTCATATTTGAATCGCTTGCCATTTCCAAACTGTAACTCCGATTCTGGCGTTCTTTATATTGTTTTCAAGAGATTTCATCTCATCTTTCCAGTGGAACACTTGGCTTTCCAAGTTGAGGCCAGGTTCATGCATTACTTGTCAAATCTTGCATATGCATCCCGCATCGCATCCCGCATAGCATATCATCATTACATCATATTGTTTGATCCTTGCACGTGGTTGATTTTTGTCCTTGTTGTTTGTTTGTCTTGTTTGGGTAGAGCCGAGAGACGAGTTCGCTAACGAGGAGCCCGTTGAGTTTTCTTTCGAGGATCCAGTCAACTCTGACAGCTTTGCAGGCAAGATGATCATACCCTCGAAATCACTACTATCTTTGCTATGCTAGTTTGCTCGCTCTTTTGCTATGCCAATGCTACGATGCCTACCATTTCCTTTCCAGCCTCCCAAATTGCCATGTCAAACCTCTAACCCACCATGTCCTAGCAAACCGTTGATTGGCTATGTTACCGCTTTGCTCAGCCCCTCTTATAGCGTTGCTAGTTGCAGGTGAAGCTTGGAGGCCGTTCCTTGTTGGAACATTTATTTACTTGTTGGGATATCATTATATTGCCATGTTATCTTAATGCATCTATATACTTGGTAAAGGGTGGAAGTCTCGGCCTCTCGCCTAGTGTTTTGTTCCACTCTTGCCGCCCTAGTTTCCGTCATATCGGTGTTATGTTCCCGGATTTTGCGTTCCTTACGCGGTTTGGTTATAATGGGAACCCCTTGATAGTTCGCCTTGATTAAAGCTTTTCCAGCAATGCCCAACCTTGGTTTTACCATTTTCCACCTAGCCTCTTTTTCCCTTGGGTTTCCGGAGCCCGAGGGTCATCTTATTTTAGCCCCCCCCCCCGGGCCAGTGCTCCTCTGAGTGTTGGTCCGAACTAGAGTCCTGTGCAGCGCCCCCTCGGGGAAACTCGAGGTTTGGTTTTAGTTGTATGGAGAGCTCATCTGAGTGTGCCCTGAGAACGAGATATGTGCAGCTCCTATAGGGATTTGTCGGCAAATTCGGGCGGTGTTACTGGTCTTGTTTTAACCTGTCGAAGTGTCTTGAAGAACCGAGGTACCGAGTCTGATCGGAACGTCTCGGGAGGAGGTCTATTCCCTCGTTGACCGTGAGAGCTTGTCATGGGCTAAGTTGGGACTCCCCTGCAGGGATTTGAACTTTCAAAAGTCGTGCCTGCGGTTCTGGGCAGATGGGAATTTGTTACTGTCCGGTTGTAGATAACTTGAACCTTAACTTAATTAAAATGAATCAACCGAGTGTGTTACCATGATGGCCTCTTCTCGGCGGAGTCCGGGAAGTGGACATGGTGTTGGAGTAATGTTTGCGCAGGTTGTCCTCTAGTTTCTCGCTCGCGCTTTGCCTCCTCTTCTCGCTCTCTTTTGTGAATAAGTTAGCCACCATATATGCTAGTCGCTTGCTGCAGCTCCACATATATTTTTACCTTGTCTTACCTATTAAGCTTAAATAGTCTTGATCGCGAGGGTGCGAGATTGCTGAGTCCCTGTGGCTCACAGATTACTATTACACCAGATGCAGGGCCTGATGTTTCCGCTCCAGGTGACGCGTTCGAGCTCAAGTGGGAGTTCGACGAGGACTCTCAACGTTACTATGTTTCCTTTCCTGATGATAAGTAGTGGTGCCCTGTTGGGGGTGATCGGGACCGTGTCGCATGTTGGGTTATATTTTATTTTGGCGCCGTAGTCGGGCCATGAGTGCTTGGATGATGTGATGTTATTTATGTACTTGATTGACGTGGCGAGTGTAAGCCAACTATGTTATTCCTTTTTTTATTATCTATATTACATGGGATGTTTGTGATGATTGCCTGACTTGCGACATATGCCTTCAATGCGATTATGTCTCTAAGTCGTGCCTCGACACGTGGGAGCTATAGTCGCATCGAGGGTGTTACAGTTACAACACTCCACCACTACGACAGGATCTCGTCCCTAGATCTAGAATGGCACCGGAGGGAAAAGGAAGAGGAAGATGAGAGGTAAAACTAAGTTGCTTCTTTGACAAAACGAGTGAAACCAAAGAACCTTGAAAAAGGTTAAGCCATTTCGAGAAAAGAATACAACGGAGATGAACGAAGTTGAAAACACTCCGATAGAAAAGAGAAACAAGGAAGAACAAATTCGGACAGCACTCCGGTTGAAAAGAGATGCAAGACTTGATAAAACGAAAGAACTTGAGCAGCGGGCACACACTCCAGTTAAAAGGATAAGCAAGGAAAGGAACATAATCTTGGCAAAAGAAGATGATGGGTCGAAGAGAGCAACATCACAATGCCTCCGGAAGAAATAATAGAAGATAGATCATTGGAATAAAAGAATTGAGAAGAAAATGCCACTTGTGCCGCAATTGAGCTTGAAAAGGCATCCTTAGGAGAAGGGTCGAACGGAGTTGTTGGAAAACCAACAACAAAAGGATAAGCTTGATATGGATTTATAGAAGACATCTCAAATTTATGAGGTGACAACTTGCCACTCACGTAAAAGATTTCATTGGATTGATATGACAAGGAGACGAGAAACTATATCGCCGGGAGGATAAATGAAGAACTTGGGTTATTTATAAGCACCATAAATAGCAACAATCCTTAGGGAAGGCTTTAGGTGAAATATAACCCAGTCTAACTCCAATGAAGATATTGATGGGTTTAACATACCTCATTCTTGATAACTTGTGAATCATGAAACACGACGGAAAATTATCAAGAATGACATAACACCACCTCAAAAGATAAGGTACAAAGAATTGTACTTCGGAATGCAAGACGAAGAATGCTTGAGCTCCTTTGAAAAGAATATCGATGAAAACTTGGTGAAAACTTGGTGAAGGAATTAAATCCTTTATGAACCATCATGTAGAGCCTCCATGAAGAACTCTGGTAAACAAAAGGATAACGAAAAAGGAAGAGAAGTTGAAAACACAAGGTGAAACCTTGTAATGATTTAGATGGATCTCTGTGGTGATATAATTGCGAGAGCTTGGAACTCTTGGAAAAGAAAAGATAAAGCCTCTCGAACCGAGAATGTGACATGATGAACCTCCGGAATAAGGAATTGAATTCACTCGATGAAACAAGAATAAGAATTACATTATGCTTATCCTTCACCAATTAAATTGATGACAACAATGGATTTGGCACACTACTTATTCTCGTTGAAAAAAGGATTAAGATAGATATGGAGCAAACTTAAGACGGTCTTCAACGATCCACCGGTAGGATTGAAAACAACGAATACATTGATATGATAAACGAAGGAAGAAGAATCTTGAATGAACCACCGTAAGAATTGAAAATGAACGGAGTAAAGGGATGAATCACCGGTAAGAATTAGCAAATAAACGAAGATAGATAAGAGAGTTTAGATACAAGAGAACGAAGAGATCAAGAAACAATTAGAGGATATTTGATCGATGCACCGGTAAGATTTGGAGAACGAGAGCCGAAAGCTGAGAATGAATAATTCTTCAGAAATGACCGGCCCGGAGGAGAGAAAAGAAAAACAACTCATGAAAAGCTCCGGATGGATGAAAAGAATTCCCACAATCAAAACAATTATGAGAGGAAGGCATCAAGCTAAACCAAGAATCTTCAAGAGGACGGATATGATTGCAGAGAAAATTTTCTTCGGTCTTCAAATGTTGATAATGACGATGAGAAGCACCACCAAGAATTGTTGAGGCACTCCGGAATGAAAAATTAGAAAGGTTGAAGCAACGATGAAAAGAATTTGAAAGATCTTGGAGAAACCATCTGATTGATGATGAATCATTCTTATGTCAAACTTCGAAAAAGAATTGAGAATAACTCCAGGAAAATAAGAAGAGTCAGGTAAGATCCTGGGAAAAGACCTGTGGGTTAGGGCCCACTCAAAATAAACACTGTTGAAATGATTTAAAAGAGAGATTGCGCCGGTTGAATTAAATGGCTTGAATGAGATAACACCTCGAAATAGATTGAACGGATCTTGGATGACAAGAAGAGCCTTCTGAGATATCTTCAGCACTCCAGAACAATAGAATAGCGAGAAGTGGATGATTATGAGGTGCAACGGCATGGAAAAGCATTTGAAACGAGGAAAAGGGATATGATCAACACCAAAAGCTTGAATTGAATCCACCGGAGAAGAAAACGGACGAATAATGATAACTTGAAGCTCCATTAGTATCTTCTTGAGAATCACCGGATAAGAACATTGATGGAAAGAAAGGAGAGGCTTCCCATCAATAAAAGGATACTTGAATAAGAAATCTGAGTCATTAAAGAAAAAGGGGGGGGGGGGGGGAAAACAAAGGAAATTTGGGAACGGATGAAACGAACACCGTTGAAATGAATTGAATTGATCTTGCAGATGTTGAAAATGATCGGATCCACTTGAAGAGAAACACGCTGGTTGAAAAGGATTGACATGACAATCTCAATTATCATGAGGAATTAGTATTCACATAGAAGTGTGAGAACACCGTTTACGAAAGGTATGGAATCAACACTTGACTTCGAAGCAACTCGAATACCACAACTGAAAACAAAATAAAGGATTGGCTTGCAGAATAAGCCGGAACAAACATGTGATAGAGATTTCGTCCGAAATCTTCGTGGTGGGGTCCACACGGGCTCGATCGTACAGCAACATCATGTACAAGGCGGTGCACATGACATACAAGGCATCCCCGAGTCAGCATAGCCAAGGACTCTTTAAGACACAATGAGACCACTATAAAACCAACCGTGGATAGGCGGACCACTAGACGTCGAACCCCAATCTCATATCATTCATTTGTCGGAAAGATATCCTAAGAGCTACTTGAATTCCCACTTATCAACTCCTGAAATTTTCCGGTTATGCAATCAGGTGTTGGGGATACAGGGGAAGCATAATATCTCACACAAAACTAACAATACCTACATCCAGTTGTATCCATCCTTCAACACATAACCAAGAAACCTTCGGAAATCATTTACATCAACCTTCGAAAAGCATCCGTTATACGAGTTATGGCAATACTCCCGAACTCCCGCCCCAGTACTGGGTGGCGTCGAGGTTATCTCACCAACAACTGCATAAAAGAGATTTTCGATGTCGGCGAAACTCAGGTATTCCAGAATTGCTACGATAAAATTGTGACGACAACACCTCGGAGCTCAACTCCCCGGGACACTATCACAACCCCTAAATGTGAGGAGGCACCAAGAACAATGTTCTCGTCACAAAACCATCGAAACGATTCAAAGATACCCGCGTGATCCTAAAAAAAATTTAGTGAAATTTGAGAAGAGAAGAGTCAAAACTCTACGTCAGGATGCCTCACCAGAGCGACGAAGGGACTGAGGTGTAAAAAGAATCCCACTCTTCGATATATATAATCCTAAATGACTCAAAACATTTTTCTAGACTCAACAACGCCAGCGATTCGATCAAGTAGGGGGCTCCTAAGTCGGGGAAGGCTCCGATACCAACTTGTAACACCCACGATGCGGCTATATCTCCCACATGTTGGAGCATGACTTAGAGGCATAACCGCATTGTAGGCATGTCGCAAGAGGGGTAGTCTTTACACATTCCATGTACTGAATAAGAAAGAGGTACAAAGTTGGCTTACAATCGCCACTTCACACAATACATGAATATAACATTACATCATCCAGATAAAATCAAGGTCTGACTACGGAACCAAAATAAAAGAAGACCACCCCTAATGCAAAAGATCCCCGATCGCCCCGACTGGGCTCCACTATTGATCAACTGGAAATGAAACTACACAACAGACACGTTCTTCATCAAGCTCCTCCTTGAGCTTGGTTGCGTCACCTGTACGGTATCACGGGCACCTGCAAATAGTTTTGGAAGTAATCTGTGAGTCACGGGGACTCAGCAATCTCACACCCTCGCTATCAAGACTATTTGAGCTTATGGGTAGGAAAAGGTATGTGAGGTGGAGCTGCAGCAAGCACTAGCATATATGGTGGCTAACTTACGCAAATGAGAGCGAGAAGAGAAGGCAAAGCACGGTCGTGAACTAGAAGTGATCCTGAAACTACTTACGTTCAAGCATAACTCCAACACCGTGTTCACTTCCCGGACTCCGTCGAGAAGAGACCATCACGGCACACACGCGGTTGATACATTTTATTTAAGTTAACTGTCAAGTTCTCTACAACCGGACATTAACAAATTCCCATCTGCCCATAACCGCGGGCACAGCTTTCGAAAGTTCATAACCCTACAGGGGTGTCCCAACTTAGCCCATCACAAGCTCTAACGGTCAATGAAGGATATTCCTTCTCCCAGGAAGACCCGATCAGGCCCAGAATCCCGGTTACAAGACATCTCAACAATGGTAAAACAAGACCAGCAAGACCACCCGCTGTGCCGACAAATCCCGATAGGAGCTGCACATATCTCGTTCTCAGGGCACACCGGATAAGCTAAGCGTACAGGAGCCGACGTAACCCAAGTTGCCAAGGGATGGCCCTGCAAGGTGCTCTAGTTTAGACCAACACTCAGAGGAGCACTGGCCCGGGGGTTTAAACTAAAGATGACCCTTGAGTCTGCAGAACCCAAGTGAAAAAGGCTTAGGTGGCAAATGGTAAAACCAAGGTCGGGCCTTGCTGGAGGAGTTTTATTCAAAGCGAACTGTCAAGGGGTTCCCATTATAACCCAACCGCGTAAGGAACGCAAAATCAAGGAACATAACACCGGTATGACGGAAACTAGGGCGGCAAGAGTGGAACAAAACACCAGGAATAAGGCCGAGTCTTCCACCCTTTACCAAGTATATAGATGCATTAATTAAATAAGAGATATTGTGATATCCCAACAAATATCCATGTTCCAACATGGAACAACCTCCATCTTCACCTGCAACTACCAACGCTATAAGAGGGGCTGAGCAAAGCGGTAACATAGCCAAACAACGGTTTTCTAGGACAAGGTGGGTTAGAGGTTTGACATGGCAATATGGGAGGCATGATAAGCAAGTGGTAGGTATCACAGCATAGGCATAGTAATAGAGCGAGCAACTAGCAAGCAAAGATAGAAGTGATTTCGAGGGTAAGGTCATCTTGCCTCCAAAGTTCTCCGAGAAGACGAAAGCTTCATCCTCGATAGCATACTCAACGGGTACCTCGAACACGAACTCGTTTCCCGGCTCTACCCAAAGCAAGAACACAAGCAAAGGGAACAACCATCAACCACGGTGCAATGCGCAAGCAACATGATGCAAAACATGGCATGATATGCGGGATGTGATATGCAATGCATATGCATGCTCTGGAAGGAAAATATTGAACCAGGCCTCAACTTGGCAAACCAAGAGCGCCGCTGGAAATATGAGTTGATTTCGGTCAAAATCGATATAAAGATAACTGGAATCGGATGCACGGTTTGGAAATGGCAAGCAAAACAATAATGGAACTATTCTACGATTAACAGCACGATGTCATCTAGAATGCAACAAGAAACTAAGCTACTGCACTCCAACATAGCAACAAAGCACATGGCAGTGATCCACTCAAGATGCTTGACAAAAGATGAACACTGAGCCACGGCTAAATCACACAATAGCAGGTTCAAACAAGCATGGCAAAAGTGCAAAAGATATCAGGTTCACAGACTTAGTGAAAATAACATGGCAGGATTTAACATCAGGAAGCAATGTTTAGAGCAAGATAACAACATGCTACAGGAACATATCATGGCAAGGCAAAGCATGGCATGAAGCTACTCAAAGCATACAACAAAAGTCCCTTACTGACCATAAGCCAAAAGGGGTCAGAAAATACAATGGCAACCATGTGAACATAGCAACTTTCGTTAACAGATTCAGACTAGTAGAAAACTGGAACATGGCAAAACAGATTCACGTAGGCATGTTTGCGAGCTTGATGCGATGCAATCACCCAAGGCATTGCATGACAAACTAAGCATACACCCAGCAAGTAGACATGATAAACTAGCTAACCATGGCAAGAACACTCTCATAGCACGCAAGAATAAACTATAACAACCTCGGCAAAATTGCTAACACGTAAACAATCTACCAGGAATCATTTTATAGCAAAAGTGGAGCAAGATTGAGTCATCCTAGAGCACTATAATTGCAAACAAATACATGGATGGATAGAGCATAACAATATCTCAAAATCATCCTTACTGAACATGCTCAAAAGAGGCATGGATCACTCTGTAGCAACAAGAATACATGGCATAAAAATACATCAGGGAAAAGACTTAGAAGATTTCTATCTAGGTCCCTGAAATCAGCAACATTACGAGAGCTACCTTGCATGCTTGTGCTAGTCACCACAAAGATCACAAAAATACATGGCATACACCCCTGTAAAGATGGCATGGCATACTTCAAAACACATGTAGGGATCAAGATCATAGGAGGCACACATTAAACATGGCAAAAATGACAACTGTTCAATATCTGTTAAGAATCTGAAACTAACATCACATAGCACTCTTGCAACAGCATTTGGGGCATCGAGATGAACTCAAATGAACATGGTGCAATGGGATGAAATGAAGTACACGTCCTGATGAACATTTCGATATATCATATTCACAAATCGGATATACATGCACCAAGTTACACCATGTTCAACACGCATGTATGATGAGGGTTTTTAGGGACTTAGTGAAAACAACCTCGGGGCAATGCTGGACGGGGACATTTGGGACGGCGCGGTGCGGGGCTTCGGGCGTGTTTGGATCGAGGGTTGAGGCAACACCGGCACGACACGGTCCCGTGGCGGGCCGAGGCCGTCGGCGGCGAGCTCAACGCCGGAGAAGGACGCCGGAGATGGGGGAGACCTGGATCTGGCCGGATCCGGGGCGGGGATCGCCAGATCCAGTGGCCAGCAGAGCGGGGGCGAGCGGCGGCGAGCTCGGCATGGAGGCGGCGAGCTTGGCATGGAGGCGGCCTTTGGCGGGGTCGGCGGAAGAGCGGCGTTCGGCGACGGCGCGCGGCTCGGGCGCCGGCGGCCTACAGTCGCCGTAGGGCGCAGGTCCAGCGAGGGCTCCTCCCCAGGAGCTTGGGAGCGAGACGGCTGCGCTAGGAGGCGCGACGGGCGCCGGTGCGGAAGGCCAGGGCACTGGCGCGGAGAGGCTGGGCGCGGGCTCCCTCCGGACCCAGATCGGCCCGGGGCGGGCCACGGGTGGGCCCTGGGCGGCGCGGGAGAGACCAGGGGCTCCCTCGTTTCACCAAGCAGGACGTCCCTGACGAGAATAGCATGATATATCAGTTCAGGAGTGGCCTCAGAGAAGATCTCCAACTAGCTCTCGTCCTTTTTGAGCCGAAGAAGTACGATGAGTTCTACAATATGGCAATGAAGCAAGAGACTGCTCAACTCAAGTGCGATGCTTCCAAGAAGCGAGTTAGAGATGCTACTCCTTCTTCCTCAACTCAAGTGGCTAAGCAGCAAAAGTATTGGCTGCCTCCTCCTCCGTTCCGTCAGCCTTATCAGCAGAAGAGCAAAGGTGGCAATGGATCTTCCCACCCACCCAACCCAGGCTTTCAGAACAAGACTTCGTCTCAATCTCCAAGATCAAGTGCTCTGTATCACCATCCGCTCTCAGAGGTCACATGCAACAAGTGTCAGCAGAAGGGTCACTATGCCAACAAATGCTTCAATCAGAGGCGTCTTCCTCATCCTCCTCCTGTGAGATCTGTTAGTACCGCAGCGGTCAAGCATAACCCCAAGCACGCCAAGGTCAACATGGTGAATGCAGCTCAGGCAGAGGACTCGTCAGATGTCATAATGGGTAACCTTCCTGTTAACGATGTTCCTGCAAAAGTTCTTTTTGACATTGGTGCATCGCATTGCTTCATTTCTAAAGCTTTTGCATCAAAGTATGAGTGTGATTATCGGTATTTGCAAAGATCTTTACAAATCGTGTCCCCGGGCAAGCAAATGACAGCTAATATCTGCGTCCCGGATGTTACTATCACGTTGGGCGACTACAAATTTCTAGCTTCTCCTATTGTTCTGGGAGACTCGGATATCGATCTTATTCTTGGAATGGATTGGCTTTCTAAGCACAAGGCTCATCTTGATTGTGCTGCCAGGCAGATTCAATTGACTCATTCGTCTGAGGATGTTATTGTCTTCGCCGCTCATGATGATACCATCCGACTGTTTTCTCTCAATGAGAAGGGCGAGCTGGATGCCATCTCTCAAATTCCAGTCGTTTGCGAATATCAAGACGTCTTTCCAGAAGAGCTTCCAGGAATGCCTCCGCACCGGCCAGTTGAATTCGTCATCGATCTTGAGCCTGGCACGGAACCTGTTTGCAAACATCCTTACAAGCTTGGACCTGAAGAGTTGAAGGAACTGAAGAAACAACTCGATATTAAAGAGCAAATGGGTCTCATCCGACCAAGTTCTTCTCCGTGGGGTTGTGGAGTTCTTTTTGTGAAGAAGAAGGACGAAGCGGACCGACTTTGTGTCGACTACCGTCCATTGAACAAGAAGACCATAAAGAACAAGTACCCACTTCCCAACATCAACGAGCTGTTTGAATAACTCAAAGGTGCTCAAGTATTCTCCAAGCTTGATCTCCGTATGAGCTATCACCAGATTCGCATTCGTGAAGAAGATATCCCCAAGATAGCATTCAGAACAAGCTATGGTTCATATGAATACACTGTCATGTCTTTCGTCCTCGTCAACGCTCCGCCAACATTCTCTCGCTTGATGAACTTCATCTTCAACGCCTATACAAATGACTTCGTCTTGGTCTACCTCGACGACATTTTGGTATTTTCCAAGAACAAGGAGGATCATGCCAAGCACTTGCGTTTGGTGATGGATAAACTCAGAGAACATCAGTTCTATGCCAAGTTTTCAAAGTGCGAGTTTTGGCTCGATGAGGTTCTCTACCTTGGACATATCATCTCTGCTAAGGGCATAGCGATTAATACTGAGAAAGTGTCTGCCATTGTGAATTGGGAACCACCTCAGAACGTGAAGCAACTCTGCAGCTTCCTTGGGCTCGCAAGCTATTGTCGAAGGTTCATTGAGAACTTCTCTAAGATCATGAAGCCTCTTTCCAACCTTCTCCAGAAGCACGTGAAGTACGTTTGGTCTCCTGAGTGTGACATCGCTTTCAACACCCTGAAAGAGAAGTTAGTCACTGCTCCAATTCTGACTCCTCCTGATGAATCCAAATCGTTTGAGGTCTTCTATGATGCTTCCCTTCAAGGTCTTGGTGCAGTGTTGATGCAAGAGAAGAAAGTTGTGGCCTATACCTCTCGCCAGTAGAAGCCCAATGAAAAGAACTACCCCACTCATGACCTCGAGTTGGCGGCAGTTGTGCATGCTCTTTTAACTTGGAGACATCTCTTATTGGGTAGAAAAGTGGACATCTTCACTGATCATAAGAGTCTCAAGTACATCTTCACTCAGCCTAATCTCAACCTCGGGTAGACTTGTTGGGTCGAAATGATTCAAGAGTATAATCCGAGTATCGAATATACTCCGGGCAAGGCTAATGTAATTGTTGACGCATTGAGCAGGAAGGCTTACTGCAACAGTTTGATTATCAAGCCTTACCAACCCGAGCTTTGTGAAGCTTTCCGCAAACTCAATCTGCAAGTTGTTCCTCAAGGTTTCCTCTCCAACCTCCAAGTCTCTCCTACTTTGGAAGATCAGATTCGCGAGGCTCAACTTCTTGATGCTATGGTGAAGAAGGTGAAGATTGGGATTGCCAAGAGTCCACCCAAGTACAAGTGCTATCATCTTGATGACAAGGATACTCTATTCTTCGAGGATCGCATTGCTGTGCCTAAAGGTGACCTCCGTAAAGTCATTATGAACGAGACTCACAATTCACTCCTCTCTATTCACCCTGGAAGTACAAAGATGTACCAGGACCTCAAGCAGTCGTATTGGTGGACTCGAATGAAGCGTGAGATTGCTCAGTTCGTGAATGAATGTGATGTCTGCAGAAGAGTGAAAGCAGAACACCAACGACCAGCTGGTCTCCTCCAACCTCTTGCCATTCCAGAATGGAAGTTTGACCATATTGAGATGGACTTCATGACTTGATTTCCAAAGTCCAAGCATGGCAATGATGTTATCTTCGTTGTCATCGACAAGCTCACTAAAGTGGCTCATTTCCTTCCTATCAAAGAATCTATCATAGCAGCTCAATTGGCAGAGCTATATACCTCCAGGATTGTCTCGCTTCACGGCATTCCGTAGTTGATCTCTTCAGATCGTGGCAGCATCTTCACCTCGAAGTTCTGGGATTCTTTTCAGAAGGCCATGGGCACCAACATTCGCTTCAGCACAGCTTTTCATCCTCAAACTAGTGGCCAAGTCGAGCAAGTAAATCAAATTCTTGAAGATATGCTCAGGGCTTGCGTCATCTCTTTCGGTATGAAGTGGGAAGATTGTCTTCCATATGGCGAGTTCTCCTACAACAACAGCTTCCAAGCGAGTTCAGGCAAGGCCCCATTTGAAATTCTCTATGACAGGAAGTGTCATACTCCTCTTAACTAGTCAAAGACTGGTGAACGTCAACTTCTTGGCAATGACTTGATCACAGAGGTAGAAGAGATGTGCAAAGTCATTCGTGATAATCTCAAAGCCGCGCAATCGCACCAGAAGAGTTACTATGATAGCAAGCATCGTGACTTGGCTTTCGAGATCGGAGACCATGTCTACCTCCGCATCTCTCCAATAAAAGGTACTCGTCGCTTCGGTATCAAAGGGAAGCTTCCCCTAGATACGTGAGTCCTTTCAAGATCGTCAGCAAGAGAGGCGATCTCGCCTATCAACTTGAGCTTCCATCCAAATTTGCAAATGTGCACGACGTGTTTCATGTCTCTCAACTCCGCAAGTGTTTCAAGACTCCTGACCGCACCGTCAACTTCGAAGACATTGATCTCCAAGAAGAAATGTCTTATCGTGAGCACCCAGTTGCTATTCTCGAAGAAACTAAGCGCAAGACTCGCAACAAGTCTATCAAATTCCTCAAAGTAAAGTGGTCACATCATTCCGACCGTGAAGCCACCTGGGAATGCGAGGATCACCTCCGTTCTGAGTACCCGGAGTTTTTCCAGTCCTAGATCTCGGGACGAGATCCTTTCATAGTGGTGGAGTGTTGTAGCACCCCGGATGTAACCTACCTTAATTGTATTCCAACTCTTGCCTTTTCCGACACTAAGTTATTATATTTCCTCGTTGTCGGCTTTTTGTCTCCGTGTGTTTTGTCTTTGTCATGCATCTCATATCATGTCATCATGTGCATTGCATTTGCATACGTGTTCGTCTCATGCGTTCGAGCATTTTTCCCCGTTGTCCGTTTTGCATTCCGGCGCTCCTATGTCCTCCCGTGGTCCTTTCTACCTCTTTTTGTGTGCGGGTGTTAAACGTTTTCGGATTGGACCGAGACTTTCCATGCGGCCTTGGTTTACTACCGGTAGACCGTCTGTCAAGTTTCGTACACTTGGACTTCGTTTGATACTCCAACGGTTAACCGAGGGACCAAAAAGGCCTCGTGTGTGTCGCAGCCCAACACCCTTCCAAAGTGGCCCAAAACCCACCAAAAACCCCTCCATCACCTAGGCCATTCGATCACGATCGCGTGGCCGCAAACCGCACCTCATTTGGAGCTTCCTAGCTCCCTCTACCTCTATAAATAGCCCCCCATTCCAAATTTCGGGTCTCCTCTCCCCCTAACCCTAGAGAAACTCCACCCGCTGCCGCCGGACAAAAATTCGGGCATCGGACGTGTCCGCCCGCTCCACCGGACCTACCGGATCGCGCCATGTGTCCCGGGCCAGTCCCCACTTCCCCGCTGACGCTGCGGCCCGCCGAGGCCTGTGGGGAGCCCCTGCGGCCCGTCTGCTCCTGCGCTGCCCCGCGCCTCTCCCTCCTCCGCAGCGCCGCCCCGATCCGCCGGCGCGCCCCGCCGCCACCGACCATCGCCGGTGTCGCCGCCTCCTCGCCGCAGCACGCCGCGCCACCGACCACTCCAGCGAGCCCGCGCCACCATCCGGCACCGGCGACCGCGCCGACCACCGCCGACACCGCCCCGTCCTTCCTCCGGCCCCGGCGACCTCATCCCCGGTCGGCGAGCTTATTCCACTACTCCGGCGACCCCCTCTTCTCCGGCGAACCTCGGGCGACGCGCGCTGCTACAGTACCTCCCGATCTGGATCTCAGATCTAAAAATATCTCGGTTGACTTTCCCCCGAAACCCTAGTTTTTATGCATACTTTGATGCATCATAACTTCATCACCGTTGCTCCGATTCGTAGCATATCAAAATGTTCGTCTCGACGAGTACATCATTTCATCTCATTGCATCATTTTCATTTGAGCTCATCTTGATGCCTGAAATGCTGTTGGAAGAGGGCTATGTGATGATAGTTTCAGATCTGTTTCAGCAAATGCATTTTTGTCATTTTTGCCATGATTAATGTGTGCATGCTATGATCCTGAGCTCTACATGAGTTTTGAAATATGACATGCCATCTTTACAGGGGTGTATGCCATGTATTTTTGTGATCTCTGTGGTGACTAGCACAAGCATGCAAAGTAGCTTACTCAATGTTGCTGATTTCAGGGACTTAGAATTTCACCAAGTCCTTGCCCTATCATTATTTTTATGCCATATGTTCATGTTGTTTCCTAGTGATCCGTGCCTCTTTTGAGCATGATCAGTAAGGATGTTTTGTAGATATTGTGGTGCTCTATCCATCCATGTCTTTGTTTGCAATTATGGAGCACCCTAGCTTGAGTCAATCGAGCTCTACGTTTTCTATAAAATGTTCCTCGCAGATTGTTAACATGTTTTGCAATTTTGCCAGGCTTATTGTTGTTGATCCGTGCATGCTATGTTGTTCTTCTTGCCATGTCTAGCTTCTATGCCATGTCTACTTGCTGGGTGTATGCTTAGATTATCATGCAATGCCTCGTAGTGAGTGCATCGAGCTCGTAAACATGCCTACTCGTTATCTCTTTTGCCATCCTCCAGTTTTTCACTAAGTCTGAATCTGTTTATATTTTTGCTATGTTCACATGCTTGCAATTGTATTTTCTGATCCCTTTTGGATCATGGTCACTAAGGGACTTTTGTTGAATGCTTTGAGTAGCTTCATGTCATGCTTTGCTTTGCCATGATATGTTCCTGTAGCATGTAGTTATCGTGCTCTAAACATTGCTTCCTGATGATAAATTCCTGACTTGTTATTTTCACCAAGTCTGTAACCAGTAATCTTTTGCACTTTTGCCATGCTTGTTTGAACCTGTTAATGAGTGAATTAGCCGTAGCTCAGTGTTCATCTTTTGTCGAGCATCTTGAGTGGATCCCTGCCATTTATTTTGTTGCTATGTTTGGGTGCAGTAGCATATTGTTCTTGATGCATTTAGATGGTCTCATGCTGACTATCGCAGACCGGTGCCATATTTGTTTTGCTTGCCATTTCCAAACCGTGCATCCGATTCCGGTGATCTTTATATCGATTTCGATCGAAATCAACTCACCTTTCCAGTGGCACTCTTGGTTTTCCATGTTAATGCTAGGTTCTATCATTTCTTTGCAAATCATGCATATGCATCACATATCGCATCCCGCATATCATACCATGTTTGCATCATGTTGCTTGAGCATTGCATGTGGTTGATTGTGTTCCCTTTTGATTGTTGTTCTTGTTTGGGTAGAGCCGGGAGACGAGTACGTGATCGAGGAGCCCGTTGAGTAAGCTTTCAAGGATCAAGGCAACTCTGAGAACTTTGTAGGCAAGATGACCATACCCTCGAAATCATTTCTATCTTTGCTTGCTAGATGCTCGCTCTTTTGCTATGCCTATGCTACGATACCTACCATTTGCTTATCATGCCTCCCACATTGCCATGTCAAACCTCTAACCCACCTTTTTCCTAACAAACCGTTGTTTGGCTATGTTACCGCTTTGCTCAGCCCCTCTTATAGCGTTGCTAGTTGCAGGTGAAGTTTGGAGATCGTTCCTTGTTGGAACATGTTTATTGTTGGCATATCACCATATTATCTTGTTTATCTTAATGCACCTATATGCTTGGTAAAGGGTGGAAGGCTCGGCCTTATGCCTGGTGTTTTGTTCAACTCTTGCCGCCCTAGTTTATGTCATATCGGTGTTATGTTCCCGGATTTTGCGTTCCTTACATGGTTGGGTTATAATGGGAACCCCTTGACAGTTCGCCTTGAATAAAACTCCTCCAGCAATGCTCAACATTGGTTTTACCATTTGCCACCTAGCCTCTTTTTCCCTTGGGTTTCCGGAGCCCAAGGGTCATCTTTATTAAACCCCCTGGGCCAGTGCTCCTCTGAGTGTTGGTCCGAAATGGGCAGCCTATGGGGCCACCTCGGGGAAACTCGAGGGCTGGTTTTACTCGTAGCTTGACCTATCTGAGTGTGCCCTGAGAACGAGATATGTGCAGCTCCTATCGGGATTTGTCGGCACATTCGGGCGGTGTTGCTGGACTTGTTTTACCATTGTCGAGATGTCTTGTAACCGGGATGCCGAGTCTGATCGGATTGTCTTGGGAGAAGGAATATCCTTCGTTGACCATGAGAGCTTGTGATGGGCTAAGTTGGGACTCCCCTACAAGGATTTGAACTTTCGAAAGTCGTGCCCGCGGTTATGGGCAGATGGGAATTTGTTAATGTCCGGTTGTAGATAACCTGAAACTTAACTTAATTAAAATGCACCAACCGCGTGTGTAACCGTGAGGGTCTCTTCTCGGAGTCCGGGAAGCGAACACGGTGTTGGAGTAATGCTTGACGTAGGTTGTTCTAGGATCACTTCTTGATCATAGTTGTTTGACCGTGCCTTTGCCTTCTCTTCTCGCTCTCATTTGCGTATGTTAGCCACCATATATGCTAGTCGCTTGCTGCAGCTCCACATCATACTTTTACCCTTCCTATAAGCTTAAATAGTCTTGATCGCGAGGGTGTGAGATTGCTGAGTCCCCGTGACTCACAGTTTACTTCCAAAACCAGATGCAGGGACCGATGATACCACCCTAGATGATATGACTAAGCTCAAGTGGCAGTTCGATGAGGACTCAGGACGATACTATGTGTCTTTCCCAGATGATCAGTAGTGGTGCCCAGTTGGGGCGATCGGGGACTTTGTCGCATTTGGGGGTTGTTCTTCATTTTGGTTCCGTAGTCAGACCTTGAGTGTATTGGATGAATGTAATGTTATTTATGTATTTGTGTGACGTGGCGAGTGTAAGCCAACTATGTATCCCTTTCCTCTTTATTTATTTACATGGGTTGTTGTGAAGATTACCTCACTTGCGACATTGCTTTCAATGCGGTTATGCCTCTAAGTTGTGCTTCGACAGCTGGGAGATATAGCCGCATCGAGGGCGTTACACACTCCCTCTTCTAGCCTCGTATTTTCTTCTACACGCGACACGGGACAATGGGAGATTCGCGCTGAATTTTGAAATTATTCAGGGTTCATTTGACCTTTTTTATTCATTAATTGAGTTTTCTAGGAAATTTAATGTCCATAATTCAAATCCGAACTACAAATACATGCTCCAGTGCACCAAAATGGCTAGAAAAAACATACATGTTTCGTTAGGGTGCATGTTTAGGTCCCATGGAACGAATGGGAATGAATTCAACCGTCTCGTCGTCCTAGCTTGGCCACAAACATTGCGAATCTCGGTTTCTAAATCTCTGTAAATCCAAAACTCACTAGGAAATCAGGAAACTTGGCATGGTGTCACTACATGGTACATATAATTATCCAATTTGGGCGAAGCTATATTACAAGCCGCTTACAAACCAGAGCCTATCGCAACTCTCGTGGTTCCGGTAGGGAAACATGCCCCTCTTTTGGGCGAAACGATAATCGCTGCCTCTTCTCGCCTTGAACTTTGTTTTCCATAGGCAACATAGAATAACAGGAGTGTCAGGCTGAAATTTGAAACTGTTCAGGGTTCGTTTGGCCATTGTATATATATTACTAATTACTAAGTTTTCTGCGCATTTAATGTAGTCCATAATTCAAATTTGAACTACAAGCACTTGCTCCAATGAGGCAAAATGGGTGGGAAATCATACATGTGTCATTGGGTGCATGTTTAGGTCTCATTTAAGGAATGGGAATGAATTACAAACTTGTCGTCGTCCTGAAACATTGAGAATCTCGGTTTTCAAATCCTAGTAAATCAAAAACTCGCCCAAAAACATGAAACTTGGCATGGTTTCATGACATGGCACATATATGTCGTGGTAAAAAAATCGTCCAGTTCGAGAAGAGGCACACACATTAGTAGCCAACGAAGTCCTTTTTGAAACAAAAAGCTGACACGTTAACATCGCAAATGGTTGCATTATATTAACCGTGTCGAAATTTAACCATACTCAGTGGTGTGTGTGCAGCTGTTTGATTAGACGGGACGAGCGCGAGAAGTCTGCCGTGCAGGCTCGACGGGATGCGTGCGAGCAGTCCGCCGCACAGGCTCGACGAGGCGTGTGCATCCTGTCCACCTCGCAGGCTTGACGGGACATGTGCGAGCAGTAAGGCCGCCCATGCTCACCGGGAAGCGAGCTCTTTGACCTCCATACACCAGCCGCCACCCGCCTCGCTCACAACTTCTCCATTAATGGGTTAATTAAAGCACCTGGACGAAGGGTGTTTGCTTGTGATCCCATGGCAGCATTTGCTTTGTTCATGTTTTCAACTCGTATTCCGCCCTAATTTAAATTTCCACATAGGGCAACGGATAATACGACTAGAAATAAAATGACAACGGATAATACGACGACAAATTTACATTGGCGCAGATAATAATTGTCTTACATATTCCGGATAATTTAAAATGCTACATGCGGCAAAGCCCGGAAGACACGGGGGCAAGAGAAGAAGGAAATTGCAGACAATGATCTGGGTCGCTACTGTCTCTACTCGTCGATGGATCGTCGGGCGACGAAATCCTCCAGCTCCTTCAAATCCTCACGACTTTGCTTGAAAGCAGCCACGAATTCCTCCACCTCCTGCTCGCGCTCGATCTGGAGCTTCCTCAAGCGACCCATCAGTTCCTCAATGACCGCTTTCAGCGTCATCTCCGAGGCACTGCTCTGCTCATGCAGCATCTTCCAGCCGGTGGCCTCCTCCTCCTTCTCGGCGAGCAACTTGAGGAGCTTCGCATTGTCACCCATGAGTTGCTCGACGAGGCCGATTGCCTTGTCAACTGAGGCATCGCTGATCTTGAGAAGCTTCATCAAGTCGTCGACCAGCTCCTGCTGCGTAGTGACACCAGCGAGAATGGCATCATCGGCGGCGAAGGACTTTAGGAATGCCGGCTCGTCACGATGGCCGACGCCTCGAATGCACTTGTGAGAGCCCTCGCGTGCCCGTGAGAGCTCGTTCGAGGGCTCCGCGGCGTGCTGGGACATCTCTGCTGCGGCTGCGGCTTCGCGGCGGGACCTCTCTAGTGCTTCTGCGGCCTTGGTCTTTGCAGCATGGTTATATGTCCACCCTAAACTCCTCCTACCAGTCATGACGGAACGACTTGCAAGGACTAGTTTTTTTTGGGTGATGAGGAGAGGAACTGTGAAGTAATTTTTGAGTGGGTAGTTTTTATAGCCCGGTGCTAAGTGTGAACACATATTAGTTTGATATATGCGAACAGATTTGCAATTACTTATTGCGTTGTAATCTGCAATGTGACGAGAAACAAGGTCAAAATTTATTAATGGCAGAAGGTTGACCACGTGGTTGCTCGCCGTTGAGTCGGCCGCGGCATGCTCCGCTCTGGCGTCCCTGCGCGCTCTGCTCACCGTTGAGGCAAATTTACAATGGCAACGGTTAATAATTCTTAATAATTGTCTTACATATTCAGGAAAATTTAAAATGCCACATGTGTCAAGGCCCAGAACACTCACGACCTACATATGCATACAATTATAATAAAATATAAGCTAAAAGGCTGAGCTGGCGGCCTTCCGACGATGGTCTTCTCGGACTCCATGATTAGCATGGCACCCTTGCGGCCGTTCACTCCAAGTGTCTCGACCCGCCTCCGCTTACGGAGCTGCTGGTGTTGGGAGGCTCTTGGGGCTATTGTGCCTCTTACAGAAGAGCTTGACAGCGTGCAATCGCGCGCATGACAACTCCGCGGAACCGCTCCATTTCCATGTCTCTGGCCTGGTAGCAAATTCCGTCCATCACCTGCATCCGCAAGATATCACATTGGCAGTGTTCTACTTCGTCGGGGACGTCAACTCCGCCAAGGATGCGCTCGAGCCTGGCCACCACATCATCGGGATCGAGGTTGACACGGCCGCTGCGGGCAATGATGAAGCCATAGGCTGCCTTTGTCTTGATTGGATCGCAGAGGTCCTATGCCCATTCCTTGCGGGGCATTAGGCTATCGATGAGCACTGGTGATGGCGGCTCTTCAGGTGGGTCATCGATCATGCCGCCGAGCAGCTCTGGATCTTTTGCATGGTGGACGGCAAACTGCTCATCACACCTCCTCTGCAATATGTCGATTGTACTCCCAAGGACTATCACGCCGATATCACTGCCGATGGGCCATGGTTCCTGCACCGGCCGATGAAGCTCTTGCTCCCCCACCTGCTCCGGCTCGTTCTCCTCGCCGAAGATGTAACGCAGGTAGGCGTCGATGTCGGAGCTTTGGTCGTTGCCTAGCATGCTTGGAATAACTAATGGTAGATGGGTAAGGACTAGATCTGTGCAGAGTGTCGCGGCGATGTGTTGCCGCCTGGGTTATATGTAGCAAGCCGTTAGCTGGTGGCGGGAAACAGCTGAGGAAAGAGGCGTGGATTTTACAATTCACCCATGTGGAGAGCGGGAAGCATTCGCTGGAGTGCCGCCACGTGTTATTTATCACACAAGTGTTAACATAAGGAAACGTATGTGTAACTTACTAATCATCGCACATGAGTACTCGCAGACGCATCATGTGCGATACTCCTAGCCACCGCAAGCAACTAGTTTGCATTTTTCAAAGTTTTTTGTACACACAGAATTGCACACGAACTAACTGTATTAACCGTCTGTGTTGTAATTTCTCATCGCAAACAGTTCATCCGAGTCAGATGTTTGCCACGTATCACACACATCTTGTTAAGTTGAACTATTTTTGTTGTGTTTCCTAATCACAAACAGTTCGTCCGAGTGAACCATATGCCCTATATCACAAACACCTTGATCTGGCTAACCGTTTCTGTTGCACTCCTAATAGAAAATAGTTCATCGGAGCGAACTGTATGTCGTATATCGCACACACATTGATATGGCTGCCCGTTTCTGTTGTTCTGTGATACGTCTCCAACGTAACTATAATTTTTGATTGCTCCATGCTATATTATCTACTGTTTTGGACTATATTGGGCTTTATTATCCACTTTTATATTATTTTTGGGACTAACCTATTAACCAGAGGCCCAGCCCAGAATTGTTGTTTTTTGCCTATTTTAGGGTTTCGAAGAAAAGGAATATCAAACGGAGTCCAAACGAAATGAAACCTTCGGGAACGTGATTTTCTCACCGAATACAACTCAGGAGACTTGGACCCTACGTCAAGGCACGTAATAGGAGGCCATGAGGTACGGGGCGCACCCTACCCTACCAGGCGCGCCCCCCACCCTCGTGGGCCCCCTGTTGCTCCACCGACGTACTTCTTCCTCCTATATATACCCACGTACCCCCGAACGATCAGATACGGAGCCAAAAACCTAATTCCACCGCCGCAACTTTCTGTATCCATGAGATCCCATCTTGGGGCCTATTCCGGAGCTCCGCCGGAGGGGCCATCGATCACGGAGGGCTTCTACATCATCATCCAAGCCTCTCCGATGAAGTGTGAGTGGTTTACTTCAGACCTACGGGTCCATAGTTAGTAGCTAGATGGCTTCTTCTCTCTTTTTGGATCTCAATACAATGTTCTCCCCCTCTCTCGTGGAGATTTATTCGATGTAATCTTCTTTCTGTGGTGTGTTTGTTGAGACCGATGAATTGTGGGTTTATGATCAAGTCTATCTATGAATAATATTTGAATCTTCTCTGAATTCTTTTATGTATGATTGGTTATCTTTGCAAGTCTCTTCAAATTATCCTCTGAATTCTTTTATGTATGATTGGTTATCTTTGCAAGTCTCTTCAAATTATCAGTTTGGTTTGGCCTACTAGATTGGTTGTTCTTGCCATGGGAGAAGTGCTTAGATTTGGGTTCGATCTTGCAGTGTCCTATCCCAGTGACAGAAGGGGTAGCAAGGCACGTATTGTATCGTTGCCATCGAGGATAACAAGATGGGGTTTTTATCATATTGCATGAAACTATCCCTCTACATCATGTCATCTTGCTTAAGGCGTTACTCTATTTTTAACTTAATACTCTAGATGCATGCTGGATAGCGGTCGATGAGTGGAGTAATAGTAGTAGATACAGGCAGGAGTCGGTCTACTTGTCTCGGACGTGATGCCTATATACATGATCATACCTAGATATTTTCATAACTATGCTCAATTCTGTCAATTGCTCAACAGTAATTTGTTCACCCACCGTAGAATACTTATGCTCTTGAGACAAGCCACTAGTGAAACCTATGGCCCCCGGGTCTCTTTCTCATCATATCAATCTCCATCACTTTATTATTGCTTTGATTTTACTTTGCTTTTACTTTTTACTTTGCATCTCTATACCAAAAATACCAAAAATATTATTTATCATCTCTATCAGATCTCACTTTCGTAAGTGACCGTGAAGGGATTGACAACCCCTAAGCGCGTTGGTTGCGTTGAGCTATTGTTTTTGTGTAGGTACGAGGGACTTGCGCGTGGCCTCCTACTGGATTAATACCTTGGTTCTCAAAAACTGAGGGAAATACTTACGCTACTTTGCTGCATCATCCTCTCCTCTTTGGGGAAATCCAACGCAGTGCTCAAGAGGTAGCAAGAAGAATTTCTGGCGCCATTGCCGGGGAGTCTGCGCAAAAGTCAACATACCAAGTACCCATCACAATCCCTATCTCCCGCATTACATTATTTTCCATTTGCCTCTCGTTTTCCTCTCCCCCCAATTCACCCTTGCCGTTTTATTCGCCCTCTCTCTCTCTATCCTCCCTCTCTATTTGCCTCCTTTTTGCCCGTTTGCCTTTTTGTTTGCTTGTGTGTTAGTTTGCTCGCTTGTCGTCATGGCTAGTCTCATATCTTCTCCGTTGTCTCCCGAGAATGAAGTTCTAAATTTTAAACAAAGGGAGGGAGAAAATCTAAAAGATGCTTGGTATAGAATTTGCAATGCTCAAAATAGATCTACCAGGAAGCAATCTACTTCAGTTGTTCTCCGCGATTTTTATGTAGGTGCTAGTCCTTGGTATAGATATATCCTTGATACCATTACCGGAGGGAATTTCTTGGGTAGCCATACTTTTGATTCTTATAATGCTATGTTAGATTTATTTGGCTCACCACCTCTTTTGGTTAATGGAACTATGTTAACTTTGGAGCATGTTATGCAAAGACTTGAAATTATTGAAAATAAAGTTGCTACTATTGAATTAATTGAAAATCTAGATAAAAAGATCCACAATCAAATTACCCAATATGGATCTAAGGTAGGAATGACTTTGAAAAATATTAAGGAAAAGGAACCCATAGTTAATGAGAAAATAAACTTAGATTCTACTAGAATCGATAAACTTGAGGGTATCATTACGAACTTGGGAACCGTGTTTTATTCCGTAAAGAATGCTCCAAGTCCTCCTACTAAAATTGCCAAGCTTATGTATGTTCCTAAAAATAAGGGTGAATCATCTAGTAAGGAAACAGCGGATCTTAAATCTATAAGTATTCATCCCAATCTTTTTGCTATCATTAAGGAACCAATTGCTACAAATGAATTTTTTGATCTTGTGCCTAAGAGTTTGATAACCACTAGAAAGAAAGAAATTCCTAAGGGAGATATATGCCTCGTTGAAAAATTGCCCACCAAAGATGGCAATACCTAGATCTATTCTTGCTTGTTATGCCTAGCTAGGGGCGTTAAACGATAGCGCTTGTTGGGAGGCAACCCAATTTTATTTTTATTCCTTACTTTTTGCTCATGTTTAGTAATAAATAATTTATTTAGCATCTGTTTTGGTTGTGTTTTTTGTGTTTAATTAGTGTTTGTGCCAAGTAGAACTGTTGGGAAGACTTGGGGAAAATCTTGTTGAACTTGCTGTAAAAAACAGAAACTTTAGCGCTCACGACAACTGCTGTTATTTTTATTTGGAGAGTGATATTTAGTTAATTATTTTTGAATATGATTAATAGATAAATTCCTCACGTCCAGCAATTTATTTTAGAATTTTTGGGGTTCCATATCTTGCGCTAGCTACAGATTACTACAGACTGTTCTGTTTCTGACAGATTCTGTTTTTCGTGTGTTGTTTGCTTATTTTGATGAAATTATGGCTAGTAAAATAGTTTATAAACCATAGAGAAGTTGGAATACAGTAGGTTTAACACCCATATAAATAAATAATGAGTTCATTACAGTACCTTGAAGTGGTATTTTGTTTTCTTTCGCTAACGGAGCTCACGAGTTTTCTACTTTAAGTTTTGTGTTGTGAAGTTTTCAAGTTTTAGGTAAAGATTTGATGGATTATGGAACAAGGAGTGGCAAGAGCCTAAGCTTCGGGATGCCCATGGCACCCCCAAGATAATATAAGGACACCTAAAATCCAAAGCTTGGGGATGCCCCGGAAGGCATCCCCTCTTTCGTCTACTTCTATCGGTAACTTTACTTGGAGCTATATTTTTATTCACCACATGATATGTGTTTTGCTTGGAGCGTCTTTTATGATTTGAGTCTTTGCTTGTTAGTCTACCATAATTATCCTTGCTATACACACCTTTTGAGAGAGCCATACATAATTTGGAATTTGATAGAATACTCTATCTGCTTCACTTATATCTTTTGAGCTATATAGTTTTACTCTATGTGCTTCACTTATATCTTTTGAGTTATATAATTTTGCTCTCGTGCTTCACTTATATCTTTTAGAGCACGGTGGTGGATTTGTTTTATAGAAACTATTGATCTCTCATGCTTCACTTAGATTATTTTGAGAGTCTTAATAGCATGGTAATTTGCTTAATAATAATATGCTTGGTATTCAAGATTTGTAAAATTTTCTTTTGAGTGCGTTGAATACTAAGAAAAAAATTGATGCTTGATAATTGTTTTGAGATATGAGGATGGTGATATTAGAGTCATGCTAGTTGAGTAGTTGTGAATTTGAGAAATGCTTGTGTTAAAGTTTGTGATTCCCGTAGCATGCATGTATGGTGAACCGTTATGTGATGAAGTCGGAGCATGATTTATTTATTGATTGTCTTCCTTATGAGTGGAGGTCGGGGACAAGCGATGGTCTTTTCCTACCAATCTATCCCCCTAGGAGCATGCACGTAATACTTTGCTTTGATAACTTCTAGATTTTTGCAATAAGTATATGAGTTCTTTATGACTAATGTTGAGTCCATGGATTATACGCACTTTCCTTCCTTCCACCATTGCTAGCCTCTCTCATACCACACACTTTTCGCCGGTATCATACACCCACCAAATACCTTCCTCAAAACAGCCACCATACCTACCTATCATGGCATTTCCATAGCCATTTCGAGATATATTGTCATGCAACTTTCCACCGTTCCGTTCATTATGACACACTCCATCATTGTCATATTGCTAGCATGATCATGTAGTTGACATCGTATTTGTGGCAAAGCCACCATTCATAATTCTTTCATACATGTCACTCTTGATTCATTGCATATCCCGGTACACCGCCGGAGGCATTCATATAGAGTCATATTTTGTTCTAAGTATTGAGTTGTAATTGTTGAGTTGTAAGAAAAATAAAAAGTGTGATGATCATCATTTTTAGAGCATTGTCCCAAGTGAGGAAAGGATGATGGAGACTATGATATCCCCACAAGTCGGGATGAGACTCCGGATGAAAAAAAAAAGAGGCCATAAAAAAGAGAAGGCCCAAACAAAAAAATGAGAGAAAAAGAGAGAAGGGACAATGTTACTATCCTTTTACCACACTTGTGCTTCAAAGTAGCACCATGATCTTCATTGTAGAGAGTCTCTCATTCTGTCACTTTTCTATACTAGTGGGAATTTTTTATTATAGAACTTGGCTTGTCAATTCCAATGATGGGCTTCCTCAAAATGCCCTAGGTCTTCGTGAGCAAGCGAGTTGGATGCACACCCACTTAGTTTTTTTGTTGAGCTTTCATATACTTATAGCTCTAGTGCATCCGTTGCATGGCAATCCCTACTCACTCACATTGATATCTATTGATGGGCATCTCCATAGCCCGTTGATACGCCTAGTTGATGTGAGACTATCTTCCCCTCTTTTTGTCTTCTCCACAACCACCATTCTATTCCACATATAGTGCTATATCCATGGCTCACGCTCATGTATTGCGTGAAGATTGAAAAAGTTTTGAAAATGTCAAAAGTATGAAACAATTGCTTGGCTTGTCATCGGGGTTGTGCATGATTTAAATACTTTGTGTGGTGAAGATAGAGCATAGCCAGACTATATGATTTTGTAGGGATAGCTTTCTTTGGCCATGGTTATTTTGAGAAGACATAATTGCTTTGTTAGTATGCTTGAAGTATTATTATTTTTATGTCAACATGAACTTTTGTCTTGAATCTTTTGAATCTGAATATTCATACCACAATTAAGAAGATTTACATTGAAATTATGCCAAGTAGCACTCCGCATCAAAAATTCTGTTTTTATCATTTACCTACTCGAGGACGAGTAGGAATTAAGCTTGTGGATGCTTGATACGTCTCCAACGTATCTATAATTTTTTATTACTCCATGCTATATTATCTACTGTTTTGGACTATATTGGGCTTTATTATCCACTTTTATATTATTTTTGGGACTAACCTATTAACCGGAGGCCCAGCCCAGAATTGTTGTTTTTTGCCTGTTTTAGGGTTTCGAAGAAAAGGAATATCAAACGGAGTCCAAACGGAATGAAACCTTCGGGAACGTGATTTTCTCACCGAATACAACTCAGGAGACTTGGACCCTACGTCAAGGCACGTAACAGGAGGCCACGAGGTAGGGGACGCGCCCTACCCTAACAGGCGCGCCCCCCACCCTCGTGGGCCCCCTGTTGCTCCACCAACGTACTTCTTCCTCCTATATATACCCACATACCCCCAAAAGATCAGATACGGAGCCAAAAACCTAATTCCACCGCCGCTACTTTCTGTATCCACGAGATCCCATCTTGGGGCCTGTTCCGGAGCTCCGCCGGAGGGGGCATCGATCACGGAAGGCTTCTACATCATCATCCAAGCCTCTTCGATGAAGTGTGAGTAGTTTACTTCAGACCTACGGGTCCATAGTTAGTAGCTAGATGGCTTCTTCTCTCTTTTTGGATCTCAATACAATGTTCTCCCCCTCTCTCGTGGAGATCTATTCGATGTAATCTTCTTTTTGCGGTGTGTTTGTTGAGACCGATGAATTGTGGGTTTATGATCAAGTCTGTCTATGAATAATATTTGAATCTTCTCTGAATTCTGTTATGTATGATTGGTTATCTTTGCAAGTCTCTTTGAATTATCAGTTTGGTTTGGCCTACTAGATTGGTTGTTCTTGCCATGGGAGAAGTGCTTAGCTTTGGGTTCGATCTTGCGGTGTCCTTTCCCAGTGACAGAAGGGGAAGCAAGGCACGTATTGTATCGTTGCCATCGAGGATAACAAGATGGGGTTTTTATCATATTGCATAAAACTATCCCTCTACATCATGTCATCTTGCTTAAGGCGTTACTCTGTTTTTAACTTAATACTCTAGATGCATGCTGGATAGCAGTCGATGAGTGGAGTAATAGTAGTAGATGCAGGCAGGAGTCGGTCTACTTGTCTCGGACGTGATGCCTATATACATGATCATACCTAGATATTCTCATAGCTATGCTCAATTCTGTCAATTGCTCAACAGTAATTTGTTCACCCACCATAGAATACTTATGCTCTTGAGAGAAGCCACTAGTGAAACCTATGGCCCCAGGGTCTCTTTCTCATCATATCAATCTCCATCACTTTATTATTGCTTTGCTTTTACTTTGCTTTTACTTTTTACTTTGCATCTCTATACCAAAAATACCAAAAAATATTATTTATCATCTCTATCAGATCTCACTTTCGTAAGTGACCGTGAAGGGATTGGCAACCCCTAAGCGCGTTGGTTGCGTTGAGCTATTGTTTTGTGTAGGTACGAGGGACTTGTGCGTGGCCTCCTACCGGATTGATACCTTGGTTCTCAAAAACTGAGGGAAATACTTACGCTACTTTGCTGCATCATCCTCTCCTCTTCGGGGAAATCCAACGCAGTGCTCAAGAGGTAGCATTTTGCATCATCGCAAATAGTTTGAATAGGTTAACCGTGTGCCCTGAATCGCACACGCAACTAAAATCAGAACTGTGTTTGATGGCTCCGCCATTGCAAATGTTCTACACCTTTTTTGACGGTTTTTTCACATCCCCGTTTGTGATTAATGCATCGCACACAGTTTCATCAAAGGGACTCTGGTCATAGTGTCGCGTTAGCAGCATCCTGCAGTAGTGCATTCAAAACTTCAGCTATAATGGACAAATTACACTTGCTTCACAACTTGCCAGAGTTGGCAGAAACATTGACTGGCTACTCTGGCCAAGGTTGGGCTTGGTTTGGGGTATTGGTGGATGGAAATGGTGAAGGTATGAATAGGATGAGCTCCACGAATATTTGGTGACTTGTTGAGCATGGGAAATGAGTGTTGTACTACAGCTGGTGGATTCTAGGGTTTAATATATGAGGGAGGGCAATCGGGGTTTTGGGGCTAAACCCTAATTCCAAGTAACTAGGCAAGTCAATACTCTGACCTAAACACAATAGTGCAAACCAAACCCAAGAACAAAAAGAAAAGGGCATGAGCCAGCTCTTGAAAACGAATTTTCCAGGACTGAAAAACTAGGGTGTTACAAAGTGCATGAAGACAAAGAACATACACATGAGTATGCTGATTCAAGGGCCAAAACAACTGGGAAATGATAATAGTTTGTATCTCGGGCTACTGAAAGAGGGGCTACACATGTTATGGACATCACCGGTCAAGACATGGGACACCAACAAAGGAGAGCATTTCAATATGAGAGCCAAGGTGATGACAACGGTGCATGACTATCTCAGTTAGCTAGGTGTGCCATGGATATTGCGGATGCACCAGGTGCATGGATGATATAATGTCTCAGCAGCTACCGAAAGATGGCGGGTCTGTGAAAATCGTGTACATGGAGCATCAAAGATGGCTCAAGAAGGATGACCCGTGGAGAAAGCATGGAGATCTATTCAATGGTGAGGTTGAGCATCGAGGTTGTCGGTGTCAGAACCGACCTCGGGTAGGGGGTGTCGAGCTGTGAGATCGGATCGATGGGTAACAAGAGATAGAAGACATGGTGTTTTTACCTAGGTTCGGGCCCTCTTTGAGGAGGTAAAACCCTACGTCATGCTCTTGCTCATATTATGGGTGTATCAAAGTACAGAGTTGATATACCTCGAGATCGTGAGTTGTGGTCTAAACCCTAGGGGTATGATGGTGAATGTATGACTGAATCCTCTATGGACTAAACCCTCTAGTTTATATAGGCACTAGGGGTATCTAGGGTTGCGCATGGTCGGTTGTTATCTAAGGATTACATGCCAAATCTAGTAGACCTTCTTCGAGTACACGTCAAGACCTCGGTGAAGCTCAATATGCACTGGTCAGAGGCCTCCGGAGTCCTTCCTCGTTAATGGGCCGTCAGCTCGGCCCAAGGACTAGGCCAGCTAGGCTAGAACCCCCTAGTCTAGGACACCATCAGTAGCCTCCGAACTTGTCTTCGAACCGAGGATGATAATCTTCTTCGAATACTGTTCTTCAAATACTATCTTCGGCTAGATAATCTTCGGCTTAGCAGGCAAGTTCCACGTCCCCAGCTATGTATCCGCACAAAGCACGTGAGTCCTTAACCGGGTTGTGCCACCCTTCTGACAAGGGACAAAACCAATCTGACCATAGGCTACCCAAAACGCATTTTCATTATCCGAAGTGCGTACCTTGCTTAGTCTCGAAGACTAGTAGCACAGATGAGTCTGGCAGTCAATTACTGACAACTTTTACTGAAACACCACCGCCTCTAATGTCATTCATTACTTATTTGAATCGTGGTTCAAGGCAAACCTCTTATTGGCCCGTCATATCAAAATGGAGATCATGCCCCACATTTTAGGGGATATCATCAATCAATTGTTTCACCCCAAGCAGCCATAGCGGCACAATAGACAGAAACATGGCGATTTTTACGGTGCAATGGGGGGGCGCTCCGCCTTTTACTGGCTTAATAAGAGCAGGAGGGGATGAATCCATACTCCTACGCTTTCCTTCTGCTCCAGCGCTCAAACCCCCCAAGCCTTCACACCCCAATCCCGTTCTCAAGCCTAAAGCTTTCCTCAAGCTTCTGCATCTGTACTAATGGCTGACGCGGATCTAAAGGGGAGGTGGGTGGCCTCTAAGGTCACTGATGCCACCATCGTCGATCTCTGCACGGCGTGATACATCCCCGCCGACGCCATCTATACTGCCCCAGAGCCCGGCCAACGCAGCCCCACTCCCAATCCAGGGAAGCTGGTCGTCTTCATCCCCCACCTCGTCCAAGGTCTGGGGTCCCCCCTACACCCCTTTGTGCGTGGAATCTTGTTCTTCTACGGGCTAGACTTCCACAATCTAGCCCCAAATTCCATCATGCACCTCACCACTTTTATCATAGTGTTTGAGGCATTCCTAAGAGTGGAGCCGCACTTCAGCCTATGGCTGAAGACCTTCTGTGTTAAGCCGAAGAGCAGTCGCACTAAGTTTGCCGAGTGTGGGGCACAACGATTAGCAAACTCCAGAAGCCGGTCTGGCTGGAGGGGACCTTCATTGAGACCGTGAAGATCTGGCAGCGTGAGTGGTTCTACATCACCGAGTGATACGTCTCCAATGTATCTATAATTTTTTATTGTTTCATGCTATTATAGTATCAATCTTGGATGTCTTATATACACTTACAAGCAATTATATATCATTTTTTGGGACTAACCTATTAACTTAGTGCCCAATGCCAGTTGTTGTTTTTTGCATATTTTTTGGTTTTTAAGAATATTAGTACCAAATGAAGTCCAAATGCCACGAAACTTTTTAGTGGGCTTTTTCTGGACATAAGAGACCCTGGAAGCTTCAGGAGGGGATGAGAAGTTGTAGCGGTGGCCCACGAGGCACCAGGGCGCGCTCTAGTGGCTTGTGGGGCCCATGTGGCTTTTTTTGAAAGAAAGTTCGAGCTTTATTCATTAGAAATAATCATTACATCGTTTATGAGGATTGGTACAATTGCATTATGTGGTTCCTCAAACCAATCAGAAATGAATGAAAATCTAGCCAACTTGGCAAGTTCATGAGCAACTTTATTTGCTTCTCTATTACAATGCTCGAATCTAGAAATAGGAAAATCTCAAGCTAAGTGAAAACAGTCATCAAAAATTGCAGCTGCTGCCCCCGACGACCGTCCTCCTTCGTTCGTGGTCTCGATCACCTCCATATTATCCGAGTTAATAATTATGCGATTACAACCCGTCCTTTCCGCAAGTGATAGGCCAAATTTTAACGCCAAAGCTTCAGCCATCAACACATCTGCACACCAGTCAATCTTACCATTTCCCCCACCGATGAACCTACCTTTGTCATCTCTTAAGACAGCCCCGATCGTACCCCTGAGAATGTCATGGTCAAAAGAAGCATCAACGTTAAGTTTAACAAATCCCGTCGGGGGGTTAGACCATCCTCCTCTTTTCATGGAAGCCTTCGGCAAGGAGGCATTAACAAAATTGGCGGCGAGAGCGCGTATCCCCATGGATATCTGTTGTGCATTCTGAGTAGTCTCATTGTGTACCAATTTGCGCCTTTCCCACCACAAGTACCAGGCTGATATGGCAATCATGTCACGCACATTACGAGTGCCCATAATACATAGTTCCTGATCTGGTAATGAAAGTAAATATTCCAAGATTGCCTCACCCGCATAGTCTATTTTACAAGCTCTGTCGATAATATCGTCCATCCCTAGTCTTCTCCAGACTTCTTTTGCTCTGTCACATAGGCAAGACTTCTTTTGCTTGATAATGTTTTGTGTCTTCTGGCCCAGATGAGCAGGCAGGACACTTAGGCGAGACTTTCACATGTCTATTAGTTAAGTTAACACAACACGGAATAGTGCCGTGAAGTGTACGCCAAATAAATATTTTAACCTTTGTTGGACAAGCAAGTTTCCAAATCCTCGCCCAAATAGGATTGACCATGGTACGTCCCATCCCATTGGTATGTCATAACTTGTTCCCATATTGGTGGTCCCATTCCACAAAATAAGCAGACCGAACCGAAAAAATCCCATTTTTTGTGAAATTCCAAGCTACAAAATCTGGCATATCATGTTGCGATATCGGGATCGTAAGCACTCGCTGAACATCAATAGGCCATAGAATCTGTCTGAGAAGATCTTCATCCCAACTATTTAGGATTGGATCAATCAAATCTGCTACTTTTCGTAACAACTGGCCTTCCTTAGGGGTAACAATTTTACGGTTTGCACAATTTGGAATCCATGCGTCCTCCCAAATGTCAATATTCTGCCCGTTTCCCACTCGCCAAATATGACCATGCTTCACGGAGCTCACACCCGCCATAATACTTTGCCAAGTGAAGGAAGATCCCTTCTTCAGGTCAGTGTTCAACAAGTCACCGTCAGGATAGTATTTGACTCTCAAAATAGTAGCACATAGAGAATACGGATTCTCGAGAAGACGCCAAGCCTGTTTAGCAAGCATAGCCAAATTGAAACAATGGATTCATTTGACCTAACTCCGCCTTTATAAATTCTCTAAAATCGTGAAACCAACAGAGGGGTCCATAATACTTTTTCTGCTGCCGCAAGTTCCTGTTCTCGAGAGATCCCATCTGGACGCCGACACTCTGCCGGAGGGACTCTACATCAACCTTACTGCCCTTCCGATGATGTGTGAGTAGTTTACCACAGACCTACGGGTCCATAGTTAGTAGCTAGATGGATTTTCTCTCTATTTGATCTTCAATACGATGTTCTCCTCGATGTTCTTGGAGTTCTATCCGATGTAATCACTTTTTGCGGTGTGTTTGTTGGGATCCGATGAATTGTGAGTTTATGATCAGATTACCCATGAATATTATTTGAGTTTTCTCTGAACACTTTTATGCATGATTGTTATAGATTCATATTTCTCTCCGATCTATTGATTTGGTTTGGCCAACTAGATTGATTTATCTTGCAACGGGAGAGGTGCTTTGTAATGGGTTCGATCTTGCGGTGCTCAATCCCAGTGACAGAAAGGGACATGACACATATTGTATCGTTGCTATTAAGGATAAAAGGATGGGGTTTATTCACCAATAAGGGAGAAATATGCCCTAACACCAACGGTGTGACAAGAAACTTTTGACATATTGCACCAACACCTCCATATTGGTTGATGTACATGCTTGAACATTTTTTCCACAGCGAATTTGCTCTTTATGAATGGATTGACTCAAATTATGAATGGCTTGATGCATCTTGTCTTTCCACATATTTCATGATATATGAGCGTGTGCACTTCCTTAGCAAATTTTTTGTGATCTACCTTAATGGCATATTTACACATAATGCTCACATTGTCCACAATTAATTGCACGATAAAACCATCATTTTGAGCAACAATTGCCAGGTTCATACTTTTGATAAACCTTCTCTCTATGACATCATTTTGCACAATGGTCGCATTAATCACATTCACAACACTTTTGTGTGCACAACAAATGAATTTGCTCCCATGAATGCTTTGCATATCATTCTATATCATTTTGTGACGCTTCTCTTGTCGGATGAACTCATGCTTAGTTGATGGACACCTTGTGTGCGCTAACCATTGTATTTCCAAGTGTCCCTTGTGTTTGCTCTTTCTGCATGTATACCATTCTGGAGATATCTTGGAGTACTTTGACGGCGCCATGACATCCACTTCGTCCAACTACAAGTCTGTCCACGTCTACTGTTTCCATGGTGATGAGGTTCACGATCCGAGAGCGGATCTTTCCCGAAGGGGGAGATGATGCGGAGCATCCTACGGTCATCTCCATGGACATGCCATCGTCACCTGAGACACCAAGTGGATCGATGAGAAGAGCTCGTGCAAGAGCTATCGAAGCCAAGGTGTAACACCCTCGATGCGACTATATCTCCCACGTGTCGAGGCACGACTTAGAGGCATAATCGCATTGAAGGCATATGTCGCAAGTCAGGTAATCATCACAAACATCCCATGTAATATATATAATGAAAAAGGGATAACATAGTTGGCTTACACTCGCCATGTCAATCAAGTACATAAATAACATACATCATCCAAACACTCATGGCCCGACTAAGGCACCAAAATGAAAGATAACCCAACAAGCGACATGGTCCCGATCACCCCCAACAGGGCACCACTCCTGATCATCAGGAAAGGAAACATAGTAACGCTGAGAGTCCTCGTCGAACTCCCACTTGAGCTCGAACGCGTCACCTGGAGCGGAATCACCTGGACCTGCATCTGGTGTAATAGTAATCTGTGAGCCACAGGGACTCAGCAATCTCGCACCCTCATGATCAAGACTATTTAAGCTTAATAGGTAGGGTAAGGTGAATATAAGTGGAGCTGCAGCAAGCGACTAGCATATATGGTGGCTAACTTATTCGCAAAAGAGAGCGAGAAGAGGAGGCAAAGCGCGAGCGAGAAACTAGAGAGCAACCTATGCAAACATTACTCCAACACCGTGTCCACTTCCCGGACTCCGCCGAGAAGAGGCCATCACGGTAACACACACGGTTGATTCATTTTAATTAATTTAGGTTCAAGTTATCTACAACCGGACATTAACAAATTCCCATCTGCCCATAACCGCGGGCACGGCTTTCGAAAGTTCAATCCCTGCAGGGGAGTCCCAACTTAGCCCATGACAAGCTCTCACGGTCAACGAAGGAATAGACCTCCTCCCAAGACGTCCCGATCAGACTCGGTATCTCGGTTCTTCAAGACATTTCGACAGGTTAAAACAAGACCAGCAACACCGCCCGAATGTGCCGACAAATCCCGATAGGAGCTGCACATATCTCGTTCTCAGGGCACACTCAGATAGGTCAAGCTACGAGTAAAACCAACCCTCGAGTTTCCCCGAGGTGGCCCCGCAGGCTGCCTGGTTCGGACCAACACTCAGAGGAGCACTGGCCCGGGGGGGCTAAAATAAGATGACCCTCGGGCTCCGGAAACCCAAGGGAAAAGAGGCTAGGTGGCAATTGGTAAAACCAAGGTTGGGCATTGCTGGAAAAGCTTTAATCAAGGCGAACTATCAAGGTGTTCCCATTATAACCCAACCGCGTAAGGAACGCAAAATCCGGGAACATAACACCGATATGACGGAAACTAGGGCGGCAAGAGTGGAACAAAACACTAGGCAAGAGGCCGAGCCTTCCACCCTTTACCAAGTATATAGATGCATTAAGATAACAAGATAATATGATGATATCCCAACAAGTAAATAAATGTTCCAACAAGGAACGGCCTTCAATCTTCACCTGCAACTAGCAACGCTATAAGAGGGGCTGAGCAAAGCGGTAACATAGCCAATCAACGGTTTGCTAGGACATGGTGGGTTAGAGTTTGACATGGCAATTTGGGAGGCTGACAAGCAAATGGTAGGCATCGTAGCATTGGCATGGCAAAAGAGCGAGCAAACTAGCATAGCAAAGATAGTAGTGATTTCGAGGGTATGATCATCTTGCCTGTAAAGCTGTCAGAGTTGACTGGATCCTCGAAAGCAAACTCAACGGGCTCCTCGTTAGCGAACTCGTCCCCCGGCTCTACCCAAACAAGACAAACAAGCAACAAGGACACAATCAACCACGTGCAAGGATCAAACAATATGATGCGAGGATGATATGCTATGCGGGATGCGATGCGGGATGCATACGCAAGATGTGACAGGAAATGCATGAACCTGGCCTCAACTTGGGAATCCAAGTGTTCCACTGGAAAGATGAGATGAAATCGCTTGAAAACGATATAAAGAACGCCGGAATCGGAGTTACGGTTTGGAAATGGCGAGCGATTCAAATATGACACCGGTCTGCGATTTACAGCAAGTAGGCATCTAAATGCAATGAGATGAACATGCTACAGCACTCAAACATGGCATCAAAATACATGGCAGGGAAGCATTCAAGATGCTTAACAAAAGTCTAGCACTGAGCTACGGACAATTCATCCATTAACAGGTTCAAACAAGCATGGCAAAAATGCAAATGGTAAACAGATCCCAGACTTGGTGAAATTAACACTTGTCTGAAATTTCAGACCAAGTAGCTCTCTTCGGAGCAACAAAACAACATGTTACAGGACCTGAACATGGCAAAGTAAAATATGGCATGGAGCTACTCAAATAGCTTAACAAAAGTCCCTTAGTGACCTTGAGCCAAAAGGGATCAGAAAATATACTAACAAGCACATGAACATAGCAAAAACATAATCAGTTTTCAGACTTAGTGAAAACTGGCACATGCTGAAATATAACTCAAGTAGGCATGTTTACGAGCTCGATGCACTCACTACGGTGCAAGTCATGGCAAGACAAGCATACATCCATTAAGAAGGCACAAAATGCAAGCTATACATGGCAAGAACAATGGCATAGCATGCACGGATCAACTACAACATCATCGGCAAAATTGCAAACAAGTTGACAATCTGCCCAGATTCACAAAGTAGCAAAAGTAGAGCTCGATTGACTCAAGCTAGGGTGCTCCATAATTGAAAACAAGGACATGGATGGATAGAGCACTACAATATTAACAAAACTCCTTTACTTATCATCCTCAAAAGAGGCACGGATCACTAGGAAACAACATGAACATAAGGCATCATGAGATAAACAATCCCAGGACTTTGTGAAATTACTAAGTCCCTGAAAACAGAATTACCGAGTGCCTCACTTTGCAAGCTTGCACTAGACACCACACACATCACAAAAATACATGGGTTGCACCTATGGAAAGATGACAAAACCCTTAACAAAACATATGTAGAGCATCAGGGCATATCATGCACACAATAATCATGGCAAAAATGACAAATGTCTAAGATGGAGTAGCAGATCTGACAATTAACTCAAGTAGCCCTCTTCTAACAGCATTTCGGGCATCAAGATGAACTCAAATGAAAATGATGCAATGGAACGAAATGATGTACTCTCTGAGGCGAACATTTTGATATGCTATATGCATGAATCGGAGCTACGGATGCAAAGTTACGGGGCCAGGAACAGGGGCATATGGATCTGCAATATCGGGGACTTAGACGAAAATTCAACCTCTCTCAGATCTAGGGCTTGCACGGATTCCTAGGCGCGGTCGAGCACTGTTCACGGCGGCGCGCACTATAGCACGGCGGGGACGAGGACGGCGGCCGGTGAGGACGAGGTCGCCGGTGGCTGGGGCGGCGGCGCAAGGGCCCGCGACGGCCGGATCTCGTGGCGCCGGAGGCACCGGGCGGCGGGCAGAGGCGGGGGCCGGCGGGCGGAGGCGAGGGCCGAGCCGCCGGAGTTGGCACGCGGCGGCCGGCGAGTCGGCGGCGAGTAGAGGCGGCGTCGGCCGCGGAGAAGAAGGGCGGCGCGGGCGGTGGAGGACGACCCGGGCGGCGGCGGCGGCTACGGGCCTCGGGGGCCGGCTGCAGGCCTCCCGGGCCGGCGCGGTGGGCGGCGGCGCGCGGCCACGTGGCAGGCAGGGAGTGGTTGCGGGCGGCGGAGCGGACGCGTCCGGTCCGCCCGGACGTGTCCGGCGGCTACGGAGGAGAAATTAGGGTTTCGGAGGGAGAGGAGGATCCGGATTTGGAGGGGGCTTTATATAGGCATAGAGGGAGTTAGGAGAGTCCAAATGAGGTGCGGTTTTCGGCCACGCGATCGTGATCGAACGCTCTAGGTGATGGAGCAGAGTTAGGTGGGTTTGGGGCCAAATAAGAGGGGTGTTGGGCTGCAACACACACGAGGCATTTACGGTCCCTCGGTTAACCGTTGGAGTATCAAACGAAGTCCAAATGATACGAAACTTGACAGGCGGTCTACCGGTAGTAAACCAAGGCCGCTTGGCAAGTCTCGGTCCAACCCGGAAATGTTTAATCCCCACACACGAAAGAAAGCTAGAAATGACCACCCGAGGAGAACGAAGCGCCGGAATGCAAAACGGACAACGGGGAAAATGCTCGAATGCAAGAGATGAACACGTATGCGAATGCAATGCACATGATGACATGATATGAGATGCATGACGATGATAAAAACACACGGAGACAAAGACCCAAACCCGAGAAAATAAAATAACTTAACGCCGGAAACGGCAAGAGTTGGAGTACAAATTAGGAAAGTTACATCCGGGGCGTTACACAAGGTTAACTCACTCCTCTCCGAACCTTCACTTTCCGCATGTGAGACATGGTTACTACCTCAAGCGAAGACACTTATGTGTGCTTAGGTACCGAGGAGACGACCATGGAGGATCTTAGATCATAGGACAAGTCACCACGGATGCGGATCAAGAATTGCCTCAAGTGGAGTCGCCACCAAGCTACAACGGTCAGGCGTCTGGCCGAAGCCCGAACATCTGGCACCACCAAACAGTGGAAGATCAGAGCAAAACAGGCGCCAGGCGAATCTACAACGGTCGGGCATTCAGACAACCCCCAGACATCCGACGCCCCGTGACAGGCCGAACATCAGGCGCCTCTCCGAAAATCCGCCAGTACCGATGTAGATGTGGACCACCACCCCGCCGGACATCCGGCGCCCCGAGTCGTGCCGGACATCCAGCGCCTGCGGCGCAGCCACGGCCAAGAGGCCATATAACCCTCCCCCCCCCCCCACTTCACCTAGACTATAAATAGACCATCCCCATCCTCTTGCTAGGGTTAGCAAAGTGATAGCTCGGATTAGAGAGACCTTTGCTCATCTACCTCTCTCCCATGGAGATCAAGGCCTCCATGTGAGAAGACCCCCTAGCAAGACCCCATCTAGGGAAGATCCATCTTGGATTCAAGACCTCATCTCCTTTATTGGATTTTGGATGAACCTTGTATCTTTGTTCCCTTTGTTGTTCATGTATCTTTGTGGATCTTGTGTGGATGTGTGATTTGACTTGTTCTTGAATCTTTCTCTTGTAATTTCTTCATGTTCTTCCCTATGTTCATTGTGTCGTGAAAGATCACTACCTAGGGCTTTGGCCCTACATCAATTTTGCAGATGCCTCTTGGCGATGTCCATCACTGCCTGACCCTACAGGAATGTGAATATACATTGCAGTGAGCAGGATGATCGAAGGATCCACTTCATGATTATGGCTTCCCGCAATACATGAGCCCCCCTCCTACAGCTGAAGCCAAAGCTAACTTGCAGTAGAAAAGCACACATCCAACAATGCTAATTGGTCCATGGACAACCAAACTCTTGCCCATGGAACAATTTCAAGGAACATTTGCTCCAAGCCACTAGGAAATCAGAGCTACAACCTCTTCCAGGTTTCCAGAAATGAATCCATGAAGATCTTCCTTATCAAAAGGAATCTCAATGGAGTGCCCGCAACCGAGCTAAAGATTCTCCCTGGAAGCTCCCAAATATAGCGACGGCATACATAAAATGAAAATGAGTCATTGGTGGTGAATATTCTACTATTTGGAAATATTGACGGTTAATCCATTTTGAATAAAAAAATGAAAAAAATCCATAGTACTAGTAAATTAAACTCTGAAAATAGGCTGTTCATGCCTTTGTCAATGTATATACAACCGAGCTGGAAGGAAGAGGATGATGTAAAAAGAAGGCACGAGCTCAAAATCACTTGAATTGACCAAGCAAGTGGACATGTGCAGTTCTCACACTAGTACTCCCAGTCTGCATATAAAGTTTGGTCAAAGTCAAACTTGGTAAAGTTCGACTAGCTTTATATTAAAAAATATCAACATTCACAATACGAAATCCATATTTTCAGATGCACCATGAAATGTATTTTCATATTATATAGTTTTAATATTGTAGATGTTCATATTTTTTAATATAAATTTGGTCAAACTTTGTGTAGTTTGACTTTGACCAAAACTTATACGCGCAGTAAAAAGAAATGAAGGGAGTAACATGCAACCACCACATGTAAAACAAAAAACATGCAACCACCGCATGTAAAACAAAAAGCATGCAACCACCGAATCATAGTTATGACATTTCCTTTTTGTCAATATGATTTGATTTGAACCTGAATTTTCTCTTTATTCGTGTGCCCCTTTTTACTACTTATACGTTGATAACAAGACGAATGCAACACTTTTTATTTAGATCAGGTGACAAGTAGGTGATACTTGACATTACAATAAGCCCCCACAGTGGAAAAATGGGTAGGCGTCAAAATTTGATATCCACTCATCTTGAAGAATCTTTGGGCTAATTTGTCCAAGCCAGTTATTTCACCATCAGCCTGAAAGCAAAAACAAACAGTAGTTACATCTTGAGCAATCCATAGAAAATATACAACTATAATACTAGCTTGTCAATATCTGTTATCCACTCAACTTGAAGAATCTTTTGGATAATTTGTCCAAGCCAGTTATTTTTGTTAGAGTAATCATATCCTATATACCTAAGAGAGTCATCCTCTTAACTTATTTATCTAATATGCCACCTCACCATACAACTATGAATGGGATAAGGCTCATCACAACATTCAACCATGCATGGGAAAATGTTTTCCATTCAATTATTCTACTTATATTCAATAAATATTGTTACAACTATACATAATAAAATATAAGTTGTGTACTTTAATTTTGGTTTTCATATTATCAACCCAAATTTTCATCAACCAATTCCTGCAGCAACGCACTGGGCATCCTCTATTATATATAATATAGTCATGTACACTTTGTATATTTCCCGTTTATAAGGGAACTCAAACATAGAGCTTTGCCAATGTATAAGGGAACTCAAACATAGAGCTTTTCCGTTTATAAGGGAACCAATTCTCTCCTTGTGGGAACTCTCCTAGTGGAGATTAAAGCCTCCTCTTGAAGGGACTTCATGGGAGTACAAGACCTCCTGAGGGAGAAAACTCCGTGGAGTACAAGGCCACCCTTGTGGTGAAGGCTCCATGAGCACAAATCCTCCTTGTATTAGGATTTGGGGAAGAACTCTATCTTGCTCCCTCCGTCTCTTGTGGATGGCTGGGATCAAGGAATTATCCATGTGTATCTTGCGTTGCCACTTGTGTGTTGATTTGTGCTTGTTTCCCTTGTGTTTATCACCTCTTTCTCTCGTGTTCTTCACGTTTTCCCTCAAATCCAACTCCAAGTCGTGAAGACCAGGCCACCCCTACGGGTTGCCCCGGATCAACACCCGGAGATACCCCTAGACACTCCGGCCCCAAGCCAAGAGCGCCCGGAGAAACAGCCAAAGCCTTCGGGCCATGTGCCTTCACCGAGCCTCTAGGAGACAGCTGGAGCTTCCAAGCCAACCACCCCGTACACTCCAGACCTTGGAGACTCCGGGTAACTGCCTGTGTGCAGCTTTTAGGCTCTTCCCTCCTTCCCCCTTCGTGGGATCCCCACCTCCTCTACAGGGTTAGCAAAGATTACTAGATAAGAGGGTGACTGTCTGTGTGCAGCTTTTGGGCTCTTCCCTCCTTCCCCCTTCGTGGGATCCCCACCTCCTCTACAGGGTTAGCAAAGATTACTAGATAAGAGCTTTTGCCATCTACCTCCCCTAGTGGCATTCCTCCATTGTGGAGAAGACTCCGAGGAGCACAAGGCCTCCCTTGTGGAGAAGACTCAGAGAAGACTGCACTGGAGTACAAGGCCTCCCTTGTAGAGAAGACTCCATTGGAGTACAGGACCATCCTTGTGGTGAAGGCTCCCATGGGCACAAGAACTCCTTCCATGGAGAAGATTCTGCATGTGAAATTCAAGACCTCCATCTCTTCGGATTTGGGGATGAACTATTCTTCGTTTACTTTTCCCTTTGATTGTTGTTTGGATTCAAGTGCATCTCTTGTATTGACCTTCGTTAGCTCGAGGCTTTTTTCCGTTGTCATTACTAGTGATTCCTCGTGTTTTTCCCCGTGTTCTTCATCATATCCACCTCCAATTCGTGAAGATCGGGCCACCCCTACAGTTTGCCCTATACCAGATGGTCTCCAAGAAGCGACTTTGGAAAAGTAGTTTTGATCAGTACAATGTGTGTTGGTGTTTCGCAAAATATATAGCACGGAATAAGTATTTTCTAGAATCAGCCCATGTTATTTTCATGTGTCAAAAGAAAACTCTTACAAAAATTTGCACAACAGAAGCTGAACAAAATTGGCAATACATCTACAGCAGCAATATCGCAAATTATATGCCTAATTTACACCCCATTATTATTACCATAACCGTTGTAAATAGCACACCTCTTCTGTGAAAATAAAAGAACAGCAATCTTTGCATTCTAACCCTACGAAATTCGCACTTAAATTGCTCTGGCAACCAAACAATCTGGTAAGGGCTACATTCTGCTTAGTAAAAGTAAGTAATAACCAGCCCGAACTTGTCACATTATGCACTACGAATAGTTGAATACTATTCCCAGCAAGAAAAACATAAGAAACTGCTTGCATTCATTCCCAAAGTCCTTTGGGGTTTGAGCAACCTTTGTTGTACAAATTCGTGAAAAACATGCGTGCATATAACATATAACAGGAAAGCAACAAAGCTAAATGAAGCATGACAACAATTCGAGATATTCTGTTCTTTTTTACTTTTCGAGTGGAATTGAGGATTTGACCTATTGTAGGTATGCATGTTGGACTTCTGGTTTTGATATGGCATGAAAGTTCATCGTTATAAGAATTAATGAGATAATCAAATCTGGTTAACATAAATCATGTTCTTAGCTTCACGCATTGTTGTGTTATGCATGTGTTACCACAATGACCTGTACGATGAAGATGCCAAAAGATGGACAAAGGAACCTGCTAGGTATACTGTGCTGCTATCTCGCGCATCAGGCTTTCAGGAGCTGCAGAAAAAGAGTGTAAAAAATAGTAACTTATGATAAGTAAGCTGCGGGTGCAGTCACATCATTTGGTAAAGTAAGGGTTATCCTGAAGTTGATAGAAGATACCTTCTATACCACCAGTGAAATGCTCAAATTGGCCCATGGCTTGTCTAACAAACATCTCTACACCGCTAACAACTTTCACTCCATGTTCTTTTGCTTCTCGTAGAAGCCGGGTAACTTTTGGGGCATATACCGCATCAAACACTACATCATAGAACCTTAAAGCTTTCTGCAGATCCAAAGGGAGAATTCCTCAAATACACCGAGGGGGCATGTTAAAGATGGAATGAAAGATTAAAAGGAAAAGGATCCCCAAATTTAATTTTGTTAGAATGAAACAAGTTTGCTTGCTTGCTCGTGTGTGTGTGAGAGAGACCTTCGGAACAGGAGTGCCATCAACATTTGGGTACATCCCCAATGATGTTGCATTAGCGAGGATCGTCCCTTCTTCAGGCCTGAAATTTTCCAGGTCGGCTAACCTCAGGGCCTGGCCACCAACTGCATTGGCAAGAGTAACTGCCTTTTCTGGGGAAATGGAGAATATTTTCAAATTACAAGATGTATTACGATACGGACATCATTCATCTAAATGACCATTTGGCTTACATCGAGTATGGACCAACAAGAGATGAAACAAAAAGCAATCATGTAAGAAAATCATACTAACTTTAAGATGGTATGGTATCTAGCGCAAAGTAGGTTCACTGCTCAATACGGTGTAAAGTGAGCCCTTTTAGGGAAAAAAAAGGGGGAGGTCTTAATCCTCAAACAGTTCTGAAAACAAAATTATACATCTCTACTATTAAAGGGGAGTTTGTTGGTTTCACTTACATCGCTTCCACTCCTCAAATCGATACATGCCACCTCCTATCGACTTTTTTTTAAACCATGCAATAACCCCCATTAATATTTTTCCAAACCAACTCAATACCACTCTCACTTTCCGCAACCCCCATTGTTTACTCACTTCGCACTCCGACAAAATTTTGCCACATTGTGCTTTGAGTATTTGAGTTGCGGTTCCCGTTTCCTAACGTGTTTCGGCTACTTAGGGACGGTTCGACATCAACATCACCGCCGCTCATCATCGACAACAACCACTTCACCATTTTGACACCATACCATAAGCAAGAATCGGTAACCTCATCTTGGTATCGTGACACCCCATTATTATACAATCTTGCCATTTACATTGATAACCACCATAGCCCAATTTTGCGTATCTTACCCATCGAGACTAGCCTTTAAGTATTGCCGGCAACGTGACTTGTGCACCTTAGTGATCATACTTTCCATAGCATACATACCATATCATCTTGGTGCATATCTCGGTATCATCTTTTGGTGTCATAAAGTTGTCATCGCATACACAATTGCTATCTTGGTTCGTGAAGCATTGCATGAGAAAAGAGCTCAAAAGAGAAAGAGCCAAACAAGCTTTTAAGCAAAAGGGAAACATAAGCAAAGAGCTTTTAAGCAAGAACCATAGCATCATACTACATTAAGATTGTCATACTAGATCATCTTGGATCATATCATTGAAACACCATACATAGAGCATACTTGGGATAGAAGTCGTTGCATTTTTGCTTAGTAGGTTGTGCACAAGTCTTCGTATCCGCCTATTATGCAATCGTGCTAGCATCTCTCTAGTGTTGTGCAACAAGAGCATTTTCGTGGATTTCACATTTTGGCTCACTCCTTGGTTGCACGACCCCATTTATCTCTCCGTGTGTGAGTTCCCGTGTACCATATCTTGCTATTAGTCTACTTGTTGCATTTGCAAATTTGTGAATCTTTTCCAACATTATTGAAGCTCACTAACAATTGCATCAAATTTTGTGCAACCATCCTAACCGAGCTCCACCATAAGCTTTTACTTGTGTAGGTGTGAGAAACTGACAAGAATTGGTACCAATTGTGCTATTTCCTTGTTCCACATTTGAGTGATCATTGATCCGTCTTGACCGCAACATCGGTCAAGGTACATTTGGAATAAGTTCTTCTCTTTCTCCCACTCACATATTTGTTTAGAATGATGGATAGGCCAAGCACTTCTACCAATCCACTCTTCATTGAGCAAGACGACGACATGTCCTCCTACGTCACAAAGAGCCACCTCTTTGGTGCACAACGTGCTTTGCATCAAGAGCAACAAGCAATGAACGAACACATCAACAACCTCGCCACCGACTTGCGACTCTCCGAGCAACGTACAAGAGACTATTTCGACAACAAGCTCGACGACCACAAACAAGAGAATGACGCAAGAATGGACGAGATTCGTGCTTTGTTGCTCAACCGCTCTTCTTCCACTTCATCCTACTCAAGACGGAGCCGCTCAAGTCGACACTCCGATGACACCATCTCCCGCTCAAGTACTCCGACATCGAATACTCTTTGAAGTGCCGCGCGCCAAGATCGTCAAGCAAACCGTAATCCTCTACACGACAACGACTCTCAAGAGCAACGACACCGTCAAAACCAAGCTACTTTTGCGCAAGCACGAGAACGGCAACGCCAACGCCATCAAGAAGAGGAAGAGCGAGCGAGACTACATCAAGATGAACAAGATGCCGAGGCACAACGTCAAGAACAACAACTACGTGAAGCTCAAGCACTTGAGGCGCAACGTGCCTTCGAGATTCAAGTCGAGTCGTAGCCACGCGCAACCGACAAGCTCGTGAACAACAAGAAGCGCTTCGCGAAGAGGTTCAAGAGAGGATTTTTCAATCAAGAGTGCATCGTCAAGTTCCTCAAGCTCCTCCACAAGTTCGACAAAGCACCTCAAGTTCACCAAGAACAAGAAGACAATGGAAATCCTTCAAGACAAGAGCAAGTTGAGGGAGACAATCCTCCTCATCAAGGATGTCATCACCCTCGACCCCAACACAATGAAGAGCAACGATACGGCAAGCTTAAGTTCACCATGCCCAAGTTCAATGGAAGCAATGATCCCGAAGAGTACCTATCATGGGCATTGAAGGTTGACAAAATCTTCCGCTTGCACAACTATGAGAAAGAGAAGAAGATCGCGATGGCAACCCTTGAGTTCCAAGACTACGTCCTCATTTGGTGGGAACAAGTCATTGAGCGCCGTGAGGCAAGAGGTGAACCACCCATCACTACTTGGGCGCAAATGAAGGATGTCATGAGAGCACGTTTCGTGCCAACATACTATAACCGTGACCTCTTCAAGAAACTCCAACTCCTCAAGCAAGGATCCAAGAGCGTTGAAGAATACTACAAGGAAATGAAGATTGCCATGATACGAGCTAATGTCACGGAAGATGATGAGAAAACTATGGCACATTTCTTGAATGGACTCAATCATCCTATCAAGAAGATCGCCGACTTCCAACCATACTCGAACCTCATCGAGCTAGTGCATCAAGCTACCAAGGCGGAACGTCAAGTGCAAGATGACTTCAAATATGCCAAGTTCGCATCCAAGACCTATGGTTTCTCCAAATCTCAAGTTTCAACGACTCCAACACCTCCTACCTCAACCAAGCCATCTACAAGCAACGGCGACAAGTCAAGTTACAAGAAAACTTCGACAACCTTAAGTCATCCTCCTACAACAAGCAACTTCAAGCCGTGAGCTTCGTCATCCTCTACCCCAACCGATGAGACCATCAAAACAAGTTCCTTCAAATGTTTTACATGCGGCGGTCGAGGCCACAAGTCCTTCGAATGCACAAACAAGCGCACCATGATCTTCAACGACGATGGTACATATGACTCCATGAGCGAAGGAGAAATGGAAGCCCTTGACCAAGTGGCCATGCACTGGCAAGTGAACGAAGATGAAGATGATCAAGTCTTTTGTGACAAAGATCCGAGCCCCGCTCTCGTTGTCTTCAAGGTCTTGACTCTTCAACATCAACAAGAAGACGACCAAAGATGCCATATATTCCATACCAAGGCCGGCATCAATGGAAGGTCCGTCAAGGTCATCATCGATGGAGGGAGTTGTCATAACTTGGCAAGTGAAGAACTATGCTCCAAGCTCCAATTGGCCAAGATGAAGCACCCACATCCCTACAAAATTCAATGGCTTAGCGACTCCGGCACTATCCAAGTCGAGCATAGAGTGCAAGTCTCCTTCAAAATCGGAGCATACGAAGACACAATGGAGTGTGATGTCGTTCCAATGTCCGTCTGCCACCTTCTTGGGCGACCATGGCAATTTGATCGAGGTGTCATCCACAACGGCCGCACGAACCACTATAGTTTCAAGATGAAAGGAAAGGAGTACGTCCTTCTACCTATGTCCCCAAGCCAAGTGATCGCCGACAAGCAAGCCACCTATCGTGAAGAGAAGAGTGAAAGAGCGAACCACCAAAAAGAGAGTGAGCACCACAAGCCAAAATTGAGTGCCTCCACGATGAGCGACAAGAACTTAGTTCTATTTACCACCAAACGTGAGATGAGAGAAGTGTGTGAGAACCCATCACGTGTCATGCACTATGTCCTTTTGTGCAAGGATGACGCACCAAAAGCTAACACCTCTCACAATCTACCGTTAGTGTTATCTTCTCTGTTGTAGGAATTCCAAGATGTTTTCCCCGACGAGCTACCTCCGCGTCTACCTCCACTACGAGGCATCGAGCACTGAATCGACCTCATCCCCGGAGCACCCCTTCCTAACAAGGCTCCCTACCGCGTCAACCCCGAGGAAACTAAGGAGATCCAATGGCAAGTACAACAACTCATCAACAATGGCCATGTACAAGAAAGTTTGAGCCCTTGTGCCGTCCCGGTAATCCTTGTTCCCAAGAAAGATGGTACATATCGCATGTGTTCTGATTGTCGTCCTATCAATGCTATTACCGTGTGGTATCGTTACCCTATTCCACGCCTAGATGATATTCTAGATGAGCTTAGCGGAGCCACCAATTTCTCTAAGATTGATCTTAAAAGTGGCTACTATCAAATATGCATCCAAGAAGGTGATGAATGGAAAACCGCATTTAAGACCAAATTTGGCTTATATGAATGGTTTGTTATGCCAATGGGTTTATCCGAAGCACCCGGTACTTTCATGCGACTCATGCATTTTGTTTTTCGACCCTATATTGGTGTATTTGTTGTGGTCTACTTTGACGATATTCTTGTGTTTAGCAAATCTCTCAAAGATCATGTCACCCACCTTAGGACCGTGTTGCAAACCCTTCGAAAAGAGCGCCTTTATGCTAATATGGACAAATGCCTTTTGGTGTTGATAAGCTTGTTTTCTTGGGTTTCGTTGTGTCTTCTAAGGGTATTCATGTAGATGAATCTAAAATCAATGCTATTAAAACTTGGCCCCAACCAACCAACTTGCAACAAGTGCGTAGTTTCCTTGGTTTAGCCGGTTTCTATCGTCGATTTGTGAAGGATTTTAGCACCATTGCTTCACCTTTGCATGCTTTGAGCAAGAAGAATGTGCCTTTTGTTTGGGGACCATCCCAAGATACCGCATTCAATGAGCTTAAGAATTTGCTTACTCATGCTTCCGTGCTTGCATTACCCAACTTTGACAAACCTTTTGAAGTTTATTGCGATGCTAGTGGTAATGGCATAGGAGGTGTGTTAACGCAAGAAAAGCGCACCATAGCGTACTTTAGTGAGAAACTTTCTGGAGTGCAACTCAACTACCCCATCTATGACAAAGAGCTATATGCTTTAGTGCGAGTTTTGCGTGAATGGGAACATTACCTTCGCCCTCATGAATTTATCATTCATACCGATCATGAAACGCTTAAGTACCTTAAGGGTCAAACTAAGTTGAACAAGCGTCATGCTAAATGGAGTGAATTCATTGAGTCATTTCCTTATGTCATCAAGTATATCAAAGGCAAGGAAAATGTCGTGGCGGATGCGCTTTCTCGTATATGCATGCTTGTTACTCAACTGGAATTGAATGTCATAGGCTTTGAGCACATAAAAGACTTGTATGCGCATGATCCTACTTTTGCTATTCCATATGCCAAATGTTTGACGCATACATCTTGGGAACGCTATTACATCAAGGATGGTTATCTTATGAGAGCTAACAAACTTGCATCCCCGAGTCTTCTCTTCATTTGTTGCTTTTGCAAGAATCTTATGGAGGACTAATGGGACACTTTGGACGCGACAAGACATTCGCTACGCTCTCCAAGAACTACTATTGGCCCAAGACGTCCCACGATGTCTCACGCTTCACCACCCGATGTTCGACATGTCGCAAAGCTAAGTCCAAAGCTCAATCTCATGGTCTTTATACACCCCTTCCAATTCCTTATCACCCATGGGAAGATATTAGCATGGATTTTGTGCTTGGTTTGCCTAGAACTAGAAATGGCAAAGATTCCGTGTTTGTTGTTGTGGACCGATTCTCTAAAATGGCTCATTTCATTCCTTGCAACAAGATAGACGATGCTTCACATGTTGCAAACCTTTTTTGTAGGGAAATCTTGCGCCTACATGGAGTACCAAAGACGATTGTCTCGGACCGCGACGTCAAGTTCTTGAGTTACTTTTGGAAGACCTTATGCACCAAGCTCGGAATCAAGCTACTATTCTCCACGGCATACCATCCACAAACCGACGGCCAAACGAAAGTGACGAACCGAACACTCTTCACTCTACTACGCGTGTTGATCAAGAGGAACATCAAGGAGTGGGAAGAGTGCCTACCGATCACCGAGTACGCCTACAACCGCGCAAGACATTCGACTACCGGCAAGTCCCCCTTCGAGGTCGTCTGCGGATTCAACCCGTTGTCCCCATTGGACATTCTCCCTCTACCACTACAAGAACGCGAGTGAACGAGTGAACTATCTCAAGAAGATGCATGAAGATACAAGGCACACCATCAAGCGCCAAGTACAACGACTCGCGACCAAGCTCAACGTCAACAAGCAACCCATGATATTCAACATTGGAGATCTCGTGTGGCTACACCTTCGCAAGGAACGCTTCCCCAACGAACGCAAGTCCAAACTTCTACCACGAGCCGATGGACCCTTTAGGGTGCTAGCACGCTACAACAACAACGCTTACAAGATCGACCTCCCGCACGACAAACACAACGTGAGCGACGTCTTCAACGTCAAGGATCTCTCGCCGTGCCATGGTGATGAAGATTTCGATCCGAGGTCGGATCTTTCCGGCGGGGAGGGGGGGAGATGATGCGGAGCATCCCAAGGTCATCCCCATGGACCTACCTACGCCCCCTACGACACCACTTGGACCAATGACAAGAGCCCGAGCAAAAGCTATCCAGGATAAGGTGAACTCGCTCCTCTCCGAACTACCACTTTCTATACATGAGACATGGCTGCTACCTCAAGCGGAAACACTATGTGTAATCATGTACTTGGAGGAAAGCCAAGGAGCAACTACATCCAACGGACAAAACGGCGAGGACACCAAGTGCCAAGGACAAGAAGAAGAGCTGCCACTGAAGCTACAGCCACCGGATGACCGGTCAGCGCCGGACGTCCGGCACCCGAAGCCCCAGCCTGCCCAGGCCCCGGCCAGTGCAAGCTACAACGAGCGAACGTCCGACGTCCCCGCACCCGAGCCAAAACAGCGGATGTCCAACGCGACCGAACGACCGGCCATCTTCGAAAATCCGGTGCCACCTCCATCGAGCCAGAAGCAGCGGAAGTCCGAAGACTGCCGAACGTCCGAACGCCCACGAGCCACCGGACGACCGTAACCCACCGGACGTCCGGTACCTGTCTGCGCACAATTTCGGGCCCGAGGCCCATGTACCCCTTCACTTCGCCCCCATTTGCACTAAGACTATAAATAGACCTCCTCCTCCTACTAGATAGGGTTAGCATAGGTTTAGCTCATTTGAGATAGAGCTTTACTCATCCATCCGGATCTACTCCATCGGGAGAGACCGCTCCCTCTTCGGAGAAGATCCACCTTGGATTCAAGACCCCTTCATGGGATGACCCCTCAAGACCTCCTCACGGAGATGAACTAGTTACCGTCTGTATCGTCCTTTGTTGGATTTGGACCGTGTGATCTCTATGGGTACTTGGATCTAGCACATGTGTGATTGTTTCTTGTTGATTTGAGTGATTCCTCCCCTTCCCCTCGTGTTTTCCCCCTCGTGTTCTTTGTGTTCTTCGTAGGATCTGCTCCAATCATGAAAGATCGGCCCCTAGGGTTTCCACCCTACATCAGCACGGGTATTTAGCTAGTTTACATATGTGCAATATTTACGCACAACTTTTCATCCATATCTTACCAACTGTGTTGTACATAACATAGACAAATATGTGGATCAAATAGAGAAACTTTTTGGTTTTTGGAGCTATAAATTCATCCTTTTGTGTAGCCAATAAATTAATGTATTTTTTAATAAAAACTTTACAGATATGTAGAACACATCCATGGAGAAAAATTGGAATTTTTTGAAAGTTCTAAATATATTTTTCGTATTTCTCAATATATTTTTCATATTTCCCAAAATATCGGGATCCATTGAGCCCGGGAGCTAAATTGCTACAAGCATCTAGATGAGGATTGCTTGACTGTTCCAAGACCTAGTTCCAAATTAGCGAGGATGATATAAGAGAACCGAGTCATGGGAAAGTCAAGTAATCCGAATAATAAGTTGGATGCAAATTAGTTAGAACAAACAAAGACATATCGGGGATGAGGCTGGCAAAGGTGGGACGTGAAGCGTTGATACCACACGAAAGGTGTTTGTTTCAAACCGTACCGAGAGCAGTGTAGCCTGCTAACATGGTTAGATCGCAATGGAACGACGAAGCTAGAAGGCTGCTTGCGGTAAACCTCTTCGTCAATGGTGACATTGACGAAGGTATTCTTGATGTCTAGTTGCCGAATGGCTCAACCGTAAATCTGAGAACGGTTGGGGAACTGAACTAAACCTCAATTGAACCCGCATGATCAATTTGGGCAAACCGAACCTAACTAAACCTCTTTAATTTTTATTTAAACCCAAACCAAACTAAACCACGTCCTCACTCCACCTAAACTAAACTGAGCCGATGGTTGAAACCATGGTTTTAGCCAATGGGTAAATAACAGTTCCATACCATGTTGCCTCCTACGTTCATGGCAAATGGCCTGGTGCTGCTCCCATCTCTCTGCCTTTGTGAACAGCTTGTAAAGGAGTGGTTGAGTGCGGCAGTGGTCGAGCAGAGCGATGCACCTCAGGCGCCGACGCCGCCCGTTCTTGTCAGTGCGGTGGGTCGTGCATGCGCGCGGCCGCCGTCGCACCTCCGAGTCCTGAGCTGAGCATGATCTTCAGCTGCTCCCACGAGGGTGTCGACGCCGCCGGCGCCGCTGGACGACTCTCCTTTGATGCGGCACTGCGGTTCAGCATCGCGTGGGCGGGAACGCCGAGACGGGAAGAGGTGGCGGCGGCGGCTATAGGAACAGGGAAAGAGCGAGTTGTCGAGCATACCCACGAACTAAAAAGCACCGATACGGCCAGAACTGCCGATTTGCCGTCCTGATACGGGGGGACACGGGGATACGCCCGGATACGGCTGGATACGCGTATCCCGCAGTATCCCATCTTTTTCGAATTAAAAAAAGAAATAAAATCGGGATACGGCCTAGATACGACGTGGACACGGTGGGGACTCGGCAGCCAGCCTCCAGTGACCATGCTGCTACCCAGTTATCTTCCCGATAGCAACCATGGTCGAGCAGTTAACCTCAATGGCTGCTAGCAAGGAAGGAGATCTTGGTAGAGAAAGATGGCAAGGCGGCCGCCAACAAGGAAGAAGCTCCGGCAGGAAGAAAGATGGGGAGTGTGGTGGCCAGCGAGGAAGAAGATTTGGGCGGGAAGAAGATGGGTGATGCAAGCTGCCGATTTGGCGGCGCTGTCGTTTCCTTTCTTCACTGGCGGCTAGAAAGGGAGTACGAGAATGGGAGGTTGGGGTCGGCTGGAGCAGCTGGAGTGCTACTACTAGTCTAGGGTTTTCTGAAATTGGGCCTTACATGGGCTCTAAGTGGACGGACAACTACATGGGCTCTGAGTGCACTGCTCTCAGTCTTTGAATAGAAAGGAGACAATATATATCCAGTACTAAAAAAATTTCTCATTACATCTTAATTCAAATTTATTTTTCTAAATACTTCCATATCTATTTTTCTAAATACTTATATACCCCGCCGTATCCCCGAATGGCTGTTTTTGGAAAATGTCGTATCCCGTATCCCCGTATGCGTATCCCCGTGCTTCCATCCCCGTATCCGTGCTTCTTAGCCTACGAAGTTCGAACCAATCTCAGGAACCGGTTTGGAACCACGGGTTGAGCTTGGTTGGAAATAGAACGGTTCAAGCCCATACCTGATCACACCCACCTATTATTCACATGAAATTGAACCCAACCAAACTGTTAGCAGATACAATCCATTAGCGACCAAACCAAGGAAGCCCACTTGATTAAACTGAACCAATACACCCGGTTATACGAAAACCATCCCCAGGTTTGGTCAACCGCGGTGATGGCAAGACTAAAGGTCTCGTCATAGTCGACCCACCGGCTAAGCCTTTGATGATCCAAAGCGCTTTGTACCGAGCGAAAGGAGCGACCACCTGCCCTTCTAAAGCAGCGCGCTTTGGTCATGGTGTGGCGCCAATGAGGGTCCCGAGAGTACTGCGGTAGGACTTGGCACATGTAAGACGACGGCGATCTCAATGGATGATTAGACAGTTCACCAAGACGACAATACCGTCCTTTGCAAGAGACCTCATGATGCGGGTCAATCCTAGGACAAAGCACAAGAGCACCAACGCGAACCGAGCATGAAGGCACGAGAGTGGCGTCGCCGGAGGCAAGCTTGACTGTGACAAGCCTGACCGCCAAGGAACTCGAGGAAGAACATCCAGAGTTTGAATAATTAGAGGCGTCAAACACAACTGGAATAGGTAGCGGGGGGCTAGGCTTGGACGTGCATGAGGGGGATGGTAGCAACGCCCGAGTGAGGACATGGTGGAGAGGCTGAGAGCACGTATGGTGGTTGCGAACTCAGCGGCGACAGTCATGGCGGGAAACCATGCTAGGTTGGATTTAACTAATTTGATATCATGTGATAGAGAAGCTTGTCCAACATCGTCTGAGATGGTTTGGGCATATTCAGCACAGGCCTCCAGAAGCTCCAGTGCATAGCGGACGGCTAAAGCGTGCGGAGAATGTCAAGAGAGGGCGGGGTAGACCGAATTTGACATGGGAGGAGTCCGTTAGACCTGAAGGATTGGAGTATCACCAAAGAGCTAGCTATGGACAAGGGTGCGTGGAAGCTTGCTATCCATGTACCATGAGTTGGTTGCGAGATCTTATGGGTTTCACCTCTAGCCTACCCCAACTTGTTTGGGACTAAAGGCTTTGTTGTTGTTGTTGTTGTTGTTGTTGTTGTTGTTGTTGTTGTTGATATCATGTGATAGAGAGCTGGGGAACACTGCACATGGCATGATGCACACGCAATTGGTACAACCACCATACAATCAAAATAACATATTGTTAGGAGGATAATCTAGGGTTAGGTGCAACTAAAAGCTAACTATCTATATTGCTAACAGTTAAATTTTAACATGAAGCTCAATAAGAGGTGAAGATATCAGGAGAAGGGCGAAATCACGATAAACAACGATCCATTGCACTAAGGTTGGCGCGCTCTAATCATAACACGACATGGCACTGGATTTGGTCGTTGGGAATTAAAACATGGGTGCAACCAATTGCTCTGTGCAATAGAGTTGGATGCTTGTCAGGAAGCCTAGTCAGCGTCACCAAGGGATTGGCGACAATGATAACATGTCCCGACCCTTCATTTTCCAAACATGTGGGCCCAAAATATCAAGACCGTATGAATATGAATTTCAAATCGGATAAATACAAATCTTACCATAGGTACGATTTGCTACTACAACTCTTGCACCCTTCTTCTTTGCCCCATAGGCAATTGCCTTAGCAGCACCACCAGCACCTACAACAACAATAAGCCTGCCAGACAATGGTGACATAGCAGCATCCTTTGACCCCAGACCTGTGGAACATAAATCATGTGATATTTGTGCATGACTCCCAAATAACTGTTAAAAGGGAATCGATTAAGATTGCTAAAACCTCCTATGCCATCCTCAATAGCAGAAATTGCTCCAATGTAGTCTGTATTGTAGCCCACTAATTTGCCATCTGATTTCCTAACTATAGTGTTTATGGCACCTATTGACTGCAGATTAACACAACAAAATAGCAGGTCAAACAAAGAGAAAGTGGAAGCTAATTAATGAAGTAGACACAAAAGAAGTACAGTGCATCCAGGTACCTTAGCAACAGCATCATGTTCATGGCAACAATGTACTGCATCCACTTTGAAAGGAAGAGAGCAACTGCGTTACACAAAGTCAAATGGTGTAAAACAAAATTGCTCTTGTGAAATGTGCCAATGAAAAGGGCTGAAATGACTTTCTAGAAATTGATTTTATAGGAGTGCAAGAGTTCTGGTTTTCTGAGGTACTGCTCGTGTTATGTGGGGTATTCCCTACACAAGGTGCAAAGCCCAACCTGGGGCTGGTTAGGTTGCAGAAGAGCAAGGGCATGTTGCCCTTCGAGTTGTCTTCTAGTAACTAAATTTTCTAAGCTCCCTAGGAATAGAGCGCACACGGTGTCCGGCATTCTTTTGCGAGGCGGACTCCACAGGTCCGCGTGAGGTTGCGAGTTGCAGTTGCTCTCCCTTTGGGGTGCTCCCGGCCGTCAGTGGGCGAGACATGCGTGTGGAAAACACTTTCTGTACTCTCAACCTTTCCTCTGAAATCTCAACCCCTTCCCCAAGCTCATCCCCTCACCTCTCTCTGGATCGCTGATCCCCTTCCTCGATCAGGGTATTACAAACATCAATGTTTTTTCAAGCAATGGGTTGCTGAAAATTTGGAGTTATCTATCAGTCCATGCATTTTTATCTATTTACTTTTTGTGTCATGTTTTCTTGTAAATTTGAAAGGTATAGCCAGGACCTAGCAATACATGGTTACCTTGCTTGGTGGATTGTAAATCTCAAATGCCTTGGTAGGTAGTAAGCTCAGGCACACATGGACAGAGTTACTGTTCAATTCTTAGCATGACTAGCAAGGCTGTTATCCTGGAGTTCCTATATCACAAGTGATCCTTTTGTTATGTCGAAGTATTGAATTTACATCTTTAGAAAATCAGTTCTTTTTTACGTACAGTAGCAAAGAAGCAGGGTCTGTCCTAGAGCTACACACTCTCCACAAACAGTCTAAGAGAAATACAATCATTATAGATTTTAGAGAGAGGTACCTACTTAATTCTTCAGTGCTTCATATCCTAGCGTTCTTCTTATGCTTAATGGTTTAGATTCTGATATTTTGGGATGATCTGACTCATACTTACTGATGAAGTAAACGATTACCTTCCCTTGATTTCCTTTCTTAGTTCTATTCCTTGATGTTGTGTTCTTCATCCAGTCTTCGTGTTCTATATTGTGCCAGTTCAAAAAAAATTTATTGTACATAACAGAAAACTTCAGTATTTAGCACCCGTTTGTGTAACTTTTGCTGGATCATCGCCTAGTTACTAACTAAAAGAATAAGAGAAGTGATGCATGGTTTTAAATTACATGATATATTTATAGTTGATGCTCTATAAGAATTTTTTACCATGCATGTATGTAACTTTCGCAAGAGTCCATCTTTCAGATTAGATTCATTCCAATAAATGAATAGTGTGTCTACACATTCTTATTTATGAATTTAAACCAAATTTAACTCCATGAAGTATTCTACATTAGTGCTCTTACTTCTTACTTCTATTGGCCGGAGAATCTCGAAATCCAGGTGAACAATGAACTACAAATAAGCAAAAATACTTTAAGGAATTCCAGGGCAACCAACAAACAAGATGGCTCATGCTGTTTTTTTGTCAACTAACGTACCATGAATGAAGACACGATCAACCGTAAGTCCCCGATTCCTATTGTCAACGATTTGTTGGATGAGCTTCGAGATGTGTGCTTTTTCACTAAGCTCGACCATCGCTCTAGCTACCATCAAGTGTGCATGCACCCCGATGAAATCGCCAAGACAGCCTTCCATAGCCACAATGGCCATTATGAGTCAACTAACGTGCCATGAATGAATACACGATCAACCGTAAGTCCCAGATTCCTATTGTCAACGATTTGTTGGATGAGCTTCGAGATGCGTGCTTTTTCACTAAGCTCGACCATCGCTCTAGCTACCATCAAGTGTGCATGCACCCCGACGAAATCGCCAAGACAGCCTTCCATAGCCACAATGGCCATTATGAGTAACTTGTCATGCCATTCGGCCTGACTAATGCTCTGGCGGCATTCCAAGCTTTGATGAATGATATCATTCGACCATTCCTCTGTCGATTCGTACTTGTATTGTTTGATGATATATTGGTTTATAGCTCATCCTGGTTAGAGCACCTTCACCACCTACATGCTGTTTTCCAGGTTTTACGCCAACAAATACTCTTCCTTGTTGGATTAAACACCTGGTGCAGCCAACACTGAGTCAGTGCCTCAGTGGATTCAGCTCTACGGGACCGCAATGCCTTCCTCCAGGATGTCCGGGGACACATCCTGCAAGCCCAGCAATATGCTAGAGTTATATGATGATAATCACCGGGAACTCTTGTTTGAGATGGGAGAATGAGCTTGGTAGTGACTACGCTGCAGAACAGTAGAATCCTTGGCAGAGCATGTGCACGGGAAGCTCGCTCCCACATACTATGGACCATTCAAGGTATTGGAGCGTATATAGGGTCAGTAGCATACCGTCTGGAACTCCCTCCAGGTACAAACCGACATGATGTCTTTCATGTTAGTCTTCTGAAGAAATTCCATGGTGACCCTCTGGCTAAGACCTCCTCACTGCCTCGTGTGGAAGACGGCAAGGTGATCATGCAGCCAGCCAAGATCCTCGGTGTAAGCCTACGTCGTGATGTCAAGCATGTGCTTGTTCAGTGGGAAGGTACAGCTGAAGATGATCGCTAATGGTCAGGCTGCAGCAGAGCAAGGCAAGTTCCCTTTTGAGTTGTCTTCTAGTTAGGATTGATCCCTAATGGAATAGTCAGTTCGTACTTGAATAGTTTGATTGAGTATATGCAGGTAAGAGTCTGAATTCTAGTTGTGTTCCAAGTCGAGTCACGTGTAAGGCTTCAACGAAGGTCTGGTTCCTAATCTCCTGTTGTCTCCTCTACCCCGTTACCTCTCTCATAGCAGATGGGGCGTCACCTGCCGGCCAGCAACTCATCTGCCCAAGAGTATCTCCCCCGGCACGGCATAAACCTCCTATCTAAGAACCATAATAGCTCGTTCTCTAGTTCACTCCTTGTGTTAAAAATGCTTGTGTTAGCTACCTTGCACAAACCACGCAGATCAGTGTTTATTAAGCATGCTAAGAATGTTTGAACTTGAAAAAGGAAAGATGATGAAAAAACACATTAAAAGGGCAAAAGTGGGGATATGCATAGCTAGTGATACAGTTATACAAATGCACAAGTGAACAATTATGAGATCTGATGTGGTGGGAACCTCTGATAGATTTCTCAGTCTTTCAGGGATTATTTCCAATATGCACAGCCACGTGCTCATCAAGATCATAGCAAAATAATCATTTCATTCTAAGCAATCCTACAGATTAGTAATGTATTCTTTTTCTACTTTGCTGAATTAGAATTAGTACCTAAATCCTGAAAAATCTGGAGATGAATATGTGTCAAGAAATCTAGCAAGATCGTCTGCCAGAAGTGGAAGATAAACAGCATTGTATCCAACAGACTGTAGACATTTATTGTGCAAAATTGGGCTCTTGCTCTGCTTTACTGGGTTGGCTATAAGACCAAGAACTTTTGTATCAGGTCCTATACACCTTATATTGTAAATGTCCAATAATTCTTCAAGTGTTGGTTGCCCAGATGCTGATGTCTTAGTAGCATCAAGTATTCCAAAGGTAAGATATCCACCAAATTTTGGGGATAACACCCTTGACATCAAACCTCTCTCACTCATCACCAATCCAATCATAGGCACCTGTCATTTCTATTAATCAGTGAAATGGCAATGTATAGGCCGGCATGAATTAATAAATCATGTAACTTAAATCCTTAGCATGTAAGTGCACATCAGATTGCAATTAGCCAAACTGATGTTTGGCTTCTTATCAATAATATCAAGCTTTAAAGCCAAGATAAATGAATAATAAGATCGAAAAAATAGCAGATTATATCTTTTGGTCCCCAGATTTATTTTCTTCACCCAGGCCACAAAAATGCAAGTTTTCACGAAATTTGTACGTGCAGAAAGTACAGACATTACCATCAGTAATTTTAAAAATTTGGCAATTATATCTTTAGCCCGAGAGCATATGCCGCTGGGTGCAAATCTAAATTAGCAGAGATAAAGGATTATATGAAACAGCTGTTGAGTACCTTAACTCTTGTTCTCTGTAGGATATTAATTCTTTCAAGATGGAAAGTGCTAATTTGCTGATTATAAGTAATAGTAGTTGAGAAAATAGCAGAAACTACTGTCATTATCACTTGAATTTGAGAAAAAAAACTGTAGAACTAATTATATTATGGCATTAACACCATGGACGCTTATTAACTTACAATTACTAAATAAGCATACCAATGGGTTAGAGAGTAGTGACATGTAAATATGTGATTATTGACTATTGTAATTCAATGTCCATGTCAACTTTGGTAAATATGGTATTTACGACGATCATACCAAAATATTTTGATAATGCATTTATTATTACTAAAAGTATTGTATTTACAAAAAAAATGATACCGTATTTGCCAAAATACCGTGTTCAGCAGACAAACCGGATGGACACAAAGGTAGCTAGTTAATAAAGTAAGGACAGGGAAAATTTCACAAATTAAGACAGCTAGCTTGTTTTTCTTCGATATTCTATTCTATATTGAATAAACTATTATTTGAACATACAGGGAAATGGACCAACTAATTCTTGCACAGTACATACAGGTGGGTGCTGTTCATCTGGCTTAACTGAAGCACAACTGTAGAGATTCAATTTTTTTAACAGCAATGGGCCATAGTTAACTTTCAAGTTCTACGGAGCACATCTTCAATATTGAGAAGGCCAAGTTCAATCAAAAGACATAAGGACTGAATATACAAGACAGACACAAGTTTCTGGGAGGAAATAGTGAAATCTTTCTTGGATTCTAGAAACTGTCACTTACTTGGCAGTGCACCATCACTTGGAACATCCTTGACACATCAACAATGTCTGTAGCAGTTGTTGCAACTTTAACTATGTCAGCTCCAACTTCTTGTATTCTGGCTACAAGATTTGCAAGCTCCTCGCAGGATGGGGTACTTTCATAATTATGTGAAGAAACAATAAGTTTACACTTATCTGGCTTATTACCAGAAAGAAAATCAACAAATTTGTCAGCAACCTGCAACATAGCAAAATATGTTGGCCATGAGAGTATCCATATGATTATCTAACACACCAGCTAACAAATCTAGTAGCAAAACCATTGTATCATCAGTGGTAGAAAGAGAACAAAACAGAGTTTCTTTCCATATGTAATACTTGTTTTTTTTACTAATCTACGTTTAGGGACAAGTTTAATCATGAAATGTCTTGTGCAAACTAACATGACATTGACATGTATCCACAGAATTTGTCCATATTGCATTATCCAGTATTCACAAAATGGTGAGCATCAGAAAATTTCCAATGTGTAAACAAACCTTTAACTCGATGTCAACATAGTCTACACCTAGTTCCATAGCTAAACAGAGTGTTTCAAATCTAGTGGCATCATCACCATCATAGCGACCTCCTTCCCAGTTAGGCCTGCAAAAAACAGACACATATGCACAGCATTTATGTAAGGCATCATGGTGCTTAGTTGTACAGTGGAAATTAGTTATATTTTGCAACAACGAGCCACCACGGCAATACAGTCCAACAGGTGACTCGGTAAGGGACTGGAGGTGATGGCTTAAACGACAATGAAACGGCTTTACTTAGACCTTTTCCTAAAGCTTGGCAGGTGGTAGGAGCTAGGGCCCTACCGGATCTAGGGCGTAGGTTGTAGGGGAAGGAGGGGGAAGGGCGAGGGCTGGTGCGCGGCGGCCGGCGGCGTGGCGCCGTCCTTGCGACGGGAGCAGCCGCGGCGAAAGCAGGAGGCGTCTAGGGTTTAGGTCTCCCGGCTCCCTAAGGGAAGCCGAGCAAATATTGATTGCTTCTTGCTTGATTAGATTGATACATCTCCTCTCCTTATATAGAGAGGTTTACTTGAATCCTAAGCAAACGATCCTAATACGATAAGATAATTGGGCTAAGCCCCTAATTAAGATACTTGGGCCATAACCCACTGGGCTAAGCCCTATGCCAGTCATAACACTTCTCCCCGCCTGCACAAACAGCTCGTCCTCGAGCTGTAAGGTGGGGAAGCGCTTGCTGAACTCCTCGAGGTGATCAACCAGCGTCAAACACCTCCGCGACAGCTGGGGCGGCAAGGTCGGCGGCGACGGCGTCCTCCGGAATGTAGTCTGCAACCTCCAGGTAGAAGAGTCGCGGGCAGGCGTGGCCGGGCGTGTAGGGCTCGTCGCAGTTGAAGCACAACCCTTGGCGGCGACGCTCGAGTAGCTCGGCCGAGGTGAGCCGGCGGAACGGGCGAGCCGCGGTCGCAGCGAGGGGTGCCGCGGAAGACTGAGCAGGCCAACCCTGAGCGAGATCTGGCCAGGGTAGCGACCCAGTGGCCCGGGACGGTGACTCCTGCTGGACGGCCACCGCGCGGCGCTCGAACGCGCAGGCATAGTACATGGCCGTCTGGATATCCTGGGGTCCCCGAAGCTCCACGTCCACGCGGATGTGATCCGGAAGTCCACTGACAAAGAGGTCGGCCCGCTGCTGCGCCGTCACGCCCGACGCGTGGCATGCCAAGGCCTGGAAACGGTCGGCGAAGTCCTGAACCGTGGAGGTGAAGGGAAGGCGGCCTAGCTCCGCCAGGCGGCTCCCGCAGATCGAGGGCCCAAAACGAAGGAGGCAGAGCTCGCGGAAGCGCTCCCAAGGGGGCATGCTGCCCTCGTCCTGCTCGAGGGCATAGTACCAGGTCTGTGCCGCGCCGCGGAGGTGGTGAGAGGCGAGCCAGGTGCGCTCCGAGGCGAGGGTGCGCTGCCCGCGAAAGAACTGGTCGCACTGGTTGAGCCAGTTGAGGGGGTCCTCCATGCCGTCATAGGTGGCGAAGTCGATCTTCGCGAACCGCGGCGGTGTCTGGGTCGGAGCGTCGTGTCGAGCTGGCTCGGAGGTGCGGAGCAGCGAGGCGGGTGGCGCCTGGTCGGAGTACTCCGAGTAAGGACCCGCGGAGCTGGATGGCCCGCCGAACTGCGAAAACAGGGTCGGCTGCTCCGGAGCCGTGGTGTAGACCGGCGATGGCGAAGACCCAGCCGCCCAAGCTGGTAGTGGCGACGGGGAGGCCGGAAACCGGACCTGATGTATCAAAAGGCCGGCCGGCGAGGACGTCCCTGAGCTGGGCAGAGGTGGCACCGGTGGTTGCAGCGTCGGCTGTGGAGGGTGGGCGGGTGCGTCGGTTGCCACGGGGGAAGGCGGCTGCAGATGCCATAGGGGAGCCGCAGCTAGCGGCGGCGGCAGATGCCATAGAGGAGCCGCGGCCGGAGTGGTCTCGCCGGGGTGCCCCGCCTGGAACGGCAGTAGCGGCAGCCTGGTGCAGGCCGGCGCGCCCTGGGCCGGCCACGGCAGCACAAGGGGAACCGCCTGGAACGGCAACAGCGGCTGCCCGCTGTAGGCAGGCGCGCCCTGGGACGGCCACGGCAGCGCAGGGGAGCCCGCCTGGAACGGCAGCGGCGGCTGCCCGCTGTAGGTAGGCGCGCCCTGGGACGGCCATGGCAGCGTGGGGTGACCGTAGGCGGCGATCGACGCAGCCGGCGGAGGTGCATACGGCCCAACCATATACTGGTGGTACTGGTTGAGGTGGAGCCCTTGGACGGCCGTCACGAGATCCCGCAGCGTGCTGGTCATCTGTTCCGGCGTGAAGACGGCGGTCGGCGGCGGCGCGGACGTGATGGGTGCCGGCGGCGGTGAGGAGCCCGCGGTGGTGACCGGGCCCGACAGCGTGGAGACCCCGGCGGTGGTCATCGGGGTGGACGTCATCGGCGCGGTGGTCATCGGCGCGGAGGTGGAGGCGGGCAGCGACGGCAATGGTGTTGACGAAGACATGATCGGACCCAAGTCTCTAGTTACCAAATTGGTAGGAGCTAGGGCCCTACCGGATCTAGGGCGTAGGTTGTAGGGGAAGGAGGGGGAAGGGCGAGGGCTGGTGCGCGGCGGCCGGCGGCGTGGCGCCGTCCTTGCGACGGGAGCAGCGGCGGCGAAAGCAGGAGGCATCTAGGGTTTAGGTCTCCCGGCTCCCTAAGGGAAGCCGAGCAAATATTGATTGCTTCTTGCTTGATTAGATTGATACATCTCCTCTCCTTATATAGAGAGGTTTACTTGACTCCTAAGCAAACGATACTAATACGGTAAGATAATTGGGCTAAGCCCCTAATTAAGATACTTGGGCCATAACCCACTGGGCTAAGCCCCTATGCCGGTCATAACAGCAGGCCTCTGCTGCACTTTGTATTTAGAAGATTGCAATATGATTATTATATAGGAAGTTCTTTTACTATAGTCATTGTTGGTTAACCCCATTCTCCAGATCACTGCCATGGCAGCGTTTTCGCCTAGTATCTTTGTTAGCGTTCCATTTCTTCAGAAATAACGCCCGGTAGGCTATGTATCGGCCTAGCCGGTTTATTTGCTTTCTGTTAGAGTATTTAGCGGCCTCAACGAGCTGGTCATGGGATGGCACAGAGCAAGGAGCGGGTCAAGGCCACAGTAGCCGGGGGACTAGCGCCACTTCTTTGTACTCTGAATAAATAGCGGAGAAATACAGAAAAGCAGCAAGTCAGTGCGCTAAGCAAAATCTCGTGTGTGTTCACTGTGTTCATCGCGATCCAACTGCAACTACAGTCGTCTCCCTTAAATCTACCAAGTTCAAGCTTTGTCTTTCCCATCAGTTTAAACTCAATAGTTTATTGGCCTCTGTATGATGTACATGAATCATGTTCTGTGTAGATGCTCTATGATGTACACAAAATGAACTGCTCTTATGATGCAGTGGTGGCACAACAATTGGGAGTTATTGTTTGATGAATTTTCCTAAAAGCATTAGTTGATTTTTTGTGTGTAGTTTTCCTGATTCCTGTCATGGGGCCATTGCCACAGGGAGCGAAAGCTAGGTAGCGTACAATTGTTACTTCAGCACATGTCTTCTTACTATTAGTGATTTCAAATTTAAGGGCACAATTAGATGCTTAATTAGAATTTTTCTTGCGAAATATGTCATTTCTAAATAATGATGTTTGATCGATATATGATATGACCGCAAATGTAATAGTTCTTCATGAGATTAGTCAGTGACATCCAAGGCCCTTCAAATTTTCTTTCCCAGGGTCAGATCTGCCTCGGGTCATAATTGGTCCACAGTTGATCCTTGATTATTATTTTTGTGGTTTTTGTATCAGGTAATTCGCGTCTTGCATGAATTTGTATTTTAATTCAGTCGAACTGTACCAACTTGGCAGTATGCTTTTGAATTTAGTATCATAATCATCCACTTATTAGGTGAACAGATTGACTTTGGGGGGATTCCACAGTCCGTGTGTACCTACATACTCGTTGTTTAAACTGTTTTGGCAAAGCACTACATGTGCGGGGAAAGAGCGCAACTGTGCCATCTATAACAGGCTTGTTAGTTTCTTCCCTATCATCTTCAAGTGTCACATAGTTGTGCGTAAATTCCTGACATGGTCCTGCTCCAACAGAGAAGGATGGTAAGATATCAAGTTTGGTGTTCAAAATAGTGTTGACTTCTATGTTGTTTCATTCTGAATGACACCAAAGACCCAAAGTTACTCATGAACTTTCTTTCTTGTCCATGGCCACTACAAGCAAGTGTTGCATCAGGTACGTAGTGTTCTTGCCATGCTTGAAGCTCTGCAGGAATGATCCAACTGGTGCTACCCATGCCTCACTGACCACCAGCATTAGTTCGTTCTATAACCACAGCTCGTCGGAGCAGATCGGCAACATTTGGGGCCTGTTCTGCTGTTTCAATGCAATCATTTGCAGTTGATACTTAGTTTTATGTGTATGTTGAGATCTAACGTTAAATCATCATCAGCTCTATGGCAAGCATTAGCATCCTGTATTTTTTACAAACAAGAACAAACTACTGTTTGTTGTTAACTATTTAACTAATTAACCTGACCAGTTATTCACAGCCTCCTTGTATAAAATGATTTAGCAAGCTAGCTGGACATATGAAATTGTTTGATCTTCGCATTTCCGCTGGCATCCTGCTTTTTTGATACCTTTCATATGGTGCTTCATATTCTTGTCAATGCCATAATTTTACCACCACTAGAACTAGAATAATTAGGCTTCTTTTCATAATTAATCTCAATGCATATGACTCACAAGCAATGATGGAGGAAGGTGCTAACTGTTTTGTTGTCAATGCCATAATTTTACCACCACTAGAACTAGAATAATTAGGCTTCTTTTCATAATTAATCTCAATGCATATGACTCACAAGCAATGATGAAGGAAGGTGCTAACTGTTTTATTAAAATTTATTTATTTTGTACCTGTTGCAACGGACCCTTTTGCTAGTACTCCCTCCATTACACAATATAGTGCGTCCGCGTTTCCCAAGATCCAAGTTTGACTGTAAATTTAACCAACGAGACCGATTGCGGCGGGGGCAAAAATTATACCACTAAATTCACATCGAAAATACGAATTCAGTGATATAATTTTTGCCCCTGCCGCAGTCAGTGTCGTTGGTTAAATTTACGGTCAAACTTGAATCTTGAAAAGCGCGGGCGCACTATATTGTGGAATGGAGGGAGTATCAAAAAGTGCATGTTCGTAAAGGACTTCTACCATAAATGTGTTTGTAATAAAGTATAATCTTTTATTTATTTTTCTATTTAATGTGTCTAGAAAATTTTCTGTCAGGAAAGCTTGAGATCACAAGGTTTTGGTTCTTGCATCGAAACTGATTAGGAGGGACCCTAATAAGGTGCTGCATACGGTGCTTGGTGACGTTCCCTCATGTGCGAGATTGAGCCCAAAATTTTCAAAAATCAACTTTTTAAGTTTCAAAAAAAAACTGAAAACAAATACACAAGTACTTAGATAGCTATATTAGATGCGCGTGAAATTTCATCACCAAATACGTTTTGATTTGAGCTGTACCAAAAAAAATCATGTGCTTTTATAGTCATGTGCTAGAAATACGTGGTTTTGTCATTTTTGTGTACCTCGCTCAAAAAAGTATTTCACCATGAAACTTTGCAGACAAGTACTCCCTCCGTATTAAAATATAAGACGTTTTTTGACACTAGGGAGTAGTATACATCCATATGTATGTGTGTGTTTTTCAGAATTTTTCAAAACCTAAAAAATTGTTTTTTGAATTTTTCAAACCAAGGGCTCCATGGAGCTCCAGCTCAATTAGCAATTTCCGTTGTGTGAATATTTTTTTGCTAACTAATATATGGTGAGGTGTTAAAAAAACCAACCCAAAACTAAAACAACACAAAAGCTAGGATGCACAAAAGCAAGCAAGGGAACACTCCAGGCCGGTGAGCAGCATCTGCGCGCCCGTTCCGAATTTGATTATTCGCAAGTATCTGCACGCCCGTTCCGAATATTGCAACACGGACGCGAAATTTCAGAACAACCAAATCGGGGATCGAGAAGCAGGCGAAGAGGAGACCGAACCGGTAGGTGACAAGGACGGGGAGTGGGCAGCTGTGGAGCAGACGTGGAAGGTCCTCCCGCGGGCGGAACCCCTCGATGTAGTCCAGTCGGATCTCGACAAGGTCGCCCCCTGCGGCCGCTGCGGCCGCCGCGTCGATCTTCATCTCCTCGACCGTCCGCCCCACCAGCGGCACACACAGCAGCGTCATGTCCTCCTATTTTTTCTTCCTTCACGCTCCCGATGCAGATGCGGGCGATCAGTGTGGGGGTTGGTGTGAACTGCACACGTACGCGACTGGGAAGCGAGGGTGGGTGGAGGACTGGAGGTGTGAAGAAAGATAGCACAAAGGTCCTAGGGTTGGTGGGGGTGAGGTTGGTGGAATGCTGGCAGCAGAAGTTAAATATCCGAATTGTGCCGTTAGACATTTGAGGCAGCGAAAAAGACCGTCATCCAATACATTAACATATGCGATTTGTGCGTCCGCTTATGCAGTCCACATAGGCAGAGGGACACTATGCATCGCAGCCAGTGAAACGAACGGAGGTCTTATGCTATCAACGTCAAAAGAGAGAAAAGGGAAAATGGCGTGGATTCGATAGGGACCTTTTTCATCTCCCACACACAACCTTCTCTTTGATTTTTGTCTTCCCATTTCCCAAGCTATGGTTCAGGCTGCCGCCGGTGTCGTCCCATCGCTCCTCCGACGCTGGCCACAAAAGGAAGGTAGGCTTCTCCACATTTCTTTTCCTCTTGATGGCACCCTCGTAGTAGTAAGGTGTGGGCAAGGTCGACGACGAGGCTGCGGGTGCCGGGGACAACCTTCTCCAGGTGCGGCTGCTGCCCCTCCTCGCCTCCAGATGCAACTTGACCGGCTGCGTGGGCGGGGTAGCCCTCTTTTGCCGCAAGGCCGACGTCGGCGCAGGGACGTGGCGGCGCACGTCCGTGGAGATGCCTTCCCGCATGTGGAGCTCGTCGGGCGACGCTGCTCAAAAGATCGCCGCCACAACCACCTCGAGCCTTCCGCAGCTTCGCCCGTCTTCTAACTCTTATCGCCGCCTTGCCGTCGGGGCCATGGCGGAGAGCAGCGGCACACCTTACTACTATGAGGGAGTCACCAAGAGGAGAAGATATGTGGAGAAGCCGGCCTTCCTTCTGTGGCCAGCACCGGAGGAGCGATGGGACGCCGGCGGCGGTGGCCTGAACCCTAGCTTGGGAAGTGGGAAGACAAAATCAAAGAGGGGGTTGTGTGTGGGAGATGAAAAAGGTCTATCGAATCCACGCCCTTCCCTCCCTCTCTCTCTCTCTCTTTCTCTCTCGGCGTTGATAGTGTAAGACCTTCGTTCGTTCCATTGGATGCGATGCACAGTGTCCCTTTGCCTATGTGGACTACGCGAGCGGACGCACAAGTCGCGTACGTTAATGTGTTGGATGGCGGTCTTTTTCGCTGCCTCAAATGTCTAACGGTACAACTCAGATATCTAACTTCTGCTGTCAGCATTCCACCAACCTCACCCCCACCAACCCTAGCACCTTTGCGCTCTCTTTCTTCACACCTCCAGTCCTCCACCCACCCTCGCTTCCCAGTCGCGTACGTGTGCAGTTCACACCAACCCTTAGTCTTCATCTTCATGGACTTAAATCTGAATATATTTTGTTTTACTACATTATCTGAACTGTTAATTTTGGGGTCTGCTACCAGGCATTGGGTTTAAATAGTTTTCTTAAAAGTTGTGTGAAATAGCGTTTATTCCAAGAAATTGCAATGAATATAATGCTAATTCCTTATATATTTTTATTTTAAAAATTGTTCCTCAACACTTCAAACTCTGCATTTTTACAATTAACTCTTAAATCGGAAATTACTTGCCATGGTGATGAGGACATCAATACCATTGTTACACCCACAGCCCCTACTGCTACATATATTGGACCAATTACTAGAGCTCGCACACGCCAATTAAATTATCAGGTACTTTCGTTTCTTGGTAATGATTCTAATGTTCATGAGAATATGATGCTGCCTAAATTGAATACATTTGTTTTACTTACAAATGAAGGGCCTGGCATGGAAAAGAGGGATGAACACTGGAGCAAGACCAAGCATGGAGATGATGGCATACGCAAGGGGAACAAGAACGAAGTTGCAAGTGATGATTTCAGGACTTTGAAGCCACCATAAGGAGTGCATGAAGTCTTGGACGAAATATACAAGATGTCACTTCATAAATTTCGTCCAGAGGCTATTCTAGGTGCCGCGTCACATTATTATTGGGTCAGGCCCATGTAATTTCGAAATACTTAAGTATAGGTTGTTTTAGAGTCCGTATGTGTGGGGAAACAAGAGTTAGGGTTGCTTTCGGACCCCTCCTCCAAGGGACACAAAATTCCCCCTTTTTCTCCATATATACAGCCTTAGGGCGTCGTTTAGACTTTGAGTTTTAATTAGTTAAAAGTTAGCCACTGTTGCAACTTTGTGTACTTCGTTTGTGTCCAACAACCAGACCAAGACCGCCTTTAGAACCTCACTTTTATCAACACTTCATATATATTTGCAATATTCAGATTGCATTATCATATTCTTGCTTGTTCTTCAATTGCATGCAGGAATAGACCTTCATGGTCGGGCTGATCGTGCTTCCGGCATCGTCAGTAACCTCCGGAGATTGGTTTAGCGATTGTTAAGGCGCAACATCGTGCACATCTGTAGTAGGTTTGTCAAAGTCGTCTCCACCAAATCGATAGTTATCATCTCATGGAAAGATCAGGACACCTCGCCTGTATCAAGTGGTATCAAATTTACAGGTTGCTCGGTGAGATTTTCCAGTTTTTCGTAGTTTAGACCGAGTCTGTTCTTCATACCTATAGTGCACGAAAAAGCCAAAAAAATTAGGGTTAGTTTATCATATCCGAACCAATCTGAGCCTTTGCATAATCTTTTTTGGGGTTTGATTTGTTGAATTTGTGGTTGCACCGTCGTGTCTAGTTGCTGGTCTTAGCGTCTAGTCCTTGAGAGTTTCGAGTTCTATCACAGTTTGTCACGCCGCTGCCGCACCATCTTCATCGTTGCTGCCATATCCCACCACCGCTGCCATATCCCACCACCGCTAACATATACCACCACCGTTGCCATATCCCACCAACGCTGCCATATCCTACCACCATATATCCACCACCAATCCGAGTTCTTTTCATATTAGGTTTGTTTTCGAGATCCATCTAATTTTCGATTCATGTTTCCTTGCCTGAGTAGGTTTCAAAAAAAAAGAGTCTGGAGACCCTCGGGCAGTTTTTAGGCCAAAATTTTGGCACGCGCAAATATTTTTCCCTATCTTGTTTTTAGGCTTTTCTGAGTCTTTTGAGACACTCGCCATCATAGTGATTTTTTGTTACACTTTTTCGTCGTTGCTGCCCTGATTTCCGGAAAAAAAATAGTCAAAAACAATTTCGTGCCTATCTTGTCAATTTGACTTGGGAAGAGTTTTGAGACACTCGCCATTATAGTGATTTTTCGCAAAAAAAAGAGTAGCGCAAAAAAAGAGAGATTTTTTTTCCAGAGTGGGCTTTTCCCTTGTTTCTGTGCTGCACCGTGATTTTGGTAGTGTTCTAGGCTCGCGTCTCTAGTACGGTCTAGCCTAGGACCAGCACAGTACCGTTGTTGAGCGTTTATTCAATTTTGCATCTCTGAATTGATTATTACTGACCCTTTTTGCTACCATATTATATGCCTTCCCAGCTCCACATACATCTACGTCGTGCGTTTGACTCTCCCTGGTAATTGCTTTATCCAAGCTTTGAGATTTTTGACTACAACGGTTGCCAATCACCACCTGTCACTTGGTAAGAACTGGTAAGAATTTGAGATTTGCTTGACGGATTTGTGACAAACTGCCACTTTCTAGTAGTCTGTAGGATCATATTCTTGTGTGTTTCTATTGCTGCTAACCATGGCAGGGTCACAAGCCGAAGAGATTGACTGGGAGAACATGACGAAGAAAGAGCTTCATGATAAATTTCAGTAAATGTTAGGTCAACAGGTGGAAGACGTGATGGCCAGCTTTGGAAAGGCACTGGAGAGGATTGATGACATTGAGAAGACAGTTGACGCCAAGTTGGACGCCAAGTTTGATGAAGTACTCGCGCGTCTACCACAACCATCAGCGGCCTCTCCTGCACCATTGCAAGAACAACAACCACCACCTCCATGTCGCGAAACAGCCCTTCGACGAGCGATCCGTGTTCCTCTTGAGCATGGCCAAACTTCTGGTGTCGCTGCTACTACTGTTGATGCTTCTGTGGATCATGCTGCGGAGGAGGAGGAGGACGATTACGTGCGCGATTATGAGGATGAGGTTGATCAAAATCAGAACTACGTGCAACCACCAGCACCACCACCAGGTCGTCCGCATGCAAATAATCGCAATGGTAGGCCTGCACCACCACCTCAGGTACGAGATCATGACCATATTCCTAAACTGAAATTGAATATTCCACCATTTGAGGGTAGATATGTTCCTGATATATATCTTACTTGGGAGTTAGAAACTGAACAACGTTTTACATGTTTACGATATCCCGAGGAGAGACGGGTTGCTGCTGCTGTTTGTGCTTTCACTAGTTTTGCATGTGTGTGGTGGTCTGAACATTGTAGATTATATCCTATTCCAACTACTTGGGCTGCTTTGAAAACTGCTATGCGCACTCGTTGGGTTCCACTATATTATCAACGTGAATTACTTCAAAAAACTGCAACGTTTGAGACAAGGAAAAAATTCTGTAGAGGAGTATTATCAGGAATTACAAACTGGCATATTTAGATGTGGTATTGTTGAGGATAATGAGGCTATGCTTTCACGTTTTATGGGTGGATTAAATAAAGAGATTCAAACCATTCTCGAGTATAAGGAGTATAATAATATCACTCGTTTATTCCATCTTGCCTACAAAGCTGAACGTGAAGTTCAGGATCGACAGGCATTGGCGCGAACTAATTTTTCTGCAGGACGATCTTCATCATGGACACCACGTACATCCTCTACTTCCACACGTCCTACTGCAGCATCGCCTACTTCATCCGCCAACTCGAACCGTGATACAAGAAAGCAGGCACAACCACCACTATCTGGCAAGAGCACACCTTTTGGGCCTGCACAGAGCTCTGCTTGATCCATGGCATCAACTGGACAAACACATGATATTGTTTATTGTCGTTGCAAGGTTGGAGGTCATTATGCGAGAGAATGCCCATCTAAGCGTGTGATGATTGTTACTGAAGATGGTGGGTATGAGTCCATGAGTGACTATGATGAGGAGACTTTGGCTCTTATTACAAGTGAAGAACACAGTGGAGATGATTTTGATCATGAGACGCAATTCATGGCTGTTGACGACGCTGACGGGTATGAAAGTTTAGTTGCTCAACGTGTTTTGAGTGTGCAGGTCATGCAAGCTGAGCAAAATGAGAGGCACAATTTGTTCCATACAAAGGGAGTTGTGAAGGAACGTTCTGTTCGCGTCATCATAGATGGAGGGAGCTGCAATAATTTGGCTAGCATGGAGATGGTGCAGAAGCTATCTCTCACCACAAGACCACATCCACATCCTTACTACATCCAATGGTTCAACAACAGCGGCAAAGTTAAGGTAACATGTATTGTTCGTGCGCATTTTAGTATCTCTACATATTTTGATTATGTTGATTGTGATGTGGTACCCATGCAAGCATGTTCCTTATTACTTGGTAGACCATGGCAATTTGATAAAAATTATGTACACCATGGTAGAAACAATCAGTATACTCGTGTTCATAAGGATAAACATATTACTTTGCTTTCTATGACTCCTGATTCCATTTTGAAAGATAATATTAATAGAGCTAATAAAGCAAAACGGGAGAAAAATAAGAGTGAAAAATCAGATTGTGGCAAAAGAATTTGAGCAACAAATGAATCCTAATAATAAACCATCTAGTGTTTCTTCTGAAATTAAATTGAAAAGTGCATGTTTACTTGCCACCAAATCTGATATTGATGAGCTAGATTTCAGCAAATCTGTTTGCTACGCTTTTGTGTGCAAAGAGGCATTATTTTCATTCGAGGACGTGCCTTCCTCTTTGCCTCCTGCCGTCACTAACATTTTGCAGTAGTTCGTTGACGTCTTTCCACAAGACATGCCACCGGGATTACCACCTATTCGCGGGATTGAGCATCAGATTGACTTAATTCCCGGTGCTTTGCTGCCAAACCATGCGACATACCGTACCAATCCACAGGAGACGAAGGAGATTATGCATCAAGTACAGGAGCTGCTCGATAAAGGTTATATACACGAATCTCTTAGTCCTTGTGTTGTTCCTATTATACTAGTGCCAAAAAAGGATGGTACATCGCGTATGTGTGTTGATTGTAGAGGCATTAATAATATTACTATTTGTTATCGTCATCCTATTCCTAGGCTAGATGATATGCTTGATGAATTGAGTGGCTCTATAGTATTCTCCAAAGTTGATTTGCGTAGTGGATACCATCAAATTCGTATGAAATTGGGAGATGAATGGAAAACAACATTTAAAACTAAGTTTGGTTTATATGAGTGGTTATTCATGCCTTTTGGATTAACTAATGCACCTAGTACTTTCATGAGATTAATGAACGAAGTTTTATGTGCTTTCATTGGACGATTTGTGGTAGTCTATTTTGATGATGTACTGATTTTTAGCAAATCTTTGGAAGAACATTTGGAACATTTACGTGTTGTTTTTATTGCTCTACGTGATGCACATTTGTTTGGTAACCTTGGGAAGTGCACCTTTTGCACCGATCGAGTATCTTTTCTTGGCTATGTTGTTACTCCACAGGGAATTGAAGTTGATAAAGCCAAGATTGAAGCTATTGAGAGTTGGCAGCAGCCCAAAACGGTCACACAAGTAAGGAGTTTTCTTGGACTCGCTAGTTTCTATAGGCGTTTTGTGAGAGATTTTAGCACCATTGCTGCACCTCTCAATGAGCTTACAAAGAAGGATGTGCCTTTTGTTTGGGGTACCGCACAGGAAGAAGCCTTCACGGTATTGAAAGATAAGTTGAGACATGCTCCTTTACTCCAACTTCCTGATTTTAGTAAGACTTTGGAGCTTGAATGTGATGCTAGTGGAATTGGCTTAGGAGGTGTGTTATTACAAGATGGCAAACCTGTTGCATACTTTTCTGAAAATTTGAGTGGGCCTAGTCTGAATTATTCTACTTATGATAAAGAATTATATGCTCTTGTCCAGACTTTAGAAACATGGCAACATTATTTATGGCCGAAAGAATTTGTTATACATTCTGATCATGAATCTTTGAAACATATTAAAAGTCAAGCTAAATTGAATCGTAGACATGCTAAATGGATTGAATTCATTGAGACTTTCCCTTATGTCATTAAACACAATAAGGGTAAAGAAAATGTTATTGCTGATGCATTGTCTCGTCCTTATACTCTGCTTTCACAACTTGACTTTAAAATGTTTAGTTTGGAGACCATCAGAGATCAATATGTGCATGATGCTGATTTTAAAGATGTAATGCATAATTGTAAAGAAGGAAGAACGTGGAACAAGTTCGTCGTTAATGATGGATTTGTGTTCCGTGCTAACAAGCTATGCATTCCAGCTAGCTCCGTTCGTCTTTTGTTGTTGCAGGGGGCTCATGGAGGAGGATTAATGGGACACTTTGGCGTGAAGAATACGGAGGACGTACTTGCTAAACATTTCTTTTGGCCAAAGATGAGACGAGATGTTGAGCGTTTTGTTGCTCGCTGCACTACATGTCAAAAAGCTAAGTCACGACTCAATTCTCATGGTTTATATATGCCTTTGCCTGTACCTAGTGTTCCTTGGGAGGATATATCTATGGACTTTATTTTAGGTTTACCTCAAACAAAGAAGGGGAGGCATAGCATATTTGTTGTCGTGGATAGATTCTCAAAAATGGCGCACTTTATACCATGTCATAAAAGCGATGATGTTGTTAATGTTGATGATTTGTTTTTTCATGAAATTATTCGCTTGCATGGTGTGACAAGTACTATTGATTCAGATCATGATACTAAATTTCTTAGCCACTTTTGGAGATGTTTATGGGCTAAGTTGGGGACTAAACAACTTGTTAGTACTACTTGTCACCCCCCAAACTGATGGACAAACTGAAGTAGTCAATAGAACATTGTCTACTATACTTAGGGTTGTTTTGAAAAATAATAAGAAAATGTGGGAAGAATGCTTGCCTAATATTGAATTTGCTTATAATCGTTCACTGTATTCTACTACTAAAATGTGTCCTTTTGAAATTGTGTATGTTTTCCTACCTTGTGCACCTATTGATTTGTTGCCTCTTCCATCTTCGAAGAAGGTTAATTTTGATGCTAAACAACGTGCTGAATTGATTTTAAAAATGCATGAGTTAACTAAGGAAAACATTGACCATATGAATGCTAAATATAAACTTGCTGGAGATAAGGGTAGAAAACATGTTGTGTTTGCAATCTAGCTGAATCATAGTCTTAGCAAGTGACATCACAATGAGAGAAAAATGAAGATTATTTGCAATAGCATTCCATAAGTTTATTGATGCATTTTGTATTTGCAAGCATCAGTTTGACAATAACTGTTTGATTATTCAATGGTCAGTGGACAATCCCAAAAACATTTGCAGGTACTTCACCGTCATCTCTGATTCTTGCACGAGTTGCTGGCGTAGTCATTTTTAATGCGGTGCCAGTGTTATATCATTTAACAATCATAATCCAATCAACAACAAGTGATTATTTGTCCTTCTCTCTCTTTTTGTGTAGACCTGATCCATGTGGGTTGTACACAGGGCTTGACGAAAGTGAATTAGTGTTTTCACTTCCTTGGACGATCTCTTGTCTGTTGGTCTTCAAAGAAGCATAACCGTGTATCACTCTCCACTGCTGAATATGAACACATTCCTGCTGGATCTTGCTGCCCTCAGCTTCTATGGATGAAGCAAACTCTCAAGGACTATGGCATCCACCTGAAGCATGTGCGACTCTACTGCGACAATGAAAGCGCCATCAAGATTGCCAACAATCCAGTTCAACACTTGAAGACAAAGCACATTCAGATCCATCATCACTTTCTCGCAGATCATGTCATGAAGGAAGACATTGATATCATTCACGTCAACACTGAAGAGCAATTAATAGATATCTTCACAAAGCCCTTGGATGAGAAAAGGTTTTGCAAGCTGCGGTGTGGGCTAAATAACTTAGAATCATCGAATGTCTTGTGAATGGACACACATCCTACCGCTTATGCATGTTGATGACTTAGATATGCAACACACGAAGTAACGTATATCTTAAATAAATGAAGACCTACCCTCTAAGTGTGAATTCATTAATGCAGAATTTGACTTCAGAGCGCCACGATAATTGTGCGTTGTGTCTGGGTCTAATAATTCCTATACGGTGGGTAACGCCACCTCCAAACTTTCTTGAAGATTTTCATTTGGCGTCATGATTACATTATCTTCATATTTAGTTTGTCTTCAACATTGATTTGTCCTTAAGGTTTATCTTCACAATGTTGATTTGGTCTTTTCTGATATATATATATATATATGTGTGTGTGTGTGTGTGTGTGTTCCTCCACAACATTCATTTATAGCTATGTATTCGAACTTGCCATTTTCTGAACTAAGTGAATGTGATCGGACCCTAACCCCTTCTATGCTTCTACCTCAATTTCTGTCTATCTAGTCATATTCATTCTGTTGAAACATTTCAAATGTCTTCACTACGTCCTTGTCAGCTAAAGATACAGATACGCACATTTAAAACTGTTTTAATGCTATATCTCTTTTGGCTGAATACCGGAGAAGCTGGAATGACCACCCGACAAACCAGACGCGCGTGGGAACATGGAACAACTCTCAATGAGTTGCATGCATGCCACGTGTTCATCAGATGTGAACCGCTAGGGGCACCTACGTAATTGCGCTGCACAGCCCTTCACCTTATAAATACACACCTGCACGGTCATTATCTCCTCTTCCACCTCGCCATCTCGCTCAAACCCTAGCGCCACCGCTAGCTCGCGTCGACACCGGAGACGAAGCGCTTAGCTGCCGCGACCTCTTCGACACCGTCCTCACACCCGTCGCGGACCTCGTCTTCTCCACCGTCGCGGTAGGTGTCTTCCGCCGCCAAGTTAGGGTGCGGGAGATTGGACTGCTCGACATCTGTTCTACCCCGTCTAGCAGTTCTTCAGTGGTAAATAAAACTCACTTTTTACCACTTTTTCGATCTGTCAAATTCATCCACTTCAACCAAAAGTGGTTTCTGCACTTCCAAATCTGGATCTTTCTCTTTCTGAATCTCATATCTTGCAAAGTATATTCACTTATGCTTCATAACTAGTTAGATTCCTCACTTGTACTTATTCATGGATTCATACAAATCTGGAACCAACTCACTTCAAATAAGTGAATGTCTTCGCACTATGAGGTCAATATCTTCAAACTGATTTATCTTCAAAATCTTCTAAGAATGCACATGACCTCTTCCCCTTCCCTCGCATCTCTAATGCTGTCACAGGTACATGCCCATGGGAGAATCCCTTGGTTCTCATAGTCTGCATTCATTTGCAGAATACTTACAACATCACATTGACTCTCCTGAAGCCAGTTCTTGTTTGACAAGTCGTCAAAAGCCTTTCACTGTCTTGAAGCCTCTTTGTCTGAATATAATGGCAACTGGAAAATCTGCAAGAAAGGGTGGCAGGTAGCGTCGTGGAAATACTGCTCTAGATCTGCCTCCGGATCTCTATGAACTTTACAAGTCTGATCCTGAGGAGAGCTACAATCAGCGCAAGACCAGATACAGTGGATCCGAAGATATTGGGCTGAACAGTGGTTCAAGTATAACTTTGTCACTCCTGAGTATGCTGAAAAGAATGCTATCAAGCACCCGTGGGGCGATATTCTTTACAAGAATTTGCAACCCAAGGTGAATCCTGAAGCTATTGCCCAAGGCTTCTATCCGTGCATGGTCCGAGGACCTCAGCCAGAAAATGCCGACCCATCATCTCTTCGATGGTGTCATGATGATGATCTCTTGAAGCGCAACTTTTAGTTTGCAAAGGAGTCGGCTACCAAGAACAGGAAGGCATTCAGACTCAACTTCAACCCTGGTCCATCTACTCCAAGGCTGGATGGCACACGAGACGCCAATCCTAATGTCATCGGCCCCTTTAATAGCTTTGATGGGCTCCTCTCCCATATTGCTGCTCAGAGGGCCATTGTAGAACAATCTGGTGATGATGCAGACTCTGAGGATGCACCTACACCACCAAAGCAGAAGAAGAAAAAGTCAAAAGCCTCAAAGCCCTCTACAACACCAAAAGCTTCGACTGTGAAGACATTGAAAAGTACACCTCCTGAACTCAGTGTGCAGCTTGAAGATCAATCTCGCGTCTCCAAGAAGACCAAGAACCCCAAGATGATTTCTAGGCATGACCTCACACCTGCTGTCGTTCTACGCAATGAGGACAATACCATCGATCTATCAAGTGATGAAGATCTTGGAGATGAAGCTCTAGAAATGTTGATCAAGAGCAAGTAAGTGTTGGAAATATGCCCTAGAGGCAATAATAAATTGATTATTATTATATTTCCTTGTTCATGATAATCTTTTATTATCCATGCTAGAATTGTATTGATAGGAAACTCAGATACATGTGTGGATACATAGACAACACCATGTCCCTAGTAAGCCTCTAGTTAACTAGCTTGTTGATCAATAGATGGTTACGGTTTCCTGACCATGGACATTGGATGTCGTTGATAACGGGATCACATCATTAGGAGAATGATGTGATGGACAAGACCCAATCCTAAGCCTAGCACAAAGATCGAGTAGTTCATGTGCTAAAGCTTTTCTAATGTCAAGTATCATTTCCTTAGACCATGAGATTGTGCAACTCCCGGATACCGTAGGAGTTCTTTGGGTGTACCAAACGTCACAACGTAACTGGGTGATTATAAAGGTGCACTACAGGTATCTCCGAAAGTGTCTGTTGGGTTGGCACGAATCGAGACTGGGATTTGTCACTCCGTGTAAGCGGAGAGGTATCTCTGGGCCCACTCGGTAGGACATCATCATAATGTGCACAATGTGATCAAGGAGTTGATCACGGGATGATGTGTTATGGAATGAGTAAAGAGACTTGCCGGTAACAAGATTGAACAAGGTATCGGGATACCGACGATCGAATCTCGGGCAAGTATCGTACCGCTAGACAAAGGGAATTGTATACGGGATTGATTAAGTCCTTGACATCGTGGTTCATCCGATGAGATCATCGTGGAACATGTGGGAACCAACATGGGTATCCAGATACCGCTGTTGGTTATTGACCGGAGAACGTCTCGGTCATGTCTGCATGTCTCCCGAACCCGTAGGGTCTACACACTTAAGGTTCGATGACGCTAGGGTTATACAAGAAGTTTGTATGTGGTTACCGAATGTTGTTCGGAGTCCCGGATGAGATCCCGGACGTCACGAGGAGTTCCGGAATGGTCCAGAGGTAAAGATTTATATATAGGAAATTCTGTTTCGGCCATCGGGACAAGTTTTGGGGTCATCGGTATTGTACCGGGACCACCGGAAGGGTCCCGGGGGTCCACCGGGTGGGGACACCTGCCCCGGGGGGCCACATGGGCTGTAGGGGGTGCGCCTTGGCCTACATGGGCCAAGGGCACCAGCCCCAAGAGGCCCATGCGCCTAGGGTTTAAAGGGGGGAAGAGTCCCACAAGGGGAAGGCACCCCTAGGTGCCTTGGGGGGAGGGAAACCTCCCTTGGCCGCCCCCCCTAGGGGAAACCCTAGGGCGGCTCCCCCTTCCCCTTGTCCCTATATATAGTGGGGAGGGTGGGCCTCTCAAGACACACCTTTGCCTTTGGTGCAGCCCTCCCCTCTCCCAAGTCCTTCTCCTCTCCCGTGGTGCTTGGCGAAGCCCTGCAGGATTGCCACGCTCCTCCATCACCACCACGCCGTTGTGCTGCTGCTGGATGGAGTCTTACTCAACCTCTCCCTCTCTCCTTGCTGGATCAAGGCGTGGGAGACGTCACCAGGCTGTACGTGTGTTGAACGCGGAGGTGCCGTCCGTTTGGCACTTGGTCATCGGTGATTTGGATCACGACGAGTACGACTCCATCAACCCCGTTCACTTGAACGCTTCCGCTTAGCGATCTACAAGGGTATGTAGATGCACTCTCCTTCCCCTCGTTGCTAGTCTCTCCATAGATAGATCTTGGTGATACGTAGGAAAATTTTGAATTTCTGCTACGTTCCCCAACAGTGGTATCAGAGCCAGGTTTATTGCGTAGATTCTATGCACGAGTAGAACACAAAGTAGTTGTGGGCGTTGATTTTGTTCAATATGCTTACCGTTACTAGTCCAATCTTGTTTCGACGGTATTGTGGGATGAAGCGGCCCGGACCAGCCTTACACGTACTCTTACGTGAGACCGGTTCCACCGACAAACATGCACTAGTTGCATAAGGTGGCTAGCGGGTGCCAGTCTCTCCCACTTTAGTCGGATCGGATTCGATGAAAAGGGTCCTTATGAAGGGTAAATAGCAATTGGCATATCACGTTGTGGTCTTTGCGTAGGTAAGGAACGTTCTTGCTAGAAACCCATAGCAGCCACGTAAAACATGCAAACAACAATTAGAGGACGTCTAACTTGTTTTTGTAGGGTATGCTATGTGATGTGATATGGCCCAAAGGATGTGATGAATGATATATGTGATGTATGAGATTGATCATGTTCTTGTAATAGGAATCACGACTTGCATGTCGATGAGTATGACAACCGGTAGGAGCCATAGGAGTTGTCTTAATTTATTTATGACCTGCATGTCAACATAAACGTCATGTAGTTACTTTACTTTATTGCTAAAGCGTTAGCCATAGTAGTAGAAGTAATAGATGACGTGACAACTTCATGAAGACACGATGATGGAGATCATGGTGTCATGCCGGTGACGATGATGATCATGAAGCCCCGAAGATGGAGATCAAAGGAGCTATATGATATTGGCCATATCATGTCACTATTATTTGATTGCATGTGATGTTTATCATGTTTATACATCTTATTTGCTTAGAACGACGGTAGTAAATAAGATGATCCCTCATTAAAATTTCAAGAAGTGTTCTCCCCTAACTGTGCATCGTTGCTAAAGTTCGTCGTTTCGAAGCACCACGTGATGATCGGGTGTGATAGATCCTTACGTTCACATACAACGGGTGTAAGACAGTTTTACACATGCAGAACACTTAGGGTTAACTTGACGAGCCTAGCATGTACAGACATGGCCTCGGAACACAGAGACCGAAAGGTCGAGCATGAGTCGTATGGTAGATACGATCAACATGAAGATGTTCACCGATGATGACTAGTCCGTCTCACGTGATGATCGGACACGGCCTAGTTGACTCGGATCATGTAATCGCTTAGATGACTAGAGGGATGTCTATCTGAGTGGGAGTTCATAAGATGAACTTAATTATCCTGAACATAGTCAGAAGATCTTCGCAAATTATGTCGTAGCTCGCGCTTTAGTTCTACTGTTTAGATATGTTCCTAGAGAAAAATTAGTTGAAAGTTGATAATAGCAATTATGCGGACTAGGTCCGTAAACTGAGGATTGTCCTCATTGCTTCATAGAAGGCTTATGTCCTTAATGCGCCGCTCAGTGTGCTGAACCTCGAACATTGTCTGTGGATGTTGCGAACATCTGACATACACGTTTTGATAACTACGTGATAGTTCAGTTAAACGGTTTAGAATTGAGGCACCGAAGACGTTTTGAAACGTCACGAAACATATGAGATGTTTCGAGGGCTGAAATTGGGATTTCAGGCTCGTGCCCACGTCAAGAGGTATAAGACCTCCGACGATTTTCTTAGCCTACATACTAAGGGAGAAAGCTCAATTGTTGAGCTTGTGCTCAGATTGTCTGAGTACAACAATCATTTGAATCAAGTGGGAGTTGATCTTCCAGATGAGATAATGATGTTTCTCCGAAGTCATTACCACCAAGCTGCTAGAGCTTCGTGATGAACTATAATGTATCGGGGACATATATGATGATCCTTGAGATATTCGCGATGTTTGACACCACGAAAGTAGAAATCAAGAAGGAGCATCAATTGTTGATGGTTGGTGAAACCACTAGTTTCAAGAAGGGCAAGGGCACGAAGGGATACTTCATGAAACGGCAATTCAGCTGCTGCTCTAGTGAAGAAACCCAAGGTTGAACCCAAACCCAAGACTAAGTGCTTCTGTAATAAGAGGAACAGCCACTGGAGCAGTATTACCCTAGATACTTGGTAGATTAGAAGGCTGGCAAGGTCGATAGAAGTATATTGGATATACATTGTGTTGATGTGTACTTTACTAGTACTCCTAGTAGCACCAGGGTATTAGATACCGGTTCGGTTGCTAAGTGTTAGTAACTCGAAATAAAAGCTATGGAATAAACGGAGACTAGCTAAAGGTGAGCTGACGATATGTGTTGGAAGTGTTTCCAATGTTGATATGATCAAATATCGTACGCTCCCTCCACCATCAAGATTGGTGTTAAACCTAAATAATTGTTATTTGGTGTTTGTGTTGAGCATAGACGTGATTGGATTATGTCTATCGCAATACGGTTATTCATTTAAGGAGAATAATGGTTACTCTGTTTATTTGAATGATACCTTCAATGGTCTTACACCTAAAATGAATGGTTTATTGAATCTCGATCGTAGTGATACACATGTTCATGCCAAAAGATAGTAATGATAGTACCACCTACTTGTGGCACTGCCACGTAAGTCATACCGGTATAAAACGCATGAAGAAACTCCATGTTGATGGATCTTTGGACTCACTCATTTTTGAAAAGTTTGAGACATGCGAACCATGTCTATTGGTGTATATGCATAAAGAAACTCCATGCAAATGGACCATTTGGACTCACTTGATTTTGAATCACTTGAGACATGCAAATCATACCACATGGGCAAGATGACTGAAAGCCTCGGTTTCAGTAAAATGGAACTAGAAAGCAACTTGTTGGAAGTAATACATTTTGATGTGTGCAGTCCAATAAGTGCTAAGGCGTGTAGTGGATATCGTTATGTTCTTGCTTCACAGATGATTTGAGTAGATGTTGAGTATATTTACTTGATGAATCACGAGTCTGAATTATTGAAAGGTTCAAGTAATTTCAGGGTGAAGTTGAAAGATCGTCGTGACAAGAGGATAAAATATCTATGATATGATCATAGAGATAAATATCTAAATTACGAGTTTGGCATAGAATTAAGACATTGTGGAAATTGTTTCACAACTAATACAGCCTGGAACACCATAGTGTGATGGTGTGTCCGAACATCATAAACTGCACCCTATTGGATATGATGCATACCATGATGTCTCTTATCGAATTACCACGATAGTTTATGGGTTAGGCATTAGAGACAACCACATTCACTTTAAATAGGGCACCATGTAATTCCGATGAGATGACATCGTATGAACTATGGTTTAGAGAAACCTAAGCTGTCATTTCTTAAAAGTTTGGGGCTGCGACGCTTATGTGAAAAAGTTTCAGGCTGATAAGCTCGAACCCAAAGCGGATAAATGCATCTTCATAGGACACCCAAAACAGTTGGGTATACCTCCTGTCTCAGATCCAAAAGCAATAAGGGATTGTTTCTGGAATCGGGTCCTTTCTCAAGGAAAAGTTTCTCTCGAAAGAATTGAGTGGGAGGATGGTGGAGACTTGATGAGATTATTGAACTGTCACTTCAACTAGTGTATAGCAAGGCACAAAGAGTTGTTCCTATGGCACCTACACTAATTGAAGTGGAAACTTATGATATTGATCATGAGACTTCGGATCAAGTCACTCCCAAACCTCGTAGGATGACAAGGATGCGTACTACTTCAGAGTGGTACGTAATCTTGTCTTGGAAGTCATGTTGCTAGACAACAATGAACCTACGAGCTATGTAGAAGCGATGGTGGGCCTGGATTCCGATAAATGGCTCGAGGCCATATAATCCGAGAGAGGATCCATGTATGAAAACAAAGTGTAGAATTTGGCAGAACAGCTCGATGGTCGTAAGGCTGTTGAGTACAGATGGATTTTAAAAGGAAGACGGACAATGATGGTAAGTATCACCATTAAGAAAGCTCGACTTGTCGTTAAGATGTTTTCCGACAAGTTCAAGGAGTTGACTACGGTGAGACTTTCTCACTCGTAGCTATGCTAAGAGTCTGTTGGAATTGTATTAGCGATTACTGCATTATTTATGAAATCTTGCAGATAGGATGGCAAAAAACATTGTTTCCTCGATGATTTTCTTGAGGAAAGGTTGTATGTGATACAAACGGAAGGTTTTGTCAATCCTGAAAGATGCTAATAAGTATGCAAAGCTCGAGCTATCCTTCTAAGGACTGGAGTAAGCATCTCGGAGTTGGAATGTATGCTTTGATGAGATGATCAAAGATTTTGGGTGTATACAAAGTTTATGAGAAACTTGTATTTCCAAAAGAAGTGAGTGGGAGCACTATAGAATTTCTGATGAGTATATGTTGTTGACATATTGTTGATCAGAAATGATGTAGAATTTCTGGAAAGCATATAGGGTTATTTGGAAAGTGTTTTTCAATGGAAAGCCTGGATTAAGCTACTTGAACATTGAGCATCAAGATCTATAAGGATAGATCAAAATGCTTAAATGGTACTTTCAAAATGAGCACATACCTTGACATGATCTTGAAGGTGTTCAAGATGGATCAGTCAAAGAAGGAGTTCTTGCCTGAGTTATTAGGCATGAAGTTAAGACTTAAAAGCTCGACCACGGCAGAATAGAGAGAAGGGCGAAGGTCGTCCCCTATGCTTAAGACGTAGGCTCTACAATATGCTATGCTGTGTACCGCACCTGAAGTGTGCCTTGCCATGAGTCAGTCAAGGGGTACAAGAGTGATCCAAGAATGGATCACAGGACAGCGGTCAAAGTTATCCTTAGTAACTAGTGGACTAAGGAATTTTCTCGATTATGGAGGTGGTAAAGGAGTTCGTCGTAAAGGGTTACGTCGATGCAAGCTTAACACCTATCCGGATAGCTCTGAGTAGAGATACCGGATACGTATAATGGAGCAACAATTTAGAATAGCTCCAAGTAGAACAGTTATTTGGAATAACTCCAAATAGAACGTGGTAGCTACATCTAGGAGATGACATAGAGATTTGTAAAGAACACACGGATCTGAAAGGTTCAGACCCGTTGACTAAAACCTCTCTCACAAGCAACATGATCAAACCCAGAACTCATTGAGTGCTAATCACATAGTGATGTGAACTAGATTATTGACTCTAGTAAACTCTTTGGATGTTGGTCCCATGGCGATGTGACCTGTGAGTGTTAATCACATGGCGATGTGAACTAGATTATTGACTCTAGTGCAAGTGGGAGACTGTTGGAAATATGCCCTAGAGGCAATAATAAATTGGATTATTATTATATTTCCTTGTTCATGATAATCGTTTATTATCCATGCTAGAATTGTATTGATAGGAAACTCAGATACATGTGTGGATACATAGACAACACCATGTCCCTAGTAAGCCTCTAGTTGACTAGCTCGTTGATCAATAGATGGTTACGGTTTCCTGACCATGGACATTGGATGTCGTTGATAACGGGATCACATCATTAGGAGAATGATGTGATGGACAAGACCCAATCCTAAGCCTAGCACAAAGATCGAGTAGTTCGTATGCTAAAGCTTTTCTAATGTCAAGTATCATTTCCTTAGACCATGAGATTGTGCAACTCCCGGATACCGTAGGAGTTCTTTGGGTGTACAAACGTCACAACGTAACTGGGTGACTATAAAGGTGCACAGGTATCTCCGAAAGTGTCTGTTGGGTTGGCACGAATCGAGACTGGGATTTGTCACTCCGTGTAAACGGAGAGGTATCTCTGGGCCCACTCGGTAGGACATCATCATAATGTGCACAATGTGATCAAGGAGTTGATCACGGGATGATGTGTTATGGAACGAGTAAAGAGACTTGCCGGTAACGAGATTGAACAAGGTATCGGGATACCGACGATCGAATCTCGGGCAAGTATCGTACCGCTAGACAAAGGGAATTGTATACGGGATTGATTAAGTCCTTGACATCGTGGTTCATCCGATGAGGATCATCGTGGAACATGTGGGAACCAACATGGGTATCCAGATCCCGCTGTTGGTTATTGACCGGAGAACGTCTCGGTCATGTTTGCATGTCTCCCGAACCCGTAGGGTCTACACACTTAAGGTTCGATGACGCTAGGGTTATACAGGAAGTTTGTATGTGGTTACCGAATGTTGTTCGGAGTCCCGGATGAGATCCCGGACGTCATGAGGAGTTCCGGAATGGTCCGGAGGTAAAGATTTATATATAGGAAATCCTGTTTCGGCCATCGGGACAAGTTTCGGGGTCATCGGTATTGTACCGGGACCACCGGAAGGGTCCCGGGGGTCCACCGGGTGGGGCCACCTGCCCCGGGGGGGCACATGGGCTGTAGGGGGTGCGCCTTGGCCTACATGGGCCAAGGGCACTAGCCCCAAGAGGCCCATGCGCCTAGGGTTTAAAGGGGGGAAGAGTCCCACAAGGGGAAGGCACCTCCTAGGTGCCTTGGGGGGAGGGAAACTCCTCCCTTGGCGCCGCCCCCCCTAGGGGAAACCCTAGGGCGCCTCCCCCTTCCCCTTGTCCCTATATATAGTGGGGAGGGAGGGCCTCTCAAGACACACCTTTGCCTTTGGTGCAGCCCCTCCCTCTCCCAAGTCCTTCTCCTCTCCCGTGGTGCTTGGCGAAGCCCTGCAGGATTGCCACGCTCCTCCATCACCACCACGCCGTTGGTCTGGCTGTTGGATGAGTCTTCCTCAACCTCTCCCTCTCTCTTTGCTGGATCAAGGCGTGGGAGACGTCACCGGGCTGTACGTGTGTTGAACGCGGAGGTGCCTCCGTTCGACACTAGGATCATCGTGATTTGGATCACGACGAGTACGACTCCATCAACCCCGTTCACTTGAACGCTTCCGCTTAGCGATCTACAAGGGTATGTAGATGCACTCTCCTTCCCCTCGTTGCTGGTCTCTCATAGATAGATCTTGGTGATACGTAGGAAAATTTTGAATTTCTGCTACGTTCCCCAACAGTAAGAGGCTGAGATCTTCCACGATTTGCCTCTATTTGATGCTGATATACTAAACAACTTCATTGATGAATGGTTTGAGCACTAAAGCATCAACATTGATGATCTACAGCTGCCTGTGGACATCAGCATCACCTTCCATGGAGCCATTGCCAATGAACTTGCTTTGGCTCAGAAAATAATCGAGCTAAAGAACAAGATAGACATGAGAAAGCACATTTCAAGAAGCACATGGCCAAGCTCAGTGTTGCTGATGTGCAAATATTCAAGAAAATGATGAATGACCTCAAGATCAAGTTCAATAAGAAGCGTGAAGAAGCCAAAGGCTCACGCGAGCGCATGACATACTATGCGCAGAAATGTGTGCAAGCGCACAACGAGGCTGAGAAGAGAAAAGCACTTGGGCATCCTAGCATCGACCCAAAGATGGCTGTGAAGAAAAAGAAGAAGTCTGCTGAAGCCATTCCCGAAGCTCCAAGGCAGGAACGACCAATCATAGTATTCCCTGCCAGCATGACTGGCTCGAAGCCAAAGGTCCCCTCAACAGCTTCTGAGCAGAAAAAGACTAGGCAAGTCGAAGCCGAAGCCAGGAAGAGGAAGCACAAAGACACCTCTGATGATGCTCCCTCGAAGAAGAAGTTAAAGACAAAGGCTTCAAAGTCTTCAAGAAAAGAGCGTGCCTCTGCCCAAGTACCGCTAAATGTCAAGCCAATCTCTGTTGCTCCACCTGACAACCGCGAACACCGCCTTGTGATTCATGAGCCTGCTTCCATAGAGGCTCCAGAAAGTGAAGAGATTCCAGTTGTTGACCCCAACACAGCTGAAGACATTGGTCGTGAAGACAATGTTAATGATGATGAAGTCCTTCCTCAGCTCGAGCCCCAACCGGTATTATCGCCCGCTCTCATGAGTAGTGAATTCATTAGCATTGGTCGTCCCTTGACGCCAGTTGCTCAAGATGACTCATGGGTAGAGCAACAACCAGACACCCCCTGCAAGATGAGATCCCACGTACTCCACCAGCTCAAGTCACCACTCCGGTGCTTGATGATGACAACTACATGGAACAGACCACTTCCTCTCCAAAGGCGTCGCCAGCATTCCGCAGGCTTCACAAAGGCCTCAGGCTCAGGTCTCCATGTCAAGCATTCTAGAAGAGGATGTGCAACACACAAGCTCAGTAGCACGTCAAGTGTTCCCTGAAGCCATCCCTTTCGTGTCTGCTTCTGAGTCTGAAGCTAAAGGTGCTGAAGAGATTCCGGTTGCATCAACCGAAGAAGAAAAAGAAGAAGAGAGAGACGCTACTCCCCCTGCCAGTGATCCAGTCACTCAAGAAGAGAATGTGATAGTGCCTGACCCTCCAGTCATTGAAGAGATGGAGGTTGAAAACAATGAGGCTGCCACCACCAACACCACTGAAGCCAATGACACTATCATAACTGAATACAATGTGGAGCCCGAAGCCAATGCTGCAACTGACACCATTGTGCATCCAATCACTTCACATGACGTCGTTCCTCCACCAAGGCCTCATACAATGGAACGCGCTTTCAATCGTAGTGGCGAGCTTGTGAAAGTGCGTTAAGTCGACCAGAGGGGGGTGAATAGGCGATTTTTATGAATTCTTCACCGAGGAATTTCAGGGTGAGGAAATTCCTAAGTGAAGAACTACTTGCAGTGGAATAAGTACTCAGACGCAGACATGACATAACATAAGCATGGACATCATGATGAAATGAAAACAAACATAGAGTACAGAAGGCATAAGCACAGGATAAAATAGGGTGACGACAAACAGACTGAAGAAATTGAACTAAGGAAATTGAGAAAGTCTTCAGCCAAAGCCTTCAAACAGATATGAACGGCACAGTAATGAGGAAATGAAGGGGTTGAGGAAATAGAACCAGTTAGCTCGGTGAAGATAATGATTTGGTAGACCAGTTCCAACTGCTGTGACAGTCGTACGTCTGGTTGGAGTGGCTAGGTATTTAAACCCGAGGACACATAGTCCCGACCATATTCTCCTTGAAGTAGGGTCACACAGACCTCGTCCAATCACTCGTGGTAAGTCTTCAGGTGACTTCCAAACCTTCACAGACTCGGTCACTCGGTGATCCACAATTTCCTCTTAGATGATCTAGACCATGATGCCTAACCGTCTGGAGGATGCGCGGTCCTCAAAGGTAACAAGCATCGGTTCCACACAGCGACAATCTCTTTAGTGATGCTCAATCACTTTGGGTTTGTAGGTGTTTGGGTTTGGGTTTTCCTCACTTGATGATTTTCACTCAAAGTCCTCGGAGGATGGGATGCTCTCAATGACAAGTGTCAGTTTTTCGCGGAGCAGCCAACCAGCTAGTGGTTGTAGGGAGCGGCTATTTATAGCCTAGGGAGCAGCCCAACAAGATAAGACATAAATGCGCTTCAATGATATGACCGTTAGCTAGATAAGATATTTTAGGACAGCTGGCGCATAGCACAACAACGGTCGGAAATTTGAGGTTCAAATTCCTCAGGGCTATCATGTTCCTCACTTGTAGGCAATCTGCACTGGCGAATTACTAAGTCCTCAGTTAGGACAAATTCCTCAGAGACCAGAAGAATTTCATCTCTGTCACTGAAGAACTTGACTAAACTGTATGAGATTTCCAACGGCTTCACTCGAAGAGATTGGTAGGTGTAGGATTTTGAGTTGAGCATCACGTGAAAATGTTTCCTTAGTTTTTCCTTGATCCCCTTTAACAGTACGATGTTTCCGATGACTCAAGAAAGAGAAAATGAGACTAGGAAAACAAAAGTCTTCACGCTTCATATTCCTCGCATGAGTATCAAGTCTTCACAGTCACACCAATTTCTTCACTTTCAAAGTCTTCAGAAATCCAAAGTCTTCAGTTGAAGACATTCATTTTTAGGGGTCGACTTTCTCTATAAATATCAAACTCCACATAGACTTATGGACCTATGTACACTCACAAACGCATTAGTCCCTTAACCTATAAGTCTTCAATACACCAAAATCACTAAGGGGCACTAGATGCACTTACAATCTCCCCCTTTTTGGTGATTGATGACAATATAGGTTAAGTTTTCAACGGGGATAAACATATGAAGTGTAAATACTGATATTGAGGAATTTGATTGCAAGATATAGAAGAACTCCCCCTGAAGATGTGCATAGTGAGGAATTTGCTTTTGAAGCAATGCACATTGAAGAGTAGAATCATGGAGATCTCCCCCTATATCTTGTAATTCATACACGCATTTAACATATAATATGAAGAATTTGAAATGCATGATGAAATATGGTGACTGATGTAATTCAAGCATGCGTGCATTATCATACATGAGGAAATAGCATGCAGAAGAACATAGCAAAAGTATCAGACCACCATCGACTTAAGTTTACAACTTGATCCAATAAATCTTCAGAAGAACGAGAGTTGTAACTTAGCAAAAAAACGCCCATATAAGAGACCCGCTTGAAGACTAACTCAAATTTCTCCCCCTTTGTCATCGAATGACCAAAAGGGACGAAAAAGTGAGGACTAACGCCCCTGAAGAATATCATCACTGAGTCGATGGAGGAGCGCCATCGTTGTTGGGGTCGGTTGTTGAAGTAGGGCCTGCCGCAATCGTCCAAATCTTCATGCTCATCAGTCTCGCGCGATGAAGAATAAGAGCTGGCCACCAAGTGAGGAACTTTGACCTTCTTGAATTTCTTCGAAGGTGGCTGAGACCAGTCAAAATCTGCTTGAAGCCCATCTTCTTGAGGTCATCTTCACCGTAGAGATGAGTCAGAATAGCCCAGGTGCGATCAAATACTTCATGGAGGTAGTAATGGTTCTTCTTCACTGAATTCTGAGTGATGGTCATGTTCTGAAATAATTGAACCAAACTGACGCTTGACCCATTTGTATGGTTGCGATCGACCTTCTGGTGAAGACTGAGGAGAAGCTCACGATCAGTCAACACCCTTGGAGCTGTGCCTTGAGGATTTTGCTTTGAAGCATTGGCGGCAGAGTCATGAGTGGCAGAGTCATCATTGGTGGAGTAAGATGCAGCTTTGCGGAACTGACAATCCAATGGACGAATGCCTTCATCGATAACAGCAGGTGCCTTGACCTTCTCATCAGATGAGGAAATAGGTCGCTTGAAGACTTCAATTGGGGGCAAATAGCTGACGTAATTCTGCAAATCAGCCTTGTAATTGATTGAAGACCTTGATATGAGGAATCTCATAATCCAAGGAGCGTAAGGCTTCAACTCAAAAGGCGACAATGCAACATTTGCCACAGTCCTCATGAAGAAATCATGGTAGTTGATTGGCACTCCATGGATGATATTGAAAAGCAAATTCTTCATGATGACAACAACCTCTTCTTCACTAGAGTCGTGGCCTTTGATGGGACTCAATGTTTTGGTCAAAATGCGATAGATGGTCCGATGCACGTACAACAATTCCTTCACGAGGAATTTGGTCTCGGGGGCTTGACCAGGCTTCAGCGGTTTCATCAACACTTGCATGTAGTGATCTGAAAGCTCAGGTTCTTGGTAGGTCAGTTGCGCACCTTCAAGGGGAGTACTGACAGGCAGGGCATGAAGCAATTCAGAGGTCGGTGCTTTGAAGTGAGTGTTATCGGTCATCCAGTCCAACACCCAAGAATTCACATCTTTCAGCATTTCCTGTGATGTGCATCATCGCGTAGAACTGAAGAATTAGTTCTTCATTCCAGTCTATGATGTCGGTGCAGAAGTTGAGCAGCCCAGCGTCATGAAGCACACTGAGGACTGGTGTGGAGCAAGATAGTGATTCCATGTCCACATGAGGAATATGCACTTGATCAAATACTTTGTCCTTATCGAAAAGTAGTGAAGAATAGAAGTTGGCTTGGCTTGTGGTCCAGAAACGCTTCCTTCTCAGACGAGCAGAGTCATACAGTTTGTAATCTGTGAAGAATACATGCTCATGGAAGAAGTCATCAGCCTTGAATTTTTGCTTCTTGGAGAAGGGATTCTTCGGCTTGGGCTGAGGAGTGTCAGTCAAAGTCATCACAGCCTCAGGAATCACATTCTTAGGAACCACAGGCTGAGGAATTTCAGTTTCTGCTTTAGTAGCAGCCTGGGTCTTCATTTCTTCATCAACATTGACATCAACACTAGTGGCTGGAATTTCTTCAGGAATGGAAGGTGTGGAGTGATGATCTTCAGAACCCATTTGAACTTCAGTGTGCACTGGGGACCGAGGAATTTGTTGTAGTGGGTTGAAGAGCGGAGAGTTGGGGTGCTGACTATCCCAATAGTCATCATTCAGCATAGGAGTGGAGCACCCAATGTCCACGTCTTCATCTTCTTCATTCAATTCTTCAACGCCTGCCTCTTCAGCTGGGAAATGAGGCATAAGCAATGAGATGACTGGGGTTGAAGGGATATTATCCGCTTCAATTTCTTTGTTCAACTGCTCTGAAGAAGCAGCAGAAGGAACATCTTCATCAGATCCGCTAGGGATCACATAATCCTCATCAAAGGGAATGAGTTTCTTTGATGGCATGCTTGAAACTGGAATAGCATCAATTGGATTCTGAAAAGAGCTTGTCAATTTCTTCATCTTCTTCGGTGCTGAAGAAGATGATGAAGCATATGCTTTCCTTTTCTTTACTGCTGCTCGCTCCGCATCCTTGGTTTTCTTCGCTTCTGATGCAGAAGGAAGAACTGGACTTGGTGTTGGTGCAGGAGGAGCAGAGGAAATAGGTTCATTCACCTCAAGCACAACTGATGCAGTTGGCTTGGTTGGTTCAGTTTCTTCAGGCTCAGCGGTTGATGTCTCAGCTGGCCTGGATTGTTCCTCAAGCGCAACACTAGTGGTTGCCCTGGCAATTTCATCAGCGGCTGGAATGAAGTCATCAGCCATGGTACTAGCAGTTTCATCAGCAGCCTGATTTTCATCAGCAGTGTTGGCATGTTCTTCACTGGGCTGAGAGATGCTTCACCCTGAGGAGATTCAGCTTTTGAAGTAAATTTCTCAGCCAACTTCACAAATCTGACTTTGGCTCCAAGCCAGTCTGTGCCGTAGACATTGAATTCATCACTGAGTCCTTTGATCTCAGTTTGGATAGCCACAAGTTCATCAGTTGTCATGTTGACAACATTTTTTAAAGAAAAATGCTCCTTCTTGTACTGCACTTTCTTCAACTACCTAGCCTTCTCAAATTTCCACTTTTCTTCGCCAATGAAGGCAGTCAGCATGTGACTTTGGCCAGGAGTGAGATTGAAGTCAGGCAAAGGTGTGTTAGGATCCTTGTGCCAGAGATCAACATACTCAAGGATCAGCTTGGGATCCAACATCAATGGCACATTTGTGCCTTTGGCTCTAGTGGCCCTCTGCTGTCTGTCTTTGATGATTTCAGTGAGTTCATCATCATCAACTTCATCATCAGTGGACGGTACTTGGAAGCCGACCTGCTTCTTGTGAGGACTTAGTCTAGTGCCTCGTCCAGCAGTGGCCTTAGTCTTCAGCAGAGTGGGGCCTGTTGAGGAATGCGGAGGAGCTGAAGAACTTCCCGAGGCTCCTGAGGCAATTGATTTGCCTAAGGTCCTTTGACACGTGGCGAGATGCGTAGGTGCACATGACTTTGCCAGAGGAGCTAAGGACTTTGGAACTTGAGGAACTGGGGCAGCTTGAGGAACTTTTGGTGATGGCTTTGAAGAACTGGTGTAACTCCCTCGATACGGCTATATCTCCCACGTGTCGAAGCATGACTTAGAGGCATAACCGCATTGAAAGCAATGTCGCAAGTGAGGTAATCTTCACACAACCCATGTAATACATAAGGGAAAGAGATACATAGTTGGCTTACAATCGCCACTTCACACAATTACATGAATAAAGCATTACAACATCCAAATACAATCAAGGTCCGACTATGGAACCAAAATAAAAGAAGAACCCCAAATGCGACAAGGTCCAGATCGACCCCAACTGGGCTCCACTACTGATCAACTAGAACGAAACAACACAAGGACAAGATCTTCATCGAGCTCCTCCTTGAGCTTGGTTGCGTCACCTGCTCGGTAACATCGGCACCTGCAAACTGGTTTTGGAAGTATCTGTGAGTCACGGGGACTCAGCAATCTCGCACCCTCGCGATCAAGACTATTTAAGCTTATGGGTAAGGTAAAGGTATGAGGTGGAGCTGCAGCAAGCGACTAGCATATATGGTGGCTAACATACGCAAATGAGAGCGAGAAGAGAAGGCAAAAGCACGGTCGAAAAACTATGATCAAGAAGTGATCCTAGAACAACCTACGTCAAGCATAACTCCAACACCGTGTTCACTTCCCGGACTCCGCCGGAAAGAGACCATCACAGTTACACACGAGTTGATTCATTTTAATTAAGTTAAGGTTCAAGTTATCTACAACCGGACATTAACAAATTCCCATCTGCCCATAACCGCGGGCACGGCTTTCGAAAGTTCAAATCCCTGCAGGGGAGTCCCAACTTAGCCCATGACAAGCTCTCACGGTCAACGAAGGAATAGACCTCCTCCCGAGACATTCCGATCAGACTCGGTATCGGTTCTTCAAGACACTTCGACAGGTTAAAACAAATCCAGCAACACCGCCCGAATGTGCCGACAAATCCCGATAGGAGCTGCACATATCTCTTTCTCAGGGCACACTCAGATGAGACTAGCTACGAGTAAAACCAACCCTCAAGTTTCCCCGAGGTGGCCCCGCAGGCAGCTCAGTTCGGACCAACACTCAGAGAAGCACTGGCCCGGGGGGGGGGGGGGGGGGGGGGGGGGGGGGGGTTAGAATAAAGATGACCCTTGAGTTTGCAGAACCCAAGGGAAGATGGTAGGTTGTTAGTGCAAATGGTAAAACCAAGGTTGGGCACTGCTGGAGGAGTTTTATTCAAGGCGAACTGTCAAGGGGTTCCCATTATTACCCAACCGCGTAAGGAACGCAAAATCCGGGAACATAACACTGATATGACGGAAACTAGGGCGGCAAGAGTGGAACAAAACACCAGGCATAAGGCCGAGCCTTCCACCCTTTACCAAATATATAGATGCATTAATTAAATAAGATATATTGTGATATCCCAACAAGTAACATGTTCCAACAAGGAACAACATCTCCATGTTCCAACAAGGAACAAACTTCAATCTTCACCTGCAACTAGCAACGCTATAAGAGGGGCTGAGCAAAGCGGTAACATAGCCAAACAACGGTTTGCTAGGACAAGGTGGGTTAGAGGCTTGGTTCAACAATATAGGAGGCATGATAAGCAAGTGGTAGGTATCGCAGCATAGGCATAGCAAAAGAGGGATCAACTAGTAAGCAAAGATAGAAGTGATTTCGAGGGTATGATCATCTTGCCTGAGATCCCGCAAGGAAGAAGAACGAGTCCATGAAGAAGACAAACAGACGTAGTCGAACGGATCCTCACACACACGACGTTATCTGAACCAACCCGAAGAAGCAACACCGGAAAGAAGCAGACAACATAGTAAACAACCACCACATAGACATGGCATGATGCACAACCAAGTATGATGCATGTCCGGTTTAATGAAGCATGGCATGACAAAGTGCACAAACAATCCTACAAATTAAGTGGAGCTCAATATGCAACGAGTTGCATATTGACGGAGCACCACATCAATTATTTAGTTCGATCTCATTTATGTACCCAACAATATTAAATGTTGTTAAACATGGAAAGAGGGTGAAGCAAATGAAAACTACCCATCTAGTCAAGTTTAAATGAGGCCGGGAACAACAAACAACAAATCCGGAACTCCTCATGTGCATATATTAGGTTAGGTCCTGTTCTACCCTAAACCATATTTTAGAGTTGTTAAGCATGCAAAGTAAGGCCACCATGTTAAACTAGGCATTTTTCTACCCCATTTACATATAAAGTTTATTAAGTTCAGAGCTACGGTTAATTAGTTATGAACTAAAGCATTTTAGCATGGCATAGGAGCAAATTTAATCAAACATCATTTTAAACATTTCAAACATAGATGAAAGTTGCATATTATTAAACTAGACAACATTCTAAGCAACTTTCATATATAATTTATTTAGATCCGATGCACGGTTATTAAGTTATTATATGCATGAAGTTTAGGGACCTCTCTGTAAAAACTACAGTCTCAGGTTAAATGGACAAATTCGCAGCGCACAAAAAAACAACTATGGGCTGAATCTGTGAAGAACTGGGCTGCTCACCCATGGACTTGACACGTGAGGCAGAGGCGAACTGGGCCGGCTGGGTGAGGAGTGTGCGCTGGGCCTTGGCCCGTTCGGTGGAGGAGGGAGGCCTGGCGCTGGCTTGCGGCTGGGCTTGAGGCGGTCCGCTGGGCCTCACATGGTGGATGGGAGGAAGGCCGACGCAGCGGCTCGGGTCAACGCGAGTAGCTGGACTCCTCGTTCATTGCAGGGGAAAACAGGGCGATGGCGCTGCTGGACAGCGGCGAGGCGGGGAACTCCGGCGGGAAGACGGGGATGGAGCAGACGGGTGAATCCGGCCTTGCTGGAGACTAATCTAGCCGGAGGAAGGGTCGAGCTCGGCCAACGGGAGTGGGACATGGTGCTGGGACTTGGCGGCGACGGCATCCTAGGACTTGGGCGGCTCGATGAAAAGGAGCAGTAGCGGACAGGCGCGGCTCCTGCAGAGGCTCCGGCGTCGCTGGTAGTGGCCAGAGGGAGCGGATCCGGGCAGCAAGATCCTCGAGACCCACTGGATCGAGTCAGAGGGCAGGTAGAGGTCGCAGGCGAAGCAGAGCTCCTGCTGGATGGTACCATGGCCGCTGCCTGAGTTCCTGGACAGAGAGAGTGGAAATGAGAGAGGAGGAGGAGCACGGGAAGGAGGAAGAATGGCAGGGAGGAGGCCGGCGCTCATCTGGTGGCTGCTGGTTCGCTCGCCGGCGCGGAGGTTGGCGGTGATGTGGGGTCGAGGGGCTCCTCCCTCGATCCAATCGAGAGCGAGGGAGCAGGGAGGAGCACGAGAGGTGGCTGGGGATCGAGAGAAGTGCTGGTGGAGGCGGTGTGGTGATCCAGGAGGTGCTCGGTGGTTGGCCTGGTTTGCAAATCTAGGAGGGGGATCGACTGGATGAATGGATCGGGAGGAGATGAAGCTGGTTGGCTGTGGGTGAGATCCCAATGGGGATTTGGGGAAAAAGTGCGGCGGCAGCAGGGACAAGTGCCTAGAAGTTAGGGTTTGGCTAGTTTAGGTAGGGTTTCATCTGCTATAAATAGCAACTAGGAATTGGGTAGGGGCTATCACGTCCCTACGATCGCAATCGAACGATCGCGAATAAAATAGCTAGGAAGCCCAAATAAGAAAATGGTGACGTTTTGTAGACGTTTGGGGATGATCTGGATCCAACGGTGACGACTGCCCGGGTCGGGTCCGGGACAGCTTTTCGGACGCGTGTGCGAGGGGTTTTGATGCACTGAGCAGAGAGGGTTTTCGGACCGTGCGGTCGCATCGGACAACTCCGGAAGCGAAGAGGGATGGACTAGGTGGGCTGTGGCGAGACTGCGAGGGGGATAAGAGAGAGAGAGGGCCCGGCATCTGTTTCCGGAGACCGAAAACGTCCGACGTTAGACCAATTATAACGTCGATATAGTTTAACAGTTGGGCTATCAAACAAACTCCGAATGCGATGAAACTTGACATGCGGTCCATCTACACTATAATAAGACCACACGCCAACTTTCATCCCATTCCGAGAAAATTTTCCGGCCACTTATAAAATAATATTTCGGACATGCCGCGGGCGCGTGCAAGTGTGTCTAGGCTTAGAACGGACAACGGACGGAACAAGGAGACCGGGACGGATGCAAGTTTTGAAAACATGATGATGCAATGCACATGATGACATGACAAGATGCAACACGCAAGCAAATGACAAGGCAACAACAGCGAATAACTGGACGACACCTGGCGCAACGGACTCGGGGCGTTACAATTGGGCCGTGAGGGCATTGCTGAGGAGCTTGGCCATGAGGGCATTGAAGAAGAAGCATTGGGCTTATGTGCAGGCTTCTTTGGCATGGCCTTCTTGGGCTTGCTAGCAGAGGCCTCAGCAGTGGCAACAGTAGCAGAGTCTTCATTGAATTTCTTCACTTCCTATTTTGCTATCTTGGCTAGTTTAGCTTGATGCTTTGCCCATTCATCAGGATAATCCTCAATGCGCTTGAGGTTGGTGGGATCTGCAATTTGGCCATGTGCCAATGGAGGTCTTGGACAAGGAGGGTGAAGAGCGAATTTCTTCATGTACTTTGGAGTGACATATCGGTAGTCCCTCCATTCTTTGGCCCATCTCCTCTCAATTTTCTGAATGCGCACTTTGTGCTCATTCTTGATTTCTTGAGGGGGTGTGCAGTACCCATCATAGATATCTTCAGGGATTTCAAAAGCTGTGTTGACTTCCAGTCTCTTGCCTCCCTTATGAGGTTTCTTGCCATTTGCCATTTTCTTCAGCTGAGGATTTTGAACTATTGAGTTCTCTGAAGAGGTATGCAATTTTTCTTCGAGGAACGCTGCAAATGAGTTAAGTTGATGAGAACCTAGTGATTCAATAGCGGGCATGAGTACCTGTGAACAAAGTATAGGTGCGAAGAATTTGAAGAGGTCATATGCATTCTCAGAAGTTTTTGCAAATAAGAACAAGATTGAGGAATTTGACCAGATATGTCTTGAGGAATTTCACTAAGCGTTCTTTGTCTTAGGTTCCAGAGTTGTATAGATTGAAAATCCACACAATTGAGGAATCTTGGAGAAAAACATGGCTTAGGGAAACAGATCAAGAATAGAAGTTTGTGTGAGGTGTCTAGAGTGTGAAGATTGAGGAATAAACACCTTTTGAAGATTTTGAAGAAATCACTGGAATCAATAAGGGCTATAAAAGTAGCTTTTAATTACCCTTGACGAAGAACACGAGGAACTGGGAATGTAGATTGGAAGTTCGTCAGTCCAGATCTTCCATGCCGTAACTTGGCAGAGGAAGACAACTACGGCGGCGACAGAGTGAAGAAATCCGCGACCGGCGCGACTACGACGATGACAAGGTCGAGGCAGTGAAGCTCTTCCTCAACGGCGACGATGCAAGTAGCAGCGGTGCTAGGTTTTGAGATCTCGAGCGAGGGAGTGAGGTCAAGCAGAGTAAAAACAGACTGAGGAAGGGAAGGGGTATATATAGCCATGACGAAAAACTGCTCGTCCGAAGAAAATGGACGAACGTGCCCCTGACCTTTCTCATCCATGTGTCACCCACGTACTGAGAGGTGGAGATTGTGTGAGATCGTGGGTGAATAGATAAGTATTATCATGGGATGTGGAACGGTTTAGGCGGCAACAACCGAAAATTCAGATTAGAATATTTTAAAGTTCTGTTCACAAATTCTTCAGCTGACAAGGACACAGTGAAGATTTTGAATGTGTTTCAAATAGAATGCACATGAAGAATTTGTGAACAGACTAGGTTGAGTATAGCATAGAGGGGGAAGGGTCCGATCATGTTCACTTAGCAAAAAGATTAACTTGAAGAAATAGCTATAAGTGAATGTTGTAGAGGACATAAACTCATATATAATATGTATAGTCAATGGAGAAAAACGACGGAGAGAGTGAAGAAATTGCAAAGTTGAAGAAATCAACTGAGGAATTTTAAGACTGAAGAAAAACTCAAATTGAAGATTTTCAACTTTTGTTGGTGGCGTGACCCACCGTATAAGAATGTTGATTTCAGACGCCGCGTACAATTGTCGTAGGGCTCTGAGAATCAAAATCTTCATTAATTTCTTCACACTTAGAGGGTTAGTCTTCATTGATTGAAGAAAAAAGTTACTTCATGTGTTGCACATCTAAGTCATCAATTTGCATAAGTGTTAGGATGTGTGTCCTTTTCAAAGGACATTCGAAGATTCTAAGATATTTAGCTCACACTGCAACTTGCTAAATCTCTTCTCATCTAAGGGCTTTGTGAAGATATCGGCTAGCTGTTCTTCAGTCTTCACATGCTCGATGGATATATCGCCCTTCAACACATGATCACGAACAAAATGATGACGAATCTGAATGTGCTTTGTCTTCGAGTGTTGAACTGGGTTATGAGCAATCTTGATGGCACTCTCATTGTCACAATAGAGTGGCACATTCTTCACATTGATGCCATAGTCCTTGAGAGTTTGCTTCATCCATAGCAATTGAGCACAACACGAACCAGCAACAATGTACTCAGCTTCAATAGTAGAAAGTGTACACAGTTCTGTTTCTTTGAAGACCAACAGACCAAGGATCGTTCGAGGAAATGGCATGTGCCTGACGTTGACTTGCGGTCCACACGATCACCAGCATAGTCAAAGTCTGAATATCCAATGAGATCAAAAGCCGAGCCCTTGGGGTACCATAATCCTAGTGTTGGAGTGTGAGCTAGATATCGAAGAATATGCTTCACTGCCTTATGGTGTGACTCCTTCGGTGTAGCTTGAAAACGGGCACACGTGCAAACACTAAGCATAATATCTGGCCTAGATGCACATAAGTACAATAAAGAGCCAATCATGGAGCAGTATACCTTTTAATCGAAGTCACTGCCATTTTCATCAGTGGATAGATGGCCATTTGTGGGCATAGGGATTTTGACACCTTTGCAATCTTGCATGCCGAATTTCCTCAATACATCCTTGAGGTATTTCTCCTGAGATATGAAGATGCCGTTTTGTTGTTGACGAATTTGAAGTCCTAAGAAGAATTTCAGTTCTCCCATCATAGACATTTGATATTCTTCACTCATCATATAGGCAAATTCATCACTGTAACGTTGGTCAGTACAACCAAAGATGATATCATCAACATATATTTGGCACACGAATAATTCATCATCATAGGTTTTGGTGAAGAGAGTTGGGTCAAGTGAACCGGGTTTGAAGCCTTTCTTCATGAGAAATTCCTTCAAGGTATCATACCACACCCAAGGGGCCTGCTTGAGGCCATAGAGGGCCTTATTGAGTCTGAAGACATTGTCAGGATTCTTTGGATCCTCAAAACCCGGGGGTTGAGCAACATATACTTCTTCCTCAAGCTTACCATTGAGGAATGCACTTTTCACATCCATTTGATATAAGATGATATTATGATGGTTAGCATAAGCAATTAATATGCGAATAGCCTCAAGTCTAGCAACAAGTGCAAAAGTTTCATCGAAATCAATTCCTTCAACCTGTGTGTAGCCTTGAGCTACCACTCGTGCCTTATTCCTTACCACAAGGCCATTTTCATCTTGCTTGTTGCGGTAGATCCATTTTGTGCCGATGATATTGTGCTTGCGGGGGTCTGGTCGCTTGAAAAGTTCCCAGACATTGTTGAGCTCGAACTATTGTAATTCTTCTTGCATAGCCTGAATCCACTAAGGCTCAAGAAATGCTTCATCTACCTTAGTGGGCTCTGTGATAGAGACGAAAGCAAAGTGCCCACAAAAGTTAGACAAATGTGAAGCTTTTGAGCATGTGAGAGGACCTGGTGCTTTGATGTCGTTGATGATTCTCTCAATCTGCACTTCATTAGCAACGCGAGGATGAGCTGGTTGACGATGAGGAATTTTCTTAGCATTTTCTTCAGAGCCATTTTCTTCAGGTGCACTAGCATGATGTTCTTCACGTTCTGGAATGACTTCTTCAGCAGATTCTTGGTAGGAACGACATCCTCAGTATTCTTGAGCTTAATGGATTCCTCAGATGGTATTTCATCTAGCACAGGAGGTAGGTGCTCTCTTTGCGAGCCATTAGTTTCATCGAACTACACATCTACAATTTCAACAACCTTGTGGTGATAGGTGTTGAAGACTCTGTAGGTGTGCGAGTCCTTACCATAACCAAACATAAAACCTTGATGTGCTTTCAGTGCAAATTTAGAATTGTGATGAGGATCTCTAATCCAACATTTAGCACCGAAGACTTTGAAATAACTCACATTGGGTTTCTTGTCAGTGAGGAGTTCATATGAGGTCTTTCTGAAGAATTTGTGAACATATACCCTGTTGATGATGTGGCACACAGTATCAATTGCCTCAGGCCAGAAGCGAGGAGGCTTCTTGTACTCATCAAGCATAGCGCGGGCCATCTCAACAAGAGTCATGTTCTTGCGCTCCACGACGCCATTCTGCTAAGGATTATAAGGAGCAGATAACTCATGAGTAATACCAAGTTCATCAAGATAGTCATCAAGACCAGTATTCTTGAACTCAGTTCCATTGTCACTTCTGATGTGCTTGATCTTCACACCAAATTTGGTTGAAGCCCTCGAGGAAAATTGTTTGAAGACTTCCCGCACTTTAGTTTTTGAAGTGATGATATGTAACGAGAATAGTCATCAACAATGACAAAGCCATATAAAGATGCAGCATTGGTAAATGTGGCATAATGAGTAGGTCCAAAGAGATCCATGTGAAGCAATTCAATGGACGAGTGGTAGTCATGATGGTCTTTGAGGGATGCTTGGCCTTGGCCATCTTTCTTACTTCACAAGCTCCACACAAATGGTCCTTGCGGAATTTGACACCCTCGATGCTGATGACATGCTTCTTCTTCGCGAGCGTGTGCAAGTTCCTCATGCCAGCATGACCAAGTCATCGATGCCATAATCAGCCTTCTAAAGCTTTTACAAGTAGACATGTGGCAGGTTGTGGTCCTTTAGAGAAATCAACAATATACAAATCTCCTCTCCTAAAGCCTTCGAAGACTTTGGAATTGTTAGCTTCCATGATCACAACACAACGATACTTGCCAAAGACAACAACCAGATCAAGATCACAAAGCATTGAGACAAACATGAGGTTGAACCCTAAGGACTCGACAATCATGACTTTGTCCATGTGTCGATCCTTTGAGATTGGAACCTTACCTAGACCCAATACCTTGCTTTTGCCTTTGTCAGTGTAGGTGATATGCTTCAGATGAGACGAAGATAAAGCAGTGTCCATCAACAAGCTCCTGTCACTAGTCATGTGATTTGTACATCCACTGTCGAGGACCCACTCAGTGGCTTTGGGTTGATCATCCTGCAGATGAATTAGTGCAGCTTACGAACTCTATACTTCATCAGTGAAGAATATGGCATCAAATTCATCAGATCAATTTCATCAAGCGATAGAACAGGTAAAGTAGTATGAGGACGTGAGAAATGAAAATTCATTTCTTCATGATTAGCTCGCGTCCTTTCAAGAATATCAGGTCTCCAGCAAGTTCTTCAGACGTTTAGGTTTGTCTGGAAACCTGACCCTGCATAAGAGATTAGTTCTTTTTCTTCACCACCCACATCTGAAGGGGTGGTAAAGAGTTCATCATTCTACGAGCTCCATAAGAGAAAGGTGGCATAGATGCCAATCCACTTCGTTTCACATAAGAGGGGTTAGGGTAAGCATATGAGTAAGCAGAGAAATTCTTCGATGATTTATGAACATAATGATTTGAAGAATAATGCACACATCCATAATCCTTAGTCTTTCCTTGCGAAACAGAAGCGTTAGCACGATGATATTCATGTGAGGACTTTGATCCATGTGAGGAAAGTGGTCCATATGAGGACTTCGATCCATATGAAGATTTCGTCCATATGAAGAATTCGATCTGGGGTACCCATTCTTCACTGGTGGTGTCATGATGACATTCACCTAAAGACTTTCAAGGCACCTTTTGGGAACCCAGATTTTCTTCATAGGAGGACCGTTCATGCAGTTAGTGCCAACAAATCTAGCAAAGACTTCACCATTCTGATTTTTGAACAACTTATAGTTGGAGTCAAATGACTCATCAGAGGAATATGAAGACTCACATGTAAAGCTAGATAAAGTAGATGGATCCAATGAAGGTCCCTTTGCAACAACCCATGAGGTTTTGGGATACTGCTCAGGCTTCCAGTAGGTCCCATCAGCATTGAGTTTCCTCTCAAAGGCAATACCCTCTTTCCTAGGGTTCCTGTTGAGGATCTGCTTCTTAAGCACATCACAAAGGGCCTGATGCCCTTTGAGGCTTTTGTACATGCCTTCCACATACAATTCCTTCAGCCCTGCATGGCCAGTGATACTAGCAGCACCCTTAGATGAGGAATTAGTGATAGCAGAGATCGTTGAAGAATTTGCAGCAATAGAAGCATTTGAACTTTCAGGTGAAGAATTGGCAGATTCACGTTCAATGCACTTCAAACATGGAGGATTAAATTCTTCCTGAGTAGCGCTGATTTGTTGAGCAAGTAATGAATCATGCTCCTTCTAAAGATCTTCATAACTTCCCCATAGCTTCTCAAGATCTTGCTTTCTTTGAAGAAATTCATAAGAAAGCTTCTCATGATCAGATAAGAGAGTGTTATGATGACTCTGAAGATTATCAAACTTGGTCTGAAGTCTTTGAAGATTTTTAGTCAAAGTTTTAGTGCGATCCACTTATTCACCCAACCTATCATTGCTCTCATCCAACATGTTTTGAACTTTATCCAAAGCTCTTTGTTGTTTAGTGACAAGGGAAGCAAGTTTGGTATAGCTGGGTCCAAAATCATCACCATATTCATCATCATTGGACTCAGATAGGTAGCATTCAGTTACCTTGGCACCTTTTGCCATAAGCCATGGTGAAGAGGATGATGATTCCGGATTGAAAGTCATAGCCTTGCGCGATTCATGAAATCCCCAAACCAGGGATCATGATGAGTTCGATGACCTTCATAGACCTCAGATAGACGGTCCCAGATGAGCTTCGCATGGCAGAGATGCATAACATTCCTGAACTAATTCTACGACAAGCCGGAGCAGATGATGTCCTTTGCCATGAGGTTAAGTAGAGTGTACTTGCGAATATCACCAGCCTCCGCCATCTTGCATAGGTCAGTAAGACCAATCTCATGACGGTCCAGAGTTCGCTGTTCATCGTCATGAGGCGCTTCTTCATCATGGCCTTCCACTTGGGATAATCATGATCGTCAAAGATGGGGCATGTCACTGTCTTCATTCCTGCGGTCAACATAACTAGAACTCCAGTCGGTTAAAACAAAATCACACAGAACAAGGGAGTACCTTGCTCTGATACCAATTGAAAGTGTGTTAAGTTGACTAGAGGGAGGGGGGTGAATAGGCGATTTTTATGAATTCTTCACTGAGGAATTTTAGGGCGAGGAAATTCCTAAGCGAAGAACGACTTACAACGGAATAAGTACTCAGATGCAGACATGACATAACATAAGCATGCACATCATGATGAATTGAAAACAAACACAGAGTACATAAAGCGTAATCACATGATAAGATAGGGTGAAGACAAACAGACTGAAGAAATTGAACTAAGGAAATTGAGAAAGTCTCCAGTTAAAGCCTTCAAACAAATATGAACAGGTACACAATACAGTAATGAGGAAATGGAAGGGTTGAGTAAATAGAACCAGTTAGCTCGGTGAAGACAATGATTTGGTAGACCAGTTCCAACTACTGTGACAGTTGTACGTCTTGTTGGAGCGGCTAGGTATTTAAACCTGAGGACACACAGTCCTCACCGTATTCTCCTTGAATTAAGGTCACACAGACCTCATCCAATCACTCGTGGCAAGTCTTTAGGTGACTTCCAAACCTTCACAAACTCGGTCACTCGGCGATCCACAATTTCCTCTTGGATTCTCTAGACCATGACGCCTAACCGTCCGGAGGATGCACAGTCCTCAAAGGTAACAAGCGCCGGTTCCACACAGGAACAATCTCTTTAGTGATGCTCAATCACTTTGGGTTTTTAGGTGTTTGGGTTTGGGTTTTGGGTTTTTCCTCACTTGATGATTTTCGCTCAAAGTCCTCGGAGGATGGGATGCTCTCAATGACAAGTGTTAGTTTCTCGCAGAGCAGCCAACTAGTTAGTGGTTGTAGGGGGCGGCTATTTATAGCCTAGGGAGCAGCCCGACATGATAAGACATAAATGCCCTTAAATGATATGACTGTTAGGTGGATAAGATATTCTGGGACAGCTGGCGCATAGCTCAACAACGATTGGAAATTTGAGGTTCAAATTACTCAGCGCTATCATGTTCCTCACTTGTAGGAAATCCGCACTTGCGAATTCCTAACTCCTCAGTCAGAACAAATTCCTTAGAGAGCAGAAGAACTTCGTCTCTGTCACTGAAGAAATTGACTGAACTGTATGAGATTTTGATGTAGGGTGGAAACCCTAGGGGCCGATCTTTCACAAAAGGAGCGGATCCTGCGATGAACACAAAGAACACGAGGGGAAACACAAGGGAGAAAACACAAAGGGGCACAAAGAGAAACACTCAAACCAACAAGATTAAGTCACACATGTGCTAGATCCTCGAAACACGAGAGGAGATACAAGATCCACGATCAACAAAGGATGATACAAACGGTAACCGGTCTTCTTCGTGAGGAGGTCTTGATGGGGGTCTTCTCCGATGGGAGGTCTTGAATCCAAAGGGATCTTCTCCGAAGAGAGGCCACAGTCTCCCTCAAGGAGTAGATATGATGTGGATGAGAAAAGCTCTAAATGAGCTACTACTTTGCTAACCCTAAAACATAGGTAGGAGAAGAGTATATATAGTCTAGTGGGCGAAGGGGTACACGGGCCTCGGGCCCTTACACTATGCGCAGGAAGGGGAGGCCGGATGTCCGGGCGTCGGGCTGGATGTCCGGGCTTTCACGAGGGGCCGGATGTCTGGGCTGGGGTGGCCGAATGTCCGGGCTGGAGGCGCTGGCCTTGTTGCTCTCTAGATAGGTGGTGTCCGGATATCCAGGCGGGAGGCCGGATTTCCGGGAGCTCGGGAAGGGCCGGATGTCCGGGCTGGCAGGGCCGGATGTCCGAGGCCTGTAGATGCTTGGAGGCTGTGCAACTGTGGGGGACGACGCTCCAGGGGCCGGATGTCCGGGGTTGTGGCCGGATGTCCGGGGCCTGGGAGGTGTTCTTGACTCCTTCCGTTGGTTCTCTTCATCCGTGAACTTGGGGGCTTGTCCGTCTTCACGTGCATCATCGGGAGGGTCCTCTTGGTACCTAATCATGCACACCATCTCTGATTTAGGTAGTAGCCATGTCTCGAGGGGATCATATGCAATATCACTAAGGAGAGAAGTCACCTCGGTCTCAAGAGCTCTAGCTCTAGCCCGAGTCAAAGGTCCTCTTGGCACTTCGTGAGATGATGGTAGGTCCATGGGGATGACCATAGGATGCTCCGCATCATCTTTCCTCCCTTGGGGAAGATCCGACCTCGGATCGAAATCCTCGTCACCGTGGTAGGGTGAGAGATCTTTGACGTTGAATATGTCGCTCACGGAGTACTTGTCGCGTGGAATGTCGATCTTGTAGACGTTGTTGTTGTAGCGTTCAAGCACCTTGAAAGGTCAATCCGCTCGTGGTCAAAGTTTGGACTTGTGTTCATGGGGGAAGCGGTCCTTGCGAAGGTGTAGCCACACAAGATCTCCAGTGTTGAACACCATGGGGTGCTTGTTGATGTTGAGCTTGGTCGCAAGTCGTTGTACTTGGCGCTCGATGGTGTGCCTTGTATCTTCATGCACCTTCTTGAGATGGTTCACACGTGCACTTGCGTCCATATTAATGTGCTCTTGTAGTGGTAGAGGGAGAATGTCCAAAGGGGACAATGGGTTGAATCCGTAGACGACCTCGAAGGGGGACTTGCCGGTCGTTGAGTGTCTTGCACGGTTGTAGGCGAATTCAGCGATAGGTAGACACTCCTCCCACTCCTTGATGTTCTTCATGATTAGCACTCGAAGTAGAGCGAAGAGTGTGCGGTTGGTCACCTCCATTTGGCCGTCAGTTGGTGGATGGTACGCCGTGGAGAAGAGTAGCTTGATTCCGAGCTTGGTGCATAGGGTCTTCCAAAAGTAACTCAAGAACTTGACGTCGCGGTCCGAGACAATCGTCTTTGGCACTCCATGTAGCTGTAAGATTTCCCTACAAAAGATATTGGCAACATGTGAAGCATCGTCTATCTTGTTGCAAGGAATGAAATGTGCCATCTTAGAGAATTGGTCCACAACAAAAAATACTGAATCCTTTCCATTTCTAGTTCTAGGCAATCCAAGTACAAAATCCATGCTAATATCTTCCCATGGTTGATATGGAATTGGGAGAGGCATGTAGAGGCCATGGGATTGAGCTTTAGACTTAGCTTTGCGACATGTAGAGCATCGGTTGGTGAAGCGGTTGACATCGTGAAACATCTTGGGCCAATAATAGTTCTTGGAGAGCGTAGCAAAAGTCTTGTCGCGTCCAAAATCTCCCATTAGTCCTCCTGCACGAGATTCCTGCAAAAGCAACAAACGAAGAGAAGACTCGGGGATGCAAAGTTTGTTAGCTCTCATAAGATACCATCTTTGATGTAATAGCGTTCCCAAGATGTATGCGTTAAACATTTGGCATAAGGAGTAGAAAAAGTTGGATCATGCTCATAGAAGTCCTTTATGTGATCAAAGCCAATCACATCCAATTTAAGTTGAGTAACAAGCATGCCCATGCGGGAAAGAGCGCTCGCCACAACATTTTCCTTACCTTTGATGTACTTGATGACATAAGGAAAAGACTCAATGAATTGACTCCATTTAGCATGAATCTTGTTCAACTTGGTTTGACCCTTAAGGTATTTAACCGTTTCATGATCGATATGAATGATAAATTCATGAGGGCAAAGATAATGTTCCCATTCATGCAGAACTCGCACTAAAGCATATAACTCTTTTTCATAGATGGGGTAATTGAGTTGCGCTCCGGAAAGTTTCTCATTAAAGTAAGCTATGGGGCGCTTCTCTTGTGTTAACACACCTCCTATGCCATTACCACTAGCATCGCAATGAATCTCAAAGGGTTTGTCAAAGTTGGGTAATGCAAGCACGGGAGCATGAGTAAGCAAATTCTTAAGCTCATTGAAAGCGGTGTCTTGGAATGGTACCCAAACAAAAGGCGCGTTTTTCTTGCTCAGAGCATGCAAAGGTGAAGCAATGGTGCTAAAGTCCTTCACAAATCTATGGTAGAAACTGGCTAAACCAAGAAAGCTACGCACTTGATGCAAGTTGGTTGGTTGTGGCCAAGTTTTAATAGCATTGATCTTAGAGTCATCAACATGAACACCTTTAGAGGAAACAACAAAACCCAAGAAAACGAGCTTATCAACGCTAAAAAGGCACTTCCCCATGTTAGCATAGAGACACTCTTTTTGAAGAGTTTGGAAAACGGTTTGAACACGGGTGACATGATCTTTAAGAGATTTTCTATAAATAAGTATATCATCGTAGTAGACCACAACAAACTCACCAATGCAAGGGCGAAAGACATGATTCATAAGATGCATAAAAGTACCCGGTGCTTCCGATAAACCCATAGGCATGACTAACCACTCATACAAACCAAACTTTGTTTTGAAAGCAGTTTTCCATTCATCACCCTCTTGTATGCGGATTTGATAGTAACCACTTTTAAGATCAATTTTGGAAAATATAGTGGCACCACTAAGTTCATCAAGCATATCATCAAGGCGTGGAATGGGATACCTATAGAGAATGGTGATAGCATTTATTGGTCTACAATCGGAACACATGCGAAAGCTACCATCTCGTTTTGGCACAAGAATGACTGGAACGGCACAAGGACTCAAACTTTCGCGCACATGTCCATGGTCTATGAGATGCTTTACTTGCCTTCGTATTTCTTTGGTTTCTTCTGGGTTGACGCGGTAGGGAGCTTTGTTCGGAAGTGGTGCTCCGAGGATGAGGTCGATGCGGTGCTCGATGCCTCATAATGGAGGTAGTCCCGGAGGTAGCTCGTCGGGGAAAACATCTTGGAATTCCTGCAAAAGAGAAGACAACACTAAAGGTAGAGTGTGAGAGGTGTTAGCTTTTGGTGCATCGTCCTTGCACAAAAGGATGTAGTGTATCACACTAGATGTGTTCTCACACACTTCTCTTATCTCACATTTGGTGGAAAATAGAACTAGGTTCTTCTTTTCGCCCATCGTGGAGGCACTCGATTTGGGCTTGTGGCGCTCACTCTCTTTTTGGTGGTTCGCTCTCTCACTATTCTCTCCATGATGGGTGGCTTGCTTGTCGGCGATCACTTGGCATGGAGACATAGGGCGAAGTACGTAATCATTTCCTTTCATCTTGAAGATGTAGTGGTTCGTTCGGCCGTTGTGGGTGACACCTCTATCAAATTGCCATGGTCGTCCAAGAATAAGGTGGCAAACGGTCATTGGAACGACATCACACTCCAAAGTGTCTACGTAAGCTCCGATTTTGAAGGAGACTTGCACTCTATGCTCGACTTGAATAGTGCCGGAGTCGCTTAGCCATTGAACTTTGTAGGGATGTGGGTGCTTCGTCTTGGGCAATTGGAGCTTGGAGCAAAGTTCTTCACTTGCTAAGTTATAGCAACTCCCTCCATCGATGATGACCTTGACGGACCTTCCATTTATGCCGGCCTTGGTATGGAATATGTGGCATCTTTGGTCTTCTTCTTGGTGATGTTGAAGGGTCAAGACCTTGGAGACAACTAGAGCGGGACTTGAATCTTCACCACAAAAGACTTGTTCCTCTTCATCGTTCACTTGCCAGTGCATGGCGACTTGCTCAAGTGCTTCCATTTCTCCTTCACTCATGGAGTCGTATGTACCATCGTCGTTGAGGATCATGATTTTCTTGTTGGCACACTCAAAGGACTTGTGGCCTCGACCTCTGCGTGTGTAGCATTTGAAGGAACTTGTCTTGACGGTCTCATCGGTTGGGGTAGATGATGATGAAGCTCTTGGCTTGAAGTTGCTTGTAGTAGGAGGATGACTTAGGGTTGTCGAAGTTTTCTTGTAACTCGACTTGTCGACGTTGCTTGTAGAAGGCTTGGTTGAGGCAGATGGTGTTGGAGTCGTTGAAGCTTGGGTGTTGGAGAATCCGTATGACTTGGATGAGAACTTGGCATACTTGAAGTCTTCTTGCACTTGACGTTCTGCTTTGGTAGCTTGATGCACTAGCTCGATGAGGTTCGAGTATGGTTGGAAGTCGGCGATCTTCTTGATAGGGTGATTGAGTCCATTCAAGAAACGTGCCATAGTTTCTCATCATCATCATCCGTGACATTGGCTCGTATCATTGCAATCTCCATTTCCTTGTAGTACGCTTCAACGCTCTTGGTTCCTTGCTTGAGTAGTTGGAGTTTCTTGAAGAGGTCACGGTTGTATTAGGTAGGCACGAAGCGTGCTCCCATGACATCCTTCATTTGCGCCCAAGTAGTGATGGGTGGTTCACCTTTTACCTCTCGGCTCTCAATGACTTGTTCCCACCAAATGAGGACATAGTCTTGGAACTCAAGGGATGCCATCGCGATCTTCTTCTCTTCTTCATAGTTGTGCAAGCGGAAGATTTTGTCGACCTTCAATGCCCATGAAAGGTACTCTTCAGGATCATTGCTTCCATTGAACTTGGGCATGGTGAACTTTAGCTTGCCGTAGCATTGCTCTTCATTGTGTTCGGGTCGGGGATGATGACGTCCTTGATGAGGAGGATCGTCTCTCACAACTCCTCTTGCCATGGAGGATTTCCATTGTCTTATTGTTCTTGTTGAACTTGATGTTCTTGGCGAGATTGTGGAGGAACTTGTCGAGCTTGACGTTGCACGCGAGCTTGATATACTCGTTCGTGAACTTCTCCGCGAAGTGATTCTTCATGTTCACGAGCTTGGCGCCCTCGGTTGGCTACGACTCGACATGATTCTCGGAGGGCTTGTTGCGCCTCAAGTGCTTGAGCATCTCGCAATTGATGCTCTTGACTTGTGCCTCGGCATCTTGTGCTTCTTGGTGTAGACGCACTCACTCTTCCTCTTCTTGTTGGCATTGTCGTTGCTGTTCTCGTGCTTGCTCAAAGGTAGCTTGGTTTTGACGATGTTGTTGTTCTTGCGAGTTGTTGTCGTGTAGAGGGTTGCGGTTGGCATGACGATCTTGGCACGTGGCACGACGAAGAGTATTCGATGTCGGTGTACTTGAGCCGGAGATGGTGTAGTCGGAGTGTCGACTTGAGCGGCTCCGTCTTGATGAGGACAAAGTGGAAGAAGAATGGTTGAGCAACAAAGCACGAATCTCGTCCATTCTTGCATCGTTCTCTTGCTTGTGGTTGTCGAGATTGTGGTCGAAGTAATCTCTTGTGCGTTGCTTGGATAGTCACAAATCGGTGGTGAGGTTGTCGATGAATTCACTCATTGCTTGTTGCTCTTGATGCAAAGCACGTTGTGCACCAAAGAGATGGATCTTTGTGACGCAGGAGTTCATGTCGTTGTCTTGCCCAATGAAGAGTGGCTTGGTAGAAGTACTTGGCCTATCCATCATTCCAAGAGAAATGTGTGAGTGGGAGAAAGAGAAGAACGTATACCAAATGTACCTTGACCGATGTTGAAGATGGATCAAAGATCACTCCAATGTGGAACAAGGAAATAGCACAATTGGTACCAATTCTTGTCGGTTTCTCACACCTACACAAGTAAAAGCTTATGGTGGAGCTTGGTTAGGATGGTGGCACAAAATTTGATGCAATTGTTAGCGAGCTTCAATAATATTGGAAAAGATTCGCAAGTTTGCAATGCAACAAGTAGACCAAGCAAAATATGGTACATGGAAACACACACGCAAAGAGATGAGTGGGGTCGCGCAACCAAGGATGAGCCAAAATGTGGAATCCACGAAAATGCTCTTGTTGCACAACACTAGAGAGACGCAAACACGATTGCATAGTAGGCGGATACGAAGACTTATGCACAACCTACTAAGCAAAAATGCAACGACTTCTATCCCAAGTATGCTCTATGTATGGTATGTCGATGATATGATCCAAGATGATCTAGTATGACAATCTTAATGTTGCATGATGCTATGGTTCTTGCTTAAAAGCTCTTTGCTTATCTTTCCCTTTTGCTTAAAAGCTTGTTTGGCTCTTTTTTTTTGAGCTCTTTTCTCATGCAATGTTTCACGAACCAAGATAGCAATTGTGTATGCGATGACAACCTTGTGACACAAGAGATGATACCAAGATATGCACCAATGATATATGTATGCGATGGGAAGTATGATCACTAATGTGCACAAGTCACGTTGCCAACAATACTCAAAGGCTAGTCTCGATGGGTAAGCGACGCAAAAGAGTAAGGCTATGATGGCTATCAATGTAATGGCAAGAATGATGTATCACTAAACCAAGATGAGTTTACCGTTCTTGCTTACGGTATGGTGTCAAGATGGTGTAGTGGTTGTTGTCGATGACGCGTCCGTGGAGAAGATGAGCGGCGGTGATGTTGATGTCGAACCGTACCTAAATAGCTGTAACACAATAGGACACGGAACCGCAACTCAAATTCTCAAGACAAAACAGGACAAAATTGTCGGAGTTGGTAGTGGAAAGTGATGGTGGTGTATGTCGTATATGGTGGTGCTATGCGAAAGTGGTGGTGGTATGTGGAAGTGTATGTGGGAACCGGAACAAAATTTGGCGAAATATGGACGGAAAATGGGTGGTGGATGGAAGTGATGCTGCCAGGGGCCGGATGTCCGGGCTTGATGGCCAGATGTCCGGGCTGTCGGGCCAGATGTCCGAGCTCTGGATCCATGGACGAACTCGATGAACTTCGAGTGGAGAGGTCAAATCCGGGAAAAATTCGGGGGAATTTGTGGATGGAAATTGGGGAAAAGTGGATGGAAAGCTAGATCTACCTGCAACACATGAAATCCACGGATCAACTCCAACAAAACTTCATCACACCAACAAATCACAAAAAATTGGGGGATATTTTTGTGGGGAATTTTCGAATTAGGGACAAAATCAACAAAACAAGGCTAGAAAACACAACGGGGAGGCTCCGAAATCGTGATCAACGTGGCTCTAGATACCAAGATGATGTAGGGGGGAAACCATAGGGGCCGATATTTCACGAAAGGAGCAGATCCCGCAATGAACACGAAGAACACGAGGGGAAACACGAGGGAGAAAACACAAAGGGGCACAAAGAGAAACACTCAAACCAACAAGATTAAGTCACACATGTGCTAGATCCTCGAAACACGAGAGGAGATACAAGATCCACGATCAACAAAGGACGATACAAATGGTAACCGGTCTTCTTCGTGAGGAGGTCTTGATGGGGGTCTTCTCCGCAAGGAGGTCTTGAACCCAAAGGGATCTTCTCCGAAGAGGGGCCGCGATCTCTCTCAAGGAGTAGATCCGACGTGGATGAGCAAAGCTCTATCTCCCAATGAGCTACTACTTTGCTAACCCTAAATTGTAGGTAGGAGAAGAGTATATATAGTCTAGGTGGGCGAAGGGGTACACGGGTCTCAGGCCCTTACACTGTGCGCAGACAGGGGAGGCCGGACGTCCGGGCTTTCACGAGGGGCCGGATGTCCGGGCTGGGGTGGCCGGATGTCCGGGCTGGACGAGCTGGCCTTGTTGCTCTCTAGATAGGTGGTGTCCGAATATCCGGGCGGGAGGCCGGATTTCGGAGAGCTCGGGAAGGGCCGGATGTCCGGGGCCTGTAGATGCTTGGCGGCTGTGCAGCTGTGGGGGACGACGCTCCAGGGGCCATATGCCCGGGGTTGTGGCCGGACGTCCGGGGCCTGGGAGGTGTTCTTGACTCCTTCCGTTGGTTCTCTTCATCCGTGAACTTGGGGGTTGTCCGTCTTCAGGTGCATCTTCGGGAGGGTCCTCTTGGTACCTGATCATGCACAACATCTCGGATTTAGGTAGTAGCCATGTCTCAAGGGGATCATATGCAATATCACTAAGGAGAGAAGTCACCTCGGTGTCGAGAGCTCTAGCTCTAGCTCGAGTCATAGGTCCTCTTGGCACTTCGTGAGACGATGGTAGGTCCATGGGGATGACCGTAGGATGCTCCGCATCATCTCACAAACACATTAGTCCCGTAACCTATAAGTCTTCAATACACCAAAATCACTAAGGGGCACTAGATGCACTTACAGCTTGTCACTGTCAAATGGCCAGTCATGGTTCCACCCACTGCTCCCGGTCCTCAGTATGATTATCATGTGGAGTAGAGGCCTCAGGTTCAGAAGCCGAAGCCAAGACTGCCAAGGCTTCCCAATGCTGCAACAACCCTAGGCTCATTTGATGTGCAAAGCTTCAGGGTGCACAATACTTTCTTCGACAGCGCCCAAAATCCCTACAAGAACCCCAAGATCACCTCCGATAGGTTCTAGAGCCATTAGCAATGAAGCTATTACTCATGCATTTTATACAACCAGGACCGCATCTTTCCTCATAAGCTTCTGGATTGTGATGCTATTGCTGGGCTGCCATGCCTTGAGGAGGCACTGGACTGCTTCAGAGATGTTGGGCTACAACCGTTTGTGATTGACAAGGAGCACTGGTACGAAGAACTTCTGCTACAGTTTTATGCTACATTGCACATTCGAGGCCACAACAGGGATCCGAAGACTTGGATCCTTGAGTGGATGATAGGTGACATTCATCATGAAGCCAAAGCTTAGCACATCATTGAGCTTACTTCCCTGCCCACTCCAGGTGAGTTGTATGAACCTGGTTGTCAGCTTCATCAGAATGAACTATAGAGCATATTCCAGAAGCCAGAGCCCAACATGAGCCAGATGTTGAGCATGATGAAGCCATTGCCCCATGACACCGAATACCCCAAGGAATTCTTTGTTAAGGACCTTTAGTACTTGCCGTGCACAATTTATCACATTCTGAGGCATACTCTCTGGCCAATCAAAGGCAATTCCTCTAAAGCTAAACTCAAAGGCGCCATGAAGACATTGGTGTTCTATATCATCAATGGCATCAGATTCAACACTCAGGATTTCTTCATCCGACAGCTTGCAGCCTCTGGGATTGATCTTTTTGGACTGAAATTTTATGCTCCATGGGTGATGCATTTGATCAAGCTTCATTCAACCATCAACTATCAACCTTCAGCGTGCAACCATGTTGTATTTCTGCCTGATGTTGATATGTCCATTGAAGCCATCTACCCTGAACTAGCAAATAAGCCACTCCTTCAAAATGCTGGATTCCAAAGCTTCACGTAGCAAATTGAAGGGATTCATGTGCCAAATTCTACTACTCCTGCTTATCCTCTGGCTGGCAACTTGCGTCTGCGGCACCGTGCCAATACTAAAGCCACTGCTAGCACAATTGCCCAAAGGCCTCAGAAGCATCCTCGTGTCCTCAATGACCGTGAGCTTCTAGTTTCTCTACATCAAAAGCATGATAGGCATCATGACTGGCTGAAGCGTCAAATGCAGAGTCTCTTGGTTGATGTTAATCGCATTCGCAACTTGGCCACCAAGAACTCATTCGTCGCGCATGAACACTGTCGGCAGTCCTGGAAGAGCCTCACATTGCTCTGCTCTGAAGATGATCTTCGTGAAGATGGCTTCACCGAGAGCTTCAAGTTTGACTCCAGGCCTCCGCAATCTGCAATTTGGCGTACCACACCTTCAATTGAAGATTCCGAACATTCGTCTTCGGCTGCAACTGTTGTTGCAAGAGTCGCCAATGAAGAAGATGACGCCACTTCCCCAACTCTGGCTACATTGCACCATGATTCTACTTTAGGCCCGTCTACACCGCCCAACTCCAACGTCGACCCTACTCCAACATCTACTCCAACTGGGAAAGAGTAGATCCTCTATGTCTTCAAACCTTTTTGGTCCTTACTGACAAAAGGGGGAGAAGCATATGAGGTTGATAGTCTTCAAGCGAGTCCATATGGGGTGGTTGCATTATTTTTGCTAAGTTCTTACAACTCTCATTTTGAAATTATTTGGCTTTTGAGTTGTAACACTTAAACTTGATGGTCGTATGCTACTTTTGCTGCTACTTTGTGATGCAATGATAAATTCCGCATGAAGTCATTTTGTAGACGGCCATTTCTCATTATGCATGTCATTATCTTTGCTATTTTGATATATGCATGATGAATTGTCTTCGTAAGTTGAATAGGATCTCCACAAAGTAAATCCTGCCATGTGCATTTGCATTCAAAAGCAAACTACTTATATGCACACGTGACGCCCCGAGACCGATGCGCCAGGTGTCTTCCAGTTATGCGCCATCGTTGCCATGTCATTCGCTTGCATGTTGCATCTTTTCATGTCATCATGTGCATTGCATCATCATGTTTTCAAAACTTGCATCCGTCTGGGTTCCCCCAGTTCTCTCCGTTGTCCGTTCTGAGCCAAGACACACTCGCACGCGCCTGCGGCACGTCCGAAATATTATTTTATAAGTGGCCGGAAAATGTTCTCGGAATGGGTTGAAAGTTGGCATGCGATGTTGTTATGTTGTCAGTAGGCCGTCTGCCAAGTTTCATCGCATTCGGAGTTCGTTTGATGCCCCAATGGATAACTATAGCGGCAGTATAGCTGGTCTTTTCGTCGGACATTTTCGGTCTGTGGAAACCATGACGGGCTGCATCTCTCCCCTCTCTTCTCAGCACATCTCTCTCTAGCATAGCCCACCCGTAGCCAACCTACCCCCTCGCGTCCGGAACCATCCGATCGGCATCGGAGGGTCCAGAAACCCCCCTAGACCCAAACCCTAGCAAAACCTGCTATATATAGACACCCTAGTTCATTTTCGGTCTAATCCTAGTCTAAACCCTACCCCTAGCCTCCCCTAACCCTCAGTCGCCGCCACCTCCCACCTCTGCCTTGTTTTTCACGCCGGCCAAGTCCTGCGCCGCCACTTGTTGCGCCTCCATTAGCCCCGCCGCCACCTGACCACGCCCTCCTCCAACCCGTGCGTGCCACGTCGCCCTGCCTCCCCATCCCACCGCCGAGGGCCTGCCAAAGCCCTGTTCGGGCCCTAGAAGCCCATCCAGGCCCGTCGCTGCCTGAGCGCTCCGCCCGAGCCCCGCCGTCGCCCGACGTCCGAGTCTCCCCGCACCGCGCTACCACCCAGACGCCTCGCCAGCTCGTCGGAGGGCATCACCGTCGAGATCCTCTGCCGGCCGCGTGCCACACCCTGCTTCGCCGTCGACCTCCGCCACCTGCGTGCGGATCTGGCTCACCGCAACCACCCCGCGCCCTCCATCACCGCTCCCCACCATCCAGCCTCCGGCGACCTCACGCGGATTCGCCGCCCGCGGGATCCCTCCCCAGCGCCACCCCGTGCTCCGATCCGGAGGGCAGCGCCTGGATCCGGTCGCCGGCGCCTGCCTCTACCCGTCCCCGCTCCAGGTGGACCCTGCCGCCGTCCTTCGAGCGTCCTCGCCGGCGTCCCGTCGCCATCCACCACCGCCTTGGCCTTGTCGTGCTCGGGAACAAGGACGAGCGCCCGCTCACCTTGGCTCGTGGGCCCGCGCCCGCTCGTGGGACGGCCACGGCCTCCCGCCGGCCCAACCTCGCAGGCCCAACCGCTGCCTCAGGCGGCCTCCTCTGCTTCCGACCGGGCCAGGCCCATGGTGAGCTGCCCCCATCGTCTGTTCCTGCTAGGCCTGCAACTTGATTCAGCCCAACATAGTTTTTTTCCTGTTCTGCGATTTGTCTAATTTTCCAGAGACCACCAGTTTTGTAGAAAAGTCCCTAGTCTTCATGCATATAATAACTTCACAACGGTGCATCGGATTAAAATAAATCATATATGTAAAATACTTAGATTTTCGTCTAGTCTCATAATATGCTGTTTTCATCCATGTTTAAAATGTTTAAAATGCTGATTGTGTTTATTTTGCATAATGCATTGTTAAAATGATTTAATTCATAACTAAATAACCGTAGCTCCAAATTTAATAAACTTTATATGTTATCGGGGTAGAAAAATGCACAGATTAACTTGGTTCACTTTGTTTTACTAGTTAACAACAATAAAATAGGCTTTAGGACAGTACATTACCAAATCTAAAATATGCACATGAGGATTTTCCAGAATTATCGTTTGTTATTCCCGGCCTCATTTAAACTTGCCTAAATAGTTAGATTACTTATGCTTCACTTCTTGCCATGTTTAACAACATTTAATATTGTGGGGTACATAAACGGGAGAGAACTAAATAATTGAATGTGGTGTTTCATCAATATGCAACTCGTTCCATATTGAGCTCCACTTAATTTGTAGTATTTCTTGTTGCACTTTGCCATGCCATGCCTCATTAAACCAGACATGCATCATACTTGATTGTGCATCATGCCATGTTTATGCTTGTGTGTGTTTACCATGTTGCTTGCTTCTTTCCGGTTTGCTTCTCTCGTTAGCTTTGGGTTCATTCCGGAGTTGTGAGGATTCGTCCGACCACGTCCGTTTGTCTTCTTCATGGACTCATTCTTCTTCCTAGGGGGATCTCAGGCAAGATGACCATTACCCTCGACATCACTTCTATCTTTGCTTGCTTGTTGTTCGCTCTATCGTTATGTCGCGCTACCTACCACTTGTTTATCATGCCTCCCATATTGCCATGTCAAGCCTCTAACCCACCTTCCTAGCAAACCGTTGTTTGGCTATGTTACCGCTTTTGCTCATCCCCTCTTATAGTGTTCTTAGTTGCAGGTGAAGTTGAAGTTTGCTCCATGTTGGATCATGTTTATGTTGGGATATCACAATATCTCTTATTTTAATTAATGCATCTATATACTTCGTAAAGTTTGGAAGGCTCGGCCTTATGCCTGGTGTTTTGTTCCATTCTTGCCGCCCTAGTTTCCGTCATACCGGTGTTATGTTCCTTGATTTTGCGTTCCTAATGCGGTTGGGGTTATGGGACCCCCTTGACAGTTTGCTTTGAATAAAACTCCTCGAGCAAGACCCATCCTTGGTTTTACATTTGCCTAACAACCTATAACCTTTCCCTTTGGAGAAATTAACCCAAGGGTCATCTTTATTTTAACCCCCCCAGGCCAGTGCTTCTCTAAGTGTTGGTTGAACTGGGTGATGTCTGGCGCCCCCTGGGCAACCAGGGTCTATGCCAACCTGACGTCTTGCCCATACGGTGTGACCCAAGAACGAGATATGTGCAGCTCCTATCGGGATTTGTCAGCACATTTGGGTGGTCTTGCTGGTCTTGTTTTACCATTGTCGAAATGTCTTGTAACCGGGATTCCGAGTCTGGTCGGGTCTTCCCAGGAGAAGGAATATCCTTCGTTGATCATGAGATCGTGTGATGGGCTAAGTTGGGACACCCCTGTAGGGTATAAACTTTTGAGAGCCGTGCCCAAGGTTATGTGGCAGATGGGAATTTGTTAATATCTGGTTGTAGAGAACTTGACACTTGACTTAATTAAAATGCAACAACCGCATGCGTAGCCGTGATGGTATCTTTTCGGCGGAGTCTGGGAAGCAAACACGGTTTGTGTTATGTTTGAACGTAAGTAGTTTCAGGATCACTTCTTGATCACTTGTAGTTTAACGACCGTTGCGTAGCTTCTCATCTTACTCTGGTACTCATAAGTTAGCCACCATATTCGCTTAGCGCTTGCTGCAGCTCCACCTCATTACCTTATCCTACCCATAAGCTTAAATAGTCTTGATCTCGTGGGTGTGAGATTGCTGAGTCCTCGTGACTCACAGATACTTCCGAACAGTTGCATGTGCCGATGATACCAGTGCAGGTGACGCAACCGAGCACAAGTGGGAGCTCGATGAAGATCTGGGTTGTTGTTTATGTGTCTTCTCCGGCTGATCAGTAGTGGTGCCCAGTTGGGACGATCGGAGATCTAGCATTTGGGGTTGCCTTCTTTTATTTTGGTTCCGTAGTCGGACCTTGATTGTACTCTGGATGATGTATGTTTAACTTGTTATTTGTGTGAAGTGGCGATTGTAAGCCAACTCTTTATCCCTTTCTTATTCAGTACATGGGATTGTGTGAAGATCATCCCTCTTGCGACAAAACCACCATGTGGTCATGCCTCTAAGTCATGCATCGACACATGGGAGATATATCCGCATCGTGGGCGTTACAAGTTGGTAATCAGAGCCATCCCCGACTTTGGAGCCCCCCTGCTTGATCGAATCGTTGACGTTGTTGAGTCTAGAACAAAATGTTTTGAGTCTTAGGATTATATATATCATAGAGTAGGATTCTTTTTACTGCTCAGTCCCTTCGTCACTCTGGTGAGGCCTCCTGACGTAGATGTTTTGACTTTTCTCTCCTCAAATTTCACTAAAACTTTTTTTAGGATCACGCGGGTATCTTGGGATCGTTCCGATATTCTTGTGACGAGAACATTGTTCTTGGTGCCTCCTGTCATTTAGGGGTTGTGGCAGTGTCCCGATGAGTTGAGGTCCGAGGTGTTGTCGTCACAATTTTATCATTGCAGTTCTGGAATACCTGAGTTCGCCAACATCGAAAATCTCTTTTATGCAGTTAGTGGTGAGATAACCTTGACGCCACCCAGTACTAGGGCGGGAGTTCGGGAGTATTGCCATAACTCGTATAACGGATGCTTTTCGAAGGTTGAGGTATACGATTTCCGGAGTTTTCTTGGTTATGTGTTGACGGATGGATACAGTTGGAGCATAATTGTTAGTTGTGTTATATATTTTGTGCCTCCCTGTATCCCCAACACCAGATTGCATAACCAGAAAGTTTCGGGAGTTAATAGGTGGGAATTCAAGTAGTTACCTAGGATATCTTTCCGACAGATGCATGATATGAGATTGGGGTTCGGCGCCTAGTGGTCCGCCTATCCACGGTTGATTTTACAGTGGTCTCGTTGTGTCTTAAAGAGTCCTTGGCTATGCTGACTCGTGGATGCTTCTTATGCCATGTGCACTGCCTTGTACATGATGGTGCTGTACGATCGAGCCCGTGTGGGCCCCACCATGAAAATTTCAGACGAAATCTCTATCATATGTTTGTTTCCGGCTTATTTTGCAAGCCAATCCTTTGTTTTGCTTTGGGTTGTGGTATTCGAGTTGCTTCAATGTCAAGTGTCAATTCCATACCTTTCCTAAGCGATGCTCTCATATTTCTATGGGAGTACTAATCCTTCCTGATCATCGAGATTGTCATGCCAATTCTTTCCAACCGGTGCGATTCTCTTCAAGATGATCCTATCATTTTCCCATTTGCAAGATCCAATCTCAGTTTTTCTCAATAGTGTTTGTTTCATCCGTCCCAAGTTGTCTTCTTTTTCCCGCCCTCCCACCCTTTTTCTTCAAGGACTCAGATTTTCTTAATGAAGTATCCTTTTTATTGATGGGAAGTCTCTCCATTCTTTTCCGTCAATGTTCTTATCCGGTGATTCTCAGGAAGATACTAACGGAGTTTCAAGTGCATCATTCTTCGTTCTATTTCTTCTCCGTGGATTCAATTCAAGCTTTCAGTGTTAATCGTATTCCTTTCCCCGTTTCAAATGTTTTCTCATGCCGTTTAACCTCATAATCATCCACTTCTTGCCATTCATTTGTTCTGGAGTACTGAAGATGTCACAGGAGATTCATGTTTTCATTCTTAATCAATTCAAGATATTTCGAGGTTGATATCTCGTTCAAGCCATTTAATTCAACCGGTGCAATCTCTCTTCCAAGCAACCATTTCAACGGTGTATCTTTGTATGGGCCTTAACCCACAGGTCTGTTTCCAAGATCTTACCTGACTCTTCTTTTCCCAAAGCTAATCTCAAATTCATTTCAACTTTTGACGTAAGAATGAATTGTCATCAGTCATATGTCTTTCTCTAAGATCTTTCAAATTCTTTCCGTCGTTGGTTCAACCTTTTTATTCTTCATTCCGGAGTGCCTCAAAAATTCATGGTGGTGTTTCTCGTCGTCGTTCTCGAATTTTGAAGACCGAAGAAGAGTTCCTCTTAAATTCTTACCCGTTCTTCCAAAGATTCATGGTTCTAGCTTTATACCATCCTCTCATAATTGTTTTCAATTGTGAGAATTCTTTTCACCCATCCGGAGCAATTCAGGAGTCTTTTCAGTTTGATTCTCCGGAGCCATCATCTCAGAATTATTCATTCCAGCTTTCAGCTCTCGTTCTCCAAATCTTACCGGTGCATCATTCAAGTATTCTCTAATCAGCTCGAGACCTCTTCGTTCACTTGTATCTAAATTCCCTCAAGTATCTTCGTTCATTCTTCCGATGAATTGTGCCTTTGCTACTTCCATTTCCAATTCTTACGGTGGTTCGTTCGAGATTCCTCTTCCTTTGTTACCATATCAATTCATTCATTCTTCCCAAATCCTACCGGTGGTTCGTTGAAGACCTTCTCAAGTTTACACTATCTCTCTCTTAATCCTTTCTACGAGAATAAGTATTATGCCAAATCCGTTGCTTGTCATCAATTTAATTGATGAAGGATAAGCATAATGTAATTCTTATTTTTGTTTCATCCAAGTGATTAATTCCTTATTCCAGAGGTTCATCAAAATTCTTGATTTCATTTGTTCATCTTTCTTTTCTGGAGTTCCAAGTTTTCTGCATTATCGCATCGTGAAGCTTCATCTAAATCATCGCAAGGCTTCACCTCATGTTTTCAAGTTCTCTTTCTTTTCGTTATCCTTTTATTACTAGAGTTCTTCATGGAGGTTCTACATGGTGGTTCGTCAAGGATTCTCTTCATTCTTCAATTGTTCTTCAAGATTTCTCTCGAAGTTATGATCCCCCAAGCTATACTCAAAATTAAACAGGGTGCTCAACACATGTTTTGTTTTGAGGAGTTCAAGTATTCTTCATCTTGCATTCCGAAGTGCAATTCTTTCTGTCTTATCTTTTGAGGTGGTGTTATATCATTCTTGACAATTTTCCCTTCGTGTTTCAAGGTTCACAAGTTGTTAAAAATGAGATATTTAAACCCATCATTTTTCTTTTCGTTCAGGAGATCCTTTGCAACCCATCAATCTCTTCGTTTGAGTTATCTTGTGTCATATTTCACCTAAAGCCTTCGCTAAGGAATGTTGCTATTGTGGTGCCTATCAATAATCCAAGTTTCATCCTATTCTTGCGATGAAAGAAGTTTTCATCTCTTCGTTGCTCTCAAGCAAGCAATTCATTCCATTAGTGGCAGAATTTCACCTCAAGTTTTGGGATGTTTTCCATAAGCCCACCACAAGCTTATTTGTTTCATTGTTGGTTTTTCCAACAACTCCGTTTTAACCTTCTTGGAAGGGTGCTTTCCTAGTTCATTGGTGACAGAAGTTGACTTTTTCTTCTCCATTCTGTGATTCCAATGATCTATCTTCTAGAGGCATTGTGATGTTCTTCTCACTCATCATCTCGAATTGTGAGGACCGTGTTCTTTTCGTGCTTATCCATTTAACCGGGGTGTCGTGTCATCTTTTCAAGTTCTTCCCATTTTGTCAAGTTTTGCTTCTCTTTTCTATCGGAGGTTGTCTGAAATCTTTCTACCCCTTGCGACATTATTTCAATAGTTCTGGAGGCAGTGTGTTGTTGATTTCATCAAGTATCCTCTCATCCCATCAAGTTCATGTTCAATTCCTTCCATTTACAGTCGGAGTGCTATCCAAATTATATCATTCTTATTTCTTCTCTATCTTGTTTTAACCGGAGTGTTGTGTCTATCATTCCTCTTCTAACCGGAGTCTCATCCAAGTGCCTTCTTTTGCCAAGTTCATATTCTATGCCTTCCATTTCCAACTAGAGTGTTGTCGTAATTGATATTTATCGTTCCTGGTACATCTCGTTTCAACCGGAGTGCTTGCATGTACTTCTTGTCCATTGTAACCCTTTTCTTATGTCCTTCGACCTACAAGGTTCTCGCAATGTTCCTTGTTCCTCTTTTCTAATGGAGTGTTTTCAACTTTGTTCATCTTCGTTGTATTCTTTCTTTCAATTTGTTCAACCTCTCAAGGTTTGTGGTTTCACTCGTTTGTCCAAGAAGAAACTTAGTTTACCTCTCCTCTTCCTTTTCTGCTTCTCTCCGGTGCCATCCTAGATCTCAGGACGAGATCCTCTTGTAGTGGTGGAGTGTTGTGATGCCCCGAGACCGATGTGCCAGGTGTCTTCCAGTTATGCGCCGTTGTTGCCATGTCATTCGGTTGCGTGTTGCATCTTGTCATGTCATCATGTGCATTGCATCATCATGTTTTCAAAACTTGCATCTGTCCGGGTTCCCCCAGTTCTCTCCATTGTCCGTTCTGAGCCCAGACACACTCGCACGCGCCTAGTGGCGGAGCCAGGATTGGAGTAAGCCCCAGGCCTAATTTTTTTTTCGCCACAAGGGAAACACTTAACGTCCATGAAACTATTATCTACCTCAAAAGATACTCCATACGAAATATTGTTCAATTGGATGAAAAATTTAGAATTTAAAAGTGCTTAACGATACAACAAAATAGATAAGAATGACAAAAACTACAAACAAAAGTAAGTGATAAGAAAGAGTACCAAATCAATGGTTTGCTTCATGAGTCCCTCGCATAAACTTATCAACAGTGGAAGAAGAACCAACACCTTCAAGACTTCAAAAGCAAAATTTCATAAGAGAAGACATAAACATCGAGTGAAACAATTATCGCTGATACAAATCTAAAAAGAATACCACTTCAATGAGGTAAAAGCACTTTGTGAGACCTATATAATTAAAAGCGATATACAATATCATCATCATCATCAATACTTGCAAATACATCTCACTCGATATAGCAAATCATGACTCATCCTATTCCTTTCATCTGAAATGATAGGTGTAGACACCCCTGTTGCAGACACCGGTGATAAAAATCTCTTAATCTTCTTTTTCTACAATATAAAATGAAATTAGCAATTACATCAATTTGAGTTTAATAATACCCTAGATATATGACGGGATACATACATACATACATACACATATTATTTCAATCAAATTTCAGTTTGAAGCAGTTTATACACTGATGGAAGTAGAACAATGTACAAGTGAAATTGTGGAAAGCATCGAGGGGGAAAACAGGGAAATCATCAAACAAAATACAAGCTGCAGTAGCCGATAGTGAAGCAGCTAGCAGATGGTGCGCCACGTGGGCGAATGATGCACAAGATAGGAGGGCGGCTGTAACGCCCCGAGACCGACGCTCCAGATGCCTTCCTTTTATCTCGTTGTCGTTGTGTGTTTGAATTGTTCGTTGCCATGATCGGATGAGTGTCATTGTCATATTTTGCTTCTTGCATCATGTTCATCATTTGGTTATATTGCATTGCCATGCCCATCGTTGTCATGTTGCATTTGTGCCTCTTGTCATTTTGCATTCTCATAATCATCATGTGCATTGTCATATTTATGCATGTTACATTGTTAAATGCTCCATGTATGATCATGCACCATCACCTCCTCCTTCCTTCTTCTTTCTTTCATTTTGGCAAGTGACCTTTTCCCCTCCTCCATAAATGTTCATTCTTTTCCTGATGCTAGTTCACCATGCCTAAACCCTCTCTGCCAATTTTTAGCTCATTTCAAGATGTTTTGGTTGGGTTCAAAAATGCGTCAAGTTTGAATTTAATTCAAACTTGGATTATTTTTCTACCTCTAAAAATTGCTAGAGCAATTTATTCAAATAGTGCATAAAACCAGGAGTTCATACATATGTTTATATCTCTCGTATTCCTTCCCATAACCCCTGGCCTTTCTCTTAAATTCGGTTTATTTTGTTTATGTGAATAAATAGAAATTTAAATAGAAGAGAATAGCTTACCTGGAGCGCAGCCGAGGCCCAGCTCCCGCCCAGCGCCGCAGTCCACCATCGCCTCCCTTGGTAAAAATCCTCCCAGCGCCAATTATGCACCCCGCCGGCCCCTCCTGTCATCCTCTCCCCCTCATCTTTTTCTTCCACCTCCCCCACTCGCTCTCTCTCACGGTAAAACCTATAGGGACGCCCGCACATGGCCTTGGTGGCAAGCCACGGCACCCATACCCTTCCTTTTAGACCCCGCAGCCTTCGCCCTAGGGTTCCCCCATCCTCTTCTTTCCCTCCTCCTCCGCCGCCAGAAGAGGTTGGCCACTCCCCACGCACCTGCTTCCCCCACCTCCAGGAGCCATGGCCGGCGCGGCCACGAGCTCGTCGCCGGCATAGGAGAGCCCCTGGGTCCTCGCTTCTTCATCTAGGTGCAAGAGGAGGCCGCCCCGATGTCATTCGCACGCACAACCGAGCCCAAGGACTCCGTCCACGACTTCCCCTTCTTCCTCTGCTTCACGGACCCGGGCGCCTCCGTCGATCATCACGTCCTCCCGCTGTCTCCGGTCACCCGCGACCCTGTACGACTCCAGCATCACCCCCACGGTGATGATCTGCTCCTCTTAGCCTTCCTCTCCCATGTGTTTCGTTCCCGTAGACGTTGTCCAGACTATCAGGAACTCGCGGCCGCCATGAGCGCCATGGCGTGAGTTCGAGTTCGTGTTTGTGCCACTGCTTCTGGTTGCTGATCCCACACACAGCCTCTATGCTCGCGTCCTTGCCAGTTCCCCATCGCACGCCCGCGCAAGGGCCTCGCCTTGCCCCGATTGCATCCTGTACACCATGGATGAGGTGCTCGAGCTCCTCACACCCATGTGCCCTTCCTGTATAGCACACACATCATGCGCACATCCCACCGCAAGCCTTTTCCGCACCCCCGCCGGCGCTTGGTAGCAGCAGCAGTCGCCGCTGCTTGTTCCCGTCACCGACGAGAATCATCCGTCCACCATTTAGAAGAGAACCCCGAGCTTCTTCAGTTCATCTAAGCCTGAACCCTCTTCATGCACAAGTATAGCAGCAACGCAGTGGTTAGCGCACCCCTGGAATATCCAGCCGGTCTGGGGTTCGAACCCCCGGTTGGTACCCTTTTCTTTGTTTTGTTTTTGAACTGCTGTTCTTTTCCCGGCCACACAAGAGGAGTCGATCCCGAGAGTGGAGATGGCGCGGATGGGCTCACGCGCTCCTGCCAGCTGGACCAACAACCGGGCGCCGCGTTTCCTACTGTATTTAATACGGCCGTATATATACCAAGCAACGGAGTACGACTAAAACAGACGTGCGGAGACGGACCTGTGCATGATAACGTGTGCATATCGGTACAGGATATTGCTGTACCATTGGTACAGATGAGATGGAATTGTACGTGACGACGTTCTTATCCTATCCGTTCCCCTCCCCACCTTGCTCGCGGCCGCACAAATCGACACCATAGCCACCGCTAACCATGCGCCATATCCGGCCACCGCAGTGTAGCTGCGTGCCGTCGCCTTCGTACAACATCTCCCGCCCGACGACCATTGCCTCCGCCGCGCGGCAAGAAGCCACACAGTTCCCGCGGCGGCCTCGCAGGGAGGAGCACGATAGGCCCTGGCGGCGGCCTCGTGTGCGGGGCAGGGCACCACGCCAGGGAGAGCGGTCTCGCCCTCCACGGGATCCCGATGCGGGGTGGAGTCGCGGTGGAGGTGCTGCTCGTGGGGGGAACGATGGCCTGCCTCGCGCAATTGGGGCGGTGAGGATGTGGGATGGCTGCGGCGGGCGGCTATGTAGCGTGTGGCAATGGAAGCTGCCGAGTCGCGGCACCAGAGGCGGAGGGAGCGGCTAGTGATGGGGGAGAGGGCTGGGTGCTCTCCTCGTCTCACGCGGTCGCCGAGGGAAGCCGGCGGCTACTTCTCTTTCCGTTGGCAGCCGCTCCCGCTTCTGATCTGAGTGGATCCTGCTCCCGCTCGCCCCTGGTCAACCTCCTACATCGGTGCGCCCCTGCCGCCTCTGTCGACTCCACCCATGGGTGGAGGAGATGGCCGAATCGGCCGCCGTGGCGTGCTAGCGCGGCCTGCTCCTGCACAACCACCAGCGCCAGTGGAGGAGCTGCGGCGGGGAGGTGTTCATCTACTCTTTTTTGTCACTGGAATAAGGTGCGCCTGTAATCACGTCTGATGATTTTGCTAGGAGTTAATCTACCTCCTAGATGATGACTACGACCTGCTAGATGATGAGTACTATGAGCTTTTTGAACACAATTTGCCAAGATGCTTGTGTATGAAATAGTCCCTAAAAATTGCCATGCTACACTAAAATCAGAGTAGCACACACTTTTGACGTGATTTAGTTACTAAATTTGCCATGTGAGTAGTACAGAATTTTAGGATTTTGGTCTATACATGGAAATTTCTAATCATGATGTTTAGAAAAACATGGCAATTTCTTAGATTATTTACAAATTATCACAACATGGCTTAGTTCATTCACCAAACTAGAGAAAATGTACATAAAACATGGCAAGTTATGAAAGTTTTTAAATCATGGCAAACTTGCCATCATTTGAATAGTTTTCCACCATTTTCCTGAAATTTGGATTATTTTTTTATCTCTTTCAACATGGCAAACTTATTTCATGGACCAGGGCAACATTAAATGACCAAGTTTAATCCATGTACCATGGCAACTAACATATACTCTTACCATGCCAATTTAAGATGTGTTTTTGCCATGGCAAATTAAGATGTGTTTTTACGGTGTGTAAAATTTTGAAAGTTTCTAAAAACCAGGCAATCTTTGTTTTTTTTATTAACATATAAATTCTTTGTTTTTTTATTCTTGTAGGCAATGACGTTTTTGGGCTTCCCCCATTTTTGGGCTGGTCCGCCGGAGGGGAATAGCCAGATCGTTGTCCCTGCTAGCAACAAGTTTATCTGACGTGGGATGGTTCGGGCTAGAGGGGTACTTCTACCGAACGAGTTCGTTCGTTCCAGCGACTCTCCCAGCACGAACGACTCCTTCGGGCTGGGGTATCCCCAGGCCGATCTTTCGGCAGTTATCGATGTCCAAGATCATGGCTATGGAGATTAGGATCACCAGAGACGAGGAATTGGAGTTCTTATCGGATCCAGTTGACAGGTATGCCTTGCAAGCCGTAATAACTGTTTTTCCTGCCATCCCAAATGGGTACTTCAATGTGTTTTCGCTCTGCTTGCCAATTTGAAATAGATTTCCCCTACCGGATCTGGCCGGCGACGAGCTGCCGGTAGAGCACGGCAGAAGCCAGGCTGTAATATGTGGACCTGCAGACTCAAGCATTGGCGAAGCAGGAGATGCGATGGAAGTAGTGGAAACAGATTTGAACAACACTTGTTAGGGGGTTGCCCTGTCGGCGCCGGCGTCCGAGTAATCTACAGGGAAGGACGACCCTGAAGCCCCTGGCTGGACGCGAAGGTAAGGATACTGCATTGTGTTCCTTGCAGTTAATATCATTTTAATCTTCTTGGAGAACCTCGTCCCTGCCTGGCCTGCCGCCTGCTAGCGTTATATATGTTAATCACATGAACTGAAAAACCAATTAAGGCATGGTTCTGAAAAATTATAATGTGGAAAATGCAGAATCCGTGTTGGAGCTAACAATACGAAGCTATGCAGAGAAAAAAACTGAAACTGTGATAGTTCCTGCTATGGGAGCCAGTTTCGATACGCTGGGGGAAGCTTACGACTACTACAAGCTATATTCATGGGAGGTTGGGTTCGGAGTGATATACGGCAAGAGCCATCTAAATGTTGAGAGAACAAAATGCATGCAGGAGATAGTTTGCACACACAAAATGCATGCAGGATACGGTAAAAGAAATTGTTCCAGCAATTGCACACACAAGCGGGAACGTTAGTGATGCAGAAGGAAGTGCTATCGGGGATTTCATAGGACTGAAACCACCTGAGCGGAAAAGGAAAGCCGCGTGACCAACAAATAGCAGAGATAAGCCTCCGTATGATGACTGGGGTGCAAAAAGCAAAAGGATGAAGCAACGCACAGCTGCTGAAGATGTCGATAGGTGTGGCACGGGCAAACGCACTCGCTTCTGCAGCATATGCCGAGAACCTGGTCACAAGAGCACAACTTGTCCACAACGAGGAGGTCTTCCACCGAAGGAAAGGAACGAGGCTAAATGCTCTATATGTGGTGTTGGTGGCCATAGGAGAAACACCTGCAACAAGCCAAAGGTTGTTCTATATGTTGCTGGGACAACTAACGTGGACACGAATGCACTCGCCAGTCTGATTTGAGATCGTCTGTTCAATCTGTGTAATAAACCGTTCTTGAGGGCTCCGCAGCCGATAATTGATAAGGTGGTGTTTGGTTCTCTAGTCCTAGGACTTTTTCTAGTCCCAACTAAAAAGTCCCTAGTCCCTAAATAGTCCCTCCCTGTTTGTTTCCAGAGACTAAAAAGTCCCTAGTCCCTTCCTAGAGATTATTAAATGACCATGTTGCCCCTAGTATATAGAAAAATAACAATAAAACAACACCATGGGGTGGCGGGCCAATGGGTGCATGGAGGGGCATTGTTGGAAAAGTCCCAAAAAGTCCCAAAAGACTCTCCTTTAGAGTCTTCTTCATTTAGTCCCAAATGCCTATTTTAGTCCCTAAAAAGTCCCTCCCGTTTGGTAAAAAAGTCTCTAAGAGGGACTTTTTCTAGTCCCTACACAAAAAAGTCCCTGGAAACAAACACCCCCTAAATCTGTGTAATAACATGCTGCGTCGATCTCTGTGTGCCATCTCTTGTGTTTGCACCTCAATATGTAATGACCTGTTGAATTTCAGATGTGTTTTCAGTTCCATATTTTATTTTTCACGTCATATATTGATGCCCATTGCACATTATCACTGATCCTTCCGCTGAACCCTACAATCATTAAATTCCGAATGCAACTGATTATGCCAGGTGGCATCACAAGAGCTGCTGTGTCTGTTGAGCGGGAATCCCTCGTCCTTTGAATTTCAAATAGCATGAGCGCGCTGGGCTCAACACCAACAGACCTTTATTTAAGAACAAGGCGTTGCATCTCTTGCTGAGTGCGAACGAGAGGTACAGAACCTAGCACGAACGACACTTTGCCAAATCATCGTCAAAACCTCTCCCGACGTCGGCACCAACGTCCTCCACAACGCCGTCTCGTGCCCGTCATGTATACGCATTAACTGACCCCAACTGCCACCTACAATACGTCTGCCAGTCTCGCATCTCCGCCTGATGGACGCCCGACGATAGCGAGAGCGCACGAGCTCGTCCGAGCCTGATGATTTCCGAGTTGATCCCTCTTTGTAACACAAACACCAGTCTAGCGCGGTGGCTAGCAGTATCTGTTTTCATTGGAGAGGTTGTGGGTTCGAGCCCTAGGCACCCCATTTTTTTTCTTTTCTTCTGCACACACGCACACTTGGGCCCGATTCCACTTCTGGCCCATGCATTTTTATCCTCTGCCTGTGGATTTCGTTATTTTCCAGGGTATTGCATAATTACAGTTTTGCCACTGATTTGCAATGCTCATATCTAAATATCCATGCACCCAAATGAAACATGTCATATATGCATCTTGCTTAAATTTTCACGTTCTTTAACAGTATGCAACTTTCATCCATGATAAAAATGTTTAAAATATTGTTTGCATTAATTTGCATAAATGCCATGTTAAAATGATTTAATTCATAACTAAATAACCGTAGCTCCAAATTTAATAAACTTTATATGTAAATGGGGTGGAAAAATGCCTAGTTTAACATGCTGCACTCTTCTTGCATGTTTAACAACTCTAAAATTATGTTTAGGGCAGAACAGTATCAAATCCATATTTTGCATATGAGGATTTTCCGGAATTGTTGTTTGTTGTTCCGGCCTCATTTAAACTTGCCTAGATAGGTAGTTTTCTTATGCTTCACCTCTTGCCTTGTTTAATAACATTTAATATTGTTGGGTACATAAATGAGAGAGAACTAAATAAGTCATGTGGTGTTTCGTCAATATGTAACTCATTGCATATTGAGCTCCACTTAATTTGTAGTATTCTTTGTGCACTTTGCCATGCCATGCCTCTTTAAACCGGACATGCATCATACTTGGTTGTGCATCATGCCATGTTTATGTGAAGGTTGTTTACTATGTTGTTTGCTTCTTTCTGGTGTTGCTTCTTCGGGTTAGTTCCGATAACGTCGTGTTTGTGAGGATCCGTTCGACTTCGTCTGTTTGTCTTCTTCATGGACTCGTTCTTCTTCCTTGCGGGATCTTAGGCAAGATGACCATACCCTCGAAATCACTTCTATCTTTGCTTGCTAGTTGTTCGCTCTATTGCTATGCCGCGATACCTACCACTCGCTATATCATGCCTCCCATATTGCCATGTCAAGCCTCTAATCCTCCTTTCCTAGCAAACCGTTGTTTGACTATGTTACCGCTTTGCTCAGCCCCTCTTATAGTGTTGCTAGTTGCAGGTGAAGATGAAGTTTGTTCCATGTTGGAACATGGATATTGTTGGGATATCATTATTATATCTTATTTATTTTAATGCATCTATATACTTGGTAAAGGGTGGAAGGCTCGGCCTTATGCCTGGTATTTTGTTCCACTCTTGCCGCCCTAGTTTCCGTCGTACCGGTGTTATGTTTCTTGATTTTGCGTTCCTTACACGGTTGGGTCCCTCGATGCGACTATAGCTCCCACGTGTCGAGGCACGACTTAGAGACATAATCGCATTGAAGGCATATGTCGCAAGTTAGGCAATCTTCACAACATCCCATGTAATATGAATAATAAAGGGGAGAACATAGTTGGCTTACACTCGCCACGTCAATCAAGAACATAAATAACATTACATCATCCAAAACACTCATGGCCCGACTACGGCGCCAAAATAAAAGAGAACCCAACATGCGACACGGTCCCAATCACCCCCAACTGGGCACCACTACTGATCATCGGGAAAGGAAACGTAGTAACGCTGAGAGTCCTCGTCGAACTCCCACTTGAGCTCGTACTCGTCACCTGGAGCGGAATCACCTGGACCTGCATCTGGAGTTATAGTATCTGTGAGCCACAGGGACTACAGCAATCTCGCACCCTCGCGATCAAGACTAAGCATTTAGGAAGGATAGGCAAATATAAATGTGGAAGCTGCAGCAAGCGACTAGCAATATGGGCTAACTTATTCGCAAAAGAGAGCGAGGAGAGGAGGCAAAGCGCGAGCGAGAAAAACTAGAGGAACAACCTGCGCAAACATAACTCCAACACCGTGTCCACTTCCCGGACTCCGCCAAGAAGAGGCCATCATGGCAACATACTCAGTTGATTCATTTTAATTAATTAAGGTTTAAAGTTATCTACAACCGGACATTAACAAATTCCCATACTGCCCATAAAACCGCGGGCACGGGCTTTCGAAAGTTCAATCCCCTGCAGGGGGAGTCCCAACTTAGCCCCATGACAAGCTCTCACGGTCACGAAAGGAATAGACCTCCTCCCAAGGATGTTCCGATCAGACCTCGGTATCTCGGTAACTCAAAGACACTTCGACAGGTTAAAACAAGACCAGCAACACCGCCCAAATGTGCCGACAAATCCCGATAGGAGCTGCACATATCTCATTCTCAGGGCACACTCAGATGAGACTAGCTACGAGTAAAACCAACCCTGAAGTTTCCCCGAGGTGGCCCCACAGGCAGCTCAGTTCGGACCAACACTCAGAGGGAGCACTGGCCCGGGGGGGGTTAAAATAAGATGACCCTTGAATCTGAAGAACCCAAGGGAAAGAAAAGGCTAGGTGACGAATGGTAAAACCAAGGTTGGGCATTGCTGGAAAAGCTTTAATCAAGGCGAACTATCAAGGGGTTCCCATTATAACCCAACCGTGTAAGGAACGCAAAATCCGGGAACATAACACCGATATGACGGAAACTAGGGCGGCAAGAGTGGAACAAAACACTAGGCGAGAGGCCGAGCCTTCCACCCTTCACCAAGTATATAGATGCATTAAGATAATCATGGCAATATAATGATATCCCAACAAGTAAATAAAAGATGTTCCAACAAGGAACGGCCTCCAATCTTCACCTGCAACTAGCAACGCTATAAGAGGGGCTGAGCAAAGCGGTAACATAGCCAATCAACGGTTTGCTAGGACAAGGTGGGTTAGAGGTTTGACATGGCAATTGGGAGGCTGACAAGCAAATGGTAGGCATCGTAGCATTGGCATAGCAAAAGAGCGAGCAAACTAGCATAGCAAAGATAGTAGTGATTTCGAGGGTATGATCATCTTGCCTGCAAAGCTGTCAGAGTTGACTGGATCCTCAAAAGCAGACTCAACGGGCTCCTCGTTAGTGAACTCGTCTCCCGGCTCTACCCAAACAAGACAAACAAGCAACAAGGATACCATCAACCACGTGCAAACTCAAACAATAATATGCAAAGATGGGATGCTATGCGGGATGCAAAATGCAAGATGTGACAGGAAATGCATGAACCTGGCCTCAAATTGGAAAACCAAGTGTTCCACTGGAAGATGGGATGAAATCGCTTGAAAACAATATAAAGATCATTGGAATCGGAGTTACGGTTTGGAAATGGCAAGCGTTTTAAGATGACACCAGTCTGCGATTTACAGCAAGTAGGCATCTAAATGCAACGAAATGAACATGCCACAGCCACCAAACATGACAACAAAATACATGGCAGTGATGCACACAAGATTCTTAACAAAATCCTAGCACTGAGCTACGGCCAATTCATCCATTATGAGGTTCAAACAAACATGGCAAAAACGCAAATGCAAAACAGATTTCAGACTTAGTGAAATTAAAACTTGTCTGAAATTTCAGATCATGAAGCCCTGTTCGGAGCATCAAAACAACATGATACATGACCTGATTATGATAAATAAGAACATGGCATGGAGCTACTCAACAAGCTTAACAAAAGACCCAAAGTTACCTGGGGCCAAAAGGGGTCACAAAATATACTAACAAGCACACGAACATAGCTCAAACACAATCAGTTTTCAGACTTAGTGAAAACTGAGACATGCTGAAATCTAACTCACGAAGGCATGTAAACGAGCTCGATGCACTCACTACAGTGCAAGTCATGGCAAGGCATGCATACATCCATTAAGAAGTCACAAAGTTCTAGCTAGACATGGCAAGAACAAAGGCATAGCATGCACGGGTCAACTGCAATAGCATCGGCAAAATCGCAAACGAGTTGACGATCTGCCCAGATTCACCACGAAGCAAAAGTAGAGCTCGATTGACTCAAGCTAGGGTGCTCCATAATTGCAAGTAAAGACATGGATGGATAGAGAATAACATGATTAACAAAACTCCTTTACTGATCATCCTCAAAAGAGGCACGGATCACTAGGAAACAAGCTGAACATATGGTATCATGAACTAAATAAACCCAGACTTAGTGAAAACTACTAAGTCCCTGAAAACAGATTTACCGGGTGCCTCACTTTGCAAGCTTGCACAAGTCACCACACAGATCCTAAAAATGCATGGTTGCACCTCTTGAAAGATAATAAAATCCTTAACAAAACATATGAAGGACTCACATGCATATCATGCACACAATAATCATGGCAAAAATGACAAAAGTCTAAGATGAACTAGCAGATCTGACAATTAACTTAGGAAGCCCTCTTCTAACAGAATTTCCAGCATCGAAATGAACTCAAATTAAAATGATGCAATGGAATGAAATGATGTACTCGTCGAGACGAACATTTTGATATGCTATATGCCCAAATTGGAGCTACGGATGCGGAGATATAACAGGTCAAAGTATGCACAAAAATTAGGGGGGAGAGGGAAAAAGTCAACCCTAGGGTATTTTGGATCTGGATCTGGTGCGGTTACTGTTCACGACACTGTTCACCGGTGCAGACTTCGAGGTTCTTCATCGGAGATCGTCGCCGGAGAGGAAGGAGAGGGCCGGGGCGAGGCCGGCCGGATCCGGGGCGGCGAGGGCGGAGGCGAGGTCCGGCTTGGGCGGTGGCGTGGCCGGCGATGGCGCGGTGGACGGAGTGGAGCGGCGCGGCCGGCGATGGAGCACGGCGGCGGGGTCCGGCGCGGTGGCGGTGGAGGCTCCGGCCGCCTGAGCCGAGGGAGATGGCGGCGGGAGGAGGCCGGGAGGCGCGGGGCTCCTCTGGCCCGAGGAGGCGGCGTCGGGGGCCGGCTAAGGGCCTTCGGGCCCGGCGGCGGCGGGTGTGGCCGGTGCCACGTGGCGCTTGGGGAGTGGGCGAGGGGGTGCGGCGGACGTGTCCGGCTAGGCTCCGGACATGTCCGTCGGCGGCGGGATCTCTGTTTTTTTAAGCTATGGTTTCGTGGGGAAGAGAGATCCGAAAACGAAGGGGTTCTATTTATAGGCATAAGTGAGGGGTGTTGGGCTGCAACACACACGAGGCCTTTTCAGTCCCTCGGTTAACCGTTGGAGTATGAAACGAAGTCCAAAAGATACGAAACTTGACAGGCGGTCTACCGGTAGTAAACCAAGGCCGCTTGGCAAGTCTCGGTCCAATCCGGAAATGTTTAATCCCCACACACGAAAGAAAGCTAGAAATGACCACCGGAGAAGAACGAAGCGCCGGAATGCAAAACGGACAACGGAGAAAATGCTCGAATGCATGAGATGAACACGTATGCAAATGCAATGCACATGATGACATGAATGAGATGCATGACAACGAAAACAACACACGGAGACAAAGACCCGAACCCGAGAAAATAAATATAACTTAACGCCGGAAACGGCAAGAGTTGGAGTACAAATTGGGAAATTTATATCCGGGGTGTTACACTTCCCTTGGATCGGCCAACCCAAGGGTCATCTTTATTTTAACCCCCCGGGCTAGTGCTTGTCTAAGTGTTGGTCCGAATCGGGCAGCCTGCGGGGCCACCTAGGGGCAACTTGAGTGCTGGCTTTACTCGTAGCTTGACCTATCCGGTGTTGCCCTGAGAACGAGATATGTGCAGCTCCTATCGGGATTGTCCGCACATCGGGCGGTCTTGCTGGTCTTGTTTTACCATTGTCGAAATGTCTTGTAACCGGGATTCCGAGACTGATCGGGTCTTCCCGGGAGAACGAATATCCTTCGTTGACCGTGAGAGCTTGTGATGGGCTAAGTTGGGACACCCCTACAGGGTTTGAACTTTCGAAAGCCGTGCCCGCGGTTATGTGGCAGATGGGAATTTGTTAATATCCGGTTGTAGAGAACTTGACACTTAACTTAATTAAAATGCATCAACCGCGCGTGTAGCCGTGATGGTCTCTTTTCGGCGGAGTCCGGGAAGTGAACACGGTGTTGGTGTTATGCTTGAACGTAAGTAGTTTCAGGATCACTTCTTGATCACTTCTAGTTCACGATCGTGCTTTGCTTCTCTTCTCGCTCTCATTTGCGTAAGTTAGCCACCATATATGCTAGTGCTTGCTACAACTCCACCTCACTACCTTTTCCTACCCATAAGCTTAAATAGTCCTAATCTCGCGGGTGTGAGATTGCTGAGTCCCCGTTGCTCACAGATACTTTCAAACAGTTGTAGGTGCCGATGATGCCCGTGCGGGTGAAGCAACCCAGCTCAAGTGGGAGCTCGTTGAAGATCGTGTCCGTTGTGTTGTTTCGTTTCTAGTTGATCAGTAGTGGAGCCCAGTTGGGGCGATCGGGGATCTATTACATTAGGGGTTGTCTTTCTTTATTTGGTTCCGTAGTCGGACCTTGATTGTATCTGGATGATGTAATGCTATATTTATGTATTGTGTGAAGTGGCGATTGTAAGCCAACTCTTTATCCCTTCCTTATTCAGTACATGGGATGTGTAAAGATTACCCCTCTTGCGACATGCCTACTATGCGGTTATGCCTCTAAGTCGTGCTCCGACACGTGGGAGATATAGCCGCATCGTGGGTGTTACAAGTTGGTAATCAGAGCCTTCCCCGACTTAGGAGCCCCCTGCTTGATCGAATCGCTGACGTTGTTGAGTCTAGAACAAAATGTTTTGAGTCTTAGGATTATATATATCGGAGAGTAGGATTCGTTTTACTCCTCAGTCCCTTCGTCGCTCTGGTGAGGCCTCCTGACGTAGAGTTTTGACTCTTCTCTTCTCAAATTTCACAAAAAAAATTAGGATCACGCGGGTATCTTGGAATCGTTCTGATGGTTTTGTGACGAGAACATTGTTCTTGGTGCCTCCTGACATTTAGGGGTTGTGGCAGTGTCCCGGGGAGTTGAGCTCCGAGGTGTTGTCGTCACAATTTTATTGTTGCAGTTCTGGAATACCTGAGTTCGCCGACATAGAAAATCTCTTTTATGCAGTTGTTGGTGAGATAACCTTGACGCCACCCAGTACTGGGCGGGAGTTTGGGAGTATTGCCATAACTTGTATAACAGATGCTTTTCGAAGGTTGAGGTACATGATAGAGACTTCTTCTTGTGTGTTTTATTGTAAGTGGAGGAGATTTGTAAGTGGAGGAGAGTTGGGAGTATTGTAATAACTTGTATAACGGATGCTTTTCGAAGGTTGAGGTACATGATTTCCGAAGGTTTCTTGGTTATGTGTTGATGGATGGATACAGCTGGATGTACGATTTGCTATTTTTAGCTGAGATATTACGCTTCCCCTGTATCCCCAACACCCAATTGCATAACCAGAAAGTTTCGGGAGTTTATAAGTGGGAATTCAAGTATATCATAGGATATCTTTCTGATGGATGTATGATATGAAATTGGGGTTCGACGTCTAGTGGTCCGCCTATCCACGGTTGGTTTTACAGTGGTCTCATTGTGTCTTAAAGAGTCCTTGGCTATGCTGACTTAGGGACGCTTCATGTGTCATGTGCACTACCTTGTACATGATGGTGCTGTACGATCGAGCCCGTGTGGGCCCCACCATGAAAACTTCGGACGAAGTCTCTATCATATGTTTGTTCCTCAACCTCGGAACACGCAAGAGTCTTTCGAAGTCTCCTCCACTTACAACTCTCCTCCACTTACAATAAAACACGTAAGACGAAGTCTCTATCATGTACCTTAACCTTCGAAAAGCATCCGTTATACAAGTTATGGCAATACTCCCGAACTCCCGCCCCAGTACTGGGTGGTGTCAAGGTTATCTCACCAACAACTGCATAAAAGAGATTTTCGATGTCGGTGAACTCAGGTATTCTAGAACTACAACGATAAAATTGTGACGACAACACCTCGGAGGTCAACTCCCCGGGACACAGCCACAACCCCTAAATGTCAGGAGGCACCAAGAACAATGTTCTCGTCACAAAACCATCGGAACGATTCCAAGATACCCATGTGATCCTAATTTTTTTTGTGAAATTTGAGAAGAGAAGAGTCAAAACTCTACATCAGGAGGCCTCACCAGAGCGATGAAGGGACTGAGGAGTAAAATGAATCCTACTCTCCGATATATATAATCCTCAGACTCAAAACATTTTGTTCTAGACTCAACAACGTCAGCGATTCGATCAAGCAGGGGGCTCCTAAGTCGGGGACGGCTCTGATTACCAACTTGTAACACCCACGATGCGGCTATATCTCCCACGTGTCAGAGCACGACTTAGAGGCATAACCGCATAGTAGGCATGTCGCAAGAGGGGTAATCTTTACGCATCCCATGTACTGAATAAGGAAGGGATAAAGAGTTGGCTTACAATCGCCACTTCACACAATACATAAATATAGCATTACATCATCTAGATACAATCAAGGTCCGGCTACGGAACCAAATAAAGAAAGACAACCCCTAATGTAATAGATCTCCGATCGCCCCAACTGGGCTCCACTACTGATCAACTGGAAACGAAACAACACAACGAACACGATCTTCAACGAGCTCCCACTTGAGCTGGGTTGCTTCACCCGCACGGGCATCATCGGCACCTGACGTAGAGTCTTTCGAAGTCTCTTGTAAGTGGAGGAGAGTTCTAACACCCTGAGACCGATGCTCTAGACGCCTTCCATGTATTTCGAGTTTCGTCTTGCGTGTTTTATTTGTTTGTTGCATTTCATCATCGCATCATTTTCATTGCATCATGTCATCATGCCATCAATTTCACAACTAACAAAACTCACATAAATAAATTGGATGGATCTTCGATCCATTTAAATCGAGGGAAATTCACATGGTGATTTCTCTTTAAAACATATATCGTCCCAATATTATTAGGGAGTTATATTGAAATATTCCATTAGTTTGGAACCACCCTCAAACACACTTGTAGTTTAAATTATATGCCTTTCACAATTTCCTTTCCAACCTTCTCCAAACCCTATGCCCAATTCTTTCCCTAACATTTGCTCTTCTCTCTTTTTCTTCTCCTTATTTTTTTCTATAATAGAAGAGAAGTAAGGAGAGAGGGAGTCGAGCAGCCGCACCAGTTGGCCCAAGGCCCATCCAACCGCACCTATAACCTAGCGTCCCCTGCTCGAACCCCTCTTCTCTTCCTCGTTCCCTCTGCCCACCGCCACACATACAACATGGAGAGGGGCAGCGCCCAGTTGCCGCTGGGACCCCGATGACGACGAGCACGATGCCCCTCCGTGGACGCGCCCGAAGCCGTGCCATAGCCATCGCCGTCGCAAGCGGTCTAGCTTGTTGCTCCCCTTTCCCTGCCATGGACAGCCACCTCGCTGACGCGCATGCTCGCCTCTGCCGCTGATGGCTATCACCGCCCCGCCACCTTGGATCTGCACCGCCTCCGTGGGTCCACGCCTCTGACATCTCCAGCACCTCCGCGTGCGAATCCCGCTGCCGCCTCACCGCCGTCGAGCTACGCCACAGCCCTGACATCACCCTGCCCTTGTTGTTGCCGTCTCTGGAATCACCAAGGCCACCACAAGCCTTCCCGTCGGCCTTGCTTCTCCTCGCCCGCGCCTCGCATGCCCATGACCATCGATGCTTCTTCACCGCAAGCCGCCAGCGAGCTCCGCCACCGCTGCCGCTTGGACCTTGCCGTGCCACTCTGCATGGCGCTGCCCGAGCTGTCGGAGTCTTGTGCCATGGCCTGGACTCCTATGCGCCCATGAGCCTCGACGCCCTTGCTGCTGCTACTAGACCACCATGCCATGGCCAGAACTACACCAAGCTGTTGCCTCTTGCACCTGTGATGTGTTGCGTGGACGCATTCAAAACTGGATTTGAACCTCAAGCGCCAAGTACCCCGAGGACCCTGGATTCGTCAAGCTCCACTTCAAAAAATGTACCTCTACGTCTTGGATTCGCCAAGTACCGCACCAGACGCCAAGTACCTCTACGAACGACACTGGACGTATACGAACGTGTACAGCTACCATCCCGTGCATGTTACTAAGTACCGCGACATCGACGACCCTTCAAGTTGGACTACGGTTGCCGTGTATGATTACCGTTGCCCCGAAGGCGTTGAATCCGTCAAGTTTCTCTCCAAAATGTGTACCACTACTTCCACTACGATCTGTGAACATCTACACCGCATCGAACTCGACCCTCTCCGAAACGCACGCGTCGAAGGTATACCGCCGAGACAACCGCCCGTGAACGAATGCATGTGTGGTATGAGATGCACCCTATGTTTGCACCGAGTAGGGGTAGTTGCATGTTCCTCGTTTGCCATGCGACCGTCAGGTGGGACACCCGGTATCCGGGATCACTCCCCATTGCTCTTTCACGTTTCCATCACCCCCACTTGTTCCTTCGATCGAGTTACCGGAACCGAAATGTTGCCGTGGCATCATTTTCGGATTCGTCGCCGTGGCACCCCTTTCTTTCCACCATGGCGACAAATGCTTCATATCACTTATGTAAGCTTTTTCATAAAATTTGCATCAACTTGAATATGTGATTCTCATGCATTCAATAACTCACAAACCATGCATCAGATTAAAATTACTCATATATGTAATATGTAAAGATTACCATGGTGCACTTATTTTGCATGTTTAACAACTCAAAAATATGATCTAGGGAAGAACAATAGAAAATTCAAATATGCATATGGGGATTTTACGGAATTGTTGTTTTTATTTCCGGCCTCATTTAAACTGGCCTAAATAGGTAGTTTAATTATGCTTCACTCTTGCCATGTTAAGCAACATTTAATCTTGTCTTGTTCATAAACGAGAGCGAACTAAATAATTTGAATGTGGCGTTCTATCAATATGCAACTTGTTGCATATTGAGCTCCACTTAATTTTTAGTATTATTTGTTGCACTTTGCCATGCCATGAATCATTAAATGGACATGCATCATACTTGGTTGTGCATCCTGGCATCTTTATGCTTGTTGGTTTACCATGTTGTTTGCTTCTTTCCAGTGTTACTTCTTCTCGATAGTTCCGGTTACGTTGCGATTGTGAGGATCCGTTCGACTATGTTGGTTCATCTACTTCATGGATTCGGTCTTCTTCCTAGCGGGATTTCAGTCAAGATGACCGTCACCTTGGATCTCACTACTATCTTTGCTATACTAGTTGTCTCGATGCTATCCCTATGTTGCACTACCTACCACTTGTTTATCAAGCCTCCCAATATGCCATGAAACAACCCTTAACCTTTTCCACCATCCCAGTAAACCATTGTTTGGCTATGTTACCGCTTTGCTCAGCCCGTCTTATAGCGTTGCTAGTTGCAGGTGCAGGTGCAGGCTGCTCCATGTTGGGACATGGATATCATGTGATATCACAATATCTTTTATTTAATTAATGCACATATATACTTGGTAAATGGTGAAAGGCTCGGCCTTTTGCCTGGTGTTTTGTTCCACTCTTGCCGCCCCAGTTTCTGTCATACTGGTGTTATGTTCCTTAATTTTGCATTCCTAACACGGTCGGGGTTTATGGGCCTCCCTTGACAGTTCGCTTTGAATAAAACTCCTCCAACAAGGCCCAACATTGGTTTTACCATTTACCCAACATAATAATAAACATGATAATAAATTTGACTCATAGGGAGTTAGCGCTACCCGAGGTTCGTTATTTAACATAATACAGGGGCTAGTGCTAATGGTGCTGGTCCAAACTAGAGCACTGTGCGGGCTACCTGGGGCGACTCGGGACGTCAGTTACTGTACGCGTCTCTTATCCACCATGTCCCAAGAACGTGATATGTGGCTCCTATCGGGATTGTCGACACGCCGGGAGGTCTTATTGGACTTTTTTTACCATTGTCGAAATGTCTTGTGAACCGGGATTTCGAGCTTGATCGGGTTGTTCCAGGAGGAGGATTTTCCTTCGTTGATCATGAGAGTTTGTGATGGACTAAGTTGGGACACACCTGCAGGGTTTAAACTTTCAAGAGCCATGCCTGCGGTTATGTGGCAGATGAGAATTTTTAATATTCGGTTGTAGAGAACTTGACACTAGATCCAAAATAAAATACACCAACTGTCGGGGATATACCCCGTGGCGTAAACCGGCCGGAAGTATAACCCGGCCGGACTGGACGACTCACTTGTAACCCGCCCGGAGCTTGGCGGTTCATGGGCTACCCGCCCAGTCTTGGCGGTTCATTAGTAACCCGGCGGGCGGGTCAGATGAATGACGAGGCCCATGGCCCAGAAGGCCGGTTCACGTTTAATGGTGGGCCGGTTTATGAGGAAAGCACAAGGAATATTCTCTTACAAAGGAAGTAAGACTAGGACTCCACTTGTAATAGAGTAATCCTAATCCAACTAGGACTAGTCATGTAAACCGCCCCTTCAACATATATAAGGAGGGGCAGGGTTCCCCAAAGAGGGAGAGACTACAAGCAAGAAACAATCTCTAGGGCTAGACACAAAAACCCGGTTTACGGCGTCTCCCTCGTGATGATAATGAGACCTAGCCACAAACAGCATGTAGGGCTATTCCGAATGATGTTTCTCGGGGCCCAAAGTTGTCTAAATCCTTGTCTTGTGTGTTGATCCGCCCTGTGTCTCTCGTCCCACTCAACCCCTCTCAAGCTACCACATAGATGTGTTGGCCTCGCGACTAAGTCCTGACATTAAGGACATCTGCCGTGACAAATCCACGACAGTTGGCGCCCACCGTGGGGCCTGCGCACGGTGGTGTTGAGTTCTTGGAGGGATTTGTCTAAGGGTTCGAGAAGTTCATGAATTTCTGGATGAAGAACCGATTTGGAAGACGTGCAATTTGTGAGATTGGCGTTCAAGAAAAAATTAGGGCGGTGTGCATCACCGTCGCGTCGTCTCAATCCGCCGAGTCCGAGACAAGATCTTCTGCACGAGTCCGAGGCCAACTGGAGTTCAAGATCCATCCGACTACAGGTTCCGCGGAGTTGCCACACCCGCGGTCGTCCGTACCGTTCCGCCGCGTTGCAGCAGTTGTTCGGGACATAGCGTCCATAGTAGCAGGAGGTCACGAGGGGGTCAAGTCTCGAGGCAAAGCATCAAATCTGTCGCTACTTCTTTGTGCATGAAGACCAAAATCCAATCATCAACTACTACTCCATCATCTATTATGACGTGTGAAGGCACTAGTCAACTGATGCCTCTGCCAAAGCCGATCAGCACTTGCAAAACGTGGTTATACAGAGGAAACCAATCTAAGACGGCCTGAATCAGCCGCGTTAAAAAAATTGGTGAAACCAAGCACGATCCGGAGGAGGTCTCGATCGCATGGAGTCGGCCTCGTTTCCATGCGCCGCATCAAGTCATCGTCCGCGCCTCTGAGCCATTACGACCGGCCTGGGCCCTGTCATCGCCGTTGCTGCACTTTTAAATTGCCGCTGCGTCGGGTCACCTTCTGCTTCCATCGACCCCGCGCCAAGCGGCCTGCATCGTCGACGACCCGCGGGCGCCGTAGCTGCTCCTTTGAGCCGCGCCGGTGCGCCAAGTCGCCTCCACACGGCCTCCTCCAAACCGCCAGTGTGCAAAGCTGGCCTCGCTAGCAAACCGGCCACGGTTGAGCTGCCGTCGACACGGCCCCTCCGCAGGCTGCCGTCTTCGCTTCCGAGGCCGCCCCCACCTCGTCTCAAACCGGTGATCCCATAGGTGTGAGCCGCTGGGTCGCTGACCTCGCCTCCGGCCACTGGTCGCTGCCGCCGCGTTTTGAGCCGTCTCTGCCGCCACAAGTCGCCGCCACCAAGTTGCTTTGCCGAAACGTCGAGTCGCCCCGGGGTCTTGCTGTCTCCGCTGTGGCCGGGTTGAGCAGCCACCTCCGTTGCCGCGCCCCGGTCCCCGCGGCCGTGCGATAAAGCTGCAGCGTCCGTCATTGCTTCCCAGGCCACGGCCGTCCTGCCCACACGGCCTCGCGGTCGTCCGCCTCTGCCGTTGCCTTGGCCTTCACTTCCCCATAACGCCGTGAGCCGCCCGGTCGCCCTCTGGACCGTCCTGCATCAAGCTGCCGCTGGAGAGTCGCCGTCGAGCCTCACTACTCCGGAGTCGCCTTCATGCTTCGCCTGCTCCGGCCCTGGTTGCCTCTCGCGCCATCAAGTCGGTCGCCAAAGTTCTACTCCGGGCCGCCACCGCGCGAACTCGTGTCCGCAGTGATGAGCCGTCTGACACATCCAAGGTGTTTGCCTCAACCCGCCAGTTCACCAGCGCTTCTCCACTGCTGCGGCAATGACGCCTTGAGCTGCTATCGTGACCTTGAGTTGCTGCTTCCGAGCCGTCTGTGCCGTTGCTCGTTTTCACTTCTGAATCAC